>NC_064642.1:758644736-759844736 GCF_023864345.2 Schistocerca serialis cubense | reverse complement strand
CAGCCGATTTATCAATATGTCCGAGGCGGCAGTTCCTCAGCAACAGCGTGACAATCGATTAATTTCAACTGAGAAAGTTGGCAATATCAGAGATCATAGCACAGCCGACGTCACGTGATTGACAGCGGCGCCCTCTGGATGGCTTATATATACGGCCCTCACTCGTGCTCTCGTCGCAGTTCGCCGATTGTCCTCGGAGGATGCCTTCCGCAGTCGAAGGTGAAACGTCAGGGGAGAGTCTTATGTATGGCATCTCAGCCCAGAAGTGTTAAGTGATGAGAATTCTGTGTTGTTAGAAGACAATACGTCGAAAGCTGTATAATTCAGAAAAGTTTTCTTGACTTTAAACTGTTTTCCCTCCTACTTGTCGCCTGACTAATTTGAAGCGGTCCGTCATTGCTTCCTCTCCTGTGCCGACCTCCTCATCTCAGAGTAACACTTGTCACCTACGTCGTCGGTCATTTGTTAGACATATTCCATGATCTGCCTTCCCCCGCCGCTTTTACCCTGTGTAGCTCCCTCTAGTACCATGGAAATATATTTTCCATATATCTGTATCTTTCCTGATTATCCGTAGGACCTCCTCATTGCTAATCTTATTAATCCACCCAATTTTCAGCAACTTCCTGCACACCTTACACCTATTTTTCTGAGAATTTCGAATATCTTGCACCATTTTACAAACTTTTTCTAGGTCTACAAGTCCTATGAGGGTGTCTTAATTTTCCTTAAGTCTTGCTTCCATAATAAAGTGCGACGTCAGATCTGCCTCTGTGATGCCTTTATCTTCCTATAGCCCAACTGAACATCATCTACCTGTTTCTCAATTTTCATTTCCATTCTTCTGTATATTATTCTTGTCAGCAATTTTGCTGTGTGAGCTATTAGCTGACTGTACGATAGTTTTCACACTTATCCGCCATTGCTGTGTTCAGGATTGTGTGCGATATGTTTTTCCGGTAGTCGGCTAGTGTGCCTGCAACTTGCATAGTCATTCGGTTGTCACCTCCCCCCAATGATTTGAGCAATTCCAAAGGAATATTTAAGAGCGCGTCCTGAAAAATAACGCCTCCGAATTTTTATGGGAAAACTGGCAACGTTTTACAAATAACACAAACGTTATTAACATTACACATTTTTATTCTTCACATTTCCATATTTGGAGACCTGTGGCATTAGAAGCATCCGAACTGCAGCGTGTCACATGGCTGTGTTCAATGTAATTACGTCGGTGCGTGAGAAACAGCGTGCTGTAATCGAGTTTCGAATTCGAAGTGCCTGCCCGTCCTCTCTTTCAGCATGACAATGCCCCACTGCTCACGAGCGCTCCGGCATCTGCACCAGTCCGACGCCTTGGCGTCACTGTCATAAGTCATCCTACATACTGTCCCGAGTTGGCCCCATCCGATTTTATTCTGTTTCCTGAACTTAAAGAACGCCTTCGAAGACTTGGCTTTGGCAGGGGTGAACCGGTGCACGTAGAGGTGAGGTTGTGACTGCATCAACGAAATTTAACAGTTTTCACTTAAATAATTCGGAGGTATTACTTTTCAGCGCACCCGCGTATGCCTCCCGCCTTATTAATCGCAAATCTTCTAAGGCTCTGTTAAATTCTGCCCTTAATACTGGATCATCCATGTCATCTACATCGACTCCCTGTTCTTTTTCTGTTATGTCAGCAGAGAATTCCTCCTCCTCGTTGAGCATCCACCAGCTCTCTCCTCTGCGTTAAACACTGGGATTTCTCTTGCACTCTTAAAGTTGGCTGCTTAAATTTCATGAAATTTGGTTTCACTTTTCTATAAACTGAGTCTGTTCTTCCGACGACCATTTCTCTTTCCATTGTTTCACGTTTTTCCTGCAACTGTTTCTACTTCCTGTTTGTTTAATTCGAAAGATACTTATACTGCTGTCTTTTCCTAAGGATTTTTGTATCCCCTTCTTTCGTTGATCAACTGAAGTATTTCTTGTTCCCCAGCGTTTCTTCACTGTTACCTTCCTTGCACCTGTACTTGTCTGTCTAACTTCTGTGGCTGTCCTTTTTAGACATGTACGTTCCTGCTGTGTTCATTATCGGAGTATTTACAGCCGTACAGAACTTCAAACGTATATCACTATTCTTCAGTACTTCATTATCCCACTTTTTTCCACCTTGAATCTTCCTGAAAATTCTCTTAAACTTCAGTTTATTCTTCATCTTTACTAAATTGTGATCTGAATTTATATCTGCTCTTGGGTGTACCTTACAATCCAGTATCCGAATTGGGGGTCTGTGTACGACCATGAGGTAATCCAGTTGGCATCTTCCCGTGTCGCCATGCCATTTCTAAGTATACGATTGCGGAACAGTGTAAATGCTTGAAACCTGGTTTGTAGGTAACCAGAGAGCGCACAGGATAAGGTTAAGTTTGTGGATGGGGCCGTAGACAGTTGCTGTGGGTTACACAATCAAACACACAACTTTATTTTTCTAAGAAACACTCATTTACACATTGGCTTAAAAGATCACAATCAAACAATATGTCTGAAAGACCTAGTTAGAGAAAACTTGAGATGATTTCTGGGCTGAAGGCCCAAAACTACACAGCAAACACAAGAACGGCTGAAGACCTGGCTTAGAAATCAAAAGCAATTAAAAATAAAAGGTAAACAATTAAAAAAACAATTAACGGCTGAAGGCCTACACTACACGTCTGAAGGACAACTATAATTAAGGCACATTAATAAACTATTTTTTAAGCAAGAAAATTTCTTTTTAATCTTACAACAGAATGGCCGAAACCTGATTAACTTATTGCACGGCTGAAGGCCACAAACAAATTTGGAACAACCGTTGAAGGCCTGAAGAACAAATCAGATAAATAATTTAGAATAAACACCTTGCTTCTTATAAAAAAAAAAAATCCTTTAGAGAATGCACACGGCTGAAGTCCTTTTTAAGGCTCAAATGGTTCTGAGCACTATTGGACTTAACTTCTGAGGTCATCACTCCCCTAGAACTTAGAACTACTTAAACCTAACTAAGCTAAGGACATCACACACATCCATGCCCGAGGCAGGATTCGAACCTGCGACCGTAGCGGTCGCACTGTTCCAGACTGTAGGGCCTAGAACCGCTCGGCCACTTAGGCCGGCCCTTATTAAGGGGTTCACGCAAATCCTGAATCACGCTGAAGTCCACACATAACACGTGGAACAACTAAAGGCTTAGCCGGCCGGTGTGGCCGAGCGGTTCTAGGCGCTTCAGTCTGGAACCGCACGACCGCTACGGTTGCAGGTTCGAATCCTGCCTCGGACATGGATGTGTGTGATGTCCTTAGGTTAGTTAGGTATAAGTAGTTCTAAGTTCTAGGGGACTGATGACCTCAGATGTTAAGTCCCATAGTGCTCAGAGCCATTTGAACTAAAGGCTTAGGGCCTGGATTACAAACAATTTCAGATACAACAATTTCTAAGAATTAAAAACTTTTTTCTAAAACAACCAATGTTCAAAATTTTAATTTAACACAGCTGAAGGCCTTTATGTATATATATTTCTTAAAAAACCTGAATTAATACACAGCTTAAGACCTCGCACAATACTTCAACTAAAAGAAAAATCACAATTTATAACATACAGAACAAGTGGTGCTCAGAAGTGTTCCAAGGGTCGGCCTGGGAAGGTAGCTCAAACGCAAAGTGAGGTGAGACAAGCAGCCAACAGTTGGAGTTAGGTAATCGGATCGCAACTCAAACTAGGAACGGCCCAAGGACCGACCAACAATTTAACGATTCCCTTCCGTCTGACCAACGGCATAACGATGAAGAATATCGGCCGAAGACGAGAATATGAACAGCACTACGCCTCCAGAAATTGACGTCTAAAAACAGCCAGGGGAACAATAATCACGCTAAGTGGCCGAGTGGTTCTAGGTGCTATAGTCCGGAACCGCGCGACCGCTACGGTCGCAGGTTCGAATCCTGCCTGGGGCATGGTTTTGTGTGATGTCCGTAGGTTAGTTAGGTTTAAGTAGTTTTAAGTTCTAGGGGACTGATGACCTATAGTGCTCAGAGCCATTTTGGACTTAAAAGGCTGTCGAACAACACGACGAGGAAAAGGCACACTGCCTACAAACTTCACTAACGACCAGGGCAGGTAACTGGAGCGTTCACGTCCACAGGGCAGAAAATACCGCTGGTGCACTTCACTGATAAGTAACAGTCAATTAATAATTAATCACAATATAGGAAGGCGGCTGCAAGATTTCGTCGACTCCAACACATGATATGTTGCTGCTAGCCCGAACGGCCAAGGGGGGATCAACCCGCAAATGAATGAAGAGATGTCACAATACTTGAGGTTTCATAAGGTTAATGGGTCACTCAACTTCAGCGTCCAGGTTTGGTGGGCAACGAACTTTGTCGCTCTCGCAGCTAGCAGTCAAGGCCTGGGCTCGTGCCACAGAGACTTCCTCGCTGCTCCGTCCCGACGGACCGACTCAATCCAGCACGCAGACAGCATTAAAATAACTGCTCATTCAAAACACACAAGGCACACATGGTCCCGCGAAAACACTTCCACAAACAACTTGAACAATACTAAAACCAGTGACTGTGGAACAACAAGAACGAATTACAAGTCGACACACACAGAGAACCCAGAAGCGGTCATCCGATTAGACGACCGACCGAAAGACCAACCAAGGTCGTTCACACTCAAGTCACGTGTGTTGGCAGGCGAGTCATGGCTGTCCGTACTTCACTGCTGCTCCGCCCCAACTCCTTCGGACGCAGGACGACCAGGAGACCCTGACTAGGACCCAACCATGCAGAGGGAAGACTGGCCCATTGGCCACCCGACATCTCTGCACAAGGAAGGAACTGACCCAAGTCCCGCAAGATGATCAATGAAGGGGCCCAGAAGCGATCGGCAGACCAAAAACACGTCGCCCTATGAGTCGACCGACCGAACGACCAACCAACGGTCGTCCACACTCAAGTCTCCTTCTGTCGGACAGTACATGTGTGTCCCCATAGGTCGAGGGATAAGTGTGCCCGACCGACCGAACGACCAACCAACGGTCGTCCACACTCAAGTCTCCTTCTGTCGGACAGTACATGTGTGTCCCCATTGGTCGAGGGATAAGTGGCTGTGCAGACCTCACTGGAGCTCCACGCCCCACTGAACTACCCACACACCACGATCCGGAAATACTAGCTGTCGCTCCAAAGATAGTACAACAGTGGTCTTATAGACAGCGCTGCTGCTGCCACTCACGGGCAGGCAGGCCAGCAACTTAGTGACGCCAGTAAATCGAATAAGAAACGGGACGGCAGTACCGCAAAGGCAAGATGTCAAATAATAAACGGCACGAACACGAGCCACGCACAGCCCATTGCTATTCCTCCTCTCTCATTCCTACTACCAGCTCCATGCTTTCCTGTAAACCAATCTTCCACTCCATCCTCTAGTACCGCGTTTGGATGACCCATGACTGTTGCATTCTCATCTCCCTTTACTTACTGAATCACACGTTCCATATCCACTTGTGCCTTTTCTATTTCTTCATTTTTTTGCTTCTGATGTCGGCATGTATGCTTTAACTACTGTTGTTGGTATTGGTTTACTGTCGATTGTGACAAGAATGTTCCTATCACTAAGTTTTTCGACTCACTCTTTGCCTTATGGCAGGGGCGGGCAGGAATCCTGCACATGTGCGGTGCACTTGCACGCGTGCAGTTAACAGGTGTTCTGCGTGCACACAGGGGCAAGCTGGCCACCCGCTTATCTCCCCTCCCCACCATAACTTCTGTCCGCTCCTTCCTCTGTAATGCGTTTTGCTTCCTAGCTTGCTTTGTTGAGTGAATGAATAAGGTTAGTAGGAGTGCTTAAAAGAAATCACGGTTTGAAAGAGTACCTATTACCTACGATACGTTTTATTTAATTATCACAGGTGGAGTTTACAATACGTTTAATATCTGGAACAAAATTTCTACGTACAGACAAACACAAACAGTTACGTAAATTTTCATCACTGATGTTTGCTCTTAACCGAGACTTATTAATTCAGCAAATGGTTTTCCAGCTCTCGCTATATTAAGCGCAGTCTTATAACTTGCACATACCGCTGGGCTATTATTGTTGTCGTCCTGAAAACTTGAAAACAGTGCTCCATAAAATGTTAAATCAGTTAGATGAGAGACATGACGAGAGAAAGTCGCAGATCTCTCGTGACAACAGCAACTACGACAAATTCAAATGGCTCTGACCACTATGGGACTTAACTGCTGTGGTCATCAGTCCCCTAGAACTTAGAACTACTTAAACCTAACTAACCTAAGGACATCACACACATCCATGCCCGAGGCAGGATTCGAACCTGCGACCATAGCCGTCGCGCGGTTCCAGACTGTAGTGCCTAGAACCGCTCGGCCACTCCGGCCGGCCAACTACGACAGATTCATCTGGTATCGTCAGATCGGTCTTCTTAAGCTCAGTCAATTCCCCATCCGCTCAGAATCCGACAATAAATTGTACTCGTCCTTGTGAAATTTATTATAATGGCCTTCAATACTAAACTTCCGTTGATCAGCGAGAATACTGCCACATATTAAACATTTCGAATTTTCGCGTTTTTGTACAAAGAAAAAATGATTCCCCCATTACTTTTTAAAAGATAGCAAATCTCCACTTCTCCGTTTCTTGAAATACAACGTTCACTACATAGTGCTCGCTTCGCATCAACGTCCGCAGCTTAGCCTGGCACTACACTGCCGCAACCTGCCTGCTGTCGCCACAGCCCCGGTCGACTCCTGCACGCGAGCAGCACACGTGCAGCGCTGTGCGCTCATGAGCCACAAGCAACGTTTGCCCGACCCTGCCTTATGGAGTCAGTGTAACTGTATAACTACGAGAGGTGTACAGTAAGTAATACAACATATTTTTTTCTCGGCCGATTTCGGATGAAAAAAATGCCGAATCTGCTTCCACTTCAGCCCTCATAATTTCATAAAGTTCCGATAGGTGGCAGTGCTATACATAGCCCTCAAAATGTTTTCTGTGACTGAGGTGCATTCCAAGCAGAGAGCTGTCACTGAGTTTCTTTTGGGGGAAAGCCAGGCCATCGCGAATGTTCATAGGCGCTTGCACAATGTTAACGGAACAAAAGCACGGTGAGTCGTTGGGCGAGGAATCTGTCATGATCTCAACATGATCATACAAACCAGTCTGATCTCCTGCGTGCAGGCAGGCTGCACTCAGGTGTGACTCCTGCAGTGTTGTGACCGACGGATCACAAACAAACACCTCGCTGGTCAACTGCACGTCTCTGTTGGCAGTGCTGACACACTCGTCCACAAATTGGGGTACTCAATGGTGTGCGCCCACTGGGTTCCTCGCCACGTAACAGAAGATCAGGAAGGACCATCGCCGGCCGCGGTGGCCGTGCGGTTCTAGGCGCCACAGTCTGGAACCGCGCGACCGCTGCGGTCGCAGGTTCGAATCCAGCCTCGGGCACGGATGTGTATAATATCCTAAGGTTAGTTAGGTTTAAGTAGTTCTAAGTTCTAGGGGACTGATAACCTCAGAAGTTAAGTCCCATAGTGCTCAGAGCCATTTTTGAAGAACCATCTGTGTGGAGCTGCTTGCTCGTTGCGAGGCTGATCGTGACAGTTTTATGTGCAACATGGTCACAGTTGAAGAAACACGGGTTCATCACTTCAGGCCGGAAACAAAACAGCAGTCCATGGAGTAGCGGCACACCATGTCTCCTCCAAACAAAACGTTCAAAACTGCGTCCTCAGTCAGTAAAGTCTTGGCGATGGTTTTCTGGGACTCTGAAGGGGTCATTCAGTTTGTTGTCCTCCCTCGTGGTGCAACGATAGACTCTGGACTATACTTTGGAGAAACGACCTCAGCATGTTCGTCGCCATAAAAATGCAGACGAACTTCTCGTTCTCCATGACAACGCAAGGCCCCACAGAAGACTGTGCGCCGGAGTGGAGCTCATGAAACTTCATTGAACTGTTTTTCCTCATCTGCCCTGCAGTCTGGATGTCGCACCTTCCGACTTCCTCCTGTTTGGCCCAAAGAAGGATGCACTCTGCGGGAAGCAGTACGTGGATGATTGGGAGGTAGTTGATGCAGGCAGAGTGGTACCATGTGGGCACGCAGGGCTTTCCAGTAAGGTGGCGTAAGGGAGTCGCATTGAACGGAGACTATGTTGAAAACTACTGTTTTGTATCCAAAAGAGTGGGGAATAATATGGCGTATTGGAATCATGAATAAAACTAACCTGCTTTTAGAAAAAAAGTGTTGTACTACTTATTGAATGCCCCTCGTAGTGACTGCACGGCGTCGATTCTTCGCTTTGTGTATTTCACGCTTCTTGATCATAAGAAAGCTCGCAGTAACCACAAATGACAACTGCTTCCTCTGGTTCAGTTAGCAACTGGATGTACTTCCGCTGAAACGTGCAGACAAGTGGTTGTCCAGCTCCCACGTGACACGTGAGCTTCAGTGAACGGGACTGTGCGCCACGGACGCGCAGCAGAAGGTGGCTCCGTACATCCAGCCGGAAGCAAAGCCTCCTGTGTGAAAAGGGCCCTACCTGAGACAACATGTAATTCCTTCGTCTCTGGAAGAGAAAAACCAGTTTTCTACGTGTGTTCTTCCAGCACAACCACAAACATTCTTCCTCGGCCCGTCTGTGTTCTCCTTATAAGAAAGTTGGTAAACAAATACAGCACAGTGGATTCTATCCCAATAATGGTAACCGCTTCGAAAACTTCAATTTGTAACGAGATGTGTTGCTCCTAGGGTCCTTCGGAAGTGTAATTCAATATGTGATCCATTTGATTCAATGCACAGTTGTCTTTTTAGTTTTCATGCAACGATTGAACTGCCAAAAACTTGAGATTGGTCATTAAACAACTTTTACATGCGTACAGTGACCTCGTTGTCATCTCGAAACTGTTTCCCCGTGCACGACAGCGCAGAAAGCCAATGAGAGTAGTCGGTGACATGTGTAAGCTAGTTAACGTTGGCCAGTCTTTTGAACTGTCTGTGTGGTGCAATATGCGGTCTTGTGTTATCATGATTAAACGGAACGTCCTTGGGCTGTAACTCAGCTCTCTTTGTTTGTGAGATACGCTGCATCGTATCCATTGACAAAAAATATCGTTCCCTTGATAACGGCCAATCCACATCGGTCAATGTCTGCTGTGTTTGCATCAGCCACGACATATCATGGGTAGAGGCACCTGTTTGTGGTGAAAATTTTTGCCCGAGTTCGTCATTTTTTAAAAAAGTTATTTCGGTATATTTTTCGCTAATTTTTTTTTCCATTTCGTCAATAATTTTGCAAAATTTTATTTCCACTTTTCAGCAGTAGAAGGTAAAGGAAATACATTTATGGCACATTTGCAGTGAAAAAGCATATAAATTATAGATCATATTAAAACACAAATACCAAATCATGAAAGTTTGGAAAACATTTATCCTGTCCTAGTCTATGTGCACAACACACAAGTCAGTCTGAGAAAGACAAGGATACCATGATCTCCATATTACTGGGAATCAGAGCTGTTCTTCTGTCAGACATTATATTGCGATATCTAGAAAATGATCTCTCACTATCAACATTACTGACTGGGATCCACAAAGCCTTCACTGCAGCTTCCACAAGAAGTCCATACTCTGCTTTCAGGGAAAGAAGACTACCAATCACATCAACATCTTTACCTTCTCTACAAGAACTAGCTACTAAATCCCTAAACAATGTGTATGGTACAAGAAATTCTGACGTTGGAAGTTCTTGTAGAATGTGGATTTTCTTTATCAGCTGAGAGATTTCAGCACTGTCTAAATTGCCTTTTATTATGTTTCTCGGATCAAACAATTTACCTATAGAACAAATGGCAATTTTTCCTGTATCACACTCCATCAAGTGGTTCAGTTTTGCAAGACTTGCTCTGCCTACAGACTGGAAGAGTGATGTTAACTGTACTTGCATATACTCTGGTATTTTAATAAGTTATTCTGAGGTTGTCTCGAAAAAAAAAATGCATCCTCTAGTAACTTAAAGCTCTTTGCAAGGTCACCAAGCTTAGACTGCAGAAGATGAATTAACGGTATCTTGGAGCCCTCTAATGCCAGCAGCAAATTGCAGCATTTTGAGCAGTGCTCAACAAGAAAAATAGCTAGGCATTGAATTTTTTTTGCTTCAGCAGAAGTCAAAGCTTTAAAATAATTGACAGCTACACTCTCATCTTCAACAGTTTCAACAAATTCTATTATATCACAGAGATATTCTCCAAGGTACTCACACTTTCAAACCACGAGTTCCACCTGGTGATGACAGGAATAGCGAAAAGTTTAGCTTTTGTGGGTACACCTACATATTTATGAGTCAAGAGCTGAATCTATGTATGCTTTCTCTTTCGGGTATTAAGGAAGATGTGTTTTGTCTGCAAAACACAATGGTTCAAATCACAAAGTTCCACAGCCCACACATTGCCAACTAAATTTAATTTATGAGCCCATCATTGTGTGTGTACTAACCCTTCTGAAACTAAAACCCTAACTGCATTTATACAGTTGCCCATATAACGGGCTGAATCTGAAGTTGTAGAAATTACATTTCTGTATTGAATTTCAAGTTTTTATATCACACTCATAATTGCTTGCGCACATTCTGTAGCATTTGCATCTGCAATAACTTTCACTCCCCCGACAAATAATTTCTGAACTGCACCATCGCCACAACTAAGTACTTTCATCAGAACCACGAACACACAGTGCCCTTTTCTGTCTGTCGTTTCATCACAAAGAATTGAAACTCTTTCGTCTTTCACGGCTCCTTTTAATCTTTCCTCTTCTTCTTTGATGATTCGAGGTATGAAACCTTCCCGTAGACTTCCAGCTGAGGGTAAGTATCCAGCACCTTAAAAATGTCAATAGAACTGCTCTCTGAGTACTACGTGACGAATTAAATTACAACATTACCCAGTTATAAGACTTTTTTAGAGGGTGCGCGAGGAAAAATTATTTTTAATACCGGTCTATTCTGACCAGCAAAAATTATTGGGTATCGAGATTACCTAATCTTTGCTGCGATTAAGAGACGTTAAATTAATTATTACACAAACCTCGTATGTATTTGTTCATCCATTCTCTCAGCTTCGGATGATCAACTTTTTCCATCGGAATGTTAGCCTCAATGAAAGCTCGAGTGGTCGATAAAATGAATTCTTCTTTATCATTTTTTGCTCGTTTTGCAGCTGCAGTGACTTCCTTGAGCTTAGCTTGTCTTTTTATACCTGTAGTTGTTAGCGCCTTCTTCTTGTTCTTCTTATGGGAAGAACTGTTATTAGGGTGTTTCAGGCACGTGTCCTTCCTCTGCCACTCAATACGCACATTGCAGTATTTGCACATAAGTATCTTCCTATTTTTGTCGAAAACATAAAATCCTTCTGACGAAAATTCCTTTTCTCGGTCGAAAACTGTCACTACCATATTAATGATCTGTAGCACGAAAACAAAACGCAGAATACCACACTCAATGCACCGGCGATCCACAACGATTTCCAACACACAATACTGAATACACCGCCAGAACATTGTAGAATGTCTTTGGAATACTCGATATATTATATATATCGAAATGGTGTTCAATCCGGTTTGTATTACCATAACTCCAATCAAATTTCCGCAGTTAAGTTCAAATGACGAGATTTTGCGAAGTTTCGTCAATTATTTCGCGATTTGGCTTAAAAATAAATAGTTTCGCGTTTTCAGCAAAATGTGTAAAATTTCGTGAAAATTTCGCTATTTCGCGATTTGCGAAAAACAGGTGCCTATAATCATGGCTCATTTAAACGTGACTGCATTTTGATGCCTTAGCCATCATGGCGAAATCTATAACACCTACGAAATATTTTGCAAAAACAGACATAATGTCTTATGGGATAACAGCAATCAGTGATTTTATAATGTTACTTAAAATCCGTCTTGATTGCAATTTTTTTTTTTTTTTTAATTCATATGTCCGGTTTCGGTTCATTCAGAACCATCTTCAGATCTGATATTTCAGTTACAGGAGTAACCCGTCCAAATCCAGCAACTTTCACATGTGACGTAGCTCTGATATTTCAGTTACAGGAGTAACCCGTCCAAATCCAGCAACTTTCACATGTGACGTAGCTCTGATATTTCAGTTACAGGAGTAACCCGTCCAAATCCAGCAACTTTCACATGTGACGTAGCATGCTACGTAGCATGCTACGTCACATGTGAAAGTTGCTGGATTTGGACGGGTTACTCCTGTAACTGAAATATCAGATCTGAAGATGGTTCTGAATGAACCGAAACCGGTCATATGCATAAAAAAAAAATTGGCAATCAAGACGGATTTTAAGTAACCTACGAAATACACTGAAAGAAAAAAACCGCAACATAAAAACATAATTAATGTAGAGTAATGAAATTACGGGAGTACATTTGCGTAGGTAACATACGTAAGTGCCGGCCGCTGGTGGCCGAGCGGTTCTGGCGCTACAGTCTGGAACCGCGCGACCGCTAGAGTCGCAGGTTCGAATCCTGTCTCGGGCATGGATGTGTGTGTTGTCCTTAGGTTAGTTAGGTTTAAGTAGTTCTAAGTTCTAGGGGACTTATGACCTCAGCAGTTGAGTCCCATAGTGCTCAGAGCCATTTGAACCATACGTAAGTCATTAACATTGCAAGATCACAGGTCAATATAAACACGAGATAAACCAATGCAAATGTGAGATGCTGGTACGTTACCGCCACAACGTTGAATGCAGGCACGCAAACGTGCTTGCATTGTGTTATACAGGTGCTGGGAGTCAGTTTGTGGAATGGTGTTACATGCCTGTTGCACCTGGTCGGTCAATACAGTGACGGTTAGTGTTGGTTATGAATGACTCTGCAGTTGTCGTTCGACGTTGTCTCCTATGTGCCCGAATGGAGACAGATCTGGTAATCGAGCAGACCAAGGCAATATGTCGACACTCTGCAGTATACGCTGCGCTACAACAGCGGCATGAAGGCGAATGTTATCCTGTTGGAAAACATCCCATGGAGTGCCGTAATTGAATGGCAGCAGAGCAGGTCAAATTAGTAGATAGCCGTGCAAATTTGCAGTCAGAGAGCGTGGGATAGTCAGGAGAGAGCTCCTGTTGTCATACGAAATCGCACCCCAGACCATAGCTCCAGGTGTAGGTCCAGGGTGTCTAGCATGGAGACACGTTGATTGCAGGCCCTCAACCTTTCTAACCAGCACAAGACCGTCACTGGCACCGAGGTAGAACCAGCGTTCATCAGAAAACACAACAGACCTCCACCCTGGCCTCCAATGAGCTCTTTCTTGACACCACTGTAGTCGTAAATGGCAGTGGGTTGGGATCAGTGGAATACACGGTACAGAGCGTCTGGCTCGGGGCTGTCCTAGAAGTACATATACATCCATACTCCGCAAGCCACCTGACGGTGTGTGGCGGAGAGTTCCTTGAGTACCTATATCGGTTCTCCCTTCTATTCCAATCTCGTATTGTTCGTGGAAACAAAGATTGTCGGTATGACTCTGTGTGGGCTCTAATATCTCTGATCTTATCCTCGTGGTCTCTTCACGAGATACACGTAAGAGGGAGCAATATACTGCTTGACTCCTCAGTGAAGGTATGTTCTTAAAACTTCAACAAAAGCCCGCACCGAGCTACTGAGCGTTTCTCTTGCAGAGTCTTCCACTGGAGTTTATCTATCATCTCCGTAACGCTTTCGCGATTACTAAATGATCCTGTAACGAAGCGCGCTGCTCTCCGTTGGATCTTCTCTATCTCTCCTATCAACCCTATCTGGTACGGATCCCACACCGGTGAGCAGAGTTCAAGCAGTGGGCGAACAAGTGTACTGTAACCGCCGGCCGCGGTGGTCTCGCGGTTCTAGGCGCGCAGTCCGGGACCGTGCGACTGCTATGGTCGCAGGTTCGAATCCTGCCTCGGGCATGGATGTGTGTGATGTCCTTAGGTTAGTTAGGTTTAAGTAGTTCTAAGTTCTAGGGGACTGATGACCACAGCAGTTGAGTCCCATAGTGCTCAGAGCCATTTGAACCATTTTTTTGTACTGTAACCTACTTCCTTGGTTTTCGGACTGCATTTCCTTAGGATTCTTCCAATGAATCTGGCACCTGCTTTACCAACGATCAACTTTATATGATCATTCCATTTTAAATCACTCCTAATGCCTACACCCAGATAATTTATGGTATTAACTGCTTCCAGTTGGTGGCCTGCTATACTGTAGCTAAATGATAAAGGATCTTTCTTTCTATGTATTCGCAGCACATTACACTTGTCTTCATTGAGATTCAATTGCCATTCCTTGCACCATGCGTCAATTCGTTGCAGATCCTCCTGCATTTCAGTACAATTTTCCTTTGTTACAACCTCTCGATATACTACAGTATCATACGCAAAAAGCCTCAGTGAACTTTCGATGTTATCCACAAGGTCATTTATATATATTGTGAATAGCAACGGTCCTACGACACTCCCCTGCGGCACACCTGAAATCGCTCTTACTTCGGAAGACTTCTCTCCATTGAGAATGACATGCTGCGTCTATCTACGAACCTTCAGTCCAATAACACAATTGGTCTGATAGTCCATATGCTCTTACTTTCTTCATTAAACGACTGTGGGGAACTGTATCAAACGCCGCGCCACGCCAAGAAACACGGCATCCACCTGGGAACCCGTGTCACATTCCTGCCAAGCGTTTCTGCAATGCCGCGCGGGGTAGCTGCGCGGTTTTGGGCGCCTTGCCACGGTTCGCGCGGCTCCGCTCGTCGGAGGTTCGAGTCCTCCCTTGGGCATGGGTGTGTTGTACTTAGCGCAAGTTAGTTACATAAAGTAGTCCCATAGGACCTTACCACAATACAATACAATTTCTGCAATGTTTCAGAGCGAACATCCAGCTTCTTGTAGACCTATTACACGACCTCGTTCAAATTCAGTGACGTGGTGAGAATGGCGTCTTTGTCGCCTTAAAGACATTCTTGACTGACATAAACTTACCGCGTCCACTCCCAAACGTAACTACAACTCATGACCGTTACATCGTGTATTTAAAGCAAACCTGATTTGCATCCTCATAGTGGTTCTACTAGCACCACTCTTATGCGACTGGCGCGAAATTTGAATAGATATAACATTTCAGATGCAGAAATATGCCTACCAATTTCCGTTTATGTAGCACAGCTCGCTCTTCGTGGTGTGATTTTTTTTCCCGTCATTGTACGTTACTGAAATTCATTGTCTTGTTCCATAGACTACCAATAGCCTCCTGTTAACGGACGGTTTGAAATTATCCCCCCACCCCCACCCCCTCTCCCCACGGATTGTAGAGCATAATTTCGCTTGGATATGGCGCCGTAGCTAGTTGGTAAATGTTAGTCAACAAATCCAAATACACTACTGGCCACTAAAATTGCTACACCACGAAGATGACATGCTACAGACGCGAAATTTAACCGACAGGAAGAAGATGCCAGCACATTCTCCAGATCTCTCACCAATTGAAAACGTCTGGTCAATGGTGGCAGAGCAACTGGCTCGTCGCAATACGCCAGTCACTACTCTTGATGAACTATGGTATCGTGTTGAAGATGCATGGGCAGCTGTACCTGTACACGCCATCCGAGCTCTGTTTGACTCAATGCCCAGGCGTATAAAGGCCACTATTACGGCCAGAGGTGGTTATTCTGGGTACTGATTTTTCAAGATCTATGCACCCAAATTGCGTGAAAATGTAATCACATGTCAGTTCAAGTAAAATATATTTGTCCGATGAATACCCGTTTGTCATCTGCAGTTCTTCTTGGTGTAGCAATTATAATGGCCACTAGTGTATCTATAGTTTGTAAAGTTTCTGTCTTCGGTTAGTTTGTAAAGCTTCTGTCTTCGGTTGTTTTCGAGCAATTTTTGCCGCTATCGGACTATCGAATTCGCAATTTTTGTGGCTATCGGACTATCGAATTCGAGTATGGGAACTTTTCTCAGAGAACACGATTGACTGCGAAATAAACCTGGCCATATGCCTAATACGAAGATGTGGCTCTTATACTTTTCAAATATTAAAGTTACAGGTTAATGACATGATACTGTTCCAACCATACATCTCATAACTAATCCCGTGCCTTGAAAAATGGAAAAATGTCACTTTTAAACAGAGTACAATTCACATTACTTTGCTTTATTGCTATGTAGCACGCAACACATTTCCTTGACAATGGCTAAAGTTAAAGAATGGAAACTCCAGGTTGGAGTATGAACAATAAATGGAAAAGGATAGATTGCTACTCACTGTGAAGGTGACAAATTGAGTTGCAGACAGACACATCGGAAAGCCTGTTAACACTTTTAGCATTCGGCCAAAGCCTTCTTCAGAAAAGGAAACACACATTCGCACTCACACACACATTTACCCACACGAGCAAGCCCACCTTGCGCACACATGACCGCCATCTCTGGCGGCTCAGATCAGTCTTGTGTAAAGAGTTAACCTTCTTTAATTCGCGTTTCCACATTAATTAAACAATAATTAGTGATCATGGAAGCCTTTTCATGCAGGTTCCATATTAATGATTTCCTCCACTTAAGTTACAGATTAGTGACATGATACTGTTCCAGCCATACATCTCATAACTAATTCCGTGCGCCATTCCGCGGTACAACTGAAATACCCAAACACTTTTCTGCTACGAACCGACGTAACACTTTCATTTCATAACTATGCCCTTTTACCAAATTCTTCATACCATTTGTACGTGACACGGTTGCGCGCGACCGCTCCATGCGGAAGTCCAACACAGACTTTATGATGGGCAGTCAAATGTAATCGAACACCCGCCACAAAGGGACCATGGAATGGTTCCATTCAAAAATAACGTCTGAACTATATCCAGCATTGCGGGTTAAATGCCTCATTGAGCTGTTAGTCCACTCCGTGCCTTCTATTACATTTTGAAAAGAGGCAAAATTGTGACTCGTTCGACCACGTTGCACTCCTCCAGTTTGCTACTGTCCAGAGTCTGTGTAGTTAGACCCACTAGAGACGTGCAGTTTTATACGAGAGCAGTGAAACAGCGGTAGCACTGACAGATGTTTGTTCAAGCAGACTTACACAGTACTCCATCCCGCCTCAGGGTTGCCCTCTGTGCATTCAAATACAGTCAATAGCGGAATGCACCGATGCTCCGGTCTCGCTCGGTAATGATACCTGTTGTCCTATGTCGCAGTGGGTGCTAGCTGTGGAGATGAGTGTGGGCTACCCAGGCCTTCTGGAGTTGTCAGCCAAGCAGACCTGCGTGTACCCCATGTCCCAAAGTCGTGCACTTGGGTGGATTAGCAAATGCCCGGTACCCTAATACCGAGCAGGCATGGACCAGTCAGGCGCCGTGTATTCTCCGCCCTGCGAATTTTCCGCCCTGTGAAATTTCCGTCCAGAAAAGGTCGAGGAAGGGTTCACTAATCCCCCGTGTGTTCTCCCCCCTGTGAATTTTCCGCTCTGTGAAATTTCCGCCCAGAAAAGGTCAAGCAAAGGCCCATTAATCCCCCGGGGACGCGAGTTAGCATGCTCAAGCGGTACGGTACAAGCCATACTATATGTTGCATGTAACAATTTCAGTGTTATTAGTTCTGATATGTATATGTTTTTACGTAGACGGTTCTTACTGACTGAAAGTAAAAAACATGATTCTATTAATTTATGCAAAAATTTGGTTTAGAACAAATACACAGAGACGTTGCCTAAGTGGAACACAAAATAAATAAATAAACAAACAACTAAATTTCGGTCAGGATTTTGAAGGGCCATTTGTTGGCTGGTTCAATGCTGAAATTTGTTAAACTAACGTCAGAGATGCACTCGACCCAAAGTATATGAAAGACGGCGCAAAAATATTATAGTTCAAGAGAGCATTTGTAGATGATCAAAAAACTGACGAGACTTACAAAAATGAAGGACCTGTTAAGGAGGTCGTTCTTGATAAAACTGAAGGACTTAAAGAAAACGTAGAAAATCTTGCAAATAACTGTCATGCAAAAGAAGACAGTGCATTAGTTGAAGAAAGAGCAAATGAAGAAGAATCCAATGAAAGTAGTACTAATATTTTCTTTTCTGACATCTGTCAGTGACCTTTGGCTGTCTTGGAAATCTAAGTTGAATCATCAAAATAGTAACTGACAAAAAATTTAAAAACAATCATTACTCATTCGTTCTTGTTTAACAGACAATGAAATAAAAGAAAAAGCGTCAACTAACAGTTAACGTCTGACTCCTTCTATATCAGCCACAGCGTGCGAATGTTTTTGAAACTTGGATGGCACATTCAACTAAAAATCACAGTTTGTACTATTCTTCTTGTAGTCTCTTTACCACAGGCTCGAGTTTGAACAACACATATAAATTTGTTAAAAGTTTTCAAGCGTGGAACAAGTCTAACTGTAAACAGAAATACCTTATCTAAACAGAACCTCAAACGGAAGAATGGTCCTATCGGAATTAGTAAATAAGTAAATGATTTTGTTAGGATGGTAATTGTTGAGGATGACAGAAGTCGGCGTTGGGCTACAAAATACATAGCTAAACCACTGCATAAATATTCGACGTGTAGGTAACAAAATAGGAAATTAATACACTTCTGTGTGCGCTCAAAATTGATCACGGCAAATATCGCCAAGTCATTCAATAACTTAATATTTAAATACCTCAGTAGTCTCATCTTTGCATCATTAGTGCGCGTCTTTCTAAAGTGAATGGGAACTCACAAAAAGCAAGTTTACATTCCAAAGATATGCCTAATTTTAGCTCAGTATATGATCATTCATCGTTACAACCTAGAGAAAACCAAATTTGCGTTTAATGTTTCATGTAACGTCCACAGTTGGGGTCATTAGAGATTTAGATTTCGCTCAGATAGTTGTTTACAGGAGAGGTGGGGGTGGGGGATGGGGGGTGGGAAGCTACCACGACCTCTTTAAGGAACCTTCACAGCATTTGCTTAAACAAGGAAAACCAAATACAGTAGACTATGGACGGCCAGATGACTGGGCCGTGGTTAGCCAATGCCCTAACCGCGCTTGGTACGATAAACAACAAATAGACAGTAGACAGAACAAAATAAGACTTCACATAGACTTTAGAATATTTCAGTACATAAAGAAGATTCGGTTCTTTTCCAGCACCAGACAGCAGTCATTGTCAACAGAAATATTTTCATAAAAGTGCACTTATTAAATACACCGATATATTAAGTGGCATTATTTTCACACGTGTGTAGTGTAGCTTAATTTTAACTGTTAATTTGTAAACACTACTGAGGCATGTGACTAGTGGCGCTTTGGGTTTAGATGCATTAGAAATCACATACCTAAACTTTTAAAAATAATCTGATTCCCATCGCACTTTATCCAGGCTTTGGACTCGCTAAATGATAAAAGTAATTTTATTGTCATTTAGGCGTGCACAAAATCAGCTTATAAGCTTCGTCAAATTTTTTATTTTTTTGTTTTTTATATTTTTTTAAGATTGCTATTTACATTTCATGTATTTTTTATTTATATACATATTCTGGCCGAAGACTTCCGGCATAAGAAGTCAGCCTCATTCTGCCAACGGCCTTGTCAAAGAGGGCGGAGGAGCGGATAGAGATTCAGGGCACTCTCTTGTCCTAGGGGTGGGAAATTGCCCCTAAAGGAGGAAGAGTCGGCAATGATCAACGACATGAGGATGCAGAAGGCAATGGAAACCACTGCATTAAAGACACGTAACGTGTATCCACAGGACATGTGGCCTGTATTTGAAGAAGTGTCATGATGATCTCTCCATTGGCAAAAGATTCCGGAATAGTCCCCCATTCGGATCTCCGGGAGGGGACTGCCAAGGGGGAGGTTACCATGAGAAAAAGATTGAATAATCTACGAAAGGATAACGTTCTACGAGTCGGGGCGTGGAATGTCAGAAGCTTGAACGTGGTAGGGAAACTAGAAAATCTGAAAAGGGAAATGCAAAGGCTAAATCTAGATATAGTAGGGGTCAGTGAAGTGAAGTGGAAGGAAGACAAGGATTTCTGGTCAGATGAGTATCGGGTAATATCAACAGCAGCAGAAAATGATATAACAGGTGTAGGATTCGTTATGAATAGGAAGGTAGGGCAGAGGGTGTGTTACTGTGAACAGTTCAGTGACCGGGTTGTTCTAATCAGAATCGACAGCAGACCAACACCGACAACGATAGTTCAGGTATACATGCCGACGTCGCAAGCTGAAGATGAACAGATAGAGAAAGTGTATGAGGATATTGAAAGGGTAATGCAGTATGTAAAGGGGGACGAAAATCTAATAGTCATGGGCGTCTGGAATGCAGTTGTAGGGGAAGGAGTAGAAGAAAAAGTTGCAGGAGAATATGGGCTTGGGACGAGGAATGAAAGAGGAGAAAGACTAATTGATATCTTCTGGTAAACCTTGCGGGATGTAAGGTCGTGGTCCATGAAACTCATCAGCTCCTAACGTTTCGTCCAGTGCTTCGCTGGACATCTTCAGAGGGGTGTTTCTCCTCCGGTGAAGATGTCCAGCGAAGCACTGGACGAAACGTTAGGAGCTGAAGAGTTTCATGGACCACGACCTTACATCCCGCAAGGTTTACCAGAAGATATTTCATCCGGTCGTGAGAGCCTTCATACTATGAAAGACTAATTGAGTTCTGTAACAAGTTTCAGCTAGTAATAGCGAATACCCTGTTCAAGAATCACAAGAGGAGGAGGTATACTTGTAAAAGGCCGGGAGATACGGGAAGATTTCAATTAGATTACATCATGGTCAGATAGAGATTCCGAAATCAGATACTGGATTGTAAGGCGTACCCAGGAGCAGATATAGACTCAGATCACAATATAGTAGTGATGAAGAGTAGGCTGAAGTTCAAGACATTAGTCAGGAAGAATCAATACGCAAAGAAGTGGGATACGGAAGTACTAAGGAATGACGAGATACGTTTGAAGTTCTCTAACGCTATAGATACAGCAATAAGGAATAGCGCAGTAGGCAGTACAGTTGATGAGGAATGGACATTTCTAAAAAGGGCCATCACAGAAGTTGGGAAGGAAAGCATAGGTACAAAGAAGGTAGCTGCGAAGAAACCATGGGTAACAGAAGAAATACTTCAGTTGATTGATGAAAGGAGGAAGTACAAACATGTTCCGGGAAAATCAGGAACACAGAAATACAAGTCGCTGAGGAATGAAATAAATAGGAAGTGCAGGAAAGCTAAGACGAAATGGCTGCAGGAAAAATGTGAAGACATCGAAAAAGATATGATTGTCGGAAGGACAGACTCAGCATACAGGAAAGTCAAAACAACCTTTGGTGACATTAAAAGCAACGGCGGTAACATTAAGAGTGCAACGGGAATTCCACTGTTAAATGCAGAGGAGAGAGCAGATAGGTGGAAAGAATACATTGAAAGCCTCTATGAGGGTGAAGATTTGTCTGATGTGATAGAAGAAGAAACAGGAGTCGATTTAGAAGAGATAGGGGATCCAGTATTAGAATCGGAATTTAAAAGAGCTTTGGAGGACTTACGGTCAAATAAGGCAGAAGGGATAGATAACATTCCATCAGAATTTCTAAAATCACTGGGGGAAGTGGCAACAAAACGACTATTCACGTTGGTGTGTAGAATATATGAGTCTGGCGACATACCATCTGACTTTCGGAAAAGCATCATCCACACAATTCCGAAGACGGCAAGAGCTGACAAGTGCGAGAATTATCGTACATTCAGCTTAACAGCTCATGCATCGAAGCTGCTTACAAGAATAATATACAGAAGAACGGAAAAGAAAATTGAGAGTGCGCTAGGTGACGATCAGTTTGGCTTTAGGAAAAGTAAAGGGACGGGAGAGGCAATTCTGACGTTACGGCTAATAATGGAAGCAAGGCTAAAGAAAAATCAAGACACTTTCATAGGATTTGTCGACCTGGAAAAAGCGTTCGACAATATAAAATGGTGCAAGCTGTTCGAGATTCTGAAAAAGGTAGGGGTAAGCTATAGGGAGAGACGGGTCATATACAATATGTACAACAACCAAGAGGGAATAATAAGAGTGGACGATCAAGAACGAAGTGCTCGTATTAAGAAGGGTGTAAGACAAGGCTGTAGCCTTTCGCCTCTACTCTTCAATCTGTACATCGAGGAAGCAATGATGGAAATAAAAGAAAGGTTCAGGAGTGGAATTAAAATACAAGGTGAAAGGATATCAATGATACGATTCGCTGATGACATTGCTATCCTGAGTGAAAGTGAAGAAGAATTAAATTATCTGCTGAACGGAATGAACAGTCTAATGAGTACACAGTATGGTTTGAGAGTAAATCGGAGAAAGACGAAGGTAATGAGAAGTAGTAGAAATGAGAACAGCGAGAAACTTAACATCAGGATTGATGGTCACGAAGTCAATGAAGTTAAGGAATTCTGCTACCTAGGCAGTAAAATAACCAATGACGGACGGAGCAAGGAGGACATCAAAAGCAAACTCGCTATGGCAAAAAAGGCATATTTGGCCAAGAGAAGTCTACTAATATCAAATACCGACCTTAATTTGAGGAAGAAATTTCTGTAGATGTACGTCTGGAGTACAGCATTGTATGGTAGTGAAACATGGACTGTGGGAAAACCGGAATAGAAGAGAATCGAAGCATTTGAGATGTGGTGCTATAGACGAATGTTGAAAATTAGGTGGACTGATAAGGTAAGGAATGAGGAGGTTCTACGCAGAATCGGAGAGGAAAGGAATATGTGTAAAACACTGATAAGGAGAAGGGACAGGATGATAGGACATCTGCTAAGACATGAGGGAATGACTTCCATGGTACTAGAGGGAGCTGTAGAGGGCAAAAACTGTAGAGGAAGACAGAGATTGGAATACGTCAACCAAATAATTGAGGACGTAGGTTGCAAGTGCTACTCTGAGATGAAGAGGTTAGCACAGGAAAGGAATTCGTGGCGGGCCGCATCAAACCAGTCAGTAGACTGATGACAAAAAAAAAAAAAAAAAAAAAAAACATGTTCTGATACATTATTTAGTCTAGTTTTTTAAGGTAGGAGGTAGCCTTCAAGCAAGCCCTTACGTCACCATCCTCCTCGTACTTTTTCAGTATTTTCTCCAGCCCTTCATCGCGTTTCATGTACACTGTTTTCTTTCTTTTACCATCCATACTCAGCTCTGTTCCCATTAATGCGCACGCTGAATTTTCTGCTTCTGTTTCCATCCAAGTGATTACATCACTAATTTTAGGATTTGGTTTGGAAAGCATATTATTAATTTTGTTACGCCAGCCCTCTACGGAGTTATTGATCACTAATTTTAGGATTTGGTTTGGAAAGCATATTATTAATTTTGTTACGCCAGCCCTCTACGGAGTTATTGATCACTAATTTTAGGATTTGGTTTGGAAAGCATATTATTAATTTTGTTACGCCAGCCCTCTACGGAGTTATTGTTCGATGGAGCCGTTTGTAACAGATCGAAAGCCTGATAGGGTTTTCTTCATTTTTCAACCATCTCTCTACAAATTAGCGAAAAAGTCAGAAAGCCTAGGAACATCCGGTGCCTGTGAATATATCTCCAGCCAGGCATCACATATATCTTCAGGCCGTAGAAACGCCAGCGCAGCACACATGCGAATTTGTTGTCTCACTTCTTCATTTTCGCGAGTGAGTCCAAGATCCTGTACTTTGTTCCAGAGGGACTTTCTGATGTGGAAATAGCATCCATGCACTGAGGAAGTTGGTAACATATGTATAATTTCAGGAATCGCTGCTGACTCAAGATCTACAGTCATACTTGCTGGGTTCCATTCTGGAATATTTTCCAGCTCATTTCTGAAAAGTCGGATGTATGTTAAAAAATGGTTCAAATGGCTCTGAGCACTGTGGGACTTAATTTCTGAGGTCATCAGTCCCCTAGACTTAGAACTACTTAAACCTAACTAACCTAAGGACAGCACACACATCCATGCCCGAGGCAGGATTCGAACCTGCGACCGTAGCGGTCGCGCGGTTCCAGACTGTAGCGCGTAGAACCGCTCAGCCACTCCGGCCAGCTCGGATGTATGTCTCTTTCCTTTTATTTGGTGATAATGCAAATGCAACAGGGTAGATATTAGTCTCATTTTTATTACTTCCAAAATCTGCATGAATTGTATATATCTGTGAAAACTGTTTGCTACAGCATTTCAACATACCATCCATAAAAAAGTCTCGTTTGCTTCTTAGAGCCTCTCTCCCTGCTCTTCCACAGAAAACTATTATCCTGTCTCCTGATTTATCGTCACTTAACAGGAAACTGCTGCCATCATTCATAGTTAATAGCTGTGCTTTAAGTTCAATCTCCTTTCTAGTATCTGGATCCCTCACACTTCCCTGCGACTATGCCCTTTGCTTGTATAACGTCCTATTCGTTGTTCGCTGCTCTGGCAAGCTACCTAGCTCCTCTGAAGAGATTTTGGAAATAGACGTATTTTCCTCTCGTGCTCTCTTCTTTGCTTGGTTCGGAGTCCTCTGTACTTCCAACCTTGCGTCAACCGGAGCTCCACATTGATGCTCGTGCGAAAAGAGCACTGTAGAACCCTTGGTTTTAAACTTTCCTCGGCAATGCTTCTCTTTCTGTTTTGAACAGCGCCAAATCACTGTCCCATCTTCCTTCGTTTTCTTCACTGTGTAAGAATAACCTTCATAGTGGCAACTAGGCTAGCCACGAATTGTCGTCGAAAATTCCATATCATAACTACTGAGATGGTAATATGCAAGTGGCACGATGTGAAGTCTACGAAAACTACAGCGATGCTAACAGGCAGATGGCACTGTGCGGGCTGAGTTCGGCCGAGTCCAGGGAACAGGAAGAGGAAGCTGATTAGGACAATCCGGCTGCAGGTAGGACGGGACACAATGGACGCAGTTACGAGGCGGAGAGTTCGTAGATTTCTAGTGGGGCGGAAAGTTGGCAGGGCGGAGAATTCATACATTCGACCAGTCACCCCCCGGGGGTACACCAGGACGGCCAGACGTTCAGGTAGCTAGTAGGCGGCGAGAATGCGCCTTTCCCGGCTCGCAGTTCATCAGCAGCCGCAGTCGCTCAGAGGACGGAGGCTGGCTGGACCGCTGCGGCCCACATATCCCAAAGCTGCCACGCCACGGGTACGGTGCCCCTCCCACCGCAACTTGATGAATTAATCAGCGGACAGGTTGCCAACAGAATTCGATCACCAAGGGTGGGCTATGGTTTCTCTGAAACTGAAAAGCCCATCATTCTCTCCGGTTCAAGGCGTAGACTGGATGGGGACACGACTGAGTGCTTTGAAATGAGCTCGATTGTTTATCCTGTTATAGCTATCCATCTGCCATAGTCTTGCTGGAGGGTGACATGCAAGACTGCTTCACTGCACTTGCACTGTTAGTTTTTCTTTCTCGGCAAGTTATTCCCGGTCACGCTGTGTTACCTGTTCCATGCGTTCAACCTACTGGATGGCGACGAGTAAGTTTGCTTCATCACACCTGTCATGTCAGCTGTTCCTAGCTTGCTCTGCCCCCAGTACGGGTTGCTAGACCTGGTTAAATTTGCAGTGTGTGAGTTTCTCAGCAACACGCAAGTCCGCGAGTCACTCTTCGCTCACATCGTGTTAGCTGCTGCACGTGCTCGACCTACAGGAGGGGGACGAGTAGGTTTTCCATGCTTGCTCTCTCCCAAGTATAGGTTGGTAGGCCTGGTTAAACTGGCAGTGTGTGAGTTTCTCGGCGACGTGCAAGTGCCCGAGCTACTCCTGGATCACACTGTGTTAGCTCTTTCCGTGCACTCGACTGTTATCTGGTGTGGCAAACTACCATCTGTCGGAAGTGTTTTGTCGTAATGTCAGCAAATTGATTGTCCAGTGCTTTTTTTTTAAAAAAAATCTTTATTCATCAAAACATGAAAACAGTATTATACATAATAACCCACCACCTAAAACATTAGTGGGTCCTAATTACATACAATGTACTGGTTATCAAGCAGCAATTACTATTCTCTTCTCTACTTAATATTAGTATTAACTACAGGGTGGAAAGCTAACTACTCTATGGGCAAGCCTACTATTCAACCTACTATGCTAACTACTCTACCAAGCTACATCCTGCAGCGTTACTAGTGTGCCAGCAAAATACAAACCTACTATATCTTGGCCGTGCCCACCGAGCTAATCCCAGCGGGTGTGCCCCTGGTACTGGGCTGGCCTTAACTGCAAATCGCTGCAGGTGTTTCAGGAGTATCCTAAGGACTGTATTCTACTAATGGAATCTATCTACTAGGGTCATAATTAGTGTGCGGTGTCTAAGTTGGGTAAGTTCACACCCACCCCCTAATCCAGGACGTGGCGGATCCTAATCGTCGCGGAGGTCGGCCAGTCCACGCCCCGGCGGAATGGGATACATCTACATCTGCATACACACTCCGCAATCTACCATACGGTGCGTGGCGGAGGGTACCTCGTACCACAACTAGCATCTTCTCTCCCTGTTCCACTCCCAAACAGAACGAGGGAAAAATGACGGCCTATATGCCTCTGTAAGAGCCCTAATCTCTCTTATCTTATCTTTGTGGTCTTTCCGCGAAATGTAAGTTGGCGGCAATAAAATTGTACTGCAGTCAGCCTCAAATGCTGGTTCTCTAAATTTCCTCAGTAGCGATTCACGAAAAGAACGCCTCCTTTCCTCTAGAGACTCCCACCCGAGTTCCTGAAGCATTTCCGTAACACTCGCGTGATGATCAAACCCACCAGTAACAAATTTAGCAGCCCGCCTCTGAATTGCTTCTATGTCCTCCCTCAATCCGACCTGATAGGGATCCCAAACGCTCGAGCAGTACTCAAGAATAGGTCGTATTAGTGTTTTATAAGCGGTCTCCTTTACAGATAACCACATCTTCCCAAAATTCTACCAATGAACCGAAGTCGACTATCCGCCTTCCCCACAACTGCAATTACATGCTTGTCCCATTTCATATCGCTCTACAATGTTACGCCCAAATATTTAATCGACTTGACTGTGTCAAGTGCTACACTACTAATGGAGTATTCAAACATTACAGCATTCTTTTTCCTATTCATCTGCATTAATTTACATTAATCTATATTTAGAGTTAGCTGCCATTCTTTACACCAATTACAAAGCCTGTCCAAGTCATCTTGTATCCTCCTACAGTCGCTCAACGACGACACCTTCCCGTACACCACAGCATCATCAGCAAACAGCCGCACATTGCTATCCACCCTATCCAAAAGATCATTTATGTAGATAGAAAACAACAGCGGACCTACCACACTTCCCTGGGGCTCTCCAGATGATACCCTCACCTCCGATGAACACTCACCATCGAGGACAACGTACTGGGTTCCATTACCTAAGAAGTCTTAGAGCCACTCACATACTTGGGAACCAATCCCATATGCTCGTACCTTAGTTAGGAGTCGGCAGTGGGGCACCGACTCAAACGCTTTCCGGAAGTCAAGGAATATGGCATCCGTCTGATACCCTTCATCCATGGTTCGCAAGATATGTGAAAAAAGGACGAGTTGCGTTTCGCAAGAGCGATGCTTTCTAAAGCCTTGCTGATGCATGGACAGCAACTTCTCTGTCTCAAGGAAATTCATTATATTCGAACTGAGAATATGTTCGAGAATCCTGCAACAAACCGATGTTAAGGATATTGGACTGTAATTTTGAGGATCCGTCCTTCTGCCCTTCTTATATACAGTTCGTGAGCACGTGCGTTTTTTTCCAGTCGCCCGGGACTTTACGTTGAGCAAGAGATTCGTGATAAATGCAAGCTAAGTAAGGAGCCAATGCAGTAGAGTACTCTCGGTAAAAACCGAATTGGATAGGTGTGTAATGTCGTTTTATTGCTCCCTTCGGTATTCACGCAGGGCCTTGGCGGATACCTCGCTGGCAAATCTGTCAACGATGTTAAAGGTGACTCGGTTCCTGATCAGGTGAAATGTGTCTGTGTGTGGTAGTTGGTTCCTTAAATCCGTTGCAATATCATCAAACATGAGGCACTCGTAGACCACGTGGTCCGGTGTACCTATTCCAGCACCACAGCCTCACGAGGGAGTCGCCATTTTGCCGAACCGGCAGAGGTATGCCGGATACGGACCATGCCCCGTGAGGAAGTGCAGCGGCCCCTTACTAGGTTGAAAATGTTTCATTTGGAGACGTTCCTAAATGTTTGGAAGTAACTGGTAGGTTCTTCTGCCTGTCTCGTTCCTATCCCAGAACTCTTGCCATAATTCTTATAGTGATTCACTTGACTGGCACTTGGGGCGGGCTGGCCTCCACTGCCTGGCCGAAAGTAGGATTTAAAAAAAAAAAAAAAAAAAAAAAAAAAAAAAAAAAAAAAAAGTCACTATTCGCGCGCCGAACTGTTTCGGGGCGCAGCAGTGATTTCACAATGTTCACTCGGAAGCTGGATGAGACGAACTTACCTTCACTGACAGCAGCAATTCTTCTCAGATATGAAACCGATTGTTATTCTGAAGGCGTTAGACCAGTTAGGTTGTTACGTGGCTACAAGAGACTTAATTCCTTTTATACACCCTTGGCAATCCGTGTTGATACGCCAAGAAATCGGGCAGCTGCCCTCTTGCGAGGTGACGGGCACGTTCAAACATGGCAGCTTCTTCTTGTCGTTGTCTCCACCTAGGTCCATCTTGCTACGCTGATGCCGTACAGCCTACTGATGCGTGCACAGCATTGCAGCGGCACGACGTCAGCAACAGGCAGTCACAACAGTGCCTGCTAGCACTTCTTCACCACCTGCAGCGCTCCAAAAGCACCAGACCGTTCTTTTAAGGGGTCGACTAACACAGAGCGTTCAACTTAAAAGTTTATACGAAATGAATATTGTTGTTAAAGTGCACATACTGGTCTCAGATGGATGGAATGGTATTTATGTTGTTGGTACGACTGGAGCTAGAGCAGGAGGGCTGTTTGTTGCCTCCTGCGCACTTTAAGTCGTGCCACTCACTGCTCAACAATGGCTTTTGAACACGCTTGCGTAATCGTGTCTTGTTGTTTGTTAAAAAGCGCTGTTGAAGAACGTGCATTTCGTGACTGAATCTTTTTTCGCGACGAAATCTCATGACGTGTGCCGGCGAAAGCTCGCGGAGAAACTGAAAGTGAAGCACAAGT
The DNA here is from genome assembly GCF_023864345.2 of Schistocerca serialis cubense. Lineage (NCBI taxonomy): Eukaryota > Metazoa > Arthropoda > Insecta > Orthoptera > Acrididae > Schistocerca > Schistocerca serialis. The sequence continues at coordinate 759,815,461 of NC_064642.1, read as the reverse complement.
GAAGAATGTTACGCAGGAGTTGGTTAAAAATTTCGTGGAACAGGTTCAGTGTTAGACAAGACACGTGTCAGACAAAGGTCAGTTTTAACGACTCGGGTCAATCGGTACATTAAAGCAGCAGTTACATTTACCCAAGAATCTTCGCGTGGATTAAGCCAGGAAAAGAACATCTTAATTGGTTCAGCCCACACTGCAGTGAGAAGAATACTGAAATTCTATCCGTACCGAATGTAGGTTTTCCATAAGCTGAATAATGCTGATTATATTAGAAGATTTACTGTCAGTGGTTCAAGACCCTCATTAGAGGCAACATTAGCATTTTAGATCAAGCTTTTTACAAATGAGACTTGGTTTCGTCTTGGTGGATATATTAATAAGCAGAACTAGCGATCTGAGGTACTGACAGCCCTGAAACTTTCATTGAGTGCCCTCTACACACTCAAGAATTTGGCGTTTGGTGTGTGGTATTAAGACGACAAATAAGGTAGGATCTTTGTTTTTTAAAACAAGTGTGGATGCTGCCGTCTACCAAGACACTTCTTAACCTTACTGCAACAGGATGAGCATGACTGTTGGTTGCAATAGGATGGCGCCCCTTTCCATACGGCTCCCTCTATCATGCAGATGCTACAGGTCCATTTCTTATGGTGAAATAATCATTTCGACAGGATTATGGCCACCTAGATCGCCTGACCTTAGTAGGCCAGACTTTTCTTCTGTGCGGCTACTTAATAGATTTTGTTTACAGGAGCAATCTACCTACCCTGCAAGAAATGAACACAAACATTACGAAATATATAAACGAAACAAACAGTGTGAAGCTAACAAGAGTAGCCACGAACACGGACAAACGTGTCGAAAAGTGCATAGAAATGGATGGACAGCGCTTCCAACACCTGCTGTAATTTATAATACCTTATTTGTAAATTTGCCAATAAAATGTTACTTAAGTTCAAGACCCTGTATTTCATCCAGTGTGCTTATCTGATGTATTGCAGACTTACAGAGAATTTATTGCTGATGTAGCAAACGACATATTTTGCAACTGGGTTTTCTCACCGATTGCACACTGTTATTCTGCAATTCTAAGAATCGGCAGATGGTAATACCAGCTGTCAGAGAGTATAGTCGACAGTTAGGCTAGGCGCAAATTGAGAAGCGTATAGCACGTGTGACGTGACACTAGACTACAGCGCGACACGTACGTGCCGCACGGGTCGCGCGGGTGCAGCGCATATTGCGGCGCGTACACCATACTTCGCACGCGCCGACTGGCGACGCTCCGCGCTGACTGAACCGAAGTGCGTGCAAGCTCTTATCTTTCTCAAACGATTTTACAGAAACTATTCTCTGAAAATATATGATTTTTGCCTTACTTGTAGCGTTATATGTCAGCTTCGTGTCCATCACCTCGCTAACGACCATTCTTATTGTGATGTACACATTTTAGTAAGACACTACGCAAAATTCAAAAAGTTTGCAACGAAAATTAGGGGTCGCTACGATTTTGCGTTTGGTGCGTATTACACCATATGTTGCTGCGTATGAAATTTAGCTAACATGCTGAATATTTGTTTAGACTTGGGAGGAGATCTCTATCTGCCTCCGATCTCGAGAAAATGGATCCCATGTAGCGCGCTCACTTCCGATCTCACGCCCGCGAGAATGAAATACTCGCAACATCTCTCGTATCTCCTAAACCGCTCTATACATCGAAACGAAAGTTTGGCGAATGATAGCACACAAGGCGGAGAGTGTTTTGCCAATTATTTAACACACGGAACTTTCTTATCTATGGCGATATATCACTACATATACTTCGTTTTTTATTTATTTCACTCCAGTGACTGTAATTTTTTAAGAGTTATCGACAGCTAGCGAAAAAAGAGCTTCCTAGTATGAAAATAAACATGAAATTTCTTCTTTTATGTTACTGCAAACCGATACTATGAGGTTTTTCCATTGAGCTCTGTAATTGTCAATTACTTGTTTACTGAGGCCCTACGTTTCGGAATTCTGTCTCAATAGCTGCTGTGAGATGAGTTTGGCAAATTACATTGTGACAAAGAAAGTACAATTAAACCAGTCACCAAGAGAAATGTGGCCTTTACTCATAAATGGTGATGCTTCTTCGAATGAGAAAAGGTTAACAACTCGCACAAAAACAGATTGGCAATTCTGTTGGAATTTTGGTGGAATCCCGGTAACCCATCGTATTTTTAACACTGAGCGACGGGAATCGAAACTTACCAAAGGATTTTATTCCTTCTCTTGATCTGAGCAGCATTAAAATAATGACGAGCGTTCCTTCAGGCGGAATGATAGGCACATGCCAGATACTGGTTACTCACCTACGGCTTGCCAAACTGACAATGCGTGACCGCGAATAAAATAGTTGTTACTGGGAAAAATAAACAATTGACCTTTCGCACAACACAATGGTTAGTGTATTGTCAGCAGCGATGGATAATGCGCGCGCAGGTATGCACAAGTTAGTCAAGTGTGCCTTGTGAGATGGAGTTCGAAAAACATTGTCTGCCTTTCTCAGCAGCACATTTCAACAAATTAAATATATCTAATCATAACACTCTTTTAGGATATTCCTACTTTCGTAATAATATCGACCATTTTCTTCATTTGTGTAGCCTGTTGTTGTATAATTAGTTTATTAATGCTGATGTCCGTGCAACAATTGAAATGCTTTTTCTCATCACGGCGAACCAATTAAAACATTGTCATTTGTGACTGATTTTCGACTGTTTCTAACTTGCAGTGGAAATATGTTGTTCCCTTGCATGTAGTACAGTGTGTCGTATTACATTATTACATACATAACAGAGTAATCACAGTGAAACTTCCATACTTCAGATCTTGGACGCTTTTTGCCACAAGAACAAAGGGATCACACCTGTGGAGATTATCCCTTTCTAAATTTTTGTAACAGATCGTACAGATACGCTAGCTTACTAGGCAGCGAGAATATAACCTTGCTTTACTTTCCTGCCTTGATTCTTAATCACGTGATTTTATAATATTCCTTGCTTCCTTATTCACTATCCTCTGTCCCTTCTTGCGATCTGAAAACATCACGGAGGCATATGGTGCAAATTCCAGCGGCCAATGGCTCATCAGTTACTGAAGTATACATTTTTCTTGACACAAGAAAAACAAAACAAAACTATGCAGATATAAATAACAGGAAAGTATAACGTGCTAACGAAGAAAGCTGGAGCGTTTAAATGGCGAAAAACGAAACACTACCAAAAGGCAATAAAATTCAGTACACAGTAAGGCAAAATTTATCGTATTGGCAATACTACCACTGCTGATATGCGCCGTTCCGATGTGAGCATATGGCTGGGCTACTTTTCCGCTCCCCTCCTCAAATTTCCCACGGTGCTAGCGAGGCAAGCGCGACGCGCGGCGTGAGATACTGTGTCTCAACCACAACGCCGCGCGACCTGGCGCAGGCGCGTGTCGCGTCCCAGTCGCGTCGCGTCGCAATTTGCGCGGTCTCACTTGAACCTGTGAAGTTACAAAAACACGCGCTGCGCTGCGTCGCGCCACACGCGCTATACGCGTCTCAATTTGCGCCTAGCCTAAAAGATTGTCGCTGTGCTCTTCGGTATTAAAATCGCTGCCAGCTGTTGCTACGTAACAGCATTCGGAGCTAGCAGATGAAGCCGACACGCCGAACAAGTGGAGCAGCTATCTGCCCTCAGTGGTTACGAAAGAACGGCCGTGGGAAAACCGGGCCGCGCCACGCAGTCGAGACCCGTCAACACAATGCCCGACAGATCACAACAGATAACGGCCGGCAGCGGGGAAGAAAACGTGCACGTGCTCACGAACTGATAACTCGAGAGCAGGTTTACAGTTGCCTGAAAAATCCAAATGCGGCTTATCCGTGGTTTTACCTGACGTTTAATGTTGAATTCGGCGTACGTGGACTGTTGGCATATTTTCAAATCGCCTGACAGAGTATGGCTTTTCTCGCGGCTACGTTTTTATCTCGAGACACTTCAGGTTTGTGCCGGATGGCGTGGAATCTGACGGAGGACGACCATTTGTAAGATTCTCCAAGGCATGAGGCCGCTCACTGTCCTTTATCGCGCGCTGAACAAGATGTTGGAAAGCTCTCTGAGGAAAATAAATATTATTACTAAGGAATCTGCTGCACAACTATGTTTAAAACATAAGTTAGTCAAAAGATGATACGAAATTTAGAAAAAAAAAATCTCTTCCACAACAAAAAAAACACTCAGTACCTGTCGTAGTTCCCCGAGCGGCCGCACAGCCTTCATGGCGGTGTGACATATCTATGATGGTTTATACACTACTGGCCATTAAAATTGCTACACCAAGAAGAAATGCAGATTATAAACGGGCATTCATTGGACAGATATATTATACTAGAACTGACATTTGATTACATTTTCACGTAACTGGGATGCATAGATCCTGAGAAATCAGTACCCAGAACAACCACCTCTGACCGTAATAAAGGCCTTGATACGCCTGGGCATTGAGTCAAACAGAGCTTGGATGGCGTGTACAGGTACAGCTGCCCATGCAGCTTCAACACGATACCAAAGTTCATCAAGAGTTGTGACTAGCGTATTGTGACGAGCCAGTTGCTCAACCACCATTGACCAGACGTTTTCAATTGGTGAGAGATCTGGAGAATGTGCTGGCTAGGGCAGCATTCGAATATTTTCTGCAACATGCGGTAGTGCATTATCCTGCTGAGATGTATGGTTTCGCAGGGATCGAATGAAGGGTAGAGCCACGGGTCGTAACACATCTGAAATGTAACGTCCACTGTTCAAAGTGCCGTCAATGCGACAAGACGTGACCGAGGCGTGTAACCAATGGCACCCCATGCTATCACGCCGGCTGATACGCCAGTATGGCGATGACGAATACACGCTTCCAATGTGCGTTCACCGCGATGTCGCCAAACACGGATGCGACCGTCATGATGCTGTAAACAGAACCTGGATCCATCCGAAAAATTGACGTTTTGCCATGCGTACACCCAGGTTCGTCGTTGAGTACACCATCTCAGGCGATCCTGTCTGTGATGCAGTGTCAAGGGTAATCGCAGCCATGGTCTCTGAGCTGATAGTCCATGCTGCTACAAACATCGTCGAACTGTTCGTGCAGATGGTTGTTGTCTTGCAAACGTCTCCAGCTGTTGACTCAGGGATCGAGACGTGGCTGCACGATCCGTTACAGCCATGCGGATAAGATGCCTGTCATCTCGACTGCTAGTGATACCAGGCCGTTGTGATCCAGCACGGCGTTTCGTATTACCCTCCTGAACCCACCGATTTCGTATTCTGCTAACAGTCATTGGATCTCGACCAACGCGAGCAGCAATGTCGCGATACGATAAACCGCAATCGTGATAGGCTACAATCCGACCTTTTTCAAAGTCCGAAACGTGATGGTACGCATTTCTCCTCCTTACACGAGGCGTCACAACAACGTTTCACCAGACGACGTCGGTCAATTGCTGTTTGTATATGAGAAATCGGTTGGAAACTTTCCTCATGTCAGCACGTTGTAGGTGTCGCCACCGGCGCCAGCCTTGTGTGAATGCTCTGAAAAGCTAATCATTTGCATATCACAGCATTTTCTTCTTGTCGGTTAAATTCCGAGTCTGTGGCACGTCATCTTCGTGGTGTAGCAATTTTAATGGCTAGTTGTGTATTTATCCGTTATTAGTGAAAGCGAATTCGTCGAGCGATGTATTTAGTAAGAGATAAGCTATAGTTTCGGTCAAGTACAGGATTTGTTGACACCATACATCTTAAAACTGACGCGTTTCTGGAGGTGAACAGTTAGTAGCAGATATTTATAACAAATCAAAACTAAAGTTCACATCATGAAAGTGGCAGACTGAACAATCTTCGTCCTATTTTTCTACCGCCACCAGCCACGGCTAACCAGACACTTGCTGCGAGTCCTCCTGTGCACTCAGACGAGTTATCTCTGGTGTGTTTTCGTTGTACGTCCGCTGTATTGGTTCTGGCAAGTATTTCCACAAGTACGCATGACGGGATGTTCTGCTGTAACTGTAATAAGTTTACTCGCTCCAGAATACATTTCGCGTAAAATAAGACTACGGCAATCTTTCTCCTCACGTCCCACTAACAAATGAAAGGGGAAATAATTCTGGAAATGCGTGTACGCCGCGCCACATGCCAAGCTGCGTCTTGCGGAACAAATGTTGCTTTAGCTCCATGATTTCACTTGAAATGAACCGAATGAAGTATTTCAGTATATTTGGGCCTACGTGAATTAGAATACTAACCGTCCCGAATACGACCTCGAGGTACAATGTCCCTATTCAAGAAGCGTCGCTTTACACTTTTAATCTTTATTTCCGTGAGAGGAGACTCCTAAAAGCTGATATGCTCAGTATTGCATTTTATTGTCAATGTTTACTTACTTTTATTAGCTTTAGGGCCTACTATACCCATTTACAATACGTACAGATGTGCAAGAATGCAGCTGTGTTTAGAGGACATCGTCCTTATGCCCATCTGAGGCACTACAACGCAGTTGTGGCTACTAAAATATTAATTCTTTTTCTTCATCATACAGGATGATTAAAAAAACGTTTACAATCTGACATGGCACATCGGGCGTACAACAAGGATCAGTTATCACATAAGAACCAGGGCACGCAAAGACCATCCGGGGTTCCTAAATGGCATTGATTTTATTTAGTCACGTACTAGAAATGGACGCGCACTGCAGGAAATACTCAAGAGTGTTGTCCAGATGCGTCGACACACGCCTGATGTCGACGCTCTCAAAGATATATGGTGTATCTCGAAGACATCCTCCTGCCACAACAATCCTGTCCAATACGTCCTCCGACGATGTAGCAGGTATTTTATACACAAAGCCCTACAGATACCAGCATAGGAAAAGAAAAGAACCGGGAACAGATCGAACGATCGTGGAGGCCATGCCATTGGCCCACCGCGACCAATCCAACGGATGGGAAAGGTTGCCTGCACATGTGCCCCCACCTACCTGCCGAAAAGCAATGGCAAAACCGCCTCAGAAGCCTCAAAGTAGACGATCACACACTTTGGCAAGCAACCAAACAATTCACAAGAAGACGCGCTAGGATGCCGCCACTGCACGGCGAGCGGGGTATGGCCTACAGCCATGCTGAAAAGGCCAACGCCCTCGCCGACACTTTCGAGAAGCAGTTCCAAGCGGCTGAACCCCAGGATGATGAGCATGAAAGAGTGGTCCGTCGTCAACTGGCCGTCTTCCTCAATGCTGAGGAGGACCCAGAAGACGAACCCACAGTTTTTGCCCCTGAAGACGTGGCAAAAGTAGTTAGGTCCCTCCCCTCCAAAAAGGCGCCAGGACATGACAATGTCACCAACCAGTTGGTCAAAAACCTCCCACCCACGGCGATCGAACACCTCGCGAACGTCTTCAACGAGATTACTCGTACCCGCGAGTTCCCAGCTTGCTGGAAACACGCGGAAGTGGTCGCAATACACAAACCAGGGAAAGACCCTCTATTCCCGCAGCACTACAGGCCGATTAGCCTCTTGCCAACTCTCAGCAAGATCTATGAGCGCCTCCTGCTAAGACCCATACAAGAACATATCACCAGAGAGCAAATTCTGCCGGATTTCCAATTCGGATTCCGGCAGAACCACTCTGCCCCACAACAGATCATGAGAGTGGTTGAAGCAGCCACAGAGGGCTTCAACCACAGAGGCTACTGCGGGATAGTGCTACTAGACGTAGCCAAAGCTTTTGACTCGGTATGGCATAGAGGGCTACTCTACAAGTTGTACACTCAAGGGTTCCCCGGGAGCATAGTTCAGCTCATCAAGAGCTATCTCACGAATAGGACTTTTTCCGTTAAAGTAGAAACAGCCACCTCCACCAAGAGGCGTATTCGTGCTGGGGTGCCACAGGGATCGGTCCTGGGGCCCGTATTGTACAGTCTGTACACTGCGGACACTCCAACGGCCCCCCTGGTGCACACCGCTCAGTACGCTGACGATACAGCCTTCTACACAAGAAACGCGAACAAGGACCTGGTCATCCGTAGGCTACAAAGGATTTTAGATGACACAGAAACTTGGGCCAGTCGCTGGCGAATCACCATCAATTCTGAAAAGACGCAGGCGATGCTGATTACCCGTAGGCTCGAAAGGCGCGAACCTCCTCAACGCCCCCCCCCCCCCCTCCACCTTCACCTAAACGTAACCCAACTCCCCTGGCGCAGAACCGCCAAGTATCTTGGCGTAACCTTGGACCCTCGTCTTACGTGGAAACCCCACATAGACGAAGTCCATAGGAAGGTCTGCGCCAAAATGTCCATCCTGTACCCAATCCTCAACTCATCCAGCTCCCTTTCCTGCTCAGTAGGAGTGAACGTATACCAGGCCCTGATCCGGCCAGTCATGGAATACGCGTGTCCTGTCTGGGGATACGCGGCGAAGCAGCACCTGGACACTCTCCAGAGGCTGCAGAACCGCGCCCTCAGGAGGGCACTGCGTTTACCCCTTGGATTCCCTATTGACGATTTACATGCCGCTGCGGAAATCCCACTCCTGAGAGAGCGTTTCCAAGACCTGGCAAGGGCTTTCTATGAAGGTACTTCCAGGTCGGGAAACGCCCTCATCCACTCCCTAGGTCGGTATGACATGTCCCGCGATAAACACAATCGCTCCATGACGATCTTCGACGACTAAGTCGAAGAGAAAAATCCCAATACCCATTCCCAAATCCTACTCCTACCCAAAATACTACAATTATCTCGCCAAACCTCAGGCAAGTACCAGACTCACACAGAACAAACATCACATCTCACAGACATCAAAAAAGTACAGAAATAATCACACACACAAGTACACAGGGGAGTAAAAGCCGAAAGGCTACAAACTCCCCCTCACACTTCCCCAAAGAGGGGAAAGTATTAGATGTAAGCAGAACCTGCCGAAATGCGCAGTGACTCCGTCGTGCTCAAATCGAATGCGGCGACGAATAAGCATGGGAAAATCATTCAACGTGACCGGCAGACCCTCTCGCAGGAATACGAGAGAAGTGCGACTATCAAGTCTCTCTGGGAGAATTCACAGACCAATTAAACAGTCTGCGACGATGCCAGCCAATAATTTAAGGGTAAATTTGCGTTGTGAGGTATGTGTACGTGTAGCATGTCGGTTCACATCCACCTACGTACGCAGGTTGTGAACGCTGACCAGACCCTCGAGTGAGGGTGACCGTAGCGTCCTCTCGTGGCGTTTGCGACCCCCGGTTCCTTTGTCATTATTTGTCCTTGTTGTATGCCCGATGTGCCGTGCCAGTTTGTAGACGTTTTTTGAATCAGCCTGTATATGTAATATCGTTTATTATTATTATTGTGACTGATAAAATCGAATGTTGTATACACATTGTGAAATGTATACAAATTATGTTTATCATTAACTGAATTTTCCGTTGGTGCTTGGCAGAACATGATAACAATACTAAAAAGGAAAACACTTGCTAATGTTCTGCAAAATTATAAACATATAGTCACAAACCGGCTTTCGACTTCTCAGGCCATCTTCAGGTGACAGCTGAACGTCTTAAAAACAGATTAAGATGATGTGCGACTTACATAGATACTATTTGTCTAAAACATACAAAACTGACAGTGTTTACATAGGAAAACATTGCAATAATTACATTAACTAAAAAAGGGGTAAACAAAAATTTTATAGGGAGATACATAAAAATTTTGTTTTCTCCTTTTTTAGTTAATGTGATTATTATAATGATTTCCTATGTAAACGCTGGAATTTTTGTAACTTCCATAGAAATAACATCTATATAAGTCGCACTTCATGTTCATCTGTGTCTGCGACATTCAGTTGTCACCTGAAGATGGCCTCAGAAGCCGAAAGCCTGTTCGTGACCAAATAAATATAATTTTATAGAATATTAGGAAGTGTTTTCCTTCTTGATATAACAAAGTATATGTTCACAGCTGCAAATTATTTGAAATATGAGGGCACTGAGGCGGTACATAGAAGAGAAGGCGGGGGCTACGACGACCTTAAAAACAAAAAAAGCTACAGGCAAGCGCAGCATCGACAGTGAATTCTAAAGTACAGTGGAACCTCTGTCCACCTGAGACTGATAAATCTGTTCAACACGTGTTGGAAAACAACTGTCACACCAAGAGCACGGCAACAAGCAAAAGTTACGTTGCTGTTTAATAAACGAGACAGAGAAGTAACTGCGGGAATTATCGAGGGTTTAGTTTCCTATACACAACATACAAGACCTACGCTAGGATCCTGAAGGGCATATAATACCTGTGGACTTGTCAGGTGAAGAACAAATGGGTTTCCATACACGACGATCGACAACAGATGCAGTATTTGTGATGAAACAGATCATTGAAAAACATGTAGAATTTAATCGAGAGACACACTTAGCATTTGTTTATCTGGAAGAAGCCTTTGACAACGTTAATAGAGAAAATAGTTATGAAGAAAAGAGGGTATCCATGCCATTTAACAAACTCCTTAAGAAGTCTATACAAGAAAACAACAATCATGTTAGATACAAATGGAGAGCATGCAACACCTCTCATCACTAACACGGTGGTCAGACATGGATGTAGTTAATATACGCATAGAGGATTAGCTGCGTAAATGGAAAATCATGTTTCATGGTTTCATGATGGTATTAGAACAAATAAAGAGACTACTCTGAATTGTATTTTAGATGTAGATGCTGTCAAAGTTTTAACAGAGAAAGAGAGTGACCTGTTGGGGGGAATTTACCATCTAAGAAAGCCGAAGACGAAAAAGCTAAACCAATGGTCTATAAGAACCAAAACGGTGGTGTACAATACAATAACAGAACAGGTCAGCCACTTTAATTATCTCTTATGCTACATCACATACGAGTATAATAAAGTTGTATACAAAAAAGTAGTAAAATTTGAAAACAATGAACAGATAATTTAGAAACAAGGCACAAGAAGAAACACGAATCAAGTTATATAAAGTAACGCCTGTCCCCACATTACTCTGCAGAAGTGAGTCGCGGTCATTTACAAACAACAAGAAAGTAAGATCCACGCAGCCGAAGTGACATTTCTTAGTGTTGTGAAAGTCTGTGCCAGAGTACACAGATTAAGAAACAGTGACATTAGGAAAGAATTAAACACATTTAACGTAAGAAATAAAATCGAAGACAGCAGAAGAAACTGCAACAAACGTCTCGACAGAGTGATCAGTGGCAGACTACCTCAAAAAGTGACAGGGTACGTTATCTACATCTACATCTATATTTATACTCCGCAAGCCACCCAACGGTGTGTGGCGGAGGGCACTTTACGTGCCACTGTCATTACCTCCCATTCCTGTTCCAGTCGCGTATGGATCGCGGGAAGAACGACTGTCTGAAAGCCTCCGTGCGCGCTCTAATCTCTCTGATTTTACATTCGTGATCTCCTCGGGAGGTATAAATAGGGGGAAGCAATATATTCGATACCTCATCCAGAAACGCACCCTCTCGAAACCTGGCGAGCAAGCTACACCGCGATGCAGAGCGCCTCTCTTGCAGAGTCTGCCACTTGAGTTTGTTAAACATCTCCGTAACGCTATCACGGTTACCAAATAACCCTGTGACGAAACGCGCCGCTCTTCTTTGGATCTTTTCTATCTCCTCCGTCAACCCGATCTGGTACGGATCCCACACTGATGAGCAATACTCAAGTATAGGTCGAACGAGTGTTTTGTAAGCCACCTCCTTTGTTGATGGACTACATTTTCTAAGGACTCTCCCAATAAATCTCAACCTGGTACCCGCCTTACCAACAATTAATTTTATATGATCATTCCACTTCAAATCGTTCCGCATGCATACTCCCAGATATTTAACAAAAGTAACTGCTACCAGTGTTTGTTCTGCTATCATATAATTATACAATAAAGGATCCTTCTTTCTATGTATTCGCAATACATTACATTTGTCTATGTTAAGGGTCAGTTGCCACTCCCTGCACCAAGTGCCTATCCGCTGCAGATCTTCCTGCATTTCGCTACAATTTTCTAATGCTGCACCTTCTCTGTATACTACAGCATCATCCGTGAAAAGCCGCATGGAACTTCTGGCACTATCTACTAGGTCATTTATATATATTGTGAAAAGCAATGGTCCCATAACACTCCCCTGTGGCACGCCAGAGGTTACTTTAACGTCTGTAGACGTCTCTCCATTGATAACAACATGCTGTGTTCTGCTTGCTAAAAACTCTTCAATCCAGCCAAACAGCTGGTCTGATATTCCGTAGGCTCTTACTTTGTTTATCAGGCGACAGTGCGGAACTGTATCAAACGCCTTCCGGAAGTCAAGGAAAATAGCATCTACCTGGGAGCCTGTATGTAATATTTTCTGGGTCTCATGGACAAATAAAGCGAGTTGGGTCTCACACGATCGCTGTTTCCGGAATCCATGTTGATTCCTACAGAGTAGATTCTGGGTTTCCAAAAACGACATGATACGCGAGCAAAAAACATGTTCTAAAATTCTACAACAGATCGACGTCAGAGATATAGGTCTATAGTTTTGCGCATCTGCTCGACGACCCTTCTTGAAGACTGGGACTACCTGTGCTCTTTTCCAATCATTTGGAACCTTCCGTTCCTCTAGAGACTTGCGGTACACGGCTGTTAGAAGGGGGGCAAGCTCTTTCTTGTACTCTTTGTAGAATCGAATTGGTATCCCGTCCGGTCCAGTGGACTTCCCTCTGTTGAGTGATTCCAGTTGCTTTTCTATTCCTTGGACACTTATTTCGATGTCAGCCATTTTTTCGTTTGTGCGAGGGTTTAGAGAAGGAACTGCAGTGCGGTCTTCCTCTATGAAACAGCTATGGAAAAAGGTGTTTAGTATTTCAGCTTTACGCGTGTCATCCTCTGTTTCAATGCCATCATCATCCCGCAGTGTCTGGATATGCTGTTTCGAGCCACCTACTGATTTAACGTAAGACCAGAACTTCCTAGGATTTTCTGTCAAGTCGGTACATAGAATTTTACTTTCGAATTCAATGAACGCTTCACGCATAGCCCTCCTTACGCTAACTTTGACATCGTTTAGCTTCTGTTTGTCTGAGAGGTTTTGACTGCGTTTAAACTTGGAGTGAAGCGCTCTTTGCCTTCGCAGTAGTTTCCTAACTTTATTGTTGAACCACGGTGGGTTTTTCCCGTCCCTCACAGTTTTACTCGGCACGTACCTGTGTAAAACGCATTTTACCATTGCCTTGAACTTTTTCCATAAACACTCAACATTGTCAGTGTCGGAACAGAAATTTTCGTTTTGATCTGTTAGGTAGTCTGAAATCTGCCTCCTATTACTCTTATGAAGTGAGAAAGTGAAACGTCCGTCTGAAACGTTCGGTGAATGGCTTGAGAAAGTAACGGAAACTAGAGTTACAAACAAAACACCTTACTAGCGTTCAAAGCAATCACCATTAGCTACAGCAATCTTCAGACATTGGTTTTAAAGCTGTTAGCAAACGCTTCTTATTGAATCGCTCGAAGATCCATGGCCACACGTTGTTTGATATGCGCATCATTACGGGAGGTGAGAGCTTGTGCTATCCACACCAAAGGATAACCAGTGCCATGATGTTCATCGTCTTCTCCACCGGCCACGCGTGGAGGTTCATGACGTTATCAAGCCCTTGCTGTCGAAAAAAGACGGTTGACATCGTCTTAATCTTTTGTCAGCCGAATTTTACTGAGTGACGGGGAGGACGATGAACACCATGCCATGGACTCTTGCCTGGCCTCTGGATCGTGTTGGTACCACGGGGTCTCACATCCTGTAATGATGCAGGTGTCCATCAACGAGTGACCAGGTTCTTCGAGCGATTCCTCAAGAAACGTTTGCTGACTGTTTACAACATCTTTAAAACCAATGTGGCACGTGTGCTGTAGTTAATGGTGAATACTTTGAAGGCCAGTAAAGATATTTTGTTTGTAGCTCTTGTTTCCCTTGTTTTCTGAGACCATTCACAGGACTTTTTGTAGATGCACTTTCTATGAGGGTCACTCCAAAAGAAATGCACACTAGTTTTTTTTAAAATCCATCTTTTATTCTACATGTTTGAAAGTTTTACAGTGTGTAGATACATCCTTCAAGAACAATATTTTCATTTCTCCACATAATTTCCATCCCTCTCAACTGCATTACGCCATCTTGGAACCAGCGCCTGTATACCCGCACGGTAAAATTCTGGACCAATCTTTTGGAGCCACTGTTTGGCAGCATGCACAAGGGAGTCATCATCTTCAAACCTTGTTCCACGAAGAGAGTCTTTCAGTTTCCCAAAGAGATGATAGTCACATGGAGCCAAATCAGCACTGTAAGGCGGGTGTTTCAGTGTTGTCCATCCGAGTTTTGTGATCGCTTCCATGGTTTTTTGACTGACATGTGATCGTGCATTGTCGTGCAACAGCAAAACATCCTGCTGTTGCCGATGTGGTCGAACACGACTCAGTCGAGCTTGAAGTTTCTTTACTGTCATCACATATGCATCAGAATTTATGGTGGTTCCACTTGGCATGATGTCCACAAGCAAGAGTCCTTCGGAATCGAAAAACACTGTAACCATAACTTTTCCAGCAGAAGGTGTGGTTTTTTAATTTTTTTCTCGGATGAATTGCCATGATGCCACTCGATTGACTGCCTCTTCGTCTCTGGTGAAAAATGATGGAGCCATGTTTTATCACCTGTCACAATTCTTCCAAGAAATTCATCTCCACTATTCTCGTACTGTTTCAAAAGCTCGCTGCGTACCGTTTTTCTCGTTTCTTCGTGAGCCACTGTCAACATCCTGGGAACCCACCTGGCACAAACCTTTTTTAACGCCAACACTTTCAGTGTTCTGCAAACCCTTCCCCTATCCCAACGTAGCGTGACAATTCCTTCACTGTGATGTGTCTGTCAGCAGTCACCAATTCGTTAACTCTCTGCACATTGTCCGGAGTGTGTGCAGTACGAGGCCTGCCGCTGCGAGGACAATCCTCAGTATTGTCGTGCCTGCTTTCATCACGTAACCTGCTTGCCCAGCGACTAACTGTACTGCGATCGACAGCAGCATCTCCATACACCTTTTTCAACCTCTTGTGTATGTTTCCCACTGTCTCGTTTTCACAGCACAGGAATTCTATGACAGCACGTTGCTTGTGACGAACGTCAAGTGTAGCAGCCATCTTGAAGACATGCTGTGACGGCGCCACTCACAGAAACAGGTTGAACTAAGTTTGAAAACAAGCGGAAGTGTGTATCTACGCACTGTAAATGTTTTATGCATGTAGAATGAAAACTGTATTTTTACAAAAATAGTGTGCATTTCTTTTGGAGTGACCCTCGTACAAGAGGTAGTACGAAGAAGTCTGGGAGGGCCAAGAAAGAGGTGGATACCGTAACAGAAAGTCGCCTCATACCTGAACTGCAGAACAGTACTAGGACTGTTTTATTAAAACTACGCAGTAGGCATAATGGTAATGTCAGGAAACTACATGCATCAACCGGTGGGACCTCACATCAAAGGTGCTAACGAATGTTGTGAGCGAGGAATATCAGTTAGCAACATCTGTGCCTGTGGTGTCACCGCCAGACACCACACTTGCTAGGTGGTAGCTTAAATCGGCCGCGGTCCATTTAGTACATGTCGGACCCGCGTGTCGCCACTGTGTGATCGCAGACCGAGCGCCACCACAAGGCAGGTCTCGAGTTACGGAATAGCACTCGCCCCAGTTGTACGACGACTTTGCTAGCGACTACACTGACGAAGCCTTTCTCTCATTTGCCGAGAGACAGTTAGAATAGCCTTCAGCTAAGTCCATGGCTACGACCTAGCAAGGCGCCATTAACCGTATCTGAAGATAGTCTTATTTGTATTATCAAGAGCGATGTACCACAAGGATAAATAAAAGATAAGTATTCGAGGAGCTGCATACTTTTCTTATGAGAATTCACTACTTATCCTGTTCCAGAATTCACGCCCGTCTGCGTTAGATAGCTTCCATTTCGGCCTCCTCTATATACACGGTGTTGGCACATTTACCAACACATCAGTGCCAACAATATTGGCAACCACAAACTTTGTAGTATGTAATGGAAGCGAAAAGAGAGATATGAATTAACTCACGTAAACTAAATGACTTTGGTAATCTCAGTATGTTACTTCACGATCGTTTTGTTTTTCATGTCATTTTCGTTAGCGTTTGTTTTTATCCCACTTGCTTTTGCATCCACACCAAATATATGTCATTATGATTTACTTTGGTGGATGGCACTATGAGAAATACTAAAAAGCTAATAAGAAAAAAAAAGAAGTCGTTTCAGTACACACAGTGTTTACGCTAGGCCGTCGTATGTGAGAAGTCTCTTATAAAGTAAAGTCCGATGAAACGCTCTCTACGCGCTACTGAGTGTCAGGTTCGGGTGTCCTCGGCGGGTAGCCTAACTGAGCAGGCGAACCCTGCTGCCGTGTAAAGCCCGTATCACAGTGTGGAACGCCTTTGACAAAGATATTTCATAAAAGCTCTTTTGCAAAAGCTTTGTCGGTGTATTAGGGTTTCTTTTATCAAAGATGTTTGGTCCTCTCTTCTGTGAAAGTCTGCCGTTGTATACTTGGTGCTTGCTCACGGTGGAACTTCTACAATGACATTTAAGCTTATTTACTGTGTTGGTACTAGCTCCGGGACAGTTTATAAATAGGAAGATAAGTAAGCAGATAATCCGAAGCATTCAGATAACAAAATCAGAACAAGCGGTTAGAATCGTGCAAGTAAACAGCAGCAAATATCAGCTGCTTTAGAAGCAGCTGTGCTGTGAACGACCTAAAAAAAGATAAAAAGAACTGGGGTAAGGAATTAATATCTGGCGGAGTAGCTGAAAGTAATTTGCGTGAAACTGTGATTAATTTATTTTACGTAGTGAAACCACATTGCGAGCATATACTATGTACCCCATTTTTTACATTTATGTTTGTTTATTCACTGCAAGAATAATGAAGAACAGCGCGAGCACACTTGATGTACCGATGTATAGACCGGGTATTTATTGGTTTCCTTTAATAAATTTCCTTGAGAAAACCATAAATGTCGATGAGGCTGAAATAATCTCGATTATGAACATTCGCCAATGATCCTCAAACATTCACAGAAGCCTTTTGCAACCTAATTAATCTTCGTATTTTGTACATTTAGGTCATAGATTCGCCAAGGAACGCTATAGAGATTTAAATTGTCCTCTAATTTTTTTGTTATGTAAAGTCTGCCCTGGGATTGTTTAGTATGCTGTAGCCCGTATTTCTTCACATTCATCAACATTATGAGTTTCAAATTTTCAGCTGCAGCTAAAACTACCTGCCGTGCGCATAAATGTTTCCCTCTGATAGTTAATAGATTCAGCCACACAGCACACCCATATTGACACACACACACACACACACACACACACACACACACACACACACACACCATTAAATTTTACTTTTTGTCTGGGACAGCTGGTAACATCGTCCCAAAGTAAAGTGAAGCAGACCGAATGCCCGGATCCGACCAAGGTTTTCAGGAGATTTATCCTGGTTAGTTAGTTTCATGTTCTTTAGATCATTCGCATGATTCAATGGAGAAACAATACAGTCAACCGGTTGCCAGTAATTTTTTAACACTTTGAGGTGGGATCGACACTTCTCAGAGACACTTCTCAAAGTTTCGAGCAGACATACTCAAGGCAAAAATTAAAAATTGTACAATTTGTACAATTAATCGTAATGATGTGGGAGGAGTTATTTTACAATCACATTACACATTGATATGTAAATATTCCAGCTCTTGTTATAGTCTTCTATCTGAAGAATGGTATTAATGCAGCTCTCCATGATACTCCATCCTGTGGAAGCTGCTTCATCTCTGAATAACTAGTGCAACCTATGACGAAATAAATCTCGGGTGAACAGCCTGGTATGAGTGTGCATAGGGCAAAATTTCGGCAATCGACCACGTTGCCATCATCAGGTGCGCTGATGTTCTGATCGTCGGTGGTTCTTTTTTTTTTTTTTTTTTTTTTTTGCACTTTTCATTCTCTGCCCTGAGGGGACAGAGCGGGCTGTTTTAGGGCTTGCTGTTTGCCCTTTTCAGCCATGGGTTTATACATTTTATTTTTAAACATTTTTTACATTTCTCTTGCTACATAGTGCAAGTTTCCTTTTGGTCATTAACAATTACAAAGATCTTTAGATATTTTAACATTTACAATGGGATTTTAACAATTTCAATGATATTTTAGCAGTTTCAGTGATATTTTAACAATTACAGTGAGATTTTGACAATTAAAATGATATTTTAGCAATTTCTGTGATATTTTAACAATTTTTGTTAATATTACATTACAGTTTCGTTTTTCTTCAGTTTATTTTACAATGCATTTGTTCTT
Source organism: Schistocerca serialis cubense (assembly GCF_023864345.2). Lineage (NCBI taxonomy): Eukaryota > Metazoa > Arthropoda > Insecta > Orthoptera > Acrididae > Schistocerca > Schistocerca serialis. The sequence continues at coordinate 759,796,957 of NC_064642.1, read as the reverse complement.
TGTCGTTAATAGTTTATAATTACAGATATCTTATAATATGGGTAACTACTTATTCTACTATACATATGCATTTGTTTTACATTACTTATTTAGTGTACAGAGCGAGGGAGGGGGAGTAGAGGGGTTGGCGAGGGAGTGGGAGTAGAGGGAGTTGGGTTAGGTGTATTTTGGTGGTTCTTTGTGGGCCATGTTCTTGTGTGCTTCGTGATGTTTGTGTTTTATTGTTGAGTCCTTTCGTCTAGGTGTGGGGGGATGGTGGTGTTTGTTGTTAGTGGTGATAGGATTGGGGCGAGATCGGGGTACGTCTTTGCTGTGTTGTGGGCGATTGTGTGGGAGGGTGTAGTGTATTTGAATTTGGGTTTCCTTTTTGTTCTGTGGTTGACTGTGATTATGTCCTCCATGTCCGGTCTTTTGTTTAGGATATGATTTCCGTATCTGGCTCTCATTTTGGCTAACCTGGTTTGGTTGTCTCATATACTTCATTGCTTGGTGCTTCGTATTAGTCTGCGTTCTGTGCTGAACAGTCTTTTTGCAATCGGTGCATGTATGCCTCCCAGGGGGGCTGCAGCATACTCTAGAACTGGACGAATGAAAGAGTTGTAGGTATGTATTGCCGTTTGAGTGTTGCAGCCATGGAAGCGTCCTTGCACTTGTCGTATGAGGTTTTGTCTGAGTCGGGTTTTGTTAAGGAGATACGTCAGGTGGGTTTTCCAGTTGAGGTGTTTGTCTAGGTATACACTAGCTGTGTCGTTTAGTTGTAGGGGGCTATTCCAGAGGGTTAGTCGGATGTCATGTTCGTTCTGTTGTTTCTTTTTTGTTAAGTGTCTGTGTCTGAAGAAGACTGTCTGTGTCTCGGTTGGGTTAGGTCGTATCCTCCATTTTGCCATCCAGGTTTCTAGGCGGTGGAGGTATGTGGTCGTTTTTCTTTGCAGTGTCGTTATGCGTAGTTCCGTACACCAGTAAGCCGTGTCGTCTGCGTATAGTCCCATTTCTTCGCGGGGAGTCGTTACGGTAGGTGTGTCAGCAGTGTAAAGTGTGTACAGTAGTGGGGACAAGATGCCACCTTGTGGGGTAAAGGCTTCTGACACCTGATTGGCGACGTGCACCCTGCAGGTCCGGTTGGTGATATATGTTTGGATTATCCTGACTACTTTGGTTGGGATGCCGATGCTGATTAGTTTGAACAGCAGGCCCTGGTGCCATAGTTTGTCGAAGGCCCGTTCTGTGTCCAGGAACACTGCGAGTGTACAGTGTCCCTGGTTGAACCCTTTGGTGATGCTGTCTGTCAGTTTGAGGAGGGGGTCATTAGTCGAGTGGTTGTGTCTGAATCCTGCTTGTGTGAGGGGCAGTAGGTTTTTCGTCTCGACGTAAGTCCTTATGCGGTCCGTTATTATTCTTTCGTATGTTTTCCCTATCACGTCCAGTAGGGATATCGGTCTGTATGATTTTGGGTCTGTCCTAGGTTTGTCGGGTTTAGGTTTCATGATAGTCTTGCTTGTCTTCCAGTTTGTTGGTATTGTCTCATTGTGTAGGTGGGCCGGCGCCAGGTATATATAGGACAATCCCCCTCCTGCTCCTCCCTCAGGCGCTTCCTGCGAGTCGGTGCGGTCCAGGTGCAGCGTCCGTACTCCCGCCGTCTGGGCGCTGCGTCCTAGGTCTTCTCGTTCAGGAGGGTCTGCCGGCCCCGCTCTCGTTATTCTTCCCTCCTCCCCCGAAGTCGGTACACTCTGGGAAATATCATTTTTCTTCTTAATCCGGGTGATCGCGGGTTTCCACGCCATGCTAAGGATGTAAATGCTGTCACGATTTAGTTGTGGCTTCTTTGATGACACAGTCCCAGTATTTGGAAGTCTGTGTCAGGACTTTGGCTTGGTCATAATCCATGCTGTGGAGTTCCGACAGACAATGCTCAGGAATCGTCGACTTACTGGGCTGTTGCAGTTTAGTGTCCTCAATGGTACGAATGGTCTGCCCTATGTATACACTACCGCATTGGCAAGGTATCTGATAAACCCCTGATTTACGTAGACCAAGGTTGTCCTTGACACTGCCAAAAAGACTCTTGGTTTTGCTTGGAGGACGGAAAATGGTTTTCACTTGGAGTTTACGTAAAATGCGTCCAAAAACATCTAGGAAAGAGCATGTTTTGATTAGAAGACGAGCTGACGGCACTTTGGGCGACAGCATCTATAGGGAGAAGGCGCACACCGATTTGTACCTACATGCGGATAACTGCCACCACCCGGCATAAAAGAATGGCGTGCTCAAAACTTGTACACAGCGCTCACACCATCTCCGGCAGGGACAGTCTACGACAAGAATTGGACCGTGTTTCGGAGGAACGGTTACAAGGAAGGGCAAATTCGGAAGGCTCTACATCCCACACCTGCAGCACCGGCGGAAACTGAGGATGAACTTCAGGAGGAGGCAGCCATGGCTATTATTCCGTTTTGTGGGGCCTTGACCGAAAAAATTGGACGCATTTTACGTAAACACCAAATGAAAACCATCTTCCGTCCTCCAAGCAAAACCAAGAGCCTTTTGGTAGTGTCAAGGACAACCCCGGTCTACGTAAATCAGGGGTTTATCAGATACCTTGCCAATGCGGTAGTGTATACATAGGGCAGATCATTCGTACCATTGAGGATCGATGCCGAGAACATCAACGGCACACTAAACTGCAACAGCCCAGTAAGTCGACGATTGCTGAGCATTGTCTGTCGGAACTCCACAGCATGGATTATGACCAAACCAAAGTCCTGACAGAGACTTCCAAATACTGGGACTGTGTCATCAAAGAAGCCATAGAGATCAGAGCAAGGGAGCCACAACTAAATCGTGATAGCGGTTACATCCTTAGTAAGGCGTGGGAACCCGTGATCACCCGGATTAAGAAGAAAAAGGATATTTCCCAGAGTGTACCGACTTCGGGGGAGGAGGGAAGAAAACGAGAGCGGTGCCGGCAGACCCTCCTGAACGAGAAGACCTAGGACGCAGCGCCCAGACGGCGGGAGAACGCTAGAGCAACTTCTTCAGGGTGCACCCTCTTCCCCTGGTTTGTCGGAGTTCTTGCAGGATACCCCTGCATTGCCTCCATATCTTCTCTTCGACGAATTGTTATTGGTTCTTCACTTTTGATTGTTGTCGTCTCTTTTCCCTTGTCAGGTTGTGTTGGCTTCTGTGTTGCCCGCGTGTGCGGACAACAGTGCTGGCCGAACCTGCACAATGGACTGAGGAAGATATCCTCGACTGAGGGCGAAGTACTAGCGCAACAAGGCGCTTCACCTTCTGGCATGACGGTTTGGCTAGGGAAATTTCATGGCGTTATTGTTCTGCTTGTTTCTTTGTGCAATTTTTTTTTTAAAGAAAGAGGAAAGGATAGTAAGAGAGACAGTGAGAGAAAAGGAAAACGAACGGCCCAATTGACTGGCCGGGAATTACGATTAGTTACAGAAGAAAGGACAGAAGGAGGAATAGTGAGAGTGAGTGAAAGCGAACGGCCATTATCCTGGCCTCTTCTGCTTCGTAGCGGCGACGCGATGGCGGCGGCGGGCAGTCTTGAAATGGCGAATTGGGGGGGGGGGGGAAGAGAAAGAAGTCAGAGGGTGACAGTTGAAGAAGTGGAAAAAGGAAGGGCCTATCATGATTAGGCCAACATTGGGGGTAGTGTGGGGGGAAGGGGGAGGCGTGTTGGGGGAGCGAATGACATGGCATGTGGGGGGGAATAATCTATGATGGGAGGGAGGTAGTCGGCATGAGATGAGGTGCCTGGTGCAGGCGAGGTCATGGGGGGCGAAATAAAAGGTCGGGCCATCGAGTGGTGGCTAGTCGGTGAACACGGGTGCCCAGGGAAAGGATTAAGGGATTAGGAGAGTGACGAGTTTTGTGGTAAAAGGAGTGGGCGGCGGAGAGGATGCGGGTACGAAGGAGCGGCACTTCAGCCAGGAGGTGGAGCTCGCGGGTTGGGAAGTCGAAGGGGAGGCGGAGGGCACGCCGGAGAGCCCGGTTCTGGACGGTTTGGAGTCGGCGGAGGTGGGTGGGGGCAGCATTGCCCCACACCACCACCGCGTATTCAAGGATGGGGCGAACAAGGGAGGTGTACAGTCTAACAGCAAGGTGCGTGGGGAGGGAAGAGGTTGGGTTGATGAGAGGGTAGAGCAGGCATAGCCGCCCCATTGCCTTACGACGCACCTCGTCGATGTGGGGGCGCCAGGTTAGGCGCTGGTCCAGGGTAACACCCAAGTACTTTTCAGTACGAGTCCAGGGGACTGGGGTACCAAGGACCGCCACCTGAGGGAGCCGAACGGGAATACGGCGTCGGCAGATGATAAGGGCTTGGGTTTTGGAGGGATTAAATGCCAGACGCCAGGTCCTAGCCCAGTCGGTTAGGGAATCTGTAGCCCCCTGGAGCCGCTGTTGAAGAACTGCCGCACTCCGAGAACGAGAGAAGAGTGCAGTGTCATCTGCGTAGAGAGCTAAATGTACCCTCGGCGCAGAGGGCAGATCAGCTGTGAAGAGGGAGTAGAGTAGCGGCCCAAGTACGCTGCCCTGTGGTACTCCTGCCCTGATGCGTCGTCGCGTGGATTTCCCGTCAGGGATCCTAACATGGAAGGTGCGACCTTCCAGGTACGTGGCTATTAGCCGTACATGGGACACTGGGAAACCAAGGGAAAATAATTTGTAGAGCAGCCCTTCGTGCCAGACCGAGTCAAACGCCCTGGACACGTCGAGGAGTATGGCCCCGAAGTACTCCCTACGTTCAATGGCGTCCAGTGCCTCTTCTACTAGGCGCAGGAGTTGGTGAGTGGTGGCGTGGCCCTGCCTGAAGCCAAACTGCTCATCAGGGAGGACTCGTTCTCGGGCAATGTGGATGAGCAGTCGTTTAAGGTACAGCCTCTCGAACACCTTGGAGATGGCGGGCAAGAGGCTGATGGGGCGGTAGCTGGCAGGGGAACGAAGATCCTTCCCAGCCTTGGGTATGGCGACCACTTCAGCATGTTTCCAGGCAGAGGGATATTGCCTGGTTGTGAGGATGTTGTTGAATGTGGCCGTCAGGATGGGAATAGAAGCTGGGGGTAATTGCTTGAGGAGGGCATTCGTCAGCTTATCGGGGCTGCCAGCTTTCTTGGATTTGAGGTACCGCAATTGCAGTGCAACCTCCTCTTCGTTAATGGGGGTGATTTCATCCTCAGGGTCCTGGACGGCAAGGAATTGAGGGAGGCGTGCCGTGACCAGGCGAATGTGGTCGGGGTCAATGGGGTCATTGACCGGGGTGAAGTTGCGCGCGAAGACATCAGCCAAGGCGTTAGCCTTGGCGTCCGGTTCGGACACAAAGTCATTGCCAACCTGTAGGGGGGGGGGGGGGGGGGATCCGTTGCCCTCGTCTCAGAAGGCTTTTTGTGAGCCGCCAAGCAGACGGGTCACGCAGGTCAATGGCAGAGATTTTGTTCTCCCAAGCCTGATTGCGGTGGTCTTGCACCGCAGCCTTGATTTGGCGCTGTAATCTATTGATGAGGCGCTTGGTTGCCGGATTCCGAGTGAGCTGCCATTCACGGGTGGTCCGGTTTTTCTCTGTGATGAGAGCAAGGATGTGGGGGGGGGAGCGGACGCAGATGATCCGGGGGCCGGTGCGGACAGGGAGGGGTCGCTGCTGTTGCAGCATCTAGCACAACGGTGGTGAGGTGGATGAGGGTACGATCTGCGTCCGTGTGATCGGCAGCAGGTAGTGTGGGTAGGGCTGCTTCGACCCGTCTCTGGTAGGACTGCCAGTCAATACCGCGGATGTCTAGGCCCTCCCTCGGCACGGTCGAGGTTCCAGCGAGATCGATGGAACAGATGACCGGTCGGTGATCGGAGGCTAGAGCGATGCGGGTGGCTGCAGTGATGGGGTGGGGTAGACCTTTCACCACTGCGATGTCTAGGACATCTGGGGCACGTCCACCAGAAGGGTAAAAGGTGGGGTCGTGCGGGCCGATGGTGCGGGCATGATGCCGCTCTGCGACCCGGAGGAGTCGACGACCTGATGTGTTGGTTAACCTACTGTTCCAGGCAGCATGTTTGGCATTGAAGTCACCGCCAACGAAGACGTCGTTGCCGAGCGAGAGCAATGCGTCATAGTCCGGTGTTTCGAGAAGGCCTCGTGGTGGCCTGTAGAGAGCCACGAACGTGATGGGACCCCTCACCGTGTGGACGACAATGCCAGTGGCTTCCACAGTGTGAAGTGGGGGGAGGGGAATAGGGTGGTGGCGGAGGGAGTTACGCACGTACACCGCCGTGCCACCATAGGCGGTGGGCCTGTCTGTCCGGTAGCAGGAGTAGTTTGCTACACGGACAAAACGGTGCTGGCCCATGGCGGGCCGACTGTACCCCTCCCGGCGCGGACGGCACAGGGAGCGCCTCACTGCGGCCGCTTGTGTGGCCGTCATCATGGCCTCTGCAACACGCTGCAGCGTGTCGGCAAGGCTTGCCACCTTGTCGATCGCCGCAGACAGTGCAGAGACGGCTGCGGCCAGGATTTCTTCATTCGCTGCCGGTGCAGCTTCTTGCCTTGGCGCAGCAGGCTGACGGGCGGTGGCAGTCGTGTTGCCACTCTTGCCTCCGCCCGTTGTTGCGGCGTCTTCTTTACGCATTTTCCCCTTGGGTGGGGAAACGCGCTCGGCTTCAGGTGTGCCCTCTCGAGCACGTTTACTGGCGCGGATGCGCCTTCTTCTGTTCCCCACGGCGGTGGGGGCGTTGTCAGCGCCTGCGGCTGTCTTCTGCGTAGTCGCTGTTGCCGAACCGTGTGACTCACGTGCAATTCCCTGCACGATTTAAAGCAGGTTAAGCAGGTCAACTGCTGTTCCTGCGTCTTGGAATCTCTAGATAGATGTGGTCCTCACTTTTTTGTAGGTCTTCTCGTATTCACAAACGTTGGTCGTCCTCTCTGGCTGCATGGAATTATTCCAGCAGCCGGTCTGGCCATCTGGTCGCTGGACGCCAGTGGAGTTGGTTTCCCAGTCCACTGACCAGCGGGTTCCTGGATGTCCTCACCGACTCGTAGAAGTTCCGTGCGAGCGCGCGGAAGCGGCGCTTCAGCATCGGAACACCCGCGATGTCGTGAAGCATACGGGTGTCGTAGTCCCTTGGCAGGTGGAGCGCCAGCCGAAGGGCTTTGTTCTGCACCCGTTGCAGCATCTGGACGTGTGTGTCGGCGGCATTTCCCCACACCACGGCCGCGTACTCCAGCACTGGCCTGATTAGTGCTAGGTAGAGCGTGAGGCCGCAGTGGGGGGGCAGTGTCGTCGTGGGGTTGAGGAGGGGGTAGAGCGAACGCATCCGTCCAAGCGCCCGGCCCCTCAGCTCCCTGATGTGTGGACCCCAGGTCAGGCGTCGATCCAAAGTGACGCCGAGGTACTTTCCAGTACGCGACCACGGGATGGGGCCTCCCATGATCCGCACTTGCGGCAGCGCGTCGGGTATGCGGCGGCGAGTAAACACCACCGCCTGGCTCTTCCCGGCGTTGAACTTGAGCCACCATTTGGTGGCCCAGGCTCCAATCTCATTGCAGGCGAGCTGCAGGCGGCGGCGCATCAGCTGCGCGCTCATGCTGCGTGTGTACAGCGCGGTGTCATCGGCGTAGAGCGCCAGATGAACCCTCGGCGTCGTCTTCGGGACGTTGGCGGTGAAGAGGCAGTACAGCAGGGGGCCAAGGACGGACCCCTGCGGCACTCCGGCACGTATGCGGCGCGCCGTTGACATGCCGCCGTCTGCACGCGCATGGAACGTGCGCCCTCGCAGGTAGGACTGGAGAAGGCGGACGTACGACACGGGCACCCCCTGTACCAGCAGCTTATACAGGAGGCCGTCGTGCCACACGCTATCTAAGGCCTTGGAGACGTCGAGGAGTACCGCCCCAAGGTACTCGCGACGCTCCAGGGCCCCCATCGCCTGCTCCACCAGTCGCAGTAGTTGGTGCTGCGTCGAATGCCCACTGCGAAAACCAAACTGCTCGTCAGGAAGCAGGCCTTCTTCTCTGACGTGGCGCTGTAGCCCTTTGGCGAGTATCCTCTCGAAGGTCTTCGAGAGGGAGGGCAGTAGGCTTATCAGGCGATAATTCTGCGCCAGCCTGGGGTCCTTGCGAGCCTTCGGAATGGCGACCACCTCTGCGTGTTTCCACGCGTCAGGGTAGGTGCCGGTGCGGAGGATGGCGTTGAAGATCGCTGTGACGATATGCACTGCTTCCGGTGGCAGCTTCTTCAGCAGTGCGTTGTCGATCTTGTCGCAACCCCCCGCCTTCCTAAGCTGTAGGAAGTCGAGGTGGTGTTGCACTTCCTCTGCAGTGGTTGGCTTGATGACGTCGAACGCCTCCTGATGGGTCAGTTACAGCGGAAGACGCTCTTGCACCTCCTGGATGGTCTCTTCGTCGACCACATCGTCCAGAGTGGAGAAGTTCTCGGCGAAGGTGTCCGCGAGCACGCTGGCCTTCATGTCCGGCTCTGCGACGACGTCACGGCCAACTTGAAGCGGCGGGATGCGCTGCCCCTTGCGCAGAAAGCTCCTGGTCATGGCCCAGGCGCTTCCGTCATCGATCCTGAGCGTGGCTATTTTGCCAGCCCAGTCCCGATTACGGTGGTGGCCGACGGCCGCCGAAATCTCCCGGCGCAAGAGGTTTAGCAGCCGCTTGGTGGCGGGGTTTCTCGTGATCTGCCACTCACGAAAAACCCGGTTCTTCTCCCTGATCAACGCCAGGATGTCCGGCGGAAGCTGTTTGGAGTTGTCCTTCGGCTTCCGCGGTCCTCGCGGCGCTGCTGCATCTGCCGGCGCAAGTGTGTAGTGGGTGAATGCTGCTAGTGCTGCATCCACCCCCTCCTCGTCAGGATCAGGTGTGGCTGCGACCGTCTCCGCCAGGTGCTGCTGGAAGTGCGCCCAGTCGGTGTTGAGACGGGCGCTGCGGTGCTCAGGAGGCGCCGTACCCTCTGTGTCCAGGTCGAAGATCTCTGGCAGGTGATCGGAAGACAGGGCACAGCGAGTGCTCGCGATCGCGTTGTGTGCTGCCCCTTTCACAATCGCGATGTCGAGCACGTCGGGACGGCCGCGCGTCGGGTAGTGCGTCGGATCGAAGGGACCCAGCACCACGGCGTCATGGTCGTTAACGACCCGGAGAAGCCGTCTGCCGCTGATGGTGGTGACCCTGGAGTTCCACTCTGGGTGTTTTGCATTGAGATCGCCGCCGATGAACAGGTTCCCGCGCATCGACAGCAGCGTCTCGATGTCCCCGCAGTGGAGGTGTCCTGACGGCTTCCGGTAGGCCGCCACGAATGTTACGTGGCCCACGGAGGTGTTGACCACGACGCCGGTCGTCTCCAGGGTTGGCGTCACCGGGAGCTGCACCTGGTGGTGGCGCAACGACGTCATCACGTACACCGCCGTTCCGCCGCCGTGGGTGGCCCGCTCGGTGCTGTAGCAGCAGAAGTTTGCCGCCCGCACGTCCACGCCCGGCTTCAGCCAAGTTTCAGTGACGAGACAGACGTCCACGTGTTCGTCTCGCAGAAACTGGCGGAATTCTCCCGCTTGGGAGCGTATGCTGTTCTCGTTCCACACGCAAACGGTTAGACCCTGGATGTGCCTATCCACGTTTGGGTGTGAGAACAGCTGGTGTGGTGGTGGCCTGGGCGGCCGACTGCACTGCAGACGCGTACATCTGCGGGAGTTGTTGCAGGAGCAGCTTGAAGTCCTCCCTCAAGGCCCTGACTTCGTCCGCGACGCTCGCTGCGAATGTAAAGTCAGTGCGGGGAGGGAATGCTGGCTCCTGTGCTCGAACTGCGGGCTGTGCGGCTGCTGGCTCGCGGGCAGGGCGCTCCCTCCGCCGTCTGCGCCGGCGGACGACCCTGGCTGGCGTTGGGTGCTCTCTCGGCGGTCCGCGCCCGCGCACGGCTACCGCCGCTGGCGCAGCCACGACACCCGCGACTGCACAAAGCCGCGCGACGTAGCGCCAAAGTGCGCTAACTGCGGAGGAAAGCACGTCGCGAGCTTCCGTGGCTGCAGTTACATTGCTAACTGGGGTCGCGGAGGCAACAAGAAGAGAAAGAGGAAGCGACGAAGAAACCGTTCCGACCGCGGGCCAGCGCCTGCGGCAGGGACGGACCAGGAGCAGCAGGGGGCCCCTCCGCCCCCCGAAAAACGCCACCATGACGACGCTGTGCCGCACAACAAGCTTCGTGCGGCCACCGAAGCCGCAGTAGCGGACCTCAAAGCCGCATTCGCGGCAGAGAGGACCGCCCTACGAGACGAGTTGGCCGCGGCTCATCGGGAAATCCAGCGGCTGCGGGCTGAAGTGGCTTCTGCCGCCAAAGCCCTGCGGCTCACCCCACCTGCTCCAACCCCAACGGGGGGGGGGGGGGGGGGGAGCCCACAAACGAAATGGACGCTATGGAAACGGACCCAGATCCAGCACCGCCACCTTCCAAGAAGAAGATGACGATGCGGATCTCCAAGGACCTGGAAGGGTTGCTTGCATTGGCCGCCTCCGAAAAGGTTGAGGCAGCCACCAAGGAACACGCAGCCCCGATCTCCGTCTCCGTCGAAGAACAGAAGAAAGCTGTTTCACGACAGCCAACAGCCGTCCAGACCAAACCACGAGACGCCGGGAACGATCTCGCCATCCTCCTCGAGGGGGGGAGTTCGTTCGCCGAGCCACAACGCAGTCGACACGTTGGGGCCAGAGAAGCCAAGAAGAAGTCGATATCCGAACCTATCCCGATCTCAGATCAATCCACACCCTAAGTCATACCAGAATTGTCCTACCAATACAATCCTACCAACATCCAAAGAAACACTATTCACGATTCTCCTAAACCCATCATTTCGAAACCCTTATTATCCGACAGAAGGTATGGGCTCGAGCAGTCCGGCCCTTCGAATCACAAACGAGGGATACAGATATCCCATCCGACACTCCACTCACTCGCTCCGGTTGACCCCCAACACGGGTCAGGGCAGACCCGTATGGACAAGTGACGGTGGTGGCTCCGGTTGACTGCCACGCCCCTGGACGTCAGCGGGGGCGACAGGGCGCTGCTCAGCCGATCTGGCGGTGGCAGCGGATGCGTAACTCCTTCCGGTTTGCACCCGCGCGGAACGCGCCGGCTGTCCTCTTCTTGCTGCAGCGCGCCGGAAGGCAGTGCAGCTGCGGAAACACGCCACATGCTTTTCGCCGTAATGGCAGCATGTGGGCGCGTCCGTCCGCGGGATTTTGCACTCCCGACTGGGATGCTCCCCAGCGCATTTGACGCAGCGGGGAGGCATCTTACAGTACTTCGCCACATGGTCCAGGCCTTGGCAATTGAAGCACTGCGGTGGGCCGCGTCTTCTGCGCAGCTTCTCCACGGTGACGCCGACATCAGCCACGTGGGTCAACTGGAATATTTTGCGGTTCTCGACGGTGTCGCCGAGAACCGCCATAAATAGCGGCATGTCGGAGAAGTCCCTGGGTGACTTCATACGCGCCGTGGCGCGTATCGGGAAGCCCAGGTCCTCGAGCAGCTCCCGCAAGTGTCCAGGGTCCATACTGAACGGGAGCTTGCGGAACACGACTTTCATCGTCTTCACCGGCTCCGAGGAGTAGGTGAAGCTGTGTAGCCCTTCTCTCTCTGCGAGGTCCATGACCCCGCGGTAATCTTCTGCCGTCTTCGTTATGACTCGGTTCAGGTCACGCCCTGCGACTCTGAACGTCACGTTCCCTTTGACGACTGATTTCACTTTCTCCCTGAATTCGCGGAAGTCGCCAGTCCACTTGATGACCACGGGAGGTGGTGGGGGCGACTTCTGCTGTTGCTGCTGCTGGCTGTCCATGGGCTCACTGGCATCATTGGAGAGGCCAGCGAACCGGTTGCCGGTGTGCACCGCCGACTGTTGCGCAAGCACCACAGCCCTGGCTGTGTGCTTGCGGGAGGGCTGCATGAAACCCTCGTCGTCCACGGTTGGGGGAAGGGTCCTGGATCCCTTCCGCGACGCCTTCCGCTGGGTGCGGAGCGTGGGCGCGCTACTAGACGTGCTAGTGGCGGTCCTTTTGGTGTGTGTTTCCGCGCTCGCGTCAGCTGGCCGCTTACGCGAGTGCTGCACCACTTTCATGGTATCTGGAGATGGTTTGGCGCCTGGGATGAGGCCGATCAGGAAGGCTAGCTGCCTTTCCGCTTCCGGCGTGTGGGTTGGGTCCCCAGAAGGCGCTGTCTCCGCCGAAGTGGTAGCCTCAGGTGTCAAGGCCGTCTCTCTTGCGGCTCGCGTCTGTTGGGCGGTCGGCTGTGGCTCGCGTGAGGCCGAGGATACGGCGGCGGGCCACCAACATCGAGCGCGCGGGCAAAGGCGTGCAGGGGCATGTCCCCATCCGCCGAAAGTGCGCGCCTGCCTCTCTGGGTAACGCCCGTCCGTCTGGACCGGTCGGTCGTAGGTGGGCGGCGGTTTGTGACAGCCGTCGGGGCAAGCCCCGCCGTGCGGCCGACCGCCGCGCCACTCGCTGCCTCAGCCGAAGCTGAGGTCGCATAACGACCGCCCTGGTCCATGCTGCAATCCATCTCGACGTCCAGGGGCGTCTGCTGGGTTGTTGCCGTTGGGGGGCCAGATGGGGCCGCTGATAGAGCAGGCTCTGCCGAACGGCGATCCGCCACACCCTCCGCTTCCTCACTGCGGTCCGCTGGGTACGGCATCACGGCTCGGAGCCGGCAGTCGCTGTTGCCTGCCGCCTCGCCGGTTTTGCGCCTGGGCGCGGACGGCCGAGGGAGCGGCTGGCAGACTTCTGCGCTGGCTGCCCGCGCTGGCGAGCAACCGCGGCTTTGAAAACTTCGCAGCCGCGATAACTCGCCACATGCGGGCCGCCGCAGTTTGCACACTTCGGTGTGTGCGTCCTGGGAAGTGGGCAGAGCCCACTTGCGTGGGAGCCTGCGCACTTCACGCATGCCTCGGGAAAGGAACAGTGGCGAGCCACGTGTCCCATCCCCTGGCAGCGGAAGCACTGGACGAGCCCCCTCTTCTATTTGAGGCCCTCCGCGGTGACCGATGTGTTGGCCACCTTCTTCAGCTCGAAGAGCCGCCTGTTCTCCGGTGTGTCGGTGGCAATCACCAGCATGGAAGGCGACTCTTTATGGCTGACGTGGGACTTGACCCGCGTCACGTTTCTGACGTGGAAGTCAAGGTCCGCCAGCTCTTCCTTCAGCAGGTCCGGTTCAGCCGCCATGGGGAAGCCCTTGACGACTACCTTTAGTAGCCTGTCGGGTACGGCGGCGTGCGTGTACCAGTGCAGGCCCTGGTTCGACGCCTCCGACGTCACCTTCATGTAGTCCTGCGTGTTTGCGACCTGCAGCCGCACAAGGTTTCCAGAGGCAGCTCGCAGCGTGAAGTCCGCAGTCGTCCACTGCCTGACGAGCTGCAGGAAGCCCTTGTAGTCCTTGGCCACCTCAAAGACTATCGGCGGCGGCCGTCATTGAGACCGCCCGGTGGTGGGGGCCGTCTCTCCTTCGTCGTCCGAGCAGCCATCCTGTGCAGCGGTCGTGGGCGCCGTCTGCGAGGATGATGACTGCTCCGGCCTCTCGTCGTCTGCAAGCGCGCCGAAGCGGTTTGCAGTCGATGTGGGAGGCGGGGAAGGCGTCGCCCTGGGTCTGGCCGCCCGTCGGGACGAAACGGTCGTCCAGGTGGCGCCCGCCACGCTATCATCACGGATGGCGCGTCTTCTGCCTCCTGTGGTAGAGACAGTAGGCTGCCTCTTCTTCTTAGCCGCCATTCTGGCGCCGAGCCGCAGACATCGGCCGTTTGCGCCGCCCGCCATCAGGGAGATGCGGTGCGCTGGCTGCCGTCCTTTGCTCGTTCGTCGTGGGCAGGAAGTCTGCCATGTCGATGATGACATCGTCATCTTCTTCCGACTCGGGGTCCGTGTGCGGTGGCCGAGTCGTCGTAGGCGGCGGGTCAGACGGGGCCCTCGGGGGAGCACGCTCCTCCGGACGGCGGTCTGCCACGCCAGGCAGGCTCAGCCGAACAGCGATCCGCCACACCCATTGCTCTGCTAAGCGATCCTCTAAACTCCGGGCGTGCCCACGACATCTCTGCGCGCTGCCGGAGCGACGACTGGGGTGGTGAGGCGGGAGAACGGACGCTGCACCTGGACCGCGCGCGGGGCGCGGACCGCACCGACTCATAGGAAGCGCCTGTGGGAGGAGCGGGAGGGGGATTGTCCTATATACACCTGGCGCCGGCCCACCGCCGGTTGCCACCACGAGGCCTTCTCGAAACACCGGACTATGAAGCATTGCTCTCGCTCGGCAACGACGTCTTCGTTGGCGGTGACTTCAATGCCAAACATGCTGCCTGGAACAGTAGGTTAACCAACACATCAGGTCGTCGACTCCTCCGGGTCGCAGAGCGGCATCATGCCCGCACCATCGGCCCGCACGACCCCACCTTTTACCCTTCTGGTGGACGTGCCCCAGATGTCCTAGACATCGCAGTGGTGAAAGGTCTACCCCACCCCATCACTGCAGCCACCCGCATCGCTCTAGCTTCCGATCACCGACCGGTCATCTGTTCCATCGATCTCGCTGGAACCTCGACCGTGCCGAGGGAGGGCCTAGACATCCGCGGTATTGACTGGCAGTCCTACCAGAGACGGGTCGAAGCAGCCCTACCCACACTACATGCTGCCGATCACACGGACGCAGATCGTACCCTCATCCACCTCACCACCGTTGTGCTAGATGCTGCAACAGCAGCGACCCCTCCCTGTCCGCACCGGCCTCCGGATCATCTGGGTCCGCTCCCCCCCCCCACATCCTTGCTCTCATCACAGAGAAAAACCGGACCACCCGTGAATGGCAGCTCACTCGGAATCCGGCAACCAAGCGCCTCATCAATAGATTACAGCGCCAAATCAAGGCTGCGGTGCAAGACCACCGCAATCAGGCTTGGGAGAACAAAATCTCTGCCATTGACCTGCGTGACCCGTCTGCTTGGCGGCTCACAAAAAGCCTTCTGAGACGAGGGCAACGGATCCCCCCCCCCCCCCCCCCCCTTCAGGTTGGCAATGACTTTGTGTCCGAACCGGACGCCAAGGCTAACGCCTTGGCTGATGTCTTCGCGCGCAACTTCACCCCGGTCAATGACCCCATTGACCCCGACCACATTCGCCTGGTCACGGCACGCCTCCCTCAATTCCTTGCCGTCCAGGACCCTGAGGATGAAATCACCCCCATTAACGAAGAGGAGGTTGCACTGCAATTGCGGTACCTCAAATCCAAGAAAGCTGGCGGCCCCGATAAGCTGACGAATGCCCTCCTCAAGCAATTACCCCCAGCTTCTATTCCCATCCTGACGGCCACATTCAACAACATCCTCACAACCAGGCAATATCCCTCTGCCTGGAAACATGCTGAAGTGGTCGCCATACCCAAGGCTGGGAAGGATCTTCGTTCCCCTGCCAGCTACCGCCCCATCAGCCTCTTGCCCGCCATCTCCAAGGTGTTCGAGAGGCTGTACCTTAAACGACTGCTCATCCACATTGCCCGAGAACGAGTCCTCCCTGATGAGCAGTTTGGCTTCAGGCAGGGCCACGCCACCACTCACCAACTCCTGCGCCTAGTAGAAGAGGCACTGGACGCCATTGAACGTAGGGAGTACTTCGGGGCCATACTCCTCGACGTGTCCAGGGCGTTTGACTCGGTCTGGCACGAAGGGCTGCTCTACAAATTATTTTCCCTTGGTTTCCCAGTGTCCCATGTACGGCTAATAGCCACGTACCTGGAAGGTCGCACCTTCCATGTTAGGATCCCTGACGGGAAATCCACGCGACGACGCATCAGGGCAGGAGTACCACAGGGCAGCGTACTTGGGCCGCTACTCTACTCCCTCTTCACAGCTGATCTGCCCTCTGCGCCGAGGGTACATTTAGCTCTCTACGCAGATGACACTGCACTCTTCTCTCGTTCTCGGAGTGCGGCAGTTCTTCAACAGCGGCTCCAGGGGGCTACAGATTCCCTAACCGACTGGGCTAGGACCTGGCGTCTGGCATTTAATCCCTCCAAAACCCAAGCCCTTATCATCTGCCGACGCCGTATTCCCGTTCGGCTCCCTCAGGTGGCGGTCCTTGGTACCCCAGTCCCCTGGACTCGTACTGCAAAGTACTTGGGTGTTACCCTGGACCAACGCCTAACCTGGCGCCCCCACATCGACGAGGTGCGTCGTAAGGCAATGGGGCGGCTATGCCTGCTCTACCCTCTCATCAACCCAACCTCTTCCCTCCCCACGCACCTTGCTGTTAGACTGTACACCTCCCTTGTTCGCCCCATCCTTGAATACGCGGTGGTGGTGTGGGGCAATGCTGCCGCCGCCCACCTCCGCCGACTCCAAACCGTCCAGAACCGGCTCTCCGGCGTGCCCTGCGCCTCCCCTTCGACTTCCCAACCCGCGAGCTCCACCTCCTGGCTGAAGTGCCGCTCCTTCGTACCCGCATCCTCTCCGCCGCCCACTCCTTTTACCACAAAACTCGTCACTCTCCTAATCCCTTAATCCTTTCCCTGGGCACCCGTGTTCACCGACTAGCCACCACTCGATGGCCCGACCTTTTATTTCGCCCCCCATGACCTCGCCTGCACCAGGCACCTCATCTCATGCCGACTACCTCCCTCCCGTCATAGATTATTCCCCCCCACATGCCATGTCATTCGCTCCCCCAACACGCCTCCCCCTTCCCCCCACACTACCCCCAATGTTGGCCTAATCATGATAGGCCCTTCCTTTTTCCACTTCTTCAACTGTCACCCTCTGACTTCTTTCTCTTTCCCCCCCCCCCCCCCCCCCCCCCAATTCGCCATTTCAAGACTGCCTGCCGCCGCCATCGCGTCGCCGCTACGAAGCAGAAGAGGCCAGGATAAAGGCCGTTCGCTTTCACTCACTCTCACTATTCCTCCTTCTGTCCTTTCTTCTGTAACTAATCGTAATTCCCGGCCAGTCAATTGGGCCGTTCGTTTTCCTTTTCTCTCACTGTCTCTCTTACTATCCTTTCCTCTTTCTTTAAAAAAAAAAAAAATATTGCACAAAGAATCAAGCAGAACAATAACGCCATGAAATTTCCCTAGCCAACCCGTCATGCCAGAAGGTGAAGCGCCTTGTTGCGCTAGTACTTCGCCCTCAGTCGAGGATATCTTCCTGAGTCCATTGTGCAGGTTCACCGCCGGTCAGTACATCAGCGCACCTGATGATGGCAACGTGTTCGATTGCCGAAATATTGTGTCATATGCACACTCATACCAGGCTGTTCCCCCCTAGATTTATTTCGTCATAAAATACGTCTGGAGAAATTGAAGAATCACATTAGTGCAACCTACATTCTTCTGAATCTGTTTTCTGTCTTCATGTCTTGGTCTCCCTCTACGATTTTTGTTCCCACTCTTCTCTCCAATACGAAACTGGTGATCCCTTCATGCCACATAATGTATCCTACCAACCAATCCATTCTACAAGTCAGGTTGTGCTACAAATTTCTTTCTCATCAGTTGTGTTCAGTACTTTCTCATTAGTTACGCGGTCTAACCACCTAATCTTCAGCATACGTCTGTAGCACCACATTTCAAAAGCTTCTGTTCACTTCCATACATGGCTACACTCCATACAAATACTTTGAAAAACGACTTCCTGAATCTTAAATGTATATGTGATGTCAACAAACTTCTCTTCTTCAGAAACGTGTTTTTGACCAATGCGAGTCTACATTTTGTATCCTCTCTACTTTGACCATTATAAGTTATCTTGATTCCCAAATAGCGAAACTCATCTACTACTCGTTTCCTAATCTGATTTGCTCAGCATCACCTGATTTAATATGACTACATTCCATTATCCTCGTTTTGATTTTGTTGATGTTCGTCTTTATATACTCCTTTCAAGACCCTATCCATTCCATTCAACTGCTCTTCCATGACCTTTGCTCTCTCTGAGACAGTTACAGTGTCATCAGCAAACCTAAATATTTTCCTTTCTTCTTCCTGGACTTCAATTGCCACTCCGAATTTTTCTTTGGTTTCCTTTACTGCTTGCTCAATGTACAGATTGAATAACATAGGGCATAAGCTATAACTCTGTCTCACTCCCTTCTTAACCACTGCTTCCATTTCATACCCCTCTACTCTTATAACTGCCATTTCTTCTATAAAATTGTAAATAGTCTTTCGCTGTCTGTATTTTACCCCTGATACCTTCAGAATTTCAAAGAGAGTATTCCAGTCGACATTGTCAAAAGCTTTGTCGAAGACTCCTATATGCCAATAACCTACAATTTTATTTTATTTTATAATGCTGTTGTGACTTAACAATTCCTACCTATCACCTTCTACACATTATAAAATTAGAAATTCCTCTACGGAGTGAAAGGAGTTGTCAAGCAGAAATCTTACCGTTTGTTTTATTTAATTTTGCTGTCTGTCGCACATGTTATATCACTGCGTAAGTGATCAATAATTTTGGTGGCTGCATTATACACCCCTTCTTGCGCTAAAGACAACCTTAACGTGTAGTAATTTGTTTTTGTTTTTGTTTTAGGGTGCAAAAACAACTAGGGTCATAAGCTCCCAAGTCGAAATTGTAAAACACGAAAACAAAGAGAGGAGTTAAAAACAACTACACGTCAATCCCAATCGACGGAAGAGAAGACATCTAAAAACAGGGACGTGGAGAAAGGTATGTAAAATACGTCGTAGAGAAACGGCGGTCCAGACGTAAAAACTAAATGACATTCGCCATATTGCTACGACGGATAAAAAGTAACTGAGTAATGAATGTCAAATGTTCTTCTCGTATTGTAATTATGTACTTTATTGTACCTTTTGAAGTGCATTGAATTATTTACAACAAATTTCATGAGGGAATAAATATATCGCAAAACAGTAGTCAAAATGTCTGAGTGCTTAAACAGACGTCCAGAAGATGATTGTGGAAAAGCACCACGTATTAGTGTTAAAGCACATTTTTGAGCAATGAGTACTTACTTTTCTTGAGTTACTCGAGAACGTTATTCCATACGGCGATTACTGAATGAAAACATGCAAAGTATGTCCATTTACTGTTTAGTCTCTCTGCAAGATTTGAAATGATTCGAAGTGCAACTGTGACTGAATTAAATTTTTTTAGGAGTTCCAAGACGTCTTTGGTCCGGTTTAAATTCCCATCATTATGGAAACATTTTTTTTACGTTTCCATTCTAGATATTATTTCCTCGCCATGTCTTACACTTATCACTGGTGTACCGCCATTAGTCGTGCAGTGCTGAATATGCTGTGTGTTTTTGGAATTGAGAGTGAGACCATTCACAGAAAGCCACTCAGTAATAATTTTAAGACCATAATTTACGATTTGCTCTGTTACTGTGTGTATATCTGGATTGATTACAATACTGGGATTATCTACAAAAAGGACTAATTAAGTTTGTTTTATATTAAACGGAAGGTCGTGAAAAGTCAAATTGCGGAGCTGGAAGTCCCCACTCAGGTGTTCCCAGTTGGTATTCCCCGTATCACCAGTTAACAGATTATGTAGTGTGCAGGCTGGTAGTATGAGCGATGTTACTTTCTCTGGTCGTAAATTGTTGGTTCGTACCATAGCTCTGTCTCGTGACAACCAGTAATCAAATATTTTTCCGTCGATGGAAATATTTTTTTAAAGGGTAAGACGTCGACAAGTTATATAAGAGTACGAATGCGTCGCTTAGCTGAAACAAAGTAAAGGTATGTCCACACGATGCCTCTCCCGGCGTGCGCAGTCGAAAACACGCGGAAACAAAAGGGCAAAAATTTATGGAAAGAACGCACGCACGTATGGGCGTTCTCGTATCCACATGCTGCCTCATTGCGCAAATAGTCTGCTATGAATCCTCTTCTTTGCTTGGGAGCTTATGTTTGCAATGAAGAAAAGGCGACAGGAAAAGAAAACGCCAAACCGACTGTACGTAAAGAAGTATCTAAATAACAGAGATATGAGAAATACAATGTCATGAAAAAGCTCAAACACTCTCCTCAACCTTACAATGAGCCTTCTTTGTAATAAAACATATTTTCAACATTTGAGTATCACACCCAAACATTAAGAAATTCAAGTAATGAAATTTCCTCCATAAATAGATCATATCGTTAAATATATCCGACGTCTTGTGCGAACCAACGTTTGAGAGCACAAACATCCTCCTCCCCCAAAATGTTCCACTAAGCATATCTGATGAAGAAAAGAAATCCTACCATCCTACCAAACTTAAGGAGGTCACTGCGAGATTTTAGATTTTCTGCTTGTAAAATTGGATGAGGCTGGCAATTAAAATTTCATTATCTAGTAAATGGCGACTTATATGCCAATCTAAACTATTTATTCCTCATTTGAAAACGTAGAATTTCAGTGATTATTCCTGAAACTGAAAAATTGTTAAGGGTAGTTCTTAGTCGTAATGTTATGTACTTATAATGCACAATTTGTATTTTATTTGTTTACGAAACTTTAACCATGAAAGACGATATGAGTAGTAGAGCAAACTATGTTTCAGTCCACATTGCACGTTACCTGCATCAGGGGAAAGCATACATTCAGGGGCAAACCTATTATTCTAAGACCCTCTGGTGATAATAAATTCTTTTGTTTGATATGTTATGAGCCCCTGGAGGACAATCCTTCCTTTTGATTGACTGAGCCTTAACTTACTGTTCCCCCACCCCTGCCCCTCCTTCTCCCCCTCCACGTCCTCCTCCTCCCCTCTCCCTCAGAGAAATCCCCTCGCTGATACAAGCACACCTTTGATAACAAGTTGATTGACTAATTAATTAAATCAGTCAATTAATTAAATCCACCCTGTGGGAAACCCTGCAGCCCTCCTCCTCCCGAAAATCAGCGGGAAAATGACAGTTGAACGGTCATTTGGAGGGAAGTCGATTGCTGTGTATGGAATATTGTTTACACAATTTAGACAATGTGTGGAATGTTGTTTATTCAAACAATTTACATGATACAAGACAGAGTTTGGAATATGGTTTATTTGTTTAGTTACAGAATTAGTCAGGAAATTGACTGCAGTGTATGGAATGCTGTTTATTTAAACAGGTTACAGGATACAAGATGGTGTATGGAATATAGTTTATTTAAAGAATTTGTCAGGCAGACAATCGATTGCAGTATGGAATATTTAAACAACTGCAATGGTTTTTTATTCTGATTGTGCTTGAAAATGCTGAGTATGCTTAGTTTATATTCGCAGCCAGAGAAATGGATATTAATGCTCTTATAATTTATTTTCTTCACTTTTCGAAGCAAACTGGCGTCTAAGCACAGATATTGAAATGAGAACAATTAGGTATCTTAAAGGTCATGACATATTTCGAAGCCCAGCGTCACTTTCTGCAAGTGGACAAATTAAAGGAATCTGAGTGGCAAACTATTTTGTACAGCTCGAGAAACATGCAACAGTCATATTCCATTCACAGTTAAACCCAGCAAAAGTGGTCTACAGATCATGAATAGAATGAAGTACGATACAGTAGCCATGGTGCATATCTCTATCATCAGGGCACCGCAGCAAAGGTAAACTCGCCCAATGACAGATCACATTACTAAACACCACCAACCACGAACCACAAATTGGTCTCCTTCGATCTAGCAGCTCCCAAATTCCTAAACTTCATTCAGAATGAGGAAGGAAGGTGAGTAATACAATAGAAACAACAGCAAACGCCACTGCAAGACAGAGCCCACTGCGATGTATTGAGAAGCACTAGATGCGACGCACTTAAACCACGATCCAGTCCATAGTGGTAGTTGTCATGACTAGGTATTGGAGATAGCTGAAAACACTCGCACACCCCACGCGCTCCTTTGCTGAGGTCCTCACGCAGTGCGCCCGCCCACATGTACATTGCCAGCGCCGCGTAAAGAGGTTGGTGAAAATTACCGCCACATGGACGCCTATGTGTGCCAGAGTGCCGCCAGCCATGGAGAGCGTCTGGGGATGATTGGAGTGGCAGGAATTCGGATGTTCTCAATACCACCAGCACAAATGTCCATCATTTTGAATCTTGTCTCACATAACACACACACGTCTGCTTCTGTCGCGCTCACCCAGCACACTGGTCACTTCGCCAGCCCTCGCTGCCGTGGGAAGCATCAGACAGGTGGGTGCATTCTTTGTACACATCAGAGGCTGAGCTAACCTGTTACTTCCGGTTGCTGACTCCTCACGACCGCCCTCGCATGCAGCCACAGTCAAGTGTGAAACAAATTGCTGCAGCGTGCATCTACGAAGGTGAGTCAAATGAAAACCTTAAATTTGTAATAACAAATCGAAATTTCGCGCCGTTATCCTGCAAGTTGATAAGCGTGCTGCAAACAGCGTGCAGAATGGCCTGCAGTTGGCAGCATAGTGCAGATGCACACATACCGTCGCAGTATCAGTATAAAGATGGCCGCCCCACTAGCGACTTGCACCAGGGAAGAACAACGTTCTGTTATTCGTTTTTTGCGTAGTGAAGGTGTGAAACCTATTGAAATTCATCGACGAATGAAGGTTCACTACGGTGATGCATATTTGTCACAGCGGCAACTCTACGAATGGAGTAGGAAGTTCGCAAATGGTGTGGCTTCAGTGGAAGATGCTCCTCGTCCAGGTCAGGCACAACGAGTTGTGACTAACACAGAACATTGCAGCAGTTGAAGCCATAGTGAAGGAAAACCGCCGAATGACACTGAATGACATTGCAGCATGTTTACAGATTAGACATGGGTCACCACACCACATTGTGCATGATGTGCTTCAGTTTCACAAAGTGTCTGAAAGATGGGTGTCACGGCAGCTGACTCCTGAAATGAGAGAACGACGTGTTGAGGCTTGTGAAGAACTTCTTCGGTGCTTTGAACGAGAAGGTGATGGCTTCCTTGCAAGAATCGTTACTGGGGACGACACCTGGGTTCGCTTCCACTAACCGGAAAAGAAGAGAGCGAGCAAGGAATGGTGCCATTCCTCATCACCAAAACCAAAGAAGTTTCGACCAGAACCATCAGCAGGGAAGGTTATGCTGACTCTCGTTTGGGACGAAAAAGGCGTCATTTTGGAGCATTACATTCCTAGAGGGACCACTGTCGCCAGTGCATCATACACAGATCTCCTAAAAAATCATCTGCGGCCTGCAATCAAATCAAAGCGACGTGGATTCCTGTCAGCAGGTGTCCTTTTGCAACATGACAATGCAAGGCCCCACACTGCCCGTACAACAGTTGCAACAATCACAGACCTGCATTCTGAGTGTCTTCCTCATCTACTATACTCACCAGACCTTGCCCCGAGTGATTTCCATGTGTTTGAACCACTCAAAGACGCAATTGGAGGAAAGAAGTTCCGTTCTGATGAAGAGATACTCCACGCGGTGCATGAGTGGTTGCGCAGACTACTAAAAGAATTTCTTTCTAAAGTAATTTATGCACTTTGTAAGCGCTGGAGGGCTTGCATTGAGCGTGGGGCAGATTATGTTGTACCACTTCTGCACAATAAATAATATTTAAAAAAAATATTTAAGGTTTTCACATGACTCTCCCTCGTACACATAAGTTCTAAACAACTCAATCCCGACATAGATTGATAGGTTTAAAAAAACTGACCTACGCAATCCGAGGCAACGATGTTACTGACTATATATCTTGAATGTAGATTCCTTCCGTTTATAAGAGTTATTTTCGAAGATAGAAGAAATCGGAAAATGCATGTTGTCCCATTGCTGAAGTATCGTTGCTTGTTGTAGAAATCCTGTACATGACTATGGCATAGGCAACATTCCCTCTAAGTATTCTTTCATCAGGTAGAAAAATATCTTTTCTTATCTGTCATGTCATACATCACAGGACTAGAATATTAGACTCATTTTTGGCTCATGGTGGGTGCTGCAGGAAGCGTTGGTCATAGACATTGTCAAGAGATCTTTCAGTCTCTAACTTTATCTTAAGAATGTTAGAATACTCTGTGACTCCATCCGCATACGGGAAGATGGACAATCGTAATCATAAATTACGCACTATGACCAAGGAGCTAGAAGTACGTAGATCGCTGTCTGGTATACTTTGGTGTATATGTTCGAGAATTAAAAATGAATGAACACGCTGCACAGCCATCTCTCTACATTTCCAGTAGTATTCACAAAGTAGTGGAGGGACGGTTTAGCAAAGATACAGAAATTGGGAAGCATGCTGCCATGTCACTGCTCGGCGTTGTAAAAAACTGGTAAAATTGCTAAAGTTGATCGCAGTATCAACTGTGATGCTTATTACAGTACATCGGTGGTGTCTTTTCCATCCCATCCATCCACTGGTAGGCTGTTGATTACGATACGATTGACTGACATTGCTTGTTTGAGATGGAGAAAGAATCTTGATGGAAAGGGGAAACCTGGATGGCTTGCAGTGAAACAGTAATTGCATACATGACTGCAATATGAAGAATCAAGCGAAACGGGACACTGAGTCATCAGGTATCCCAGCACTGTTCAAAAATCAAATAGCTCTGAGCACTATGGAACTTCTCATCTGAGGTCACCAGTCTCCTCGAACTTAAAACTAAAACCTAAATAACCTAAGGACATCACCCACATCAACTAAAACCTAAATAACCTAAGGACATCACCCACATCCATGCCCGAGGCAGGATTCGAACCTGCGACTGTAGCGGTCGCGCGGATCCAGACTGAAGCGCCTAGAACCGCTCGGTCAGAACGGCCGGTGCCATCACTGTGAAAGACGAGTTTAAATGTACAGGTCATCAGTCAGCTTCAGAAAGCAGTTCGGAAATGCTTCGTAATGCAGCAAAACTCTTCCAGTTTCCTTATGTTGTCTCACTCTCTTTTACTTAAATCATCCTGTCTGTGTGTTGTGGGAGGAGCACTAACTCCATGTTATGTCCAGTTTTCACTGACAGCCTCTGCATCGAAACACGTCAATGTCAGTTTAGAACTTGACACAGACCTCGAAGTCGTGGTGGAAAAAAAAAAAAAAAAAAAAAAAAAATGTATGGCAGTGCACAAAGCATGTTACAGCAGATAAGACACTGCAGCAGACAACAGAAGAGGGAGCCTCTCTCGCGACTGATAGGCTGTGGGTGCGGTACAGGCGATGACATTTACATCTACACTACGTCATTACTCTACTATTCAGAATAAGGTGCCTGGCAGAGGGTTCAATGTTTTGTGGACTGGCAAGACAGCCAATCCACTAGGACGGGAGGCCGAAGGGCACGCGTTTAGGTCACGCAGGCTGGCGTGGAGGTCTGGAACAGGACAATGTCTTAAGACTAGCAAAAAAGGTACGTAGCTTCTGGAATACTTAACTTTAATCCATAATTGGTGAACATCGGTCTGACGGTACATGCATCACAAGATAAATAGCAAATGATAATGGCGCCTTGCTAGGTCGTAGCAAATGACGTAGCTGAAGGCTATGCTAACTATCGTCTCGGCAAATGAGAGCGTAATTTGTCAGTGAACCATCGCTAGCAAAGTCGGCTGTACAACTGGGGCGAGTGCTAGGACGTCTCTCTAGACCTGCCGTGTGGCGGCGCTCGGTCTGCAATCACTGATAGTGGCGACACCCGGGTCCGACGTATACTAACGGACCGCGGCCGATTTAAAGGCTACCACCTAGCAAGTGTGGTGTCTGGCGGTGACACCACACAATGAACCACCTTCAAGCTGCCTCTCTACTGTTCCACTCTCCAACAGTGCAAAGGAAAAACGAGCACTTCAATTTTTCTGTGCGAGCCCTGATTTCTCCTATTTTATCGTGATGATCATTTCTCCCTAGGTAGGTGGGTTCCAACAGAATGTTTTCGCAGTCGTAGGAGAAAACTAGTGATTGAAATTTCATGAGAAGATCCCGTCGCAACGAAAAACGCCTCTGTTTTAATGATTGCTGTAGTGTTGGCAGAAGAGCCAACACTGTTTTTCTAGAGGAAGCCGAAATGCACGCGTTTAATTACACGCTCACTGGCGTGACGTCTGGAACAGGACAATATCTTGAGAATTGCAAATAAATTAAGTAGTTGATATAATACTTAACTTTAATCCACAATTGTAGAACATCGCTCTTGATGATACATGCTTCATATAATAAATATCAATTGAATACGGCGCCTTGCTAGTTCGTAGCAAATGTAGCTGAAGGCTATGCTAACTATCGTCTCGGCAAATGAGAGCGTATTTGTAAGTGAACCTTTCCTTGCAAAGTCGGCTGTACAACTGGGGCGAGTGCTAGTAAGTCTCTCTAGAGTGGCGCTCGGTCTGCTATCACTGACAGTGGCGACACGTGGGTCCGATGTATACTAACGGGCCGCGGCCGATTTAAAGGCTACCACCTAGCAAGTGTGGTGTCTGGCGGTGACACCACATTTGCCACTTCAATTCACGTATCATGTTTGTGGCACTATCTCCGATACAAAACAAGCTGCCCTTCCTTGAAAGGCACTGGTCTGTACAAGCGAATTCGATCACTGGCCACCTGCTCCAATGGATCATTACCTGTATATTTAATAGGATCACCACATATGCTCAATGCCAGCATGCGGACGTTATTGGTTTTCGATATATCAGAAGAGAGAGTTAAGGTAAAACTCTTATCGAGGCCTATGTCGGATGAAGTTAGCAGAGCTTTTATAATTCGTAATTTTTCTCTGCTGGATGGTACAGAATAAAGATGAAAGAATGTTTGGGTGATAGACGTGAATCGGCCCTGAAGGATGCAGATCTGCTTCAGGCTGCAGTACCTGTATCATGTGCAGTCTTCCTAATGTTCGCTACAAGAAGCACCACCGTAACTGTTCGGACTATCTTTTATACTACCTCACACTGTAGGAGAAAGCTTCGTTTTGGCGCTGACTTTAAATACTGTAGACCATCGGCGGAGCTCTGACAACAGGTTCGCATTTCCACACAATCCCGTCGCATCAACTCAGCTTACTCTGTTTCTACATGGGTTGCAGAAGGTGGTATATACAATGCTCTCCAACTTCTGCTTACTTCCGACTTAAATTGGAACGATCACACGTGCAAAGCTACAGGGGTGATGGAAAAGGACTGAGGAGCAGTTACAAGATGCATAGGGACTGCTTAACACCACGTTGGAGTTTTACTGCAGTAAATACGTTCGTTTCGAGATATGAGAGTTCCACGAATATGATTCTCTAGTGGTTGTAATCATTAAAAAACATCTCCATAGGATCCAACGCAGTTATATTGTTGAATGGCAAGACTTGATTGCAAATCGCATACATCATTTCTACCAGAAAGCGTAACACTATCAGCGATTCTTGTGTGCACCTGCAGAACCAAGACCGCTTTTTGTACAGGGTGATGGTGGCATTGTCGTTGTGATCGTGTTTTTAATAGCACGGTCCTTACATTTAAAGTATGTTGCCGGCAGGAGAATCCTTCTGTGGTCAGCTTCAGATGTCGGCTCTCAAAAGTGTTCCTCGAAAAGAACATCGTCTTCAGTCCAGGGATTCCCATTTAATTACCTAGTGAGTGTTATTCGACTACTGAAAAGAAAAACAGGGAGAGACAACAATCGTAATAAAATGAGATGTGTTAACGAATTTATAAAGTGATACATAGCATAATACTTATATTTAGAACTTCTCTGTGCTGTTACCTTAAGAGACTTCGTATGTGGTGAGACATTTGGTTACCTTAACAGGGAGTTCGAAAGCGAGGAGGCGTCCTATGACAGTGGTAGATCTTAGCAGCCCATCATTAGTCAAAAATGAGTATAATATTCTAGTCCTGAGATGCATGACATGACAGATAAGAAAAGATATTTTTCTACCTGATGAAAGAATACTTACAGGGAATATGGCCTATGCCATAGTCCTGTACAGCATTTTAATAACGATAGTTTAGAAATGTGAAAATACGTGTATTGTCAAATTTCTTCTATCTACCAAAATAACTCTTATAAATGGGAGGAATCTACATTCAAGATGTATGGTCAACAACATTGTAGCCTCAGATTGCGTAAAGCAGATTTTTTGAACATGTGGATCTCTTTTGGGATGGAATTGGTTCAAATGGCTCTGAGCACTATGGGACTTAACATCGCAGGTCATCAGTCTCCTAGAACTTAGAACTACTTAAACCTAACTAACCTAAGGACATCACACACATCCATGCCCGAGGCAGGATTCGAACCTGCGACCGCAGCAGTCGCGCGGCTCCGGACTGAAGCGCCTAGACCGCTCGGCTACCGCGGCCGGCATGGGATGGAATTGTTTACGTCCATGCTGCAGCTGCTTCTTTCACACTGCATCGTGGCTGCCTGCAAGGATGGTCACAAGGAGTCGGCAGCAGTAAGTAACAGATTAGCTCAGTCTTTGATGTGTACAAAGAATGCACCTACCTGTCTGATCTGGCAAGCGGCAGTGAGGGCTGGCGAAGTGACCAGTGTGGTGCGTCAATGTGACAGAAGCAGACGTGTGTGTGTTATGTGAGAGAAGAATCAAAATGATGGACGTTTCCGCTGGAGGAATTGATAACATTCGAATTCCTACCACTCCAATCCTCCCCAGATGCTCTCCATGGCCGGGAGACTTGCACTCTGGCATACATGTGCATCCACGAATGTGGCTGCAGCAGCTCTTTATGCAGCCTCTATATGCGGTGCTGGCAGTCTACATCGGGATGGGCGCACTACGTGAGAACCTCAGGACAGGAGTGCACGGGATGTGCGAGTGTTTTCAGCTATCTCCCACATCTAGTCATCACAACTACTGCTATGGACTGTGTATTGTTTTAAGTGTGTCGTGTCTAGTGCTTCTCAATACATTGCAGTGGGCTCTGTCTTGCAGTGGTATTTGATGTTCTTTCTATCTTATCACACGTCTTTCTCTCTCCTTCCGAATGTAGTGGAGAGAACCAATTTAGGAATTCCATAGTATTTGAAAAACCCACTCGCGAATCAAATTCCCGATTGATAAGTTTATTGTTTCTGATAACTATTGGGTGCACGCATGTGCGGGTTGCTCTCCTGGCCGGAGCAAACGGGGGCTACACTATAGACAGCAATTGGCAAACACCTTGCAGCAGTATTGGAACAAAGCCATTTAGGGGACAGAGTACCATCATCCAACATACCGGCTATAACGTCATCCAAGAGGGCGGCGATGACGTCAATGAAGATGGCGACGATGACGTCAATCAAGAAGGCGGATTTTGCGCGATGTTCAAATTCCAGCACGATAATGCACCACACCCCAGTTATCTTTACTAAGCAAAGAAAATGGCGGGAAAAAGTACTTATCTTTTGCGGGTGATGGAGCCCCTTAGGAACATAGCGGAAAGGTCGGGGAAGAAGGTCAGTGTTCATTCTGTCTGCTTGCCAGGGGGTCTCATCCGAGATGTGGAGGAGGCCCTACCGGCGTCGATAGAGAGCACTGGGTGCACCCGACTGCAAATTGTTGCTCATGTCAGCACCAATGACTCCTGCCGTCTGGGTTCAGAGGTCATCATCAGTTCGTACAGGCGGTTGGCGGAATTGGTGAAGGCGGAAAGCCTCGCTGGCGGGGTGGAATCAGAGCTAACTATTTGTAGTATCGTTCTCAGAACCGATCGCGGTCCTCTGGTTTGGAGCCGAGTGGAAGGCTTAAACCAGAGGCTCAGACGATTCTGTGGAGATCTGGGGTGCAAATTTCTCGACCTCCGCTATCGGGTGGAGAAATGTAGGGTCCCCCTGAATAGGTCAGGCGTGCACTACACGCCGGAAGCGGCTACAAGGGTAGCGGAGTACGTTTGGAGTGCACATGGGGGTTTTTTAGCTTAGAGAATTCCCTCCCTAGGCCCGACAAGGCGCCTCCTGAGACGCGGCAAGGTAGGAGTAGGCAAAATGCAACAGAGAATAACAATATTAATGTGCTAACAGTAAACTGCTGGAGCGTCTATAGAAAGGTCCCAGAACTGCTCTCATTAATAAACGGTCACAACGCCCATATAGCACTAGGGACAGAAAGTTGGCTGAAACCAGACGTAAACAGTAATGAAATCCTAAACTCAGATTGGAATGTATACCGCAGAGACAGGCTGGACACTGAAGGGGGAGGCATGTTTATAGCGATAAGAAGTGCAATAGTATCGAAGGAAATTGACGGAGATCCGAAATGTGAAATGATTTGGGTGGATAATTTGGAAAATATTTCGATTTCCCCAGCATGTTATAGTTCTGGGAGACTCAAACGTTCATAACGGGTGGCAGGGACAAAGAATCCAGTGAAATTTTTTTAAGTGCTTTATCTGAAAACTACCTTGAGCAGTTAAACAGAGAACCGACTCGTGGCGATAACATATTAGACCTTCTGGTGACAAACAGACCCGAACTACTTGAAACAGTTAACGCAGAACAGGGAATCAGCGATCACAAAGCGGTTACGGCATCGATGATTTCAGCCGTAAATAGAAATATTAAAAAGGGTAGGAAGATTTTTCTGTTTATCAAAAGTGACAAAAAGCAGATTTCAGAGTACTTGACGGCTCAACACAAAAGTTTTGTCTCAAGTACAGATAGTGTAGAGGATCAGTGGACAAAGTTCAAAACCATCGTACATTATGCGTTAGATGAGTATGTGCCAAGCAAGATCGTAAGAGATGGAAAAGAGCCACCGTGGTACAACAATCGAGTTAGAAAACTGCTGCGGAAGCAAAGGGAACTTCACAGGAACATAAACATAGCCAAAGCCTTGCAGACAAACAAAAATTACGCGAAGCGAAATGTAGTGTGAGGAGGGCTATGCGAGAGGCGTTCAATGAATTCGAAAGTAAAGTTCTATGTACTGACTTGGCAGAAAATCCTAAGAAATTTTGGTCTTATGTCAAAGCGGTAGGTGGATCAAAACAAAATGTCCAGACACTCTGTGACTAAAATGGTACAGAAACAGAGGATGACAGACTAAAGGCCGAAATACTAAATGTCTTTTTCCAAAGTTGTTTCACAGTGGAAGACTGCACTGTAGTTCCTTTTCTAGATTGTCGCACAGATGACAAAATGGTAGATATCGAAATAGACGACAGAGGGATAGAGAAACAATTAAAATCGCTCAAAAGAGGAAAGGCCGCTGGACCTGATGGGATACCAGTTCGATTTTGCACAGAGTACGGTGTACCGTAGGTCTCTAGAAGAGCGTAGCGTTCCAAAGGATTGGAAAATGGCAAATGGCACAGGTCATCCCCGTTATGAAGAAGGGACGTCGAACAGATGTGCAGAACTATAGATCTATATCTCTAACGTCGATCAGTTGTAGAATTTTGGAACACGTATTATGTTCGAGTATAATGACTACTCTGGAGACTAGAAATCTACTCTGTAGGAATCAGCATGGGTTTCGAAAAAGACGGTCATGTGAAACCCAGCTCGCGCTATTCGTCCACGAGACTCAGAGGGCCATAGACACGGGTTCACAGGTAGATGCCGTGTTTCTTGGCTTCCGCAAGGCGTTCGATACAGTTCCCCACAGTCGTTTAATGAACAAAGTAAGAGCATATGGACTATCAAACCAATTGTGTGATTGGATTGAGGAGTTCCTAGGCAACAAAACGCAGCATGTCATTCTCAATGGAGAGAAGTCTTCCGAAGTAAGAGTGATTTCAAGTGTACCGCAGGGGAGTGTCGTAGGACCGTTGCTATTCACAATATGCATAAATGACCTGGTGGATGACATCGGAAGTTCACTGAGGCTTTTTGCAGATGATGCTGTGGTGTATCGAGAGGTTGTAACAATGGAAAATTGTACTGAAATGCAGGAGGATCTGCAGCGAATTGACGCATGGTGCAGGGAATGGCAATTGAATCTCAATGTAGACAAGTGTAATGTGCTGCGAATACATAGAAAGAAAGATCCTTTATCATTTAGCTACAGTGCAGCAGGTCAGCAACTGGAAGCAGTTAATACCATAAATTATCTGGGCGTAGGCATTAGGAGTGATTTAAAATGGAATGATCATATAAAGTTGATCGTAGGTAAAGCAGGTGCCATATTCATTGGAAGAATCTTAAGGAAATGCAGTCCGAAAACAAAGGAAGTAGGTTACAGTACACTTGTTCGTTCACTGCTTGAATACTGCTCACCAGTGTGGGATCCGTACCAGATAGGATTGATAGAAGAGATAGAGAAGATCCAACAGAGAGCAGCGCGCTTCGCTACAGGATCATTTAGTAATCGCGAAAGCGTTAACGGAGATGATAGAAAGACGGCAGTGGAAGACTCTGCAAGAGAGACGCTCAGTAGCCCGGTATGGGCTTTTGTTGAAGTTTCGAGAACATACCTTCACCGAGGAGTCAAGCAGTATATTGCTCCCTCGTACGTATATCACGAGAAGAGACCACGAGGACAAGATCAGAGAGATTAAAGCCCGCCGGCCGAAGTGGCCGTGCGGTTAAAGGCGCTGCAGTCTGGAACCGCAAGACCGCTAC
Source organism: Schistocerca serialis cubense (assembly GCF_023864345.2). Lineage (NCBI taxonomy): Eukaryota > Metazoa > Arthropoda > Insecta > Orthoptera > Acrididae > Schistocerca > Schistocerca serialis. The sequence goes on along the minus strand of NC_064642.1, from coordinate 759,764,491 downwards.
GGTCGCAGGTTCGAATCCTGCCTCGGGCATGGATGTTTGTGATGTCCTTATGTTAGTTAGGTTTAACTAGTTCTAAGTTCTAGGGGACTAATGACCTCAGCAGTTGAGTCCCATAGCGCTCAGAGCCATTTGAACCATTTTTAGATTAAAGCCCACACGGAGGCATACCGGCAATCTTTGTCTCCACGAACAATACGAGACTCGAATAGAAGGGAGAACCGATAGAGGTACTCAAGGTACCCTCCGCCACACACCGTCAGGTGGCTTGCGGAGTATGGATGTAGATGTAGATGTAGATTATTTAACCAATTTCAAGCAGGTATGTTCACCAGTGCGTCTGGACTCCAACTGGCTTACGTAGTTCATATTGGTGCCCCCAGAGGGTGCTCTCCTGACGTTAGGTGATGACGCAAGTACCGTTATTCAAGATGGCTGCACCCAGTGTATCCACCACGAGCTCCATAGCCCAACTGACAGTTCATATCGACGCCACCAGAGAGCACTCTCCTGATGTCAGATAATGACGAAAGCACTGGTATTCCAGATGGCAGCACCCAGTGTGTTCACCACAAGCTCCAGGGCCCAACTGACTTAGTTCACATCGCCGCCGCCAGAGGACGCTATCGTGACATTGGGTGATGACACAAGTGCGTCTACTCTCTCTCTAGCACCGAGCGAGGTGGCGCAGTGGTTAGCACACTGGACTCGCATTCGGGAGGACGACGGTTCAATCCCGTCTCCAGCCATCCTGATTAAGGTTTTCCGTGATTTCCCTAAATCGTTTCAGGCAAATGCCGGGATGGTTCCTTTGAAAGGGCATGGCCGATTTCCTTCCCACTCCTTCCCTAACCCGAGCTTGCGCTCCGTCTCTAATGACCTCGTTGTCGACGGGACGTTAAACAACACTAACTTAAGTCTCTCTCTATCACGCGTTATAACCGGATACGCAATGCGTCAGGAGCCTGCATGTGAGCGACCGCTTACATCACAGCCTCAAGCCCGCACCTTTATACTCGTGCTGGACATAGTCTTCTATAAATATGCTAACGAATTTAACTGAATACAAGTGATACCAACATCGCTCATCTAACCTATCAAATACCTAAGTACTTAATCACACTTCAATTTTAATCATATTCAATAAGTCAATTTACAATTTCAATATTCTATGATCAGATGAGAAGTTCCACATTTTCCCACTATCAGTGAGGTGTTCATTCATGACCTAGCAACCCCCACACATAGAATGCTGCACTCCTATTGGCTACTGCATTAGTCACGTGATACGACTTTATAGAACCTAGGATTTGGAATCAATTTTCACCAATACCACACCCACTTGGACTTGGAATCAAATAGTTAAAGTCTCCACCACGATCCTCAACCCAGCACCACGCCCGCTTACCAACCCATGTTGGCAGGCTAACGTGCACTAACGTGCACTAATGTGCACTAACCTGTACTAACATGCACAGCACATGATGTCATCCAAAATGGTGGGGCGAAATGATGGGAAAATAGATCTGAACACAAGTCTTTATTTTGCAGGCGGTGTCTCCACCACGAGATTTGCTGTCCAACTGACATAGTACACATGTCTGCCATCAGATCGTACAGTCATCCCTCCTATGACCTAATCCCAGAAGGTGGTCTGTAGGGGCGAGAATTAGGCTAAAATCACTCAGGCTGCCCTAGGCTGCTGGGGAGAGTAAGGAAGGAGTCCACTCTATTTACTTTCGAACATTTTATTTAGAGATCGAATATATTCATCACACTGACGCAAAACACGTGATTCCAAATCATGGACATAATTTCTAACATATAGCGCAATACTAGATATCTGGGAAGCTAGTATACATTTCTTCTCCTTAGGACCTCAATCGGCACATCATCTACTGCTGCTACTACAACAACAACTACTACTACTACTGTTACTACTGTTTGTGATCCTTCTCAATCAGTCATCGCCTATAACTCGGCGGATATATTGCGGAACCTCTGATATGGTCTCGAGACACAATGCGTTGCAAATACTAAACAATTTTCTGGTTGGGACGGTGTGAGGGATTTGCAAATACCTCTTACATACCACGTTCCGTAGCAGAATCACTTTCAGAGTTCATTGATTTTATGACGAGGTTGCATCGTTGGCTGATAATATGTATTCTTATGATCACCGTCACGGTATTTGTCTAGAAAACACCGCCTCATTCAGAAGTAATGTGGTGGCTCTGAGCACTATGGGACTCAACTGCTGAGGTTATTAGTCCCCTAGAACTTAGAACTAGTTAAACCTAACTAACCTAAGGACATCACAAACATCCATGCCCGAGGCAGGATTCGAACCTGCGACCGTAGCGGTCTTGCGGTTCCAGACTGCAGCGCCTTTAACCGCACGGCCACTTCGGCCGGCTAGTAATGTGGTACTTCGATTTGTAAAGAGGGTATAGCATTTAACATGGATGCTTGTGCGCACCTGTAGAACAAAGACCGCTTGTGACTGTAACATGCAGTAGTTCTTGGGATCGTGTTTTTTCTTTAACATCTGGTCGATTACGCCTATGCAGGGTGGTAGGACTCGCAGGAAGAATGTAAGAGACAGGCACATGGATCGTCGATTTTCGGCCAGTATTATTTCGTATCGTAGGCAAAACAGTTATTGACGAAGTATTATACATAGTATTAGTGCTGGGTGTGTGATATGTTCGCATTTGAACATGAGGTTTGTAAAGTTTTTTTTTATGTAAAGAAAATGACTATGTTCACCGGTAAGGTGGGTATGGATTTGACTTGGGGTACTGTGATGGCAAAGGGATAAGTATGTTCAGTAGTAAGGAAGGTACAGATATTTCCATTTCCAGAGTAAAAATCTTCAGCGGGGTGTATTTCCGATACTTAGCTCATTGCCGAATGCCATTCAATTGAGACCGCGATTGTAACATTTAATTGTAAGTATAATGTTAGAAGATATATGAGGCCAGTTTTCTAGAATGTTTCGGTGTACGCAAAGTCTGTGGTGGTACTGATTCACGTTCGCCGTTAACGGCAGCGTTCTTCCGAATGCAGAGGCCTGTTGGTATGTTATTCTCTCCCAGGTAATGTATAAAAGTTCACTTTGCAATCCTCTACACGGGTGAATAGCATGTTTTGGGCGCCTTTCATGATCAAGTGGAAATTTAAGAAGATGGTGTGTTTGCGGTGGAGCGTTATTTGCTCCCATGTAAATTGTTCAGCTCACTCCTTCTGCACATCTGGTGCCTTTATTTAGTTGAGAGGAGATCGATTGTGCTGTGTGCATCTAGCATGTGGAAGACATGGTTGCCTGTTCTCTAGACATGCGAAAGACCTTAGTTAGCTTGTAAATTATAGGGATGATATGGCTCAAAAAATGGCTCAAATTGTTCTGAACACTATGGGACTTAACATCTGAGATCATCAGTCCCCTACAACTTAGAACTACTTAAACTTAAGGACATCACACACATATGCCTGCCCGAGGTAGGATTCGAACCTGTGACCGTAGCGGTCGCGCAGTTCCAGACTGAAGCGCCTAGAACCGCTCAGCCACACCGGCCGCCAGGGATGATTTGGAATGTGTTACATCAGCGAGATCGGTATTCGCGGGTGGATATATGATTTTTAATGTGTTTGTTTCCAGTTACTCAGTGGTCTAGAGCACGCTCCATGTAGCTTAAGTTTCAGGTTTGCAGAGAAATAATTTCCAGTGTATATCTTCGGAATTATGTTGCACTAGCGATCGGTAGGCTACTGCTGTGTGCATGATATCGAGAAGTACGGCGAAAATAATATAATATGATGGTGAAAATAGGAGTGTGCATGTAATCCCAGAGTCTGGAGATGTACGCAGAAACGCAAGCAAGCAGGCAGGTCTGGGCCAAAAAGAGTAGCGCGTTTGTACCGATGGGGAGACGAGTGTGTTTTTGTACATCCGTTCTGAGAGTGACTTCGATTCACTGAGGGCTTTCTGATGTAAAATGGGTGATTTTGTGTGGCATAGGGTATGAATTGTGTGTTTACTAGATCGATAGGGTACGCGTTGATATATTGCTGAGTTGGAGATCGGTTTCACGTACTAATATTGAAGCTCCTGGCCCCAGTGGGAGGAGTGTGTAAATGAGTAGGTGTGTTTACGTATTTGACGATACGTATGGCACTTTGCGAGGTTTAGTTGTTGGTGTGAAGTGGTGATCAGTGTAGAGTAATTTATTACCGCTGAATGTCACGTCTGTAGAAAGAAAGAAAAGGCTGATGGTGCTTCGCTAGGACTGGAGAGCATCGTAACATATGGCCAGTGTGAGTGTAGGTGTACGATAATTTTTTCGGGTGCTGTACAGATATAAAAGATATCTGCACATTTGTCTAAAAAGTGTATTGTATTGTATTGTAAAGTTAGTGTTGCTTACATTGTGTAAAATGTGTGTATATTGCATTGTAAAGTTAGTATGGTTTCTGTTATGGCATGACTAGAGAGGATGGCTGTGTGTCCTATCGTGAGGGACGTATATACTGAGTAGATTTATAACAACGAGGGGTGAGAATTTTTAAGTGGAAAATTATATTCGCTATAAATACTGAAGTACAGTCGTCAAGAGGAGAGATTACCTGTACATTGATTGGTGTCAGACTGTAGCAGCAATAGTAATACTCAATTGTAGTTAGAGTGGTAAATACATCCCTGGCTTGCAACATTATTGTGAGACTGGTATGTATTTGATAATATGGAGACAATTTTGGGGGTTTTACTGTCAATGCAATTTAGTGATCTGTGTTATACAACGGCTGAATGCACCAGAAAGAATAGGTGGATGGTGCCTCGATAGTGGCGGCATAAGTAATTCGGCGTGTAAATTCGATAAGAGCAAATCAGAATGCTCAATTCACTGACATTGTTTGTGCTGGGATATAGGTGTCTGTACGTAGTGGATGGAACGTTTGTGCATGTTGAAATCTGGAGAGGAAAGACGTTAGGAGCGCTGGGATTAGTGCATTAGATGTTATTTTCGTAAGGAGGTTCTGTTAGAGTAGGAACTTCCGTGGATACAAGGTGGAACATATAGAAAGTTAGCACTAACTATTTCTGGGAGAATATACAATTCCGGAGAGGTCGAGTTGGCTATTATTATTATTATTATTTACAAAGCGATGTGAAGTAAGAATAACATTTGGAATGTTGTTACACGGCGAGCCGCCACGCACACGTTTCGCCGGGAGATGCGGCGTGAGCCATGCTGGGGCAGGTATGCACAGCTGAACACGTCACGTATGTTCCGTTAGATGGTAGCATGCTGTGCTATTCTACCATCCATGGTAAAGACAATGCTGGCCTGAGGTGTCTCGAGTATGGGGCATCGCCTTGCAATTCTGTGACGTGGGTATAAGGGAAACTGTATAGACGCAACTTCCGCCTGTGTTCGGGGCCAGACTGCGGCTGCGCTCCCGCCCGATCACGTCAGCACGTGTGTCTAACTGAACACGTATTTGGATAGGAATTTCTCAGAAATGAAGTATGAATGAGACGTGGTCGCCTCATGCTTGGGGGACCTGGGTGTGGGCCTGTGAGTAGTTTGACAGCAGACGGCCACACCATGTCTTTGGGGCCGCCTGTGCGCTCTACTGGACAGGGGTTGGAGGTGGGTGCTTGCTGGCATTGATTGCATCATTTTGTGAGCAGGTGTGTGGGTTGTGCTATGAGTTATTTGTACAGTTTACGAGCACTGAGTGTCTCTAGACATAAGGTGCTCAATTATTTAGGAGTCTGAATGTCTGTAATTAAATTATTCGCATAAATTAGGAGCTGTTTGCATGTCTGCAGACTGTGTATTGCGAGCGCAAGCATAAGATGGAGAGTGTTTTGCCTCATTGTGATAAATATATTCGATCTCCAAATAAAATGTTACTCTCCCAGCAGCCTAGGGCAGCCTGAGTTATTTTAGCATAGTTGTCGCCCCTACAGACCACCATCTGGGATTAGGTCATAGGTGGGATGGCTGTACGATCTGCTGGCAGTAATGTGTACTATGTCAGTTGGACAGTAAATCTTGTGGTGGAGACACCGCCTGCAAAATAAAGACTTGTTTTCAGATCTATTTTCCCGCCATTTCGGCCCATCATCTTGGATGATGAAATGGGCTGTACGTGAAAGTAGATGTTAGTACAGGTTAGTGCACATTAGTGCACGATAGTACACGTTAGCCCACCAACATGGGTCGGTAAGGGGGCGTGGTGCTAGGTTGAGGACCATGGTGTAGACTTTAACTATTTGATTCCAAGTCCAGGTCTGTTTGGCATTGGTGAAAATTGATTCCAAGTCCTACGTTCTATGAAGTCTAATCACGTGACTAATGCAGTAGCCAATAGGAATGTAGCATTCCAGGGGTGGGGGGTGCTAGGTCATGAATGAACACTGCACTGATAGTGGGAAAATGAGGAACTTCTCATTTGATCATTGAATAATGAAATTGTAAATTGACTTATTGAATATGATTAAAATTGAAATGGAATTAAGTACTTAGGTAATTGATAGGTTAGATGAGCGATGCTGGTCTCATTTGTGTTCAGTTAAATTCGTTAGCATATTTACAGAAGACTATGTCCGGCACGAGTATAAAGGTGCGGGCTTGAGGCTGTGATGTAAGCGGTCACGCGCTCGCGGGCCACTGACGCGGCGCGTGTCCAGTTATAACACGCAGGAGTGAGATAGCAGACGAACTTGGTGTCGTCACCCAATGTCACAGTAGCATCCTCTGGCGGCGACGATTTGAACTAAGTCAGTTGGGCTCTGGAGCTCGTGGTGGATACACTGGGTGCAGCCATCTTGAATACCAGTGCTTGCGTCAGGATCTGACATCAGGAGAGTGCTCTCTGGTGGCGTTGATATGAACTAAGTCAGTTGGGCTCTGGAGCTCGTGGTGGATACACTGGGTGCAGCCATCTTGAATAACTACTTGCGTCATCACCTGACGTCAGGAGAGCACCCTGTGGTGGCACCGATATGAACTAAGCCAGTTGGAGTCCAGACCCACTGGCGAACACACCTGCTTGAAATTGGTTAAATAATAAAGAGAAGTACGTTTTTCTCGCCATTTTCTTTGCTTAGTAGAGATAACTGGGGTGTGGTGCATTATCGTGCTGGAATTTGAACTTCGCGCCATTTTTCTGGGGGGGGGGGGGAGGTGGGGCGAGGCACTTCCCCTCCAAAATTCAAACTTCCCGCCAAACTCCGCCATATTGATTGACGTCATCGTCGCCATCTTCATTGACGTCATCGCCGCCATCTTGGATGACGTAATCGCCGTCATCTTGGATGCACATGGGTTTTTTTTAGGCTAGGCAGTAGTGCGAGATGTGCTGATGAACACTCAGCAGTCGATGTGCAGGCAGGGAAATCAGGACGCGCTCAGTGTAAAGACACTTCAGCTATCAAGATATTAGCAGTAAATTTTCAGAGAGTTTGGAATAAAGTTCCTGAATTTACTGCCCTCCAGGAAGCGTGTTGCGCGCAAATTATTCTCGGGACTGAGACCTGGCTGAACCCTGAGATAGGAAGTTCTGAAATATTTAGTGAGGGTTGGAACGTGTATCGAAAAGACAGATTAGACACTGTAGGAGGTGGTGTCTTCATTGCAGTTGACAAAAATATTGTGTCTACTGAGGTCGAAGTAGAGTGTGATTGTGAAGTTATATGGACACGCTTAACAGGGCTAGGGGAAATAAAGTTTATTGTGGGGTGTTCTACCGGCCACCAGGTTCCACCGTGGCAGTTCTAGAATCATTCAAAGGGAGTCTACATTCTGTATCGCAGAAGTACCCGGATCATGCTATATAAGTCGGAGGCGACTTCAACCTGCCTAGTATAGACTGGGATGTCTATGGATTCATTACAGGTGGAACAGACAAGCCGTCGTGTGAATTACTTTTGAACACATTATCCAAAAACTGTCTTGAGGAGCTAAATCGACAGCCAACGCGTAATGGAAATATTTTAGATCCGGTAGCCACGAACAGACCAGACCTCATCCACGGTGTCAGTGTTGAGACAGGGATTAGTGATCATGATGTTGTCATTGCGACTATGGTTACGAAAGTTAAAAAGTCGGTCAAGAAGACTAGGAGAGTATTCTTACTAGAAAGAGCAGATAAACAGTTGTTAGCATCCCACTTAGTAAATGAATCGACTTCATTTACTTCCGGTACGATGGACGTGGAATAATTATGGGCAAATTTTAATCACATGGTAAATCACGCATTAGACAAGTATGTGCCGAAAAAGTGGGTTACGGACGGAAAAGACCCACCGTGGTTTAACAGTGCAATTCGGAGAATGCTCAGGAAGCAAAGGCAGTTGCACTCGCGGTACAAGAAAGATCGGGTGAATGAGGACAGGCAAAAGTTAGTAGAGATTCGTGTTGCTGTAAAAAGAGCGATGCACAAAGCATACAACCACTACCACCGTCATACCTTAGCAAAAGATCTTGCTGAGAACCCAAGAAAATTCTGGTCTTACGTAAAATCGGTAAGCGGGTCGAAGGCTTCCATCCAGTCACTCACTGATCAGACGGGCCTGGCAACGGAAGACAGCAAAACGAAAGCTGAAATTTTAAATTTAGCATTTGAGAAATCTTTTACGCAGGAGGATCGTACAAACATACCGTCGTTTAAGTCTCGTACAGATTCCCGTATGGAGGACATAGTGATAGACATCCCTGGGGTTGTGAAGCAGCTGAATGGGCTGAAAATAAATAAATCACCAGGTCCTGATGGGATTCCAATTCGGTTTTACAGAGAGTACACTACTGCATTGGCTCCTTACTTATGTTGCATTTATCACGAATCTCTTGCCCAACGTAAAGTCCCGAGCGACTGGAAAAAGGCGCAGGTGACGCCTGTATATAAGAAGGGTAGAAGGACGGATCCTCAAAATTACAGACCAATATCCTAAACATCGGTTTTTTGCAGGATTCTCGAACATATTCTCATTTCGAATATAATGAATTTCCTTGAGACAGAGAAGTTGCTGTCCATGCATCAGCACGGCTTTAGAAAGCATCGCTCCTGCGAAACGCAACTCGCCCTTTTTTCACATGATATCTCGCGAACCATGGATGAAGGGTATCAGATGGATGGCATATTCCTTGACTTCCGGAAAGCGTTTGACTCGGCGCCCCACTGCAGACTCCTAACTAAGGTACGAGCATATGGGATTGGTTCCCAAATATGTGAGTGGCTTGATGACTTCTTAAGTAATAGAACCCACTACTTGTCCTCGATGGTGAGTGCTCATCGAAGGTGAGGCTATCATCTGGAGTGCCCCAGGAAAGTGTGGTAAGTCTGCTGTTGTTTTCTGTCTACCGGGTGATAAAAAAGTCAGTATAAATTTGAGAACTGAATAAATCACGGAATAACGTAGATAAAGAGGTACAAATTGACACACATCCTTGGAATGACATGGGGCTTTATTAGAACCAAAGAAATACAAATGTTCAAAAAATGTCCGACAGATGGCGCTTCATCTGATCAGAATAGCAATAATTAGCATAACAAAGTAAGACAAAGCAAAGATGATGTTCTTTACAGGAAATGCTCAATATGTCCACCATCATTCCTCAACAAAAGCTGTACTCGAGGAATAATATTGTGAACAGCACTGTAAAGCATGTGCGGAGTTATGGTGAGGCATTGGCGTCGGATTTGTCCTCCAGCATCCCTAGAGATGTCGGTCGATCACGATACACTTGCGACTTCAGGTAACCCCAAAGCCAATAATCGCACGGACTGAGGTCTGGGGGCCTGGGAGGCCAAGCATGACGAAAGTGGCGGCTGAGCACACGATCATCACCAAACGATGCGCTCAAGAGATCTTTCACGTATCTAGCAATATGGGGTGTTTTTTTGTGGTTGTGATAAAACCCCATGTCATTCGAAGCATGTGTGTCAATTTCTACCTCTCTATCTACATTATTTCGTGGTTTATTAAATTTTCAAATTTGTACTGACTTTTTGATGACCCGGTACATAAATGATCTTTTGGAGAGGGTGGATAGTAATGTGCGGCTGTTTGCTGATGATGCTGTGGTGTACGGGAAGGTGTCGTCGTTGAGTGACTGTAGGTGGATACAAGATGACTTGGACATGATTTGTGATTGGTGTAAAGAATGGCAGCTGACTCTAAATATAGATAAATGTAAATTAATGCAGATGAATAGGAAAAAGAATCTTGTAATGTTTGAATACTCCATTAGTAGTGTAGTGCTTGACACAGTCACGTTGATTAAATATTTGGGCGTAACATTGCAGAGTGATATGAAGTGCGACAAGCATGTAACGGTAGTTGTGGGGAAGGCGGATGGTCGTCTTTGGTTCATTGGTAGAATTTTGGGAAGATGTGGTTCATCTGTAAAGGAGACCGCTTATAAAACACTAATACGATCTATTCTTGAGTACTGCTCGAGCGTTTGGGATCTCTATCAGGTCGGATTGAGGGAGGACATAGAAGCAATTCAGAGGCGGGCTGCTAGATTTGTTACTGGTAGGTTTGATCATCACACGAGTGTTACGGAAATACTTCAGGAACTCGGGTGGGAGTCTCTAGAGGAAAGGAGGCGTTCTTTTCGTGAATGGCTACTGAGGAAATTTAGATTACGAGCATTTGAGGCTGACTGCAGTACAATTTAATGCCGCCAACTTACATTTTGCGGAAAGACCACTAAGATAAGATAAGAGAGATTAGGGCTCATACAGAGGCATATAGGCAGTCATTTTTCCCTCGTTCTGTTTGGGAGTGGAACAGGGAGAGAAGAAGCTAGTTGTGGTACGAGGTACCCTCCGCCACGCACCGTATGGTGGATTGCGGAGTATGCATGTAGATGTAGATGTCCCTGAGCTAGCTTTGTTCCTATACTCATGGATGCTAGTTTGTGTGATCGCTAGGAGTTTTTTTCATCAGATATGTTTAGTGGAACATTGTGAGGAATCAGGGTGTCTGTGCTCTTAAATGTCGGTGCATACAATATGTCAGATATATTTAGCGCTATCAACTATTTATGATGGAAATTTCATTAGATGATTCGCGTAATGTTTGTGTTTGATACTCAAACGTTGAAAATATGTTTTACTATAAAGAAGGAACATTGGAAAATGGAGGAGAGTGTTTTAAGCGATCTTTTTGACTGCTGGAAATTGTTGAATAATTAAGTTGAAAGAATACTGCAAACGGTTTACTTCACTCTATTTTTGATATGGAAATCGCATCCGCTCTTCTTTTATCTCCAGCATCAGCCAATAGGAACACTGTATTCTGCAGGGAGATGCAAACCTCCTTCTGCATGTTTAATCAGAGTGTGGCCTCTTAAGGAAGGCAGAGACAGGAAGCGAGCCTGGAATTTCCCGATCAACAGAATGCCACTACTTGATGGTTTGTTTGGGGGCTGCGAGATCAAATAAGGCCGATTTGTGGTCCATGGTCTGTGGTATTTAGTAATGTGATTTGTAATTAGGACACTGGGTGGAACTGACCTTTGTTGCAGTGCACTGACGATAGAGACATGCACGGGAGATCGAAAACCGTGGCTACTATACAATACTTCATTCCATTCATGATCTGTAGACCACTTTTACATGGTTTAGCTGTCAGTGCAATATTACTGTTGTACCTTTCTCGATCTGTACAAAAGAGTTTGCCTCTGAGATTCTAGTAATTTGTCCGTCTGCAGAAAGTGGCTGTGGGTTTCGAAATACGTCATGTACTTTTGGTTATGTAATTGTTCTGATTTTCCTATCTGTGCTTCGACACCAGTGTGCTTCGGAAAGTGAGGAAAATAAATTATAAGAGCATTAACATCCCTGGCTCCAGCATACGCAGCATACTGTGCATTTCCAAGCACAATCAGGATAAAAAAGGGCTGTAGTTGTTTAAATATTGAATATTGCGATCGATTTCCTGGCAAATCTTTTAAACTATATTCTATACACTATCTTGTGTCCTGTAAATTTTTTAAATAAACAGTATTCCATAGACTGACCAATTCTTTAACTGAATCAATAAACTATATTTCAAACTTCACCTTATATTGTGTAAATTGTTTAAATAAATAATATTCCACACATTGTCTTGTTTAAGCAATATTCCATACACGGCAATCGATTTCCCTCCAAATGACCAATCAACTTTTTCCCTCCAATTTCTGGGAGATGGAGGGCTGTGGGTTTTTCCAGAAGGTGCATTTAATTAATTGATGGATTTAATTAATTAGTCAATCATATTGATGTCAAAAGTGTTCTTGTATTGTGAGGGGAGTTCCTTGCGGGATTGGAAGGAGGAGATGGAGGTGTCAGGAGGTGGGGGTGGAGTGGGCAAACAATAGTTAAGCACCTGTCAATCGAAAGGACGGATTATCCCCAGGGGGTCTTAGAACAATTGGTTTGCACCTGAATGTATGCTTGCTCCCTATGCAGGCAACCTACAATGTCGGCTGAAACGTAGTTTGCCCTACTACTGATACGTAGATTATCTTCCTCGGACTCGACAAATTTGGGAATTTCTTGGACGCCAGAATCCACTAGAACGGAGGTTGTGTTTTGCAATTTTGTATTTTTTGCATTATCAATGTGGTTCATTTCTAATTTTAGTAGTCTGTTGAGCTGCACATACTCCATCACTTCTTTTGTTCAGGTATCTGGCTCCTCAGCTGTTGTGGCATAAATATTTGTCCACATTTTTCATATAGGCCTACATTTTTCATGAATTTTTGGCTTATTCTTCTCAGTTCTCCTATCTCTAAACCTACGGTATCTTATTCCTTACAAAAGTATGATCGGAGACCTTTTATCTAACACTTGACGCTCAGGGCAACACATATCAAATTTTTATTCAAATAATATTCAGAAACAGCATTCCATACGACTCTCTTCTTTGTCTGTAATCATCTACAAACTTCGGTGTGCTTCCTTGGGAGTCAACAAACATTATTGCACATAAATCGCTCCGCAGAGTAACCTCAACACACTACGTAATCAAACACATATGGGCCCCGGCTGCCTGTCGTCTGCTAAAAAGCGCAAAGATTCCCACCGAAGGCGGCAGCAATGCGCTTTACGCACGGCCCTCATTTCTAGGAAATTACGCACGCAGAAATTGAGCTGTTGGATTTTATGCGCATGCGCAAAGTTGAACAGAAAAAAATGCATCGTGTGGACGCAACTTAATCGAATGATGAAACCGGTGCTGCCAAGAGCCTGCCCTCCCTTCTTTTTAACGTAGATCTGTCCTTGGAGGCATTCGGGTAATTTACTTTTCGCATACACACCGGTGTCTCCAACCTGACCACTTGTTCCAACATTGGCGTCAAGGAGTTTGTAATTTGCATCAACAAGAGCAAGTAATATTATGCTATTGTAAGACTTGTAACTAATTGAGGCAATGAGACCGAGAAAGGTGGTTAGCACACTGGACTCGCATTCGGGAGGACGACGGTTCAGACCCGCGTCCGGCCATTCTACAGGCAAATGCCGAGATGGTTCGCTTGAAAGACCACAGCCGAATTCTTTCCCCTTCTTTCCCTAATCCGAGCTTGTGCTCTGTCTCTAATGACCTCGTTGTCGACGGGACATTAAACACTAACCTCCTCGTCCTCCTGCTGCTCGTAAGGAATGTGAACCTCTATCACGTGGACAAGAAATGCGCACACACTGTTCATGAGTTCAGAAATTCTTCGAATTCCTTCGCCATAGACATTCCCACTCTTCCTCTGCTGCGGCTACCTGTTGAACGACGTTCATTAAGAGTCGTCTTTCAAGTTATTCATTTGTACACGAGTTTTGAATCGCTAAACTATTGGGATGACAGTCTGTCTTTGACTGGTTACGTGAAGGTGTGTCTGTAGTTGATACTTTGGAAGTATAGTTCTCTGACCAGCCAGATGGCCACACGGCAGAGTTAGGTTAAAGCGTGTGCTCCTTTCAACACTAGACAAAGGCGTTCTGTATCCAGTACCCAGCTGACGACTTTCTGTTTTCTGCATTTCAGCGGTTTCTGTTCTGGATTTTCATGCTTGTCGGAGAGGCTTTGTGGACGCTGCGTACTAAGGTGCGGTTATGTTACGATGGTTGGTCCCGTGCCGTAAGCTTCATGGATTTTGGTGACGTCGTGGCAAAGCTCGCGCAGTATCTTGTGTGCAACGCTTTCAGGACTATAGACGTACTTTCAGTCGTGTCGTGACCTAACTTCCGTTCTTCAGAGAGACAGATCTTGTTCCATGGTCGTTGCACAGTGTTGGCATTTCGCGTGTCCATCTGTGGGATTTACGTACGACATTCAACATTTTCTCGCTGTTTTAATTTTGCCCAGAGTATTCCAGAGTGTGGAGTTGGTTATTGTTCTGATTCTTATGTAACATGGAATTCTACACAACGTGGTCCATGGTGTGACAAGTATACATATGTTGCTTGTCGCTGGATATTGAGTTACGTTTTACTAATTAGGAATTTCAGTAAAGTGTATTCGTTTTATTTTCATTCGCCACTCATTTGTGAAGTCCACACGATTTTCGAACTGTTCACACACGCTATTATATTGATGCTTGAGACAGTACTTGATTTGAAAACAAGTTGTTAAAAACGTTCTTCCTTCAGCAGAACCATTAGTCGAGACAAAAGGAATCGCCATCAGTTGAAATATTTTGGACTCCTTGCGCACTTTTACAGCCAGTAAGGTTAGTCAATGTGGCAGGACTTTGAGACTTCGTGCTACTCCAGACTATGTTCTACGTGACTTATTACGATTCATGTGCTTTTGTGCACAGACGTTAGGGTTTCAGTGTGATGCTTTACATCCCCATTGCACGTGATCTGCCCGTGACGGGGGCGGCGCTTATACTTATGAATCATGCCGGAAAATTACAAGGTATAATGCTGATCTTGAAATTATTCAAATATCCCTTCAAAGTCACTTTTGAGTGGCCGAGCGGTTCTAGGCGCTACGGTCGCAGGTTCGAATCCTGCCTCGGGCGTGGATGTGTGTGATGTCCTTAGGTTAGTTAGGTTTAAGAAGTTCTAAGTTCTAGGGGACTGATGACCTCAGAAGTTAAGTCCCATAGTGCTCAGAGCCATTTGAACCATTTGAACAAAACTCACTTTTCCTTTTCCACTGTGCAATGAAAGATGCTCCTACACCTGAATATTTCAACTACGCGGTGGTCTGTTTTGCTTTGCTTTGTTTTGTTCTATTTTAGGGCGCAAAAAGAACTTACCATCCAGAATACCTATCTACACACTGATATCAAATCTGTATTGGATTCTCTGGACATGGGTCGCATGCGGGCTTTCATCTGCCCAGATATGGCTGTTGAGAACACAATCACTTGTAAATTTACATTCATCTTTGGAGAGAATAAGCCCTGGATATGTCAACTGCTTGTTGATGCAGCGGCGCAGAACTGCGTATAGAACTCAAGGTGTGGTGCAAAATCGGTTGGCATTATTGACTGGGGTTATGTGGAGGTAGTTGCTGGTCATGCAGAACATATCAGACGGTGCTGGGAGCAACATCCATTGCACACATAATTGCTCATGTGCTAGTTGGCGGATTCACTTCAAAGTGATGAAGTAGGCCTCATCCAGTTCAGGTGTGCGGTGTCTCCTTGGGACACTGCAGTCATGTCTGCTGACGATGAAGGTACCCCTTCTCAAAGCGGTCGCGTAAACGTGGCAAAAAGGGTATGCGATGGAGTCGAACGATGTGGACGACGATTTTGATTAAGGCGACAAGCAGTTCTTCCATTACTGTGAGCTTCGCCATACACAAGGATCATGTCGCTGTACGCCTGCAAAAGTGTACTCAACGAAATTGCTCTGACTCTCACGTAGAAGTGAATAAGGTTCTAACCAGATGAGAGAGGTAGGATAAACCCCAAATGACATCAGCCGATCCGACGTAAGCAGCCCCCCACCATGACTACCCTGTTGCATACCTGCCCAGCAAACACATTTTCAGACGGTTTGTCTACTCGCTCCCCTCTACAAGGCCTAGAAGTTTGAAAGAGGAATTTTTGAGCACCCTATATACGGGGTGTTTCAGAAGCGATGGTCAATACTCAGGAATACGACAGGAATGATCGCTCGAAACTAAAAAGTCAAGTAAACCTGGGCTCTACAACGCATACCTCAAGAGCTGTGAGCAATTCTTAATCTTCGCTTTTCATATTTTGGGCAGTGGTAGTATGGGCCAAAGCAAGAAAAAATGTCCAGTAAGTGTGGGCTCTAAAGCGAATACCTTAAAATTATGAGCACTTGTTCATTAGCAGAGTTGTGTTTCAAAGTAGCGAAGATGAACAAGTGCTCATAACTTCTAAGGTATGCACTTTAGCACCCACACTTACTGGACATTTTTTTCTAGTTTTGGTCCATGCTAGCACTTCCCAAAATATGGAAAGCAAAGAGCTTACAGTACAAGAGATATGTTTCACAATATTGAAGATCAAGAATTGCTCACAGCTCTTACGGTATGCGTTTTAGAGCCCATGTTTACTTTTAGTGTGGTGTCACCGCCAGACACCACACTTGCTAGGTGGTAACCTTTAAATCGGTCGCGGTCCGTTAGTATACGTCGGACCCGCGTGTCGCCACTATCAGTTATTGAAGACCGAGCGCCGCCACACGGCAGGTCTAGTCTAGAGACTCTCTAGCACTCGCCCCAGTTGTACAGCCGACTTTGCTAGCGATGGTTCACTGACTACATACGCTCTCATTTGCAGAGACGACAGTTTAGCATAGCCTTCAGCTACGTCATTTGCTACGACCAAGCAAGTCACCATATTCAGTTACTATGTCTTCTGAACAGATAATATTGTGAATCATGTACCGTCAAGAGCGACGTTCATCATTAATGGATTAAAGTTAAGTATGAAACTAATTACGTCCGCTTTCTGAATTCTAATTCCTTGTCATGTTCCAGACCTCACGTCGGTATAGTTCTTCCATCCTCACGCCAGCCTGCGTGAGCTAAAACGCGTGCATTTCGGCCTCCACTAGTAACACGGTGTTGGCTCTTCTGCCAACACAACATTTAGTTTCGATCGATATATAGCCGGTACAGCTTATAACATTGATACTTGTGTGCACCTGTAGAACCAAGACCGAACATTCAGTAATTGTTGCGATCGTGTTTTTTAACATCTGGCAGTTCGGAAGAAAAACTTATGAGACATGTCCACTCATGGCTGATTTTCGGTCAGTATTATTTCGTATCTCCAACAATCAGTTATTGGCGAAGTATTAAACTTAGTAGCATGGGATGCGTGATAGGTTCGCCTTGAGCATCAGGATTACAAGGAATGTGTGTTCCAACATGTGCAAAGGGAATGACTATGTCCAGTCGTAAGGAAGGTATGGATTTGACGTGGAGTACTGTGATAGTAAAGAGGAGAGTATGTCAAGTCAAAAGAATGGTACAGATATTTCTATTTACCGAGCCACAGCCGTCAGCAGGGTGTATTTCCTATACTTCTCTCATTATAGAATGGCGTCCAATCGAGACCGCGATCATAGCATTTAATTATGAGTACAGTGATAAAATGTGTATGTGGTCGGTTTCCTAGGATGATTCTGTCTGCGCCAGTGGTCTGTGGCGGTAATAATCCATGTTTCCGGCTAACGGTAAGAACTGTCGGAATGGAGAGGCCTGTTGGGATGCAGGAATGTATCTGACTTAACCGTGTCGTCCTCTAGACAGCCAAATAGCGAAGTAATACTTAGTATGTGTGGGATGGCTTTCGTGATCGTGTGGAAATTTGAGAATATTCAATAGGGATGTGTATTTGCACTGGACCATTATTCCCTTACATGTAAATTCTCCGGTTGACTGCATCTACACATTTCGTGCCTTTATTTAGTTGACGGAACATCGATTGTGGTGTGTGCATCTAACAGGTGAAAGACGGGTGGAAGACATGTTTGCTGGTTCTTTAGGCATGAGATACACCTTAGTAGACTTTGTAAATTATAAGAATGATTTGGAATATGTGACATCACCAACATCGGTATTCGTGAGTGGAAATATCAGTTTCCTGTCAAATGGTTCAAATGGCTCTGAGCAATATGGGACTTTGCATCTGAGGTCCCCTAGAACTTAGAACTACTTAAATCTAACTAACCTAAGGACAGCACACACATCCATGCCCGAGGCAGGATTCTAACCTGCGACCATAGCGGTCGCGCAGTTTGTTTCCTCTATTTTTTTCGAGTTTTCACGTAAAGGTCTTTTACAGACGGGATTAGTTTCTAGTTACTCAGTGGTTTAGAGCAATCTCCACCTCGCTGAAGTTTCGAGTTTGTAGAGAAGTAATTATCCGTCTATATCTTATACTGTGCGAACGATGCTGCTGTGCAAGCGATATTGCTGTGTGCTTGATATCGAGAAGTATCACGTAAATGATATGATATTCTGGCAAACCATTTGGAGTTACACATGTTCTTGTAATCCCAGAGTTGGGAGATGGATGTAGAAATCAAGCAAGCAAGCAGGTCGGGGCCAGAAGCACTAACGCTTTTGTGCTGAGGGGAAACGAGCCTGACTTTGTACAACAGTTTGGAGATTGACTTTGGTCCACTGGGAGTGCTCTGTTCACGCATCGTGGGTGGTTGACTTGTGACCATTGGGTGCGGTAGATGACCACCCAACCTCGCGGGAAATTTCTAGTGCTGTGAGGAGGATATCCACAGTGCATTTGCTTATGCTGTCTGTCTTACTGGTATATGGCGGTCGATAGCTATATGCATGATGCAAAAGGAGCGATTTTGTATGGCGCAGGATACGAATTGTATGTTTACTAATCGACATGGTAAGCGGTGATATTTCGCCGGGTTGAAGATAGGTTTCACGCTCTAATATTCAAGTGTCCATTCTCAGTGGCAGAGCAGTGTAATTGAGCAAGAATCTTCCCGTATTTGACGATCTGTAGGCCAGTTTTGCAGGGTTTAACTGTCAGTGCAATATGGCGATCTGTACAAAATAGTTTTGCCACTGAAAGTCTCGTCTGCAGAAAGAAAAAGGCAGACAGTGTTTCCACCCTGGTAGCATCAGTAATAAGGCAGGTAATTTCGGTAAGAGCCGATCAGAATGCTCCATTCATTCGTAAGATATCCTTTGTGCTGGGAGCCTCTACATAGCGGTTCGGACGTTTGTGCATTGGAGATGTTTGTCGAAAGCAGGACTTAACGATTTCCAGGTAGGGTAACAAGTGATGGATGGGGTGCCACGTTAGGACCATCAGGGGGAATGCATTCGGTTTTATTCTGGGCTATTTTCGTAAACAGGTTCTGTTAGGAGAAGAATTTCCATGCAGACAAGCTGAGACATCACGAAAGTTCCTTCAAAAGCGACCATTAACTATTTACAGAGCACGTTTCTATTCTTGAGAGGTAGACTTGGCTCATATTTATATAGACATGATACATCAATACAACATAGAGAACCTTTTAGATGCATCTGCAATGGTGAGTCGCTACGTGAGCATTTTGCAGCTATGCATCAGACACAGTAAACACATGAGCAGCCGGAGGTGTCTCACATGTCCTGTTAAGATCGCTAGGCAGAATGCACCCTGTGCTATTCTGGGAAGCACTGCAACAGATTTCTATAGAGTGTTCAGAGACTTGGCTCGTATTTACATAGACCTGTGACGTCAGTATAGCATTTCGAACCTTTTAGCTGGGTCTTCAAGGGTGAGTCACTCAGCAATTAGGTCTTTGCTGGACTGCAGATAGAGGGGCAGTGCTCTAGCAACAGTAAAGAGGTGTGCATCCAGAGGTGACTTGGCTCTTATTTCCCTAGAGATGTTGTAACACCATAGCTCTAATGCTGTACGGATTTATTTTGCCTTTTGCTTTGGTTTAATGTTATTACACTGAGTATCTGTAAATGTGTTTGAATCAATAACATAAAATTGTATACTCCTTTCTTTGTTAAAACTTTGGTGTCGTGGTTTGATTCTATGCAATGTAGTATATCTGTCATTTAAATTCTTTGTCCCATTTGGATGGAACAAAACTTACTAAATATAATTGTAATTTCTGTGTGAATAATTTTTTGTAGAAATGTCAATATGTGCAAATGTTCGCTTAGGGTTCTTAGTTATTCTGTGTATAAGAGGTAGTGTGGTTCCCCTCGGAAACGGAACTGTGTAGCGCGCGCAAATTGTGGTTGGGCTAGGTAGAAAAGGTGGAACCAAGAGTTAGTCGGGGACGAGCTACCAAACTGTGCACTGCCATGTAAATGTTGCATATTGTGATTGTTCCGAGAGAGGCTTTTTCTGCTACTTTCCAATGCCTCGGATGGACGGATAAATAGCTGGAACGATTCTGGAATTGGTATTCATTATCGCCACCAAGAAGCGCCAGAGTCCAGCAATTCTGTCTGCAAATCCGCCTACCAACATGCAGTTGCCACGACATTGCGCAGTCACTGTAAAGGAGTATTATAATAATGTACAGTAAAGGATCAGCTTATTGGGCGATTTAGCGTCCACAAATATAAGGTAACTTATAACTGAATTTATGTATCTACCTTGATTTTTTCCGTATCACAACACCTCTCAGGTTCCTCTCCATTTGAACTATGATTACCGAGTGTCCTATTTTGTGGAAAAAACGAAAGCCTCAAAGTTAGGCAGTTTATTACATAATGTTGTTTGATATTTGATGAGAAGGGAATATTCAGATTTACTGTGGATTTAGTGAAATTGTGGAAGGCAGCAAATGTAGTTTTGTGAAGTTTCAAAGTCACCTATGTAATCATTTACTTGAAAGTAGAAGATTGTGGTAATAAAGACAATTTGCTGTTTCTTTTATAAATTAAAGTTCTTAAAACTGAGGCTTATAAAGTTTTGCTTAGGTAATGATCATAGTGCTACCTATAGTAAATTTTAAAAGGTGAATCAGTTTCTTGCAAATTTGTCAACATTGTGTTTCACTGTAGTAAAATTGGAAAACTGCAATAGCAGAAAATTATATGTTCATCATTGCTAAGTGTCTGTCTCTCTTGTGTATTGGAAGCGCATATTAATAGTATAACAGGATCCACAGTTTGTCTATTGTGCTAATGCTAGGTAACAAGTAACGGGAAGACCATAATTTCTTTATTCAAAAGATAGTGAGAAGCAACCTGTTAGTGGATTCCAACTAACTCTCATTTTAAATAGTAAAGTATTTAACAGAGAGAGGCTTAACCTACGTCCAATTTATGATCCTGCAGTGAATGTTAATAGTAATGTTATAAAGACCATTCAGTTTGAACAAGTCCTGAAAGGAATACTGTGCTTCGGAATCTGTTATGTTTTTGCCAATAGTTTGTGCTGCTCTAGCTGTTAGCTGCAATCTTACCATAAACAAATGTATGTGTCAGAGTTCATTGCACTCGCGTGTGACAAAGTATAGGTTGTGTTTACCCGTTAAAGTTACTAATAACTATTTTCTTGAACAAGAATGTTAATCATTATCTTGCCTAATTAGGCTGGCGACCGTTTTCTTTATCCGTTAAACAGTGCAGATAGGCAAGAATTTTGTTTGTTACTGTTCAAATATTTACGCAATTTGACTTTCATTTCCGATAAGCCACCCGCGTTAGGTACAACTCGGTCAACACAACAAAATTCCTCTCAGAGGGTAACACTGCTCTGTTGCTTTATACCATAATTGTTTTAACTAGATAGTTATATTTCACGACCTGCCTCCTACTTTAAGGTTATGGTATAGCAGTAGCAGACAGTAGTGTTATAATGTGACATCAGTATCACACTCGAAGAATTCTAACTGCATACCCGAAAGTAGATGCGACTTTCACCTGCTGGCTGCAGGCGTCAGCAGCCTGAGAACAATGGCTCACACCCCTCCATTCATCTGTCCAGTGGTGGCTTGCAACGGCGGCAGGGTGTGTGCGCAATAGAGCCTCTGGTACGTTGCGGTTGAAGATTGTTCGAAAGCACTTTTAATGTGCAATGAGTGTTTGTGCACTGTATTATTTTCGGCTGTTTAAGCGTTGTGAGTATGTTTGCAGAGCCTTTTACATGGCCGGCCGCGGTGGTCTCGCGGTTCTAGGCGCTCAGTCCGGAACCGCGCGACTGCTACGGTCGCAGGTTCAAATCCTGCCTCGGGCATGGATGTGTGTGATGTCCTTAGGTTAGTTAGGTTTAAGTAGTTCTAAGTTCTAGGGGACTGATGACCATAGATGTTAAGTCCCATAGTGCTCAGAGCCATTTGAACCATTTGAACCTTTTACATGCATTATTTTGTGACTATGTACGAGTTGTATGAATGACTGTACATCTGTATTCTGCATTATTCCGGTAATTTACGAGTAGTTTGCCGGTCTGTATGCTGTGTACTGCATTATTTGGACAGTTTAGAATTAGTGAGTTAGTCTGCAGAACGTTATACATGCATTATTTTGACAATGTACGAGTTGTTTGCACGTCTGCACACCAGTGTACTGCATTATTTCAGTGACTTGCTAGTAGTCTGCAGGTCTGTAGGCTCTGTAGTGTGACCCCAAGCATGTCAGAGCGAGTATTTTGTATCAGTGTAATAAATAAAGAATGTGAAATCTATTCCTAAATAAATTGTTCTGAAATAAATAAAGTACACTCCTTCCTATCCAGCAGCCCAGAACAGGCCGAGTCCTTTTCCCGCCATTTATCCCCCCAGACCACGATGGGATGAATGCATCACCTGGTGGCAGTACTGTGTACTAGGTCAGTTGGACTCCAGCCCTCATAGGGAACACGATGGATGAAGCTACTGCCTCAAATTGTTTAAATAAAGACTGCCTGCAAAATAAAGACTTACTTGCATCCTGTCCACCTGCCAGGAACAGGCTGAGTCCTTCTCCCACCAAGGAAGAGGTGGCCGTCGGGGGACTTAGGTTAGTGGAGGTAGCCCAAGTGATCTTTTTTCCGCCAAAATTTGAACTTCTCATCATTTTCTAGTGGTGGGGAGGGGAGAGAAGAGGGGGGGTTAGGTTATTGGAGGTGTCCCAATTGACCTATTTTCTCGCCAAAATTTGAACTTCCCGCCATGATGTCATTGCGATGTTGCCATATCTATTTCCGCCATCTTGGACTCGCCATCTTGAATAAATTTGGCAACAATGGAGAGTGGGGTGACATCCTTGTTGTTCCACTACTGTTGGGCCCATACCATGTCGAGTTGCCCCCTTACACTGGCAAAAGCAGGTCTGACACGATACCCTATGACTTTTGTCACTTCACTGTACATTTCACATATGTTGCTACTATATGACTGTACACTGTACACGAACGCTATGTACACTACTGGCCATTAGAATTGCTACACCTAGAAGAAATGCAAATGATAAACAAGTATTCATTGGACAAATATATTATACTAGAACTGACATGTGGCCGGCCGGAGTGGCCGTGCGGTTTTGGCGCTACAGTCTGGAACCACGTGACCGCTACGGTCGCAGGTTCGAATCCTGCCTCGGGCAAAGATGTGTGTGATGTCCTTAGGTTAGTTAGGTTTAAGTAGTTCTAAGTTCTAGGGGACTGATGACCTCAGCAGTTAAGGCCCATATTGCTCAGAGCCATTTGAACCAGAACTGACTTGTGATTGCATTTTCACGCAAATTGGGTGCATAGATCCTGAGAAATCAGTACCTAGAACAACCACCTTCAGCCGTAATAACGGCCTTGACACGCCTGGGCATTGAGTGAAACAGAGCTTGGATGGCGTGTACAGGTACAGCTGCCCATGCAGCTTCAACACGATACCACAGTTCATCAAGAGTAGTGACTGGCGTATTGTGACGAGCCAGTTGCTCGGCCACCATTGACCAGACGTTTTCAATTGGTGTATCCAGAAAGGCCCGTACAAGACCTGCAACTTGCGGTTGTGCATTATCCTGCTAAAATGTAGGATTTCGCAGGGATCGAATGAAGGGTACAGCCACGGGTCGTAACACATCAGAAATGTAACGTCCACTGTTAAAAGTGCTGTTTGTGTATGAGAAATCGGTCGGAAACTTTCCTCATGTCAGCACGTTGTGGGTGTCGCCACCGACGCCAACCGTGTGTGAATGCTCTGAAAAGCTAATCATTTGAATATCACAGCATCTTCTTCCTGTTGGTTAAATTTCGCGTCTGTAGCACGTCACCTTCGTGGTGTAGCAATTTTAATAGCCAGTAGTGTATGCATTCGACATTTCATGCAGTACACTGATTGACGAAGGTTGTTGTGAAACCGATTAGTGTGACATTCCGTGTGGTACGGCAACATGTCTGCGAGACATCATTCGAATGCTTACGATCATGGACGAACTATTTGACAGCTCGAAGCCGGTCAAAGTGTCACTGCTGTGGCCGCAGTAAGGGGTGTGTGGGAAAGTGTTGCCTCGTGATTAAAAAAAGGCAGCTGAAGGCGGAAATACTACAGAAAAACATGCCCGTGGTCGTAGATGGACAACCACACCGCAGGAGGATCGATTCGTAGTCCTCCCTAGTGGCGGGAAGGAACAGAAATCTGATTCCTAGGCAGGAAATTGCAGACGCTAACGGTCCGTGTCTCTGCCAGAACCATTTCATGGCGATTAAATTGGGCTGTGTTTTATGCTCGGAAGCCTGTTAAATGCATCCTACTTCAAACACGCTATCGTCGGGAGAGTGTTCGTTGGTGCGGGGAGCTTGTCGGTTGGGGTCAGCAACAGTGATCCAGACGGATGTTCTTCGACGAATCCCGCTTCACTGTGTCCAAGTGATTCTGTCCACCAGCTAGTGTGGAAAGGGAGGGGAACACATTACACACCACACAATATTTACGAGCGTCATCGATATGGCCTAGGCGTTGTCGTGTGGACAGGCATTATGCACAATGGCAGTACAACGCTGCATATCTTTGTACGAGGTGCCGTTACAACACAGCAGTATTGTAGGGAGATTATCTCGGACCGTGTCAGTCTGTTTATGGGTGCGTTAAGTCCCAACTTCCTGTTTGTGCACGGCAGTTTCCCGCCCACACAAAGTCGCTGAAGTGCAGAGTGAAGAAACTTGATGTACGGAATGGCCTGCATTCTCCCTGGACCTAAAAGCTATAGCTCATTACTGGGATGCTCTGGACAGACGTGTTTCTGAATGAACACCCGCTCCCCGAACCGTGCAATGACTGAAACCCGCCTTGAGAGAGGAGTGGGTCAATATCCCCCAAGAACTCTTCAACAATCTGGTAGGCAGCATGAGTAGCAGGTGCAAAATGTGCATTAGTGCCCGAGGAAGGCATATTCCTTACTGAGAGTCCGATATCGACCATTATGTTTGGACTCTGACTTGTCTCAGACAAGAACGTTATTTATGTTTGATATCCTGCTTTCCCGTGAGGTGAAATCTGTACCATCTTTCGTTATAAATATCTCCACGTCTTTTACCCACAGTATGTGGTGCTTTTCATGTCGTCCACTACTGTCTGTGATTGTTCCTGTGCAGCAACATCTCTGCTCCTCAGCAATTGTCAAGTTCGTTTTAGTACTCTCTTTAATTTTCTTAGTCAGTTCATTGTGCTGTTTATCTCTTTGTAGAAACGCTGTTTTGAATCTTATTTATTCTTCCTTCGCAAATGTAAATTCAATCTAAGTATTGTTCTATGGTCATGGAAAGCCCTGTTTGTGCAGCAATTATGACTGTTACTTTTGATGTCCGCAAGTGACTGGTAAAGGTACCCACATAGCGTAGTTAAAATCTCCATTCTTTTGAACACATCTTTACGATCATTTCGACTACTATTTTTTTTTTATGGCCCCTTTCTGTAGTTTGAAAACTGTGCTCATATTATGCGCATTTGTTCACCAGAATAAAAATCCATAACTAAGAATAGTATGATAACTGCATTCAGACCGTTGGTGAAAGCACGGAAGGAGAACATGCAATCCTCAATATCTCTGGACTATTATACTTTTGAGAGTTGAGCAGATTAAATAACTGCGATTGACAGCACTCATTAAAATGGCATTTATTAGGGAAAAAAAACAGATTAGTAGCAGCCAACAGATCCTATTTTGCATTAGAAAAGCAATTTTTCTCTATGTTCTTAACTCGTATTGCCGAATTAACTACACTACTGGCCATTAAAATTGCTACACCACGAAGAAGACGTGCTACAGACGCGAGATTTAACCGACAGGAAGAAGATGCTGTGATATGCAAATGATTAGCTTTTCAGAGCAATCACACAAGGTTGGCGCCGGTGGCGACACCTACAACGTGCTGACATAAGGAAAGCTTCCAACCGATTTCTCATACACAAACAGCAGTTGACCGGCGTTGCCCGGTGAAACGTTGTTGTGATGCCTCGTGTAAGGAGGAGAAATGCGTACCATCACGTTTCCGACTTTGATAAAGGTCGGATTGTAGCCTATCGCGATTGCACTTTATCGTATCGCGACATTGCTGCTCGCGTTGGTCGAGATACAATGACTGTTAGCAGAATATGGAATCGGTGGGTTCAGGAGGGTAATACGGAACGCCGTGCAGGATCTCAACGGCCTCTTATCACTGGCAGTCGAGATGACAGGCATCATATCTGCATGGCTGTAGCGGATAGTGCAGCCACGTCTCGATCCCTGAGTCAACAGATGGGGACATCTGCAAGACAACAACCATCTGCACGAACAGTTCGACGACGTTTGCAGCAGCATGGACTGTCAGCTGTGAGACCATGGCTGTAGTTACCCTTGACGCTGCATCACAGACAGGAGCGCCTGCGATGGTGTACTCAACGACGAACCTGGGTGCACGAAAGGCAAATGTCATTTTTTCGGATGAATCCAGGTTCTGTTTACAGCATCATGATGGTCGCATCCGTGTTTGGCGACATCGCGGTGACCGCACATTGGAAGCGTGTATTCGTCATCGCCATACTGGCGTATCACCCGGCGTGTCGGTATGGGGTGCCATTGGCTACACGTCTTGGTCACCTCTTGTTCGCATTGACAGCACGTTGAATAGTGGACGTTACATTCCAGATGTGTTGCGACCCGTGGCTCTACCCTTCATTCGATCCCTGCGAAACCCTACATTTCAGCAGGATAATGCACGACCGCATGTTGCAGGTTCTGTACGGGCCTTTCTGGATACAGGAAAATGTTCGACTGCTGTCCTGGCGAGCACATTGTCCAGATCTCTCACCAACTGAAAACGTCTGGTCAATGGTGGCCGTGCAACTGGCTCCTCAGAATACTCCAGACACTACTCTTGATGAACTGTGGTATCGTGTTGAAGCTGCATGGGCAACTGTACCATCCAAGCTCCGTTGGGTATCAAGGCCGTTATTACGGCCAAAGGTGGTTGTTCTGGGTACTGATTTCTCAGGATCTATGCACCCAAATTGTGTGTAAATGTAATCACATGTCAGTTCTAGCATAATATATTTGTCCAATGAATACCGGTTTATCGTCTGCATTTCTTCTTGATGTAGCAATTTTAATGGCCAGTAGTGTATTTATGGAGCACTTATAAGAACCATTGCTTACAAATGTCTCGAACACTTGGTCGTTAACATCAAAAGGCACTGAAGTACCACATACTTTTGAGGGAACGGACTTCAAAGAATCATCAGACAAACATGTGAGAGAGGAAGATGGGGGAGGAGGAAGTATAGTCGTGAGCTGTGCACTTGCCAACTGCCCTGCGCTGGCCTAGCACCAGACCGTGGAAGGATCCATTACATTCGTCGATAGGTGGATTTTGTTTCCAAGGAATTGTTTCGGCCTCACTTAATGATTGCTTCAAAAATTTCGTCTTTTTCTTGGGATTGGCTGTACGGTGCTTTACGGCCGCATTCTGAATGGAGTTTCATTCTGTAACTGTCCAGCATTTAGCGAAGTTTGGACATTTCCTTGGCTAGGAGTCTAATATTATACCTTGACGTTCTGTGACAAATCTCAAGAACAGAGCTTTTGACGATTTTCTATCCGTGCTAAGGAAAGGTTTTAATTTTTGCACCGGCGCGCAAATGTTTGCCAGTGGTTGGTTTTATTAGTTCTGTTGAACAGGCTGCTCTCAAACTGCCTCCAGATTTCGCAGTGAAGGCTAGGAAGGAGGCACGCCCTGTGTTGACTAGGGCACGTCCACTCAGGAGAAATATCACAGCGGCCGAGAGAGCTGCTTCATATTCACTCAGAGTCGTTCGGATATTTTTATTTTACCTGCGGACAAGGGGAACGCTACCGTTGTTTAGGACATGCGGGATTATGTTCAACAAATGCGGTGTTTACTGTCTGATTCAGCCTATCGCAGGATTGGTGCTAACGCCCACAAGAACTGTTGAGAGGAAGACTAAGAGCCTCCTGAAGAAATGTTGCTTGTCTCCGGAGACTAAAAAGATTCTTAATTCTTACTGTGCCGTTTCTTCTAGGCTATATGGCCTCCCTATGATCCACAGAAAAGGGGTTCCTCTTCGTCCGATTGTCAGTAACACTGGTGCACCGACATATCGTGTAGCAAACCAACTTGCTGTCCTGTTGAACACTGTAATAGGTCAGTGTGAGCTCCACGTTAAGAACTCGGCGGATCTCTTACATCGATCGGAGGGAATGCGTTTGAATGACTCTGGTGTTCTAGTAAGTTCTGGTGTGGTCTCTTTCTTCACTGGTGTTCCTCTGACTGATTCGTTATGGTTGACAGGTTAGGTTTCGTGCTGAATTAACGAACCTATTTCGACATGTCTTGGCTTCCACTTAGTTTTTATTCAATGGCCTGCACTACGAGCGGACAGATGAAGCTGCAATGGGAAGCCCGTCGTCACCGTCACCTGTTATTGCCAATTTGTTTATGGAAGATATCGGGCAACGTGCCTTGCAGTCGGCTGCTCTGAAACCTGCTCGGTTTATCGCATATACAGGGTGAGTCACTCACTATTGACATCTAGAATAACTCCGAAAGTATGATAGTAGCTGAAAAGTTTCTGGACAAATGTTGCATGGGACAATGGGGGCCATAATATGACGTTGGTTCTTTGTTGCTAGGTGGGGTCGCTTCAGAGATATGAAGGTCAACTTTGTTTTTTTAAGTGGGATGCTATAGTTTGGTACTTATTTTCTGACAGCGGCTATCGAGACAAATCCAATGACGTGTAACAGTAAGGTCTTTGAAGGTCAGCGAAGGTCACAAAAATGACATGAACGTCCATTTACAGAAGGTGTTCGAAGTGATGACCATTGGTATCAATGCAGTGCTGCAATCTTCTTGTCATGGACTGAGTGGTATTGATTATCACTTCGGCACTTATCGAAGCTCATCCTCTGACAATTCTCTCTCGTATATCGTGCAAATAGTAAATATTCGCCGAATACGGCGTATCCATTTAAGGTGCGATTGACACGTAAACACCGTTCGACGATTTCACAATACAACAGTAATAGGAACGGTAAGACTAGTATCGTCGAATCAAGCGAATGTGAATGATGTATTCCTTCGAAGAACAAGTCGATATGCTTCTCTTTCATGGAGAATGCCAATGAAATTCAGTGAGAGCTAGAGACTTATATGCTGAAAGATATCCTCAACGAACTCGCCCTACACGTCGTACATTTAAATATGTATATGATAAATTGAGAACAACTGGATCTTTAACCTATCGGAAACATATCCGGCAAAGGAAAGTTACTAACGAGGAAACGGAAATTGGTACTCTTGCCACTGTGGTTCGAGAGCCTTGTGTTAGTTCGCGTCAAATCGCAAGGGAATCTCTCGTGAGCCAGAGTAGGCTAGTGTTGTTCGTGTTCTGCATCGCCATAAATATCATCCTCACCATATCAGTCTCCACCAAGAATTAACTGGTACGGATTGTATGCGTCGCCTTGAATTCTGTCGATGGGCTCAACTTCAGATTCAGAGGGCTGACACATTTATTAATTTGATTTTGTTTACTGACTAAGCTACATTCACGAACCATGGAAATGTTACTTTGCGTAACATGCATTATTGGGCAACTGAAAATCCATGTTCGCTGCGGTAAGCTCCACACCAAAAACGGTGGTCGATGAATTTATGGTGTGCTATTCTGGAGGACAGAATTATAGGCCACTATTTCATCGAAGGAAATCTTAATGGTAGAAAGTACACCACATTCCTTCAAGAAACATTAGGTCTGTTATTGAAAGAAATACCTTTAGGAACAAGGAAAAGAATATAGTATCAACACGATGGGTGTCCGGCACATCCTTCGCTGATGGCTAGAAATGAGTTGCAGAGGCAATTCCCAAGTCGTTGGATTGGGCGTGGAAGAGATGTGTCGTGCCGGCTCGTTCGCCACACTTGAAGCCTCTGGATTTTCTTTTGTGTGGATTCGTAAAAGACATCGTTTATAAAGACGTTCCAACTACACCTGGAAATATGCGAGAGAGAATTGTCAGAGCATGTTCTTCGGTAAGTGCTGATGTGATAAGGAATACAACTCAATCTATGATAAGAAAATTGCAGCACTGCATGGATACTGAAACGTCCCCTTTGAACAATTTATACAAGACTGTGCTTAAACTGACACACAATATTTTGTTAGCGCAACGCAATCTGACTTTCAATAATCCCTACAAAAGAATGGCCCTCACTAACATTAACCTATACGTTTCACAAATCACTTATCTCACAAAAATCTTCATTACTCGAACTACTGCAATACAGCGAGCGCCACTACTGCCAGCTAAATAAAAGATTCAAACTACGGAAGACACTAACTACTGATAGGGATAGTTAGCAAATGAAAGATATTAATAGAGAACAAACAATGTATTTACCTTAATAGTCATAATATATGTAGCAGTTCATGACAAATTACAAAACTCCGCCATCTCTCTCCCCACATCCACCACTGCTGGCTGCTCACCTCCAACTGCGCAACGCTATGCGCTGTTCACATCCAGCTGCCTAACACTACAATGGCGAGTATTACGACAATGCAAAGCAGCCACAGACTGCACACAGGACAGCCAGTGATTTTCATACAGATGTGGCGTTACCAATAAAAAAACCTAAACAGCCTACTTACATAGCCCCCATGCTCCCCACAAAAAATTTTACAAATTGGTTAGGGCAGTGGCTGATACAGATTTGAAAAAATTTTTCATAATTACAATAACAAAGAAATCAAATGCACACACTTATTGATACAATGTTGGTCAAAAGCTCAAATTTTCTCACAGTCCATAAAGACAGTCCTGATCGTTCATCACGGTAAAATAGTAGTGTTTTTCTCAAAGTCTGAGCAGTAGAAGAAAATGCACACGGAAGTAGTGGATTTCCATGCAGTCTTGAAGAAGTAGTGTTGTCCTTCCAACGGAAAGACAGTGCTGACTCTCGACATGCAGACAGGTAATGGGCCACAACAGAGCAAACCCACAGCAGAGTCAGTCGAAATTTTGAAGAGTATTGGTAGGTAGGTCATCACAGAGCAGACCCACTGTAGTCCTGGTAGAGATTACGGTATTGGTGGGCCACCAGAGGTGCAGACCCACTGCAGTCCTTGTAGAAATAATGGTATTGATGGATCATCAAAGATGCAGACCCACTGTAGTCCTTGTAGAGATAGCCAGCAGCCATCTGTTGTGACTGTGCAGGTGCACAATCACCATTGAAGAGTCTTGCGGATAATATAGCAAGTCCATAACCACCACTTGTGCACTCACAAAGTTTTTGGAATTGTCCTTAGAACCAGCAATGCTGAATTATTAACACACGTGCAAACACTAACAGTCCCTACTTCTCACATATTGTCCATATACTATGACCAACAGAAACGTGTGCAGTGAAATGTAACTTACAAGTTAATAATATGATGAACTGGTGTCAATTACAATTTTATAACATAATAATGCAATTACAAAGGTACAAAATACATCATTAAAGAACATAACAATACAGATAACATTTGTAGTACAGGCTTTACAACAGAATAGAAATAAACATATACATCAATGTTACAGCAATTATGAGATAAGTAGATACATAAAAGATCAGAATAACTTTTGGAACATCAACTTTACACATGAGCATTAAAACAAAACAGAATAAATAATGTCTAAGCATATTTACAAAGTAAATAACATATTATTAATGCCAATTATATTTGAGGATAACAGTATTCCTCATCATAGTGAATGTAGCTTAGTATTAGAAGAAGAAAAAATCCTATGAAACTACACAGAGACAGGAAGAAAACAAATACACAAGGGTACACAAACATATAGTGGGATAATACAAAAGGAAAGAACAGGGTTTGTTGTACTGCAGTATTTTGCAAACAAAACTTTCTTTACTTCTTGGAGATCTCCCTTCATTCATCATTATTCCCAAAAAGTCCTATCTATACCTGCTTTCTGTATTCTATTCATATTTCTTTCAATATAATTATTTCTCAGTGTACAATACTCATTTTGGCCCAAATCTTTTTCATATAACTTCGCAACGCATTCTTTACCTACTCTCCATAGTCAGTTTCTTATATAGTCTACCCCTCTTAAGCTAACTTAAATCTACTGAGCTCAGGTGCTTAGCTAAGGGACGAGGCAATGCAGCAGCACAAAACCATTAACACAAACATCAATGACAAAAAATTTAAATAGGCAAAGCAAGCAGCATAAATTACAACTAATATAAGGCAATGAGCAGCAAACAAGAAAAATAAATCAGTAGTAAACTGGCTTAACAGAGTAATGCAACGTGAAATTTAGTAGCACTACGCCTGGCAAACAGCAGCAGCATCTAAACATGACAAAGCTCAAGCAGAAAAAATATTACACTAAAAATGGCCATGTCTAATACCTATGTCACATCTTAACACTAGAGTCATGCATCACGAGAACTTACACTAGCAGATAAGTTACCAAATCGTAAAGAAATTATTTATGCAATTCCTGTGAAGGGAAATGTCTATTTATGTGCCCTCGTTTTCTTGGAAGTAGATCATTAATTTCTTATTGACTGGATCTGTAGGCATAAAATAACTATATTAGTACATATATTAAATTTTATTTTAACCAACGCTGCAGTGCAGCTAGAAACTAGATATTAAAGAAAATGAGCAAATATGTACAAAGGATGGCATGAAACATCATTCATTAGCCATATGGCATTTCATAAGGCAGTAAAAATTATCTCAATTCTCGAGAAAGACGCTTGTCATAATCAGGTGTGCAGATGTAAGTATCTTTCCAAGTAATGAGCGTGTCGTATTTGCGGTGCTTTCTATAAAGGAATGTCAATAGCGAGGATAATGGCCTCCCATTTTTTTTTGTCTTTTCTACCTGTGCTCTGAAAAGGCATGCACTAATGGCTTTTTCTCCAGGCGTCTGACACAGCTGGGTGCCCACCACGCATTACGTGCAGGTGGTCACTTAATTTTCTTACGGAAATATTTACGACAGCAGTTTCCGCTACAGTGGCAGTCTCATATAAAAAATTTCAGAGGTCGAGAATTTGCGTTGCAAATGTGTAGATACAAAATCTTGTAAATATAACAGAGTCCAAAAAATTTTCGCCAGCACTGTGATACATTCACGCATTTACACACATTTCATAACTCTTAAAGTACGATTCTTGGTTTCCAACAACCTTTTCCACAAATCAGAGTCCCTAAACACTACTCATTATTCCTTACCTCATTATACATATACATATTCATCGACACTTCTTCAATATTTCATCATGAGAAATACGTAGCATAATAAACATTCCTCAACAACATAATACACATCGTCGTCGTATTAGTAACATCATAACACCTCAGTCAAATCTCAAAAACGTCGTAGCTTTCTGCAATAATTTCAAACCCTAAAAAAAATATTCTCTGCTCATTTCAATAATGTCATCTACCTCAAACATACTTTAAAAATCATGATCTCATGTCAAATATATCATTCAAAGCTCTTATAGTATCACAATAGTTCCGAAAAAATATGAACAATTCACGAAGTACAGACAAAAATACAATTTCGTAAGTGTGAAGTTATCCAACTGTGTAATTACGTAAACATCTGTCACTGATGTAGTAAAATAAATGTTTATCTCTCAGTTAAATGATCAGATAGCTGTGTAATTTGTGTGTTAGAGAAATATGTTACCAATGTGTAAAGTTGTATAAGCAAATACCATATTAGCGAGGGCTCCTTGTGCTTGCCAAACACATGGTACACAAAGTGAGCGTGTACCCCCCTGAGGATAAATGTAATTATATCCTCAAGTGTTACAGATTACAGCAATGGAATGAAATGTATCACGGAAAACTTTCTTTGTAATTCAAAAATCTTGACAAATAAATGGTTTAAGAAAAAAATTGATCACTCAAATGCGTGTCCTGTAGCGCTAAATGTGCGTCTTGCTGTAAGATAATTCTGTGGAAGTGTCGTAGTTATCGTCCTCTGTAAGCAAAGTTCTGCTGAAGTCAATGTACTTACATCATCATAAACGAAAGTGAAATGCTTTGCGAATAGATATCGTCGTTATTATGTTTATTGGCGTGATGAAGAAATTACTGTGCTGTAACGTATTGTTGTGCTACAGAAACGGCAGTCTCATTGTAGCTATACCACAAAAGTTACTACTAAAACATGTTTTACTTTCCAGAATAAAACAGAAAACTGTGCAGATATAAAACAGAAACACTGCAAAAGCAACATTGTAAATTGTCACTCATTAGTAGCGTCGTGATAAAATCGTGTAGCTGTACATAAACTAACCACTTTGCCATCTGGTATCTCACTGAAAGTACTTTAAATCCAGAATATATTTTCAAGTAAACCAAAATGTTGCATTAAAATCTCATTAGCAGTACTGGTAAATGTTCTAAGTATGTAAGCCTTATAGTCGTTACGTAATCATGCAACTAACAAGCAAGAATGTACACACACAATAACACTGTGTCGTCTGTTCACAATAACAATGCATTCGTAATTTCTGTTTAAATAAGTTCTCTTGGTTCTTGACTGGATATTTAACTTCAAACATTGTTGCATATTAACAGATTCTAAGTCTGACAAAGCATACTAGAAATGTGAAGTGAAAAGTTTTATGGCAAAGACAAAGTTAAAAAGCAGATTATCTTTCAATAAACGGTTTTGCATGTGAAATGTGGTGTAAATCTTTACTCTTCCTAGGATGCAGAGTTTCAACTTCAATGCAATTATCATGCGGTATACGTCGTTAAACAATACTGGAATTTTTCTTAAGGTTAGCGTCTATGTCATTTTTCTCTGAGCCAGCCGGCGCAAGCGGCTGCCTGCGGTGCGAGTCATTGTCTGTCCCTTTGTTGGCGCGCGTCGTTATTGGGATTAGGAGACCTAGCTTCTACAAATTCACGTTGCCGAAAGTGCCCTGCTCTGTTTGAATCCCGCCAGATCTGATGCAATTCAGGTCTGTCGTTACGAGTATATCGTCTGTTGTCATGATGTCGGTAGGTTCCGTAGTTTCTTCCTTGTCCATCACGTGGTGGAGAATTTCTCCCTGAATCGTAACTGTGCGTCGAACTGTTGCGTCTGAAGTTATTCTACCTCCCTTGATAATAATTGTTTTGGTACCCATATTGTCTGTTTCTATGGTTATCTCTGTCATATTCATTACTACGGAAATGCGATCTTTCTCTGTAACTATCATTCTGCCAGTGGTTGCCATATGGGTGGTGTCTGTTTTGTTCACGATTTGCGTTGTAACAATAGCCATGTCGTGTCCAGTTATTGTTTCTGTCATCGCGGAATTGTGACGTATGTGACCTGTAGTGATTGTTCTCCTGTTTTCGCATCCGGCGACTGCCTGTGTCAATTTCTAATTCTTGTAACAGTCCCTGAAAAGCCTCAATGTCTTCTTTGCAACGTCCTGCTAAAATAATATGTCGTAAATGTTCAGGCAATTTGATTAAACAAATGCGGATGAGTTCTGAGGGGCTGTATGGGTTTGACAGGTACTGATTCATATGCAACATGTCTTCAAAATATTTCACAAGACTGGAAAATTCAGATTGTTCAAAGTGTTTCATCATCATGATGCTATGTTTTACTCGGTCTTGTGTAGCTTGAGACCAATATGCTGAGAGGAAGGCATGGTAAAATTCTCCTTCACTGTGACAATCGTGAATGACCGATCGCATTCTTACAGCTGGTTCATTCTCTAAATAGCCACACATAAATTCTAATCTGTGTTCTAATGACCAGTTGGGAGGAAAACAATGAGAGAATTGATGGAGCCATGCTTGTGGATGAATGTCGTTGCCAGAATTCTTAAATGTTTTGAATTTACGTGTAGTAATGAACAGCTTATAGTCAAAGTCATCATGTCGGCGAGTCGCATATCGGTCATTGTTACGTCGTTTCGGCGGTTCCATTTCAAAATTCGGTGCACCTTGCCAATTTCTTTCATAATTTCCGAAATGCGCTGTGTTATTATTTTGTGGCTGTTCCGTATTTCTATGTCCCTCTTCCCGTACTGGGGCGCGAGTGTCCTCTGAAACACGTAATTCTTGTATTACCTGTGTCAGCTGATCTTGTACTTCGCGGATTTCTCTTTGGTGTTGCGTATTAATTTGATTCTGATTTTGTTTGAATTTCCTAATTTGTTCGCACTCTTCTGTGTCATTAAAGACTACCGGTTTTGTGTCATTCAGATTATCATCTACCTTCGTAGATAAATTATTTAGCTGATCCGAAAGTTCAACTACTTTCTCTGATAAAGTACTAATTTCCTCCATGTGTCTTTCTACTGTGTCCTTTAAGTTTTCCTGAGTTTTTGCAAGTTCCGTAACCGAATCGGTAGACGCAACTGAGTCAATTTTAGCTTGCAGGGTCTCATGATTTTCATGAACAATAATTTGCAGTTCTTTTATGGCTGCTTCGTGATTCTGTAATGCATTTTCATGCCGCGAAAAAATAGGTTGAAAATGCTCACAAATTTGAGTTTTTACGTCATTACAGACTTTTTGACATTTCGATTCAATGTTATGTAACTCAGTAGTTAAATCTTCACGCGTTTGTTCAAGAGTCTGTTCCAATGAGTCTAACTTTTGAAGCTGTTGCTGTGTTTGTCTCTGATTTTGTTCCATTGTGTCTAACTTTTGAAGATTTTGTTCCATTGCGTCTAACTTTTGAAGACTTTGTTCCATTGTGTCTAACTTTTGAAGGTTTTGTCCCATTTGTTTCTGATTTTGTTCAAGCGTTGTGTCTAACTTTTGTAGCCTTTGTCCCATTTGTTGCATTAACTGTAATAACAGTGCACTGGTGTCTGAAACATGTTCCTCAGTGCTATTCGGCAGTGCATTTGAACCGGCAATATTCGCATTTTGTAAAGCAGAAAATGTGTCTTGATTTATTTGAGAAAACGGTGAGGACGCAAAACCTGAATCTACAGTATTTGCAAAAATTGTGTCCTGACATTTCGGATTCCTGAGGCGAGCTGTTGCCGAGCGATCGATCGATAACGCTTCCCTGTTCACTAATTGTTTCACTGCCTACACCATTATTTACAGCCCGCTCCATTTCCCTATGCACAATTACCAAATTACTACTTTGAACGTCTGTTACTTCATTACACAGTGGTGCTGGCAAGCTACGCTCGTCGTCACTATTATTTCTCAGTTTACTTTGGAGCCTAGTGTTACGCTTTTCACACGCCATTATTGTCACAATAT
Organism: Schistocerca serialis cubense; assembly: GCF_023864345.2. Lineage (NCBI taxonomy): Eukaryota > Metazoa > Arthropoda > Insecta > Orthoptera > Acrididae > Schistocerca > Schistocerca serialis. The sequence goes on along the minus strand of NC_064642.1, from coordinate 759,726,814 downwards.
TTCACACGACAACACAGAAAAACACAATTTGAAGAGCAAAAATAAGAGAACACATTAACATAGCACTGAAAATAATATGTAGTTAATTGCAAGCGCAGCTGCGAAACACTTGGAGCAAATCTACATGCATGCCACAACTGTTTTACTGTACAACAATGAAAGACTGCAACTACAAAGGAGATTCTCTCTACAATTACGCGCTAGCAATAAACAAAAGCTACACTAATTACACAAACTACAAGAAAAAAATCAGAAGATTCCAGTGAGGTATCCTCGGCTAAGGGTCGACATATGAAACGTCCCCTTAGAGAAATTATACAGGACTGTGCTTAAACTGACACACAATATTTTGTTAGCGCAACGCAATCTGACTTTCAATAATCCCTACAAAAGAATGGCCCTGACTAACATTAACCTATACGTTTCACAAATCACTTACCTCACAAAAATCTTCATTACTCGAACTACTGCAATACAGCGAGCACCACTACTGCCAGCTAAATAAAAGATTCAAACTACGGAAGGCACTAACTACTGATAGGGATAGTTAGCAAATGAAAGATATTAATAGAGAACAAACACCTGAATTCAGTCCACCCGAATGTTTGTTTTAAAATAGAGGTGGAAAAGGATGACTGTCTTCCCTTGCTGGGTAGGAGGAAGGTGGATGGTACGTTGGGACACGCCACTTATCTGCAGGATGTAGTTGTCACCATCCGCCTCAGCATGAAGGAGTACTTCGTACCTTTGTTCACAGGGCCCATGTCATCTCGAACCCTGACGGTTTGTCACCTGAGTTAGCCCATCTCGAAGTCACCTTTCGTCAGAACAGTTATAGCGAAAAATAGATCGGACGTTGTTTTATAGACCAGCTGTGCACCAGGTGAGTAACGATAGCGAGGTGGCACCAAAATCTACGGCCTTTTGCCTTACGCAGGGAGCATTTCGAACAGGATTGGTTGTATTTTCCGGAAATTTAATTGAAGTGTGTTTCGCGACCGCTATCTAAGATCAGGATACTTTTAGGTTCCATAAAGGATGGTCTTGGTTTGCGTAAGCCGGGTGTCTACCGTGTTCGCTGCAGCAGTGACATGTCGTATATTGGCCAGACTATGAGCACTGTGGAAGATCGACGTACTGAGCTTAAGTGGCCCACGCGCTTACAGCAGCTGAGCAAATCTACCATTGTAGAACATTGTGCAGGCGATGGTCATCCTATGGAATACGAGTATAACAATACAGAGATTCTGGCATGCACCTCCGGCTGCTGGGATAGTGCTTAAGGAAGCTGTTCAAATTAAGCTAGCAAGTAACGTTGTAAATTCTGTACGGAAACCTGCTCTCTCCCATGTTAAAAAACATAAGGAGAAAGAGTTAATCCTACCTCACCCGTTGATTATAAATTTCACTATCGATAACTACCGTCGTCGATCATCTTTAGTTTGTGATGGCGCTAATGTTTACAGCGTGTGTCGTACAAGTATTTTCTGAACTTCCTCTTTAGTAGACTGATGGCATTTCGCTAGTATTCGGCCAACGGACCGAAGTCTGGCACCTGCTTACCTACTACTGAACCAATGTGATCTCTCCATTTCACACCCCTACAAACTGTTACACTGAGGCTTTTATAAGTATTGAGCGATTCCAGTTGTGACTCGTTCACATTGTAGTCATAGGATACTGCTTTAATTTAAATTTCTGAACATTTGAAGCAAGCTGTCCATCATTGCGCTAATTTTAAAGCTTATCAAGATCGGAATCAATATTTGTGCTTCTGTTTTTAGAGAATACTTTATTTGTTTCCTAGTTTACAGAAAGGTCTTTGACTGTGTTACGTAGTACAAGTTGTGACACGAGCACATTGAGTTTGGGATTGTAAAACACGTAGTATCATTAGCAAACGGTTCTTATAACAATCATATGGCAACTACAAAGGTGGATAGTGAATGCTCAGAGTTTTCCTGTGTGACGAATGGAGTCAAAGTTGCATTCTGTGACCTAGGTCCTATAACATTTATGCAGAGTATAACAGTGAGGGTGCACTGTATGGATGGAAATATGAAATTTCAGTTGGCAGCAGGAAAATAACCTACCAGCATTGCAGAAAATCAGAACGTACTTAGTGGTCTGTTGTCCATAGTCAACACTACTAGTTTAAATTTCGGTCTAGAGATAAACGTGAAAAAGACCAAACTAATGGTTACTAATCGACAAGGTTTAAATCAAACCCATGTTACAGGTTGCTTAAAGGGCCTGGAGATGATAAATGATTATGTCTATCTTGGATCTGTAATCAATGACACAGGCAGGTGCGGCAGAGAAGTACGAGGGTCACTCCAAAAGAAATGCACACTATTTTTGTAAAAATACAGTTTTCATTCTGCATGTGTGAAAGTTTTACAGTGTGTACATACATCCTTCCCGCTTGTTTTCCAACTTCGTTCAATCTGTTCCCGTGAGTGGCGCCGTCACAGAATGTCTTCAAGATAGCTGCTACACTTGACGTTCGTCAGAAGCGAAGTGCTATCATAGAATTCTTGTGCTGTGAAAACGAGACAGTGGGAAACATCCACAAGAAGTTGAAAAAGGTGAACCGAAATGCTGCTGTCGATCGCAGTACAGTTTGTCGGTGGTCGAGCAGGTTGCGTGATGAAAGCGGGCACGGCAATATTGAGGATTGTCCTCGCAGCGGCAGGCCTCGTACTGCACACACTCCAGACAATGTGCAGAGAGCTAACGAATTGGTGACTGCTGACAGACGCATCACAGTGAACGAATTGTCACGCTATGTTGGGATAGGAGAAGAAAGTGTTTGCAGAATACTAAAAGGGTTCGCGTTAAAAAAGGTTTGTGCCAGGTTGGTTCCCAGGATGTTGACAGTGGCTCACAAAGAAACAAGAAAAATGGTATGCAGCGAACTTTTGGAACAGTACGAGAATGGTGGAGATGAATTTCTTGGAAGAATTGTGACAGGTGATGAAACATGGCTCCATCATTTTTCCCCAGAGACGAAGAGGCAATCACTGGAGTGGCATCATGCAAATTCATCCAAGAAAAAAAAATTCGAAACCACACCTTCTGCTGGAAAAGTTATGGCTACGGTGTTTTTCGATTCAGAAGGACTCTTGCTTGTGGACATCATGCCACCATAAATTCTGATGCATATGTGACGACACTGAAGCAACTACAAGCTCGACTGAGTCGTGTTCGACCACATCGGCAAAAGCACGATGTTTTGCTGTTGCACGACAATGCACGGCCACATGTCAATCAAAAAACCATGGAAGCGATCACAAAACTCGGATGGACAACACTGAAACACCCGCCTTACAGTGCTGACCTGGCTCCATGTGACTATCATCTCTTTGGGAAACTGAAAGTTTCTCTTCGTGGAACACGGTTTGAAGATGATGACTCCCTTGTGCACGCTGCCAAACAGTGGCTCCAACAGGTTGGTCCAGAATTTTACCGTGCGGGTATACAGGTGCTGGTTCCAAGATGGCGTAAGGCAGTTTAGAGGTATGGAAATTATGTGGAGAAATGAAAATATTGTTTCTAAAGGATGTATCTACACATTGTAAAACTTTCAAACATGTAGAATTAAAGATGGATTTAAAAAGAAATACTGAGCATTTCTTTTGGAGTGACCCTCGTACAATGATGAACTGTCCCTGACCTCACTAAATTCTGACGAAACCGGGAAATATCTCAAGCAACGAGGACACACTTGATGAAATCATTCGTGTTCCCTGTGATCTAGTACGGACGCGAGGCTGGGACCGTGAAAGCAAGTGACAAGGACCAAATTGATGTACTCGAGATGTGATGCTGGCGGAAGATGTGACTTTACTATGGGCAGAAAGATGACCCAATGCTTCCATTGCAGAAGAACTTAGCATCACAAGTATGTTATCATCCTGCGCCAGTGAAAGGTACTTCCAGTTCCTCGGATAAATTTTGAGAACAGAGGTATAATTTAGAAAAGGTTGTCTTGCAAGACAAAATCGAAGGTAGCAGATCAAGAGGAAGAGCAACAAGTAGACGATAGGATAATCGAAGCAGATTACTGGGCTGCCTCTCCACGTTATACTGATCAATGTGGGAAGAGGAAGGTTGAGTTACTTAAGAAATGAATGAAGCAGTGAGGTCATGACACTCAGCAGTGAGTAAACCTACTAATGATGATGACTATCCCAGATTGAATTTTTCTCTCTGCAGCGGAATGTGTGCTGATATGAAACTTTCTGGCAGATTAAAACTCCCTGTCGGAACGAGACTCGAACTCAGAACCTTGTCGTATGCTGGCAAGTGGTGTCCCACGCACGAGCACGACCTGTCCTCACAGCTTTATTACCGCCAGCACATACCCGTGTAAAGCAAAGTTCTCCGAGTTGCAGTCTTCGTGCGGCAGACAGTTTTAACCTGCGACCAAGTTTCATAATGATAATGAATCCCTTATAGATAGCTGCATCATCTATAAAAAGTCTAAGGTTGTTATTAAAATTGTCTGCAAGACAATTCATATAAAGGTTGGGACTGTTAAAACTGTTTTGGGAAATATATGGGAAACTACGCATCAGATTACAAAAACAGTTGTAATAACAGTTGCTCGTATTCGTCTCCAAGGGGGACATCCAATGATATTACATTCGACCCCCCTGCCCCAGCCCGAGAGTCTGGGAGAGGGGTCAACTTTGAAACCGTCAATAGGAACTCCCAATTTTTACTGCGGATGCGGATTCTCCGTGAAAGATATGTAACTTTTGTATGGAACAATTTTATCGTTACGTCACAGATGGCGCTGTAATCGACACAAATCAAAATGGATTATAATCCATTGAAAATGATAATATCTCAGGAAATTATCCAACAGAACAAGATCCCGGGAAGATAGGAGGGAGGTATTCTTGTATTCTGTAATGCTACGCCCGTCGTTCATAGCAAACCAACTTGATTCTCCATATTATGGTGTTCACATTATTGGTGTAATTACCTAGACAGGGGGCACTGAAGTGGAAAGCTGTTATCAATGTTCTTACATTTAGCGTTACCCATGAACAACGACGTAGTAGTGTTTTATTCCATGAACAACGACGTGGATGTAATAGTGTTTTATTGACTTCAAGGTGCTTGTTTGAAGAGAGTCCTATTGCCTCTCACTGTCGACGTGCTTGTCTTAGGTGCGTCCCCTCGCCTCTCACAAATCTTCCTGTTTTACTGAAGAAAATGATCGAAATTATGCTCGTCTGCTGCAACACACATTGCAATCCTATTTCTGATCGATAATCCCGCTTCTCTAAGTGTCTCTTCTTTAATGTTTGCACATTCAGTGAGAATTCATTCCTCTATATCCGCAGGGGTTGTTGGTACGTCCATGTAACATTTCTCTTGTAGCGTTCCTACAGGAAAAAATCGGGAGGCATCAAGTCGGGTGAACGCGCAGGCGACTCATGAGGACTTACTCGTCCAATTCATCGGCCAGGATCGTGTCGATTCAGACCTTCGCGGGATATACACGAATAATGCGATGGACAGCCGTCGTCTTGAAACCACATGTCAAATCTTGTTTGAAGTGGGACATCTCCCAGTAGTACTGGAAAAATGCTATCGAAAAAGTCACCACACATTGGACCATTCACGCCAAATTTCTACGCACTGCACTTACGGGTACGATCATCGTACGTTTCGTACTGACATCTGAGGTTATTTCACGCAGTGCTGTTTGTCTGTTCTCACTGACAACTCTAAGCAAATGCTCACGATCGTTAAGTGAAGGCTGGCGGCCGCTGCATTGTCCGTGGTGAGAAGTAAGACGTAAAATTTGGTATTCATAGCAAACTTTTGACATTATGGACTTAGGAATACTGAATTCCCTAACGATTTCCGAAGTGGTATGTCGCATGCGTCTAGCCCCAGCTACCACTCCGCGTTCGTTGTTGTTGTGGTCTTCAGTCCAGAGACTGGTTTGATGCAGCTCTCCATGCTACTCTATCCTGTGCAAGCATCTACATCTCCCAGTACCTACTGCAGCCTACATCCTTCTGAATCTGCTTAGTGTATTCATTTCTTGGTCTCCCTCTACGATTTTTACCCTCCACGCTGCCCTCCAATACTAAACTGGTGATCCCTTGATGTCTCAGAGTATGCCCTACCAACGAATCCCTTCTTCTAGTAAAGTTGCGCCACAAATTTCTCTTCTCTCCAGTTCCATTCAATACCTCCTCATTAGTTATGTGATCTACCCATCTAATCTTCAGCATTCTTCTCTAGCACCACATTTCGAAAGCTTCTATTCTCTTCTTGTCCAAACTATTTATCGTCCATGTTTCACTTCCATACATGGCCACACTCCATACAAATACTTTCAGAAACGACTTCCTGACACTTAAATCTATACTCGATATTAACAAATTTCTCTTCTTCGGAAACGCTTTCCTTGCCATTGCGTTCAGAGTCTGTTAATTAGCGTCGTGTGGCCGCAATTACGTCGGCAATCTTTTCACATGAACCACTTGAGTACAAACGGCGCTCCACCAACGCACTGCCCTTTTATACCTTGTGTGCATTGTACTACCGCCACCTGTATATGTGCATATCGCTGTCCCCTGACTTCTATGAGCTTTGAATGATCCTCCACATGCAGTGTCCCCGCTATCAACAAATGCTCAATCCAGTCAGAAACTTCGCTGACACCCACCATTCGATCGCACTTTCGGTGATAAGCGCACGTCTGGTACTTAGTCAAGTTGTAAGGTGCCTCTTACGCGAGGAAGACTTTTTTACCAATTTTAATAAATTATTGTCTCTCATTGATGTATTCGCGATAGGAAGTGCTGTAGTCCGTAGCCGGCCATGAATCGGAGAGCATTTCCCACGCTGGCTGGCTAGGTGACGAAGCGACCATAAGCCGCGCGTAGTGGGGTTTGGGTTCGGCGCTGGACCGTAGCAACAAGCGTCAGCCTGGAAAATATACATGACGGGAAGTACCGACATCTTGGCGCCTAAAGTCACCGATTTTGTTTATTTATATTTAATAATTAAAGTCATTTATGACAACATGAATACTAGGAGGTGCCTCTGGATGTTTAAAACCATTTATCATACTTTTGCCTCGTTAAAATTCACACCCGTTCATTAACAAATGCATATCTTAGTAAGTACGAACTTGATCGGAAATCCACGAACTATGACGAAACTAGTAAGAGATACGGACTGCGCGCCAAAGTCGGCAGTCGGCGTTAAGAGATCTTCCTGTCTTGTTCGATGGTAGCCATGCTCTCGGTTACGAGTAGTTTGTGACGTGAGTGTTTCATTATTGATCTAATAGGAATAAAAGTGATATTGCGGCATTCTCGAGTAAATAGATACCTCAAAGTCAATCGACAGCAATTTCAGATAATTAGCTTCCACCGACAGAGACATCCAATGCGCCAATGAACAATCTGCACGGGACGACATTTACGAGAGCTGCACCGCGCACAGGTAGGAGAAAATCCGACGACACGACCCACCAAGGCGGATCAAGGGAGGTCCGACTTACACTCACAAATTCCGGGTGGAAATGCTGACCAGTTATACTGTACGTCACATATACCACCCTTCACAGACTCGCGGCTAAGCTGAGTAATAACGGTATCAGATTAGAAGCGAGGGGATCTTCCAAAGGGTGTGCGGACATTTGCCACGCTGGACATTTGCCACGATTTTACCTGCTCCGAAGGATTAGGTCCCTTGTCTGCCCCTCCTCCTCCTCCTCCTTCTCCTCCTCTTCACCCACCGCCCGACCCGCAGTAAAGGTACTTACTGAGCCTTTCCCCTGGTTTACTTATCATAGGACCAGTATCTCTATGGGTTTTCCGCAACATCTCTAGAGAGAGTTTCGTTGTGGAAACTATTACATTCATCTCGCATTGAAATCCGCATAAAATTTCGAGCCTCAGTAGTAAAACTTCGCCAATCTTGGAGATTTTGCGCTCGTCTAAATTATACGTGCCTTTTTCGGTGCTCCTCCAGCAGCCTTCTGTCGTGTTTTGTGCACCATGGGGAATCAGTTCCGTCTGTTATTAATTTATTTGGTATGAATCTCTCGAGTGCTGTAGATACTATTTCTTTGAACACAAGCCACATATGGTCTTCACTTACATAGTTTGAAAGGATTGGAGACTATCTCTTAGAAAGTAGTCAACCGAATTTTCAGTTGCTTTTATAAATAGATGTATTTCGCGTTAGGTTTGGTGAATTTCCCTGTTACGGAATTGAGCCTCGCTACGACTGTGTGTTCACTAATCCCTGTATCCGTCGTGATGTTCAGGATTATTTGTGGCTAAGAGGTCAAGTGTGTTTTCGTAACCATTTACAATTTGAATGGCCTCGTGAACTAATTGTTCAAAATAATTTTAAAAAAATCATGTAGAACAATTACGGAAGTTGTTTTCTATCTACAATAGGGTGTGAAAATGTATTTTTTGTCAACATACGGAAGGTAGATTGAAGTCACTGCCAACTATAATTGTATGAGTAGGGTACCTATTTGCGATGAGACTAGAGTTTTCTTTGAAATGTTTAGCAACTGTTTCATCTGAGACAGGGGAGTCCGTAAAAGGAGCCAGATATTAATGTATTCCGGTTGCCGAATATGACCTCTGCCCATACTAACTCTCAGGAACTACCTGCTTCAATGTCGCTTGCGAGCTGGAACACACATTACATTATTTTTCCTTAAGTTGTGCTTTCGGTTTCTGTTGTTGTGGAGATCATTACAATTACCGCTTTTCCCTCCAAAACCTAGGATGCTTTCTCTGTGACCCCGTAAATACCAGAGCTAGACAATGTAGAACAACAACGTACGTTACAAGCATAGCATTCTGTATTACTTCATTTCCTTATTTTTAACATTTTAAAACTGTACGTCGAATTTAGATGACATATCAATCATAGATGTTCTTATCTCTGTTTAGTGAACGTATTATCAGTCATGTTTTGAACATTGTCCCGCTAAACTTTATTAACTAATGTTTCACCGCAAGAGATATCGCATTTTAGAGAGTAAATTAATATGAAGTATGTCGTTTTTCTTTTCTTACATTCACATAACCATTTCTTCTTTGATATTGTCTTTTGGAGATGCAGTTGTAGTAATTAAAGTAGGCACAAATGCAGTGATCAAAAAGAAATGATTAGCGTACATTCGCATTCTCTTTACATCGTTCCTTTCTTGTTGCTCCCATGGCGATGAACTGTTTCTATCGCAATCAGTAAGCGTGAAAGGAAGCTACCGTACAGACAGAGGTATCTATATTTATACTTGGAAAAAATAATTACATACTGACATAATTGTCAGAATTGCTTTCGTTTCCCAAAAGTTATATTTCGATTTCGGAAAAGAAGCTCTGTATTTCGCCAAGCTGTCTAAGAAGAAGGTCCCTTGCATACTTGTTGTATCGAGTAAGATGTGGAGACGGCGGTTTGAAAGCGGACAGAGGTAGTGCGGGGAAGGGCGTCCCTTACCTGAGGGATCGCTACTCAAGCTACCTGGCGAAGGGGCAAGTGTGGCAAATGTCCGGTGTGGCAAATGTCCGGCGTGGCAAATGTCTGGCATTCCATGCAAAGTGCTTTGCGGAAGTCGTGAAATACTGCCTCGATCCGTGGCTTTCAGGTCTTGTCGATGCAGTGGCTGTGTTGCAGTGGCGTAGCGTGGTTGTAAAGGTTGTGGAGACTCCGCATTTATAATAGGTAGACAAAATAGTACAATAAACAGTCATTTAAACAAGTGAAACAAAATGCATCAAATAAAACAACAAGAACAACAACTACTACTACTACCACCACTACCGCCGCCACTAATAATAATAATAATAATAATAATAACTAACTTGTTCAAGAAACGATGACAAATTTGTAGAACTCCAGCAGCAAGAGAAGAAGCACTTGTATTTTCTTGTATACAAGTGCAAAGCGCCTGTCTTTTCTTTCCACGAATGAGTCTATAACTCGGTCTACAAAGATCTGATCACTGGATAACTCTCCAAGTAGTGTCTTTTCTATTGCTAACGTGCTCAAACACGACAGCCGGGTGGTAGACATTGAATTCCTTAAATAATTCTTCACTCGTTTAAGAGTACTCATGCTTCGTTCACTGCCTGCTGTAGTTGCAGGTAGGGTGAAAACCAAACGCAGGAACTTCGTTGTTTCTTCATAAACAGAGTCAAATCATTCTTGACAATGTACTTTGAGTATTCTTGGAGATAAGTGTTTTTTCACATCAGCGTATATGTTACACAGTGCATTTTCAAGTTGTTCTTGTTTGAAAAATGGGTACTGTTCTAATAACTGAAGCGGTTTCAACTTTGGAAATTCTTTTTGATAGTTCGGGAAACACTTTTCGTTCAAAAGTTCACAAAATGAATTTGGGGAAACTCTTGAAATCTTCTTTCCATCTGAACAATTTGCAAATCCAGTATCTCGTAAGTTAGTATCCTGAGAGATGTCTTTTGACTGTCACGGAATGATAATTTGCCATTCAAACACAAACTGCATTTAATGCATTCATCAACGAATGTTTCCGTTCTTAATTGCCGTAAGTTTCTGAAAACAGTTCTTATTTCGTCGTGGCAAGCAGTTATACTGACAGATTTTGACTGAAGAACATAAAAGAATTGAACAACATAAACAAAGCAGCCTCGGTAGAAACAAAGCAAGTAGACAAACGTAGGATCATCCATCCGTCGTTTCATTCTCACAGTACAGCTCGAAGATTCTGGGTCCCACTGAGAGTCTGTATCATCAATTGTATAATTAAAAACACTATATAGCTCTGAGAAATGACTAGATATTGTTGACACTGCCCTGGAATGAAAGTTCCAGTGAGTGTTTCTTGCATGTGCTAGTTTAAATCCTTTCTGTTAGCAATACACTTCGTTTTGATGATTTGCTTAAAAAACGAATGGAATGCAGCAAAATCACTTATAAACATGCGTACTTTTCGTATGATTTTGGAGGCGTGTAACAGTACCAAAATCAGTTGGTGTGCGTAACAATGAATAAACAGCGCATAGGGACAGAACAGCTTCACCAATTGTTGTAATCCTCTTTTTCTCTGCCCGCCATTACGGAAGCGCCATCATATGTTTGACTAACCACTTTTCTTTCCACATTCCATTCTTTCAATACTGCATGAATAATGTTTGATAAACCTTCATCAGTTTTATCTCCAGAAACATCGTAATATCCAACGAATCTTTTCTCAATTTTGTCTGCAATACAGTATCTGAATATCATACTCATTTGACTCTTGCATGACACGCCTAATATTTCATCAGCTTGAATCCAAATTAAATTGCAGTTCTGAATTTCAGATCTTATTTTCTCACTAACTGCCAGAGTTATCATTTCTATTACATCATTCTGTATATCTGGAGAAGTTCCTTTAAAGGTTGAAGATGATAACAGATGGTCTTAGATTAACTGCTCTCCTTGAGCTAGTAAATTCAAAACTCTCGTGTTGTATGCAACTTGTTCGTTGTATTTTATTGCTGTGAGACGAGCGGCTTCAGATAGGGCGTGCTCACTTCCACTTTTGCCAAATAACTGAAATGATTCTTTGTTCTGCAGGTGACGTTTTGATATCTGATGCTTTGGTGCTTTCCGGTCAAAGTTCTTTATTGTACAAATGCCCTCATTGCACCATTCCTTTTCACCACCTAACAGAAGACATATATAACAATATAATCTGTTATTAACTGCATTCGCAGTCGGCCAAGTATACTTTTCGTACCAGGCTGTCTGAAAAGTGAGTTTTTGTTTGGCTTCACTTAAAACTACACTGAGTCTAAGTAGGTCGTTTGTCCTTCAATTCGCACTTTTTTTCGTACGGTATGTTAATGTAGAAAAAGGCGTTTTTAATAAAAATTCTATAAGGTGTTCAGTTGCTCACTCACTCATGTTGGCGACACGACGAAAATATGCACTAAAATCTCACAAGAATGACTACGAACACAAACCGCGCGACTGTCCACTTCCGTGTTAAAATCATGCACAGAAGCGGCAGAGACTAGTCTCGATACCTACTAGCCAAGTGCAGCGCACCGGCCTTCGTGGAAGAGGGGATGTGGAGGGGGCGCAGGCGCACACAGCCAGGTAAGGGAAGGGAGGCAGAGGCTGAGAGCAGTCGAGTCTCAAGCAGGCAAATACACCAATGCTCACGAGTGCAGTGCGGGCTACAAGACTGACGTCTTCGCACATTTAGAGCTCTTAGCAGAAAGTTATTTACATTTTTGTTATGAATTGCTATTTTTTTAAGCACGAATACAGGGGAGACTAAATCTCAAAGTCTCCCCTCACGCTACGCCACTGGTGTGTTGTACCGCACGCTGGCACATTTGGACAGCCGACTGCTCGGCTTACCCTGGCAGCAGCAATGCTGCCGGCGGTGCGGAGGAGGAGCCGCGGAGTGCGTGCGGGCGGAGGGCGTTGACCCCGGCCGGGAGGCGCCGGCTGACAGCTGACGTCACTCCCTCCGTCTGCTGTCCACAGCGCACGCACTCTGCCGCTTAAGTAACCGCGGATCGACGGTGAGGCGACTCGCCGCCTGCGTCCTGCCGCCTCCCTGCTGTCTCTGCTACTGCTCAGTGCTCACTGTGCCGCGTGCCGCCACACGCCAGACCGCCCGGTGCCTGCTGTTTGCGTTTCGTGCTGAAACACAGAATCGCATCAGATTACTTCCCCTTCGAGTCAGCACGTAGACCAACTAGGATACTGTTGCTACTACTACTACGTGATCACGCCCAGTGGACCGCACGCATCTACAAGTTTCCTCCTCCACTGTATTCTGTCCATTGCTGCTATCCGCCATCCGTTCACATCAATTGACATTCGGTTTAAATCTCATGGAGTCCATCACTCCAATGCTTCTTGGGTCTCCCTGGGGGTCTCATTCCTGTAGGTGCGAAATCCAGGCGCTTCCGAGGCCATCTGTGATCCTCCATCCGGGCCACATGGCCGGCCCACTGCATTCGTTTGGCTTTGGCAGTTCCTTCTATGCTGGGCTGCTGGTATAGTTCCTCAAGCCCTCGGTTGTATCTGATCCTCCATTCCCCTGTGTCTGCATCCAGAACCGGACCGAAGATCGTCCGAAGCACTTTTCTCTCAAAAACGAGGAGCTTATGGAAGTCCTGTGTCCGGATACTCCACGTCTCACAGCCAGCTGGATCAGGGCTTTGCACAGTCGAATCTTGAACTGTCTGGAGAGATATCTGGACCGAAGCAGGTGGTAAGATCAGTTTCCTGGTTGTATTCTGGCATTGATCTCTGCTTCACATCACGAGTCCTCAGTGAAAAGTGCCCGTAGGTATTGGAATTCTTGCACTCTCTTGTAGGCATGGTCCCCAACCTGCAGTGATTGTACATGATCAGCAGTCTGACAATGACCACGCGTCATAACGAGGTACTCTGTCTTGGCTTCGTTTATGTTTAGCCCAAATTTGCTTCCTTTAGTGGTTTGGTCTTTTGCTCCAACTCCTCTTCCGACCTAGAGAGTAAACAGATGTCGTCTGCATCGGCTAAGTATGCCAGTCTCTTTCCTTCGATTTCAATCCCTTCGTTCTCTTGGAAGGGCAAGCGTACGATCTTCTCGAGGGCGAAGTTGAACAGGATAGGGGACAACCCATCTCCTTGCCTAAGTCCTGTCACAATTTCAAACTCCTCAGTTACGCGATTTCCCATCTTCACCTTAGCACTTGTTTCGTTCACACAGATCTTTATCAGTTTGATGAGTTTCTCTGCTATGCCAAACTCCCTTAAAAAGTTGAGCAGGCTCTTGCGATGTATGCAATCATAGGCCTTCTTAAAATCAACAAATAAAGTATGCAAATCTTTACCATATTCACCCAGTTTCTCAGTGAGCTGCCGGAGACTGAAGATGTGATCTACTGTTGACCGTCCTGGCCGGAAACGTCCCTGGTACTCCCCAATCACCGATTCTGCCGCTGGCTGATTCTGTGTATGAGGCAATTGGACAGGATCTTATAGCAGACGTTAAGCTGGGCAGTTTCTCGATAGTTGTCACATTTCAGTTTGTCGCCCTTCTTATGAGTTAACAGATCAGACATACTTTCCATTCTGCTAGTAGTTCTTCTTTGGTCCATACTGCCTGTATCAGTAGGTGTATTCTTTCTGTAAGAGTCTCTCCTCCTGCCATGATCATTTCAGCCTGTATTCCATCTTACCTGGACTCTTAGTCTGCTTAAGTTATCTGATTCCGGTTTTTATCTCATCCAGTATAGGTTGGGGATAATTTGCATGGGCTGTAATTCGGTACTGGAAATCAAACTGCAGTTCGGGTTCATTTCAATTTAGCAGCTGTCGAAAGTACTCAGCTATGTCCCTATCTTTCGTCAGGATCTTATCATGGGAATCTTTGACAAATTTCTGCTTGGCCTGGTGACCTTTGCAGAGGTACCTCACCTTCAGAAACATTTCTCTAGTCTTGTGTCCTCTGAAGTCTGTTTCTGCTTCAATGATGATATCCCTTATGTATTTCCTCTTTGCTCAACTAGGATACCGCTTGAAATACCATGTAACTATAATTAAAGTGCAGCTACTCACTGAAGTCCAATGCGGGCTGTAATTATCGTATGTCAACGAAACTTGATAGATTTACTAATGCGATAATGCGGAACCGATTTACGCTCGGAAAAAAATTGGTTCCAGTTTTCACCACCGGGACCAAATCTGGCACAGTACAGCATCTCATCCACGCCGCCAGTGTTTACACTGAACAAATTACGTGAGCAGTGGTTAATAATAAAATCAACTTTATGCCTTTCGCATTTGTTTGATATTTCATGCCCATGTTTCGTTGCTAAGTGCCAGATTTGCACCTGGTGGCCAAATTTGGAACTATTTTTTGCCTGCACAGATCGGTTCCGAACTAACGCTTTAGAACGCCTACACTACTGGCCATTAAAATTGCTACACCACGAAGATGACGTGCTACAGACGCGAAATTTAACCGACAGGAAGAAGATGCTGTGATATGCAAATGATTAACTTTTCAGAGCATTCACACAAGGTTGGCGCCGGTGGCGACGCCTACAACGTGCTGACATGAGGAAAGTTTTCAACCGATTTCTCATACACAAACAGCAGTTGACCAGCGTTGCCTGGTGAAACGTCGTTGTGAAGCCTCGTGTAAGGAGGAGAAATGCGTACCATCAAGTTTCCGACTTTGATAAAGGTCGGATTGTAGCCTATCGCGATTGCGGTTTATCGTATCGCGACACTGCTGCTCGCGTTGGTCGAGATCCAATGACTGTTAGCAGAATATGGAATCGGTGGGTTCAGGAGGGTAATACGGAACGCCGTGCTGCATCCCAACGGCCTTCTACCACTAGCAGTCGAGATACAGGCATCTTATCTGCATGGCTATAACGGATCGTGCAGCCATGTCAAGATCCCTGAGTCAACGGTAGGGGACGTTTGCTAGACAACAATCATCTGCACGAACAGTTCGACGACTTTTGCAGCAGCATGGACTATCAGCTCGGAGACCATGGCTGCGGTTACCCTTGACACTGCATCACAGACAGGAACGCCTGCGATGGTGTACTAAACGAAGAACCTGGGTGCACGAATGGCAAAACGTCATTTTTTCGGATGAATCCAGGTTCTGTTTACAGCATCATGATGGTCGCATACGTGTTTGGCGACATCGCGGTGAACGCACATTGGAAGCGTGTATTCGTCATCGCCATACTGGAGTATTACTCGGTGTGATGGTATGGGGTGCCATTGGTTACACGTCTCGGTCACCCTTGTTCGTATTGACGGCACTTTGAACAGTGGACGTTACACTTCAGATGCGTTACGACCCGTGGCTCTACACTTCATTCGATCCCTGCAAAACCCTAGATTTCAGCAGGATAATGCACGATTGCATGTTCCAAGTCCCGTGCGGACCTTTCTGGATACAGAAAATGTTCGACTGCTGCCCTGGCCAGCACATTCTCCAGATCTCTCACCAATTGAAAACGTCTGGTCAAAGGTGGCCGAGCAACTGGCTCGTCACAATGAACTGTGGTATCGTTTTGAAGCTGCACGTGCAGCTGTACCTGTACACGCCATCCAAGCTCTGTAAGACTAAATGCCCAGTCGTATCAAGGCCGTTATTACGGCCAGAGGTGGTTGTTCTGGGTACCGATTTCTCTGCATATATGCACTCAAAATTGCATGAAAATGTAATCATATGTCAGTTCTAGTATAATATACCGGGTGATCAAAAAGTCAGTATAAATTTGAATACTGAATAAATCACAGAATAATGTAGATAGAGAGGTAAAAATTGACACACATGCTTGGAATGACATGGGTTTTTTTAGAACCAAAAAAATACAAACGTTCAAAAAATGTCAGATAGATGGCGCTTCATTTGATCAGAATAGCGATAATTAGCATAATAAAGTAAGACAAAGCAAAGATGATGTGCTTTACAGGAAATGCTCAATATTTCCACCATCATTCCTCAACAATAGTCGAGGAATAACAGCACTGTGAAACATGTCCGGAGTTATAGTGAGGCATTGGCGTCGGATGTTATCTTTCGGCATCCCTAGAGATGTCGGTCGATCACGATACACTTGCGACTTCACGTTACCCCAAAGCCAATAATCGCACGGACTGAGATCTGGGGACCTGGGAGGCCAAGCATGACAAAAGTGTCGGCTGAGCACACGATCATCACCAAACGACGCGCGGAACAGATCTTTCACGCGTCTAGCAATATGGGATGGAGCGCCATCCTGCAGAAACATCGTACGTTCCAGCAGGTGTTTATCAGCCAGGCTGGGGATGACGCGATTCTGTAACATATCAGCGTACCTCTCACCCGTCACGGTAGCAGTCACTGACGTTTTGCTGTCCAACGGCATCTGTCGGAGATTTTGTGAACTTTTTTTTTGTTCTAATAAAACCCCATGTCATTCCAAGCATGTGTGTCAATTTTTACCTCTCTGTCTACATTATTCCGTGGTTTATTAAGTTTTCAAATTTATACTGACTTTTTGATCATCCAATATTTGTCCAATGAATACTCGTTTATCATCTGCATTTCTTATTGGTGTAGCAATTTTAATGGCCAGTAGTGTACCAAGTTTCGCCCACACTTGAGCTCTGTGAACTCCTGCACTTTAGTTCTAACCACCCGGTACATATACGTGGATTTTCTTTTGCTATTTGTTGCACTTTCCCCTCAGTAAGTTCTCCATTCAGGGCGCTGTGGCGATGGGCAAGTTGTTAATTAATGGAATTAGTGTTCCAATAACTACAAAATTAATAAAAATTATGAAAAAGATGGAGCGACTTTTAACTTGTGGCATTCAGAGTCTCAAAAATAAACAAATTAGAATGGAAAGCTAACAAAGGATTTTTTTTATTTTGGAGCGCGACCACGTCCTCTATTCCGACTTGCTGAAAAGCTGCTTGACATATCAACTTTGACGCAGCAATATCCTAGTGTAATACCGACCAAATGAGGGGCCGACTGAGAATTTAAAGCTCGATTTTTAACCTGGAATTTTAAAGTATACTAATAGGATATTTGTGTGGAGGTCTATATAATTCACAAGAGAAATAGCCTCTAGTACTTTTTAAAAATTCTAAGATTGTAAATTAAACATTAAGCGTTAACTTCTCAACAGGCATCTTATTTGATATTCAAGATTTGTAGCACCATTCAGAGGCGCGTGAAATGTTTCTCTAATCTCTTTTATTCCTTTTGTTGTTGTTGTTGTCTTCAGTGCTGAGACTGGTTTGATGCAGCTCTCCATGCTACTCTATCCTGTGCAAGCTTCTTCATCTCCCAGTACTTACTGCAACCTACATCCTTCTGGATCTGCTTAGCGTATTCATCTCTTGGTCTTCCTCTACGATTTTTACCCTCCACGCTGCCCTCCAATGCTACATTTGTGATCCCTTGATGCCTCAGAACATGTCCTACCAACCGGTCCCTTCTTGTTGTCAAGTTGTGCCACAAACTCCTCTTCTCCCCAATTCTGTTCAATACCTCCTCATTAGTTATGTGATCTACCCATCTAATCTTCAGCATTCTTCTGTAACATCACATTTCGAAAGCTTCTACTCTCTTCTTGTCCAAACTATTTATCGTCCAAGTTTCACTTCCACACAAGGCTACACTACTTACACTCCATACTTACTCTCAGCTAAATCATTTCACAAAACATTTGACCGCTTTTTACATTTTTTCAATGTCATTATGCTGTCGAAGTAACAGAACTCTCTTATCACATTTAGCACCCTAATTTAAATCCCTCGGCATCATCCGATTTAAGTCGACTACCATCTGTTTTGTTGACTATCATCTTATAACCTCATTGCAGGGCACTGACCGTTCCGTTCAGTTGATCCCTACATGCTGAAAGTTAGAACTCGAGCTGTATGCGGCCGTCCCGAAATTGTCCGTGAAATATGGCATGTTGGTGTCTATTACTACTGGAATGTGCCGCAAGGAGAAACGCTCAACAGTGTAACGTCGACGTCGACAGGGTGTTTTACCTCTAATGACGTCAGAGGTACGCCTCAGTGCGAGAATCACATGCCAGACGCGCTGAAGCTGAAGCGGAACCGTTTCGACGCACTTGGAACCGCAATACCGGGCTGGCTGGAATAACAGGACCCGTCTTTCAAAGGCCGCCGACTAAGCGCCCAGTGTCCGCAGCGGCGGTGAAAGCCCGGCAGAAGTGACGCGGACGTGGACGGGTGACTCCCGCTGAGTGGCGGCTACGGAGACGGCTGCTTTTCCTCGCTTGACGGTCGGCTGCCGACTTTCACCAGAGTCGGTCAGTCCAGCGCTGCTACGCGCCACCTGCCAGCCTGAGACCTTTTTCATCCGTTACTCAGCGCGGTCGAATACACCAGCGAACTGAGGGGCGAGGTTGCTGTCGACCGGTACTGTTCCGCAGGCGATGTCGCGCTACATTTTCATTTGCATCAACGAAAGAACAAAACGTCCGAAATTACTGGACGAATGCGCAGATCTTTACGACTTCTAGAATTTTAGAACATGTTTTGTGCTAGACTACTATGTGATACGCCCAGCTTAACCCGCAGGACAGGATAGGTAGTTTAAATTGTGGAAAGGGCCCAAAATAAGGGGCTATCAGTTACACTCGAACATACTACTTTCTTAATTGGTCAAACATTACAAGAGCCCAAAAAATTATTTTTTTTTTAACACACAGCTTTAATCTTTGGGACTTAATTACCGGCTGAAAGCCACTTTAATTTAAAAACGCCTGAAGGTCAATAAGTTATAACGCAAGCATAACCAGAAATTTAAAAGGCAAGCCTTATCTTACAACAGTTCTTCATTTGGGCTGAAGGCCCAAGGAATCTGAGATTTTCAGAGCAAACAATTTGAATTCAAAAACGTCTGAAAGCCCAACACTTCAGGCTAAACAACATTAATTTAAAAAAAATGGCTTTACCTAAAACAGTTCTTAATTAGGCAAAACTCAACCAAAACAGAAATTTAAAAGGCAAAGCCTTAACTTAAAACAGTTCCTTAGTTAGGCTGAAGGCCCAAAAAATCAGAGACTTCAAGAGCAAACAAGTTAAATTCAAATTGGCTGAACTCCTAACACTTAAACCATCATAACATTAATCTTTTTTAAATACCAAAGGCCTTGCGTGAAACAGTTCTTTAATTTAGGTTGAAGGCCTTAAGAGCAAAACAACAGAAACTAAAAATTGGCTGAGGGCTCAACACTTAAAATTCAACAACATTTTAAAAAATGTTCAAATGTGTGTGAAATCTTATGGGACTTAACTGCTAAGGTCATCAGTCCCTAAGCTTACACACTACTTAACCTAAATTATCCTAAGGACAAACACACACACCCATGCCCGAGGGAGGATTCAAACCTCCGCCGGGACCAGCAGTACAGTCCATGACTCCAGCGCCTCAGACCGCTCGGCTAATCCAGCGCGGCAACAACATTAAAACCTTTAAAATGCCAAACGCCTTGCGTGAAACAGTTCTTTAAATTACGCTGAAGGCCTAAAGAATCTTAGACCTTAAGGGAAAAACAACCTTAATTAAAAAAAGAGATCGGCAGGAAGCCATACAAGTACAAACAACAAGAACAAATAAAAAAAGGCAGTACACCCAAGAGCGCTCAGATGTTCGAGGGTCGGCCTGGAATTCAAACTAACGTTCGCTTAGATGAGACAGGCAGTCGGGCCAACCATTCACGATCCGACGACAACCCAACCAACCGACAGTCAACGGACCCTCTGACAAGATAACTTCCACTTCACCAGACCAGGGCACAACAGGGTAGTTCAATGGAACAACGTAGAAGGTATTGGTGCCCACAACCAATCACATATGGAGCTGTCAAACTACACACCGTGCTGGACAGCAACAACACGATGAGGAAACTATACTGCCTGAAATTTACGTCAATGGCCAGGGCAGGTAACCGGGACGTTAACGGCCACAAGGCAGAAGATTCCGCTAATGCACTTCAATTCAAATAACCAAATACAATGAAACTCCACTGCAGGGTGGCTAGAATTTTCCATTTTGAAAATCACATTGTTGCTTGCGGGAACAGCTGACAACGAGCTCCAAACGACACAATGTGAACAGTCTTGACTTGCTGGTGGATTAAATCAAAATTCAACTTTCGTGTCCAGGATCGGTGAGCCACGGACCTCGTAGCAATGGGAACAGCCCCACACACTCCGATACCGCGTAGAGACCACCAGCGGCTCCAGCCAAGCTACGTCCTGCGGACAATTCCTCGCTGCTCCACGCCAACCGACCGACTGGTCGCACACCGCCCAGCCGGAAAGTATAAGCTCCATGTCAAAGACAGTCCAAGGTGCGAATATCGATACACACCGCTCTTGCCACCCAAGGAAGGAGAGGGTAACAGCATAATCGCGATAACTGCGGGAGACTAAACACAGAATCGCAACGAAGATTTGATTGATTGATTTTAACAGGAGAGCTAAAACAGCTTAGGTCTAACCCAGAACTGCCCGCACCGAAACTAGGTTTATTGTGCGGTATCGCTCCCTGTATATCTAGTGAAGCCAACCAGTGCCCTTAAATAGTGCAAGAAGTCCCTCTACCAGTTTCTTGTTTGACACAATTTCTTCAGGTCTAGTTTCCCGAAGATTCTGTATCTTTTACTCTCCAATGCCATGTATTCGAAGATTAGGTGTTATGCAGTTTCTTCACCCTCATCACAGATCGTACATTTAGGGTCCTCTTCCGTTATACACATTGTGTGTAGGTGTTTTTTGAACTTCCCATGGCCGGTCATCAGTCCAGTCATGAATTTGATCTCCTTCCTGTTCAATCCCAGGATTACAGAGCTTCTTTTAAAACATGGCTTGGGCATCATTACCTTATCATGTTTTTGTTTATGGACCTTGGTCCAATATCCTACGTGCTACATCTACATCTACATCTATACTCCGCGAGCCACCTTACGGTGTGTGGCGGAGGGTACTTATTGTACCACTATCTGATCCCCCCTTCCCTGTTCCATTCACGAATTGTGCGTGGGAAGAACGACTGCTTGTAAGTCTCCGTATTTGCTCTAATTTCTCGGATCTTTTCGTTGTGATCATTACGCGAGATATATGTGGGCGGTAGTAATATGTTGCCCATCTCTTCCCGGAATGTGCTCTCTCGTAATTTCGATAATAAACCTCTCCGTATTGCGTAACGCCTTTCTTGAAGTGTCCGCCACTGGAGCTTGTTCAGCATCTCCGTAACGCTCTCGCGCTGACTAAATGTCCCCATGACGAATCGCGCTGCTTTTCGCTGGATCATGTCTATCTCTTCTATTAATCCAACCTGGTAAGGGTCCCATACTGATGAGCAATACTCAAGAATCGGACGAACAAGCGTTTTGTAAGCTACTTCTTTCGTCGATGAGTCACATTTTCTTAGAATTCTTCCTATGAATCTCAACCTGGCGCCTGCTTTTCCCACTATTTGTTTTATGTGATCATTCCACTTCAGATCGCTCCGGATAGTAACTCCTAAGTATTTTACGGTCGTTACCGCTTCCAATGATTTACCACCTATGGCATAATCGTACTGGAATGGATTTCTGCCCCTATGTATGCGCATTATATTACATTTATCTACGTTTAGGGAAAGCTGCCAGCTGTCGCACCATGCATTAATCCTCTGCAGGTCCTCCTGGAGTACGTACGAGTCTTCTGATGTTGCTACTTTCTTGTAGACAACCGTGTCATCTGCAAAGAGCCTCACGGAGCTACCGATGTTGTCAACTAAGTCATTTATGTATATTGTAAACAATAAAGGTCCTATCACGCTTCCCTGCGGTACTCCCGAAATTACCTCTACATCTGCAGATTTTGAACCGTTAAGAATGACATGTTGTGTTCTTTCTTCTAGGAAATCCTGAATCCAATCACAAACCTGGTCCGATATTCCGTAAGCTCGTATTTTTTTCACTAAACGTAAGTGCGGAACCGTATCAAATGCCTTCCTGAAGTCCAGGAATACGGCATCAATCTGCTCGCCAGTGTCTACGGCACTGTGAATTTCTTGGGCAAATAGGGCGAGCTGAGTTTCACATGATCTCTGTTTGCGGAATCCATGTTGGTTATGATGAAGGAGATTTGTATTATCTAAGAACGTCATAATACGAGAACACAAAACATGTTCCATTATTCTACAACAGATTGACGTAAGCGAAATAGGCCTATAATTATTCGCATCTGATTTATGACCCTTCTTGAAAATGGGAACGACCTGCGCTTTCTTCCAGTCGCTAGGTACTTTACGTTCATCCAGCGATCTACGATAAATTGCTGATAGAAAGGGGGCAAGTTATTTAGCATAATCACTGTAGAATCTTAAGGGTATCTCGTCTGGTCCGGATGCTTTTCCGCTACTAAGTGATAGCAGTTGTTTTTCAATTCCGATATCGTTTATTTCAATATTTTCCATTTTGGCGTCCGTGCGACGGCTGAAGTCAGGGACCGTGTTACGATTTTCCGCAGTGAAACAGTTTCGGAACACTGAATTCAGTATTTCTGCCTTTCTTCGGTCGTCCTCTGTTTCGGTGCCATCGTGGTCAACGAGTGACTGAATAGGGGATTTAGATCCGCTTACCGATTTTACATACGACCAAAACTTTTTAGGGTTCTTGTTTAGATTGTTTGCCAATGTTTTATGTTCGAATTCGTTGAATGCTTCTCTCATTGCTCTCTTTACGCTCTTTTTCGCTTCGTTCAGCTTTTCCTTATCAGCTATGATTCGACTACTCTTAAACCTATGATGAAGCTTTCTTTGTTTCCGTAGTACCTTTCGTACATGATTGTTATACCACGGTGGATCTTTCCCCTCGCTTTGGACCTTAGTCGGTACGAACTTATCTAAGGCGTACTGGACGATGTTTCTGAATTTTTTCCATTTTTGTTCCACATCCTCTTCCTCAGAAATGAACTTTGATGGTGGTCACTCAGATATTCTGCGATTTGTGCCCTATCACTCTTGTTAAGCAAATATATTTTCCTTCCTTTCTTGGCATTTCTTATTACACTTGTAGTCATTGATGCAACCACTGACTTATGATCACTGATACCCTCTTCTACATTCACGGAGTCGAAAAGTTCCGGTCTATTTGTTGCTATGAGGTCTAAAACGTTAGCTTCACGAGTTGGTTCTCTATCTGCTCGAAGTAATTCTGTTTCCTAAGCCAGTTCCGTAGTTCTAATTTAATCATAGCCTTGCTGATTGTCAGGACAGGTTCCGGTCCAATAAATGGATTTGTTGCCTCCCCATCCTAGCCAATCTATCGGCTTGTTCATTGCCACAGATCCCTGAGCGGCCAGGGACCCACACTATGTACACCCTATTGCTTCCCCCTAGTTCCACCAGAGCCATGTGGCAATCTGCAACAATCTTAGATCTTGTTGCAGGAGCTGCCAATAAACGAAGGTTTGATCCAGCACATAGCATGAGCCAGCCACGGCTCACTATGAATTTCGCGAAGAACGTGGATCCCCTGTGTAGAAAAGAACATCGGCTCTGCAAGCAACGATCGTGTGAACGCCTTCTCCGTGTGATACAGAGGACAGGAGACATCGGCGTCCAGGTTGATTTCTCCCTTGCCTTCTGGAAGGTGTACAATACACTCCTCATGATGTGTAGTCCATCCACAAAAGGGGTAGCTTACAAGATCCTCGATCGAGTGGTACTAGAGTATTGCTCCTCCTTCTGGGAACCTTGCAAGGTAAAAATTTGAACGTAAATGTATGGCATTGTTGTCTGGCATATACCATGGGGTGGGTTGAGCTGTCTGTTGGAAGGGGTGTTCTTCTCATGCGTACATTGGTCCCTTTCTTTGGAAGTACGTGAGAGTTGTATTGTATGTTTGTTTGTAGAGAGTAGGTGGGTATAATGGATATGTGTGTGTAGTGTAGTGTTACGTTTGTGCTGCAAGACGATGATGATGATGAGTCAAGAAGAGGGCGAAATCCGTTGCCAGTGCGTAGCTTGCTCCTCTCGAATAGCACAAGGGGGCCGCCCAGTTTAACGTGTCCATCCAATCGATGGATAACCACCGACAGTGTCACATGCCGTCACTTCATGAGACACTGCAGAGTGGTTTGCAATTTAATTCACCGCACTGGCGCACAAAGCGTCGATGAATACCTTCATGCCAACAACGCTCTTCCCTTTACCGACCAAACACTGGCAGCGAAAATTTCATCCCTCACCATGGTTCAAACCAGCTTATCTCCGAGTCGTGTGACAACTGACAGGCGCGCGTTTCCGACCTCAGCTATGGAGGCAGGTATCACGTACAACTGATACAAGAAACCCAGAAGATCTAGACAGGGTGCAATAATGTAACATCATATAGAGAATGTTTCACTGAACAATTTGAGATACGCAGCCTGGGGTTGCAGAAGCCAGCTTCAGGAAATATAGAAGTAAACGTGTCTGCCACTTTGCATTACTACTTTCCAGCTTACTTACAACTAACATGCGTACATGTTTACACGTCCAGTGCTATTTATTTACAGGTACATTCTTTATTTCATGCAAGGAAACAAGGAGGACGAGCCTGATCACTAGGAAGCCATGATGAAACGCCAATGCCACGCCAGACAACAGTGTTATACATCTAAGTTCACATTTTTACCTTGCAAGGTTCCCAGAGGGAGGAACAATACTCCAGTACCACTCGATAGAGGATTTTGTAAGCTACCTCTTTTGTGAGTGGACTATACATCATGAGGACTATTCTGAGGAATCTGTCTGGCAGCTGTCTTTCAGACAGTTGTTTGCTTTCCTTGTCCATAAGATAGTTCTGTGTATCGTATTTACATTATCTCATGACAGAACGTTCTATGAATCAACGACAGACCCATTCATTTCTCAGTGCTATTCAGAGACGTACAGTACAATACGATGGAGCAGTACCGGTACAGTTTTGCAGAACTCAGTGACATTCAGCTTGTGTATGGGGAAGTACAGGGCTATTACAAATGATTGAAGCGATTTCATAAATTCACTGTAGCTCCATTCATTGACATATGGTCACGACACACTACAGATACGTAGAAAAACTCATAAAGTTTTGTTCGGCTGAAGCCGCACTTCAGGTTTCTGCCGCCAGAGCGCTCGAGAGCGCAGTGAGACAAAATGGCGACAGGAGCCGAGAAAGCGTATGTCGTGCTTGAAATGCACTCACATCAGTCAGTCATAACAGTGCAACGACAGTTAAGGACGAAGTTCAACAAAGATCCACCAACTGCTAACTCCATTCGGCGATGGTATGCGCAGTTTAAAACTTCTGGATGCCTCTGTAAGGGGAAATCAACGGGTCGGCCTGCAGTGAGCGAAGAAACGGTTGAACGCGTGCAGGCAAGTTTCACGCGTAGCCGCGGAAGTCGACGAATAAAGCAAGCAGGGAGCTAAACGTACCACAGGATGGTGCTCCACCGCACTTCCATCATGATGTTCGGCATGTCTTAAACAGGAGATTGGATAACCGATGGATCGGTCGTGGTGGAGATCATGATCAGCAATTCATGTCATGGCCTCCACGCTCTCCCCCATGCGATTTCTTTCTGTGGGGTTATGTGAAAGATTCAGTGTTTAAACCTCCTCTACCAAGAAACGTGCCAGAACTGCGAACTCGCATCAACGATGCTTTCGAACTCATTGATTGGGACATGCTGCGCCGAGTGTGGGAGGAACTTGATTATCGGCTTGATGTCTGCCGAATCACTAAAGGGGCACATATCGAACATTTGTGAATGCCTAAAAAAACTTTTTGAGTGTTTGTATGTGTGTGCAAACCATTGTGAAAATATCTCAAATAATAAAGTTATTGTAGAGCTGTGAAATCGCTTCAATCATTTGTAATAACCCTGTACATAGCAGTGCTCTCGCTGCTGAAGGGCTGCACAGGGAACGTTTCCTTAAAGACGTCAGCTTTACGACGAGTGTTTATTTCTCTCGCTCGACGAATGCGGGAGACTGGTTAATCGGAAACAAGAAACGAGGGACCTGGCAACATGAGGACCACTCACACACTCGATTTTGAAGAGGGGATGCTGGAACGTGTTGCAGTGGACCCCACTACAACCACTCGTAGTATCGCAAGAGCAATGGGTGTATGTCACACCCATATCACCCACAAAGAGTCCGGGCAATGCTTGTGACTGACTTTGCACCAGGGTTTGCATTGTGTCAGTGGTTGATCCAACAATGGATTGATGGACCAGATTTTCTCCAAACCGTGCTGTTTACTGACGAGACCTCATTTGAAAGGGATGGTATTTCGAACAGCAGGAATAGCCATCTGTGGTATGAGGAAATCCCTCGCGCTGTAATAGTCATACCATCAAATCCGTTTTGCTGTGAATGTCTGCGCTGCAATTGTAGGCGACAATCTCACTGGGCTACATCGTCTACCGAACCTCTGGATGGACACCTATAGGTGCAATTCATTTATTCTTTCTTCACCAAACAGTATCTAATAACCCATTAGGACTAAACGGAGATATCGAAAAAATTCCATTTCACCCATACTTTACTTTCAAGGATTCTATTACATTTGTATTAGTATCATCATTATTAATTATATTATGCTTAATTAATCCTTACCTCCTAGGAGATCCAGATAATTTTGTACCTGCTAATCCCGAGGTACCTGAGTTGTTGGAGAACGTACCCTTGGCTGTTCGTGAGAGGATGTGGATACAACGTGACGGTGCACCGCCTCACTTCAGTGTGGATGTCCGCAACCACCTCAGTGCTGAATCTTCTGGTCGTTGGATTGGAAGGGGAGGTCCTATTCCATGATCTGGGAGGTCACCTGAAATGAATCCTTTTGATTATTTCTTCTGGGAATAACCGAAGTGTGTGAGATCACAGTGGATACGAGGATTGAATTAGAAGCCAGAATTGTAGCCGCCTGTGATGTGATCCGAAACACGGCAGGTATATTTCTCAGTGTGAGTCATGCTTGCATTGAGGTCATTGCCGTCAGTTTCAGCACATTTTGCAAGACGCAGTAAAAAAGATACGTTCATTGTGTCAACGATGGTATTTGCAATAAATGTAAATAAAAAAGCACACGTTAATTTACACTACTGGCCATTAAAATTGCTACAGCAAGAAGAAATGCCGATTATAAACGGGTATTCATTGGACAAATATATTATACCTGACATGTGATTACAGTTTCACGCAATTTGGGTGCATACATCCTGAGAAATCAGTACCCAGAACAACCACCTCTGGCCGTAATAACGGCCTTGATACGCCTGGGCATTGAGTCAAACAGAGCTTGGATGGCGTGTACAGGCACAGCTGCCCATGCAGCTTCAACACGATGCCACAGTTCATCAAGAGTGGTGACTGGCGTATCGTGACGAGCCAGTTGCTCGGCCACCATTGCCTAGACGTTTTCAATTGGTGAGAGATCTGGAGAATGCGCTGGCCAGGGCAGCAGTCGAACATTTTCCTGTATCCAGAAAGGCCCGTACAGAACCTGCAACATGCGGTCGTGCATTATCCTGGTGAAATGTAGGGTTTCGCAGGTATCGAATGAAAGGTAGAGCCACGGGTCGTAACACATCTGAAATGTAAGGTCCAATGTTCAAAGTGCCGTCAATGCGAACAAGAGGTGACCGAGACGTGTAACCAATGGCACCTCATACCATCACGCCGGTTGGAATCTTTACTTTTCAGAGCATTCACACAATGTTGGCTCCGGTGTCGACACCTACAACGTGCTGACATGAGGAATCATTTGCATATCACGGCATCTTCTTCCTGTCGGTTAAATTTCGCGTCTGTAGCACGTTATCTTCGTGGTGTAGCAATTTTAATGGCCACTAGTGTAGTTAGCGAACAGAGGACAGAGGGATTGACATTGCGTTCGCCAGCTTTATGGTTTGTCCTGTGGAATACTCGTTGCAGAATGTGCAAGTGAGCGTGAAAATTAATTTTTACAATGCTTGGTTATGCTGTTACGGGCTGTTCTTCCTACAACCGGAACACAAACGAAACTGACAATGTATCAGAGATACCGTGCAATGAAACATTACAAAAACTATGGCTGTCCAAATGTTGCAGGAAAGAAGCGTAAATGACGCGCATGCACGAATGTACTCTCGCCATTTCGCAGAAGCAGATTACATGTGTGATTTACAGTCTGAATTTCTCAATTTTCCCGAAAAAGAGTGCTCAAGCCAGACGCAGTTCCGTCGTGCAATTTACTATGCAGTAGTGCGATTGTCAATGTGTCACGTGCAATAAAAGCCAGAAGCAAACGTTATAAGACACGAGAACTACATAAAAGATCTCACGACACTTTGGAAAAGCTATCGCCAAATAAGATATAACTTAATGAGGACACATTTACGGATGCTAATATTTCTTCTGGTACGGATTAATTTACTTTGATGAACACTATAGCAGCGTTAGAAGGAAGAAATACCGCTCTGTGCTACTTCTGGAGCGTAATAGTGGTCTTCGGAGTCAGCTGTCAAGAGCACGACTTCTGCGCGAGGAAGAAATTAATAAGTCCCTTCTTGTGTCTCATGAAATTACTCGTGTCTTGGGAAAAATATTTTTACCCAGTCAAATAAAAAGTTTGTTAAATGGCTCAAAAAGGGTTCGACGAAGTAATGAGGACATTTGCAAAACTATTACTCTGCGCGCTATATCGCGGAAATGTTACAATTTTCTGAGGAGGAAAATCGAGTTTTCTCTACTGGTAGTGTCTACGTTGAGGGCTTGGATAAACCGCTCTTTCAGCTGCAGTCCTGGCATTTTGAAAGCTGTTTTAATTCTGATGAAAATGCAGGATAAAGTATTCACCGACGGGGAACGTGTTTGCGTTTTGTCCTTTGACGAAATGAACTCTGACAGCAGGATTTGCTATGATCGATAAGAGGACAGGATGTTAGGACCCAGCAGTAATGTTTTAGTCGTTATGGTGCGTGGGCCATTTGCAAGCTGGAAGCAACATGTTTATTTTGATTTTGATATTCGCATGACAGCTGTCCTCTTGAACGAAATTATTGTCACCTTAGCCAGTAATTCGTATAAGGTTGTAGCTTGTGTAGCATATATGAGAACAAAAAAAATTTCCGTTTGGAAGAAGCTTGGTGTGCGGCACATAAGCAATTGTTTACCTCATCCCAGCGACACACGGAAACGTGTGTGGGAGGGAGTTCGCTGATGTCCAGTATTTGCTGAAGCTGTTACGGACATATTTGCTGGATCAAGGCAGTACTGTAGAAAATAAGAAAGTGACGAAATCCGCATTCGAAAGACTTTCGGCTTTAGACAGTGGCGAGATGAAGCTAGGCAACACGTCACTGATAAGGGCAGGGGCCGACAAAGAGTGCTTTTGGCAACTCAATTGTTGTCTCACCCAACTTCTCTGGCTGTTCGGTATTTAATATCAGACAAAGGACACGCAAGTGACTTGAAGCATCTGGTCGATGATACTCTAGATGTTCGCAATTCAAGGACGTAAGAATTAAGAAAGTTCTGGCGTGTGGGTTCAGAATTCATTTCGAGGCAGAAGAACAATGTCTGCGCAAGTTCTACAAATGCTGTGAGAGCATGAGCGTTGGATCATCGAGACATTTGTTGCCCTTTTTAGAAAGGATGCACGAAATTTATCCGGTCACTTATATTCAGTGACTCATGAGAATACAATGTCAAACATATACTTACTGCCAGGCTGAGTTAGGACTGTCTGGAAAACTTTTCTCTTGTTAGGGGTTTGGGACACTTATTACCAACCAGCTCCAGTCGATGTAAAAAATAGGATAAGGCTGTAATCGTTAAGTGGCAATGCTTTCGATATTCCTCTGCCTAATGCTTCTTTCTTTGAACCTGATGAAGAAGGAACATTTGTGACTGCAGCAGTGTTCAGTAGAATTCTTCGCGATATGTCTGAAGACCTCTCAATGGTTGAAGGGCAGAGAGAAATTGAGGAAATACAATATACTGCAGAAAATTATGAGTTCCACAGCATCCGTGGGTTCGGAATGTAGCGTGAAGGGATTTCGATACCTTGCCGGATATTTAGCTCATATGACAGAGCATTACCGACACCTACCGAAGAAGTAGTGTCAGTCGCAGGAGAAAAATCTATCAGCTGGTTGTGCCTGATTTCTATGGGAGGTTTACTTGTGGGTTGAGACAGTAAGCCAATTCGAGCTGACTGTGGCTCACTTTCATGGCAGTGACAATTTGTCTAGAGAAAAGAACGCTATCAGCAAGTTGCGTGCAACATTTGGTGAGCGCTTCCCCAATATACACAAAGAGATAATTAGAATTTACGCTGGAACTCGATCATTTATCCGTTTGCGCTGGTTTTCATTAAGAGAGAGAGCAGGAACGTCTGAGAAAGCTCATCGGAAAAAAGGGGAGAAAATGGCATACATCATCACAATAATCTATTCAGTACGTAGTTTCAAATGGCTCTGAGCACTATGGGACTTGACGTCTGAGGTCATCAGTCCCCAAGAAATTAGAACTTCTTAAACCTAACTAACCTAAGGACATCACACACAGCCATGCCCGAGGCGGGATCCGAACCTGCGACCGTAGTGGTCGCGCGGTTCCAGACTGTAGCGCCTAGAACCGCTCGGCCACTCCGACCGGCCAGTACGTAGGCTAACTGATGTCTAAATGAAAGTTGCGTATGTAGATACGTACATTTTTGACACAACCATTGTATATAGACTGTGGTTGCATATGGCATTGTGTTTGTAAGCGTCTCCCGTATTTTCTATATTTACAGTACTGCTTGGCAACTTCATTGCAGAGGAGATATGGTAAGGAAACTTGTTTTTTTATTTATATAATCGAAATTGACAGCAATTATGCCATTATGTAAGTTTATTTCCATGCGATTAAATTAATAGTTTCTGGTTTATTTGAGTCAATGTTTCGCATTTCAAGTGTGTGTCGGTGTGGTTGTGATCTGATACTTTACCGATGCGTAAGGCATAACCTACGATAGAATATCACTCATCAGTTTTAACTCTAACATGTTAACAGCAGAAAAGCAGTTTGAACTTCCAAATTCTGGTATAAACAAAATCTTTCGCCAAAAGCTTGACGTAAACGCGCATGCCGCGTCGTCTGCTTGTGAGCACCTGCTTCCACGCTGACATCACAACGGCAGCCAGTGGCAGAGAACAGCCTTTACTGCCCAACCTCATTATTTATTATCTTTGCTGCGGACTACGTAACGAAGATGACGACTTAACATCTTTGATCATATTTTTACCGTAAACGAAACAGGTAGTTTTCATTACGCAAATTTTGTGAATCGGGAAAAAAAGAACGAGTTACAATTACGAATCTGTCATTTATTAATGAAACAAACATCTACCAGCAAGAGAAAGAATCGAGTACCGTAATAAAAAAAGCTTTATAGGTATGGATTACGAGCATGAACTAAAAAAAATATTTCACGTAAAATAATCGTAATTAGTATCGAAATAATCTTCGTTGCCTGCAAAATGATGACATATTTTTTCAAGACGTTGACGGTGGTTATCAGATTTATAATCTCCTCAACCAGTTTCAGAATAGTGAAACGCACTCTCGAAATTACCATCATCAATACATGGACCGGGGACCGCCTCCATATTTTGCAATAAAGACTGATAACTGACGAAATCTTATAATCTCCACAAAATAGAGTACTTTTTCTAACACAGAGGTGAGATTAAAAATTAATTTGTTGCGAAACTAAGGAAAATATTGCAACAATAATTGCTTTAGGGAAATAAAATTCTAAATGTTCACCAAAAAGTGACGCCACAGTACCCGTTACCGTTACATCACTTGACAGCAGACGGCTAGATTCGCAAATTCTTATTGGCTACAGTACCATCTGTGCAATGAAATAAATCTAAATCTCGACGTTGACTGTTGCAGTGTGCTAATGTGATAGCTCTCACTGTCACATTTCCGAGTGGCAGCTTCATTACCGTACTGACAGAGGAAGCTCTCTTGTAGTGCTACAGAGTAATTTGCCGTAGTCCATGTAGTAAACAGGCTGACGAATAACGCTTTGCGTTTGAAAAGTAATGCTATACTTGATTATAGAACATGAGTGTAACATAGAGGGCCATAAAACGATTTATAATTTTATTTCAGTTTATTATAAGTAGTTACAATATATCCTGGGTGATCAAAGTCAGTATAAATTTGAAAACTTAATAAATCACGGAATAATGTAGATAGAGAGGTAAAAATTGACACACATGCTTGGAATGACATGGAGTTTTATTAGAACCACCCCATATTGCTAGACGCGTGAAAGATCTTTTGCGCGCGTCGTTTGGTAATGATCGTGTGCTCAGCCGCCACTTTCGTCATGATTGGCCTCCCAGGTCCCCAGACCTCAGTCCGTGCGATTATTGGCTGTGGGGTCACCTGAAGTCGCAAGTGTATCGTGATCGACCGACATCTCTAGGGATGCTGAAAGACAACATCCGACGCCAATGCCTCACCATAACTGCGGACATGCTTTACAGTGCCGTTCACAACATTATTCCTCGACTACAGCTATTGTTGTACAATGACGGTGGACATATTGAGCATTTCCTGTAAAGAACATCATCTTTGCTTTGTCTTACTTTGTTATGATAATTATTGCTATTCTGATCAGATGAAGCGCCATCTGTCGGACATTTTTTGAACTACTGTATTTTTTTGGTTCTAATAAAACCCCATGTCATTCCAAGCATGTGTGTCAATTTGTACCTCTCTATCTACATTATTCCGTGATTTATTCAGTTTTCAAATTTATACTGACTTTTTGATCACCCGGTACATTAGAACGGAGATTGATGAACGCATTTGTAGATTTAGAGACAGCTTTTGACAATATTGACTGGAATACACTTTTGGAGATTCTGATGGTTGTTGTTGTTGTGGTCTTCAGTCCTGAGAGTGGTTTGATGCAGCTCTCCATGCTACTCTATCCTGTGCAAGCTTCTTCATCTTCCAGTACCTACTGCAACCTACATCCTTCTGAATCTGCTTAGTGTATTCATCTCTTGGTCTCCCTCTACGATTTTTACCCTCCACGCTGCCCTCCAATGCTAAATTTGTGATCCCTTGATGCCTCAAAACATGTCCTACCAACCGATCCGTTCTTCTAGTCAAGTTGTGCCACAAACTTCTCTTCTCCCCAATCCTATTCAATACCTCCTCATTAGTTACGTGATCTACCCACCTTATCTTCAGCATTCTTCTGTAGCACCACATTTCGAAAGCTTCTATTCTCTTCTTGTCCAAACTAGTTATCGTCAATGTTTCACTTCCATACATGGCTACACTCCATACAAATACTTTCAGAAACGACTTCCTGACACTTAAATCTATACTCGATGTTAACAAATTTCTCTTCTTGAGAAACGCTTTCCTTGCCATTGCCAGTCTACATTTTATATCCTCTCTACTTCGACCATCATCGGTTATTTTACTCCTTAAATAGCAAAACTCCTTTACTACTTTAAGTGTCTCATTTCCTAATCTAATTCCCTCAGCATCACCCGACTTAATTTGACTACATTCCATTATCCTCGTTTTACTTTTGTTGATGTTCACATTACATCCTCCTTTCAAGACACTGTCCATTCCGTTCAACTGCTCTTCCATGTCCTTTGCTGTCTCTGACAGAATTACAATGTCATCGGCGAACCTCAAAGTTTTTACTTCTTCTCCATGAATTTTAATACCTACTTCGAATTTTTCTTTTGTTTCCTTTACTGCTTGCTCAATATACAGATTGAATAACATCGGGGAGAGGCTACAACCCTGTCTCACTCCTTTCCCAACCACTGCTTCCCTTTCATGCCCCTCGACTCTTATAACTGCCATCTGGTTTCTCTACAAATTGTAAATAGCCTTTCGCTCCCTGTATTTTACCCCTGCCACCTTCAGAATTTGAAAGAGAGTATTCCAGTTAACATTGTCAAAAGCTTTCTCTAAGTCTACAAATGCTAGAAACGTAGGTTTGCCTTTTCTTAATCTTTCTTCTAAGATAAGTCGTAAGGTCAGTATTGCCTCACGTGTTCCAACATTTCTACGGAATCCAAACTGATCTTCCCCAAGGTAGGCTTCTACCAGTTTTTCCATTCGTCTGCAAAGAATTCGCGTTAGTATTTTGCAGCTGTGACTTATTAAACTGATAGTTCGGTAATTTTCACATCTGTCAACACCTGCTTTCTTTGGGATTGGAATTATTATATTCTTCTTGAAGTCTGAGGGTATTTCGCCTGTCTCATACATCGTGCTCACTAGATGGTAGAGTTTTGTCAGGACTGGCTCTCCCGAGGCCATCAGTAGTTCTAATGGAATGTTGTCTACTCCCGGGGCCTTGTTTCGACTCAGATCTTTCAGTGCTCTGTCAAATTCTTCACGCAGTATCTTATCTCCCATTTCGTCTTCATCTACATCCTCTTCCATTTCCATAATATTGTTCTCAAGTACATCGCCCTTGTATAGACCCTCTATATACT
Organism: Schistocerca serialis cubense; assembly: GCF_023864345.2. Lineage (NCBI taxonomy): Eukaryota > Metazoa > Arthropoda > Insecta > Orthoptera > Acrididae > Schistocerca > Schistocerca serialis. The sequence continues at coordinate 759,691,720 of NC_064642.1, read as the reverse complement.
CCTTCCACCTTTCTGCCTTCCCTTCTTTGCTTAGAACTGGGTTGCCATCTGAGCTCTTGTTATTCATACAAGTGGTTCCCTTCTCTCCAAAGGTCTCTTTAATTTTCCTGTAGGCAGTATCTATCTTACCCCTAGTGAGATAAGCCTGTACATCCTTACATTTGTCCTCTAGCCATCCCTGCTTAGCCATTTTGCACTTCCTGTCGATATCATTTTGGAGACGTTTGTATTCCTTTTTGCCTGCTTCATTTACTGCACTTTTATATTTTCTCCTTTCATCAGTTAAATTCAATATTTCTTCTGTTACCCAAGGATTTCTATTAGCCCTTGTCTTTTTACCTACTTGATCGTCTGCTGCCTTCACTACTTCATCCCTCAGAGCTACCCATTCTTCTTCTACTGTATTTCCTTCCCCCATTCCTGTCAATTGTTCCCTTATGCTCTCCCTGAAACTCTCTACAACATCTGGTGCTTTCAGTTTATCCAGGTCCCATCTCCTTAAATTCCCACCTTTTTGCAGTTTCTTCAGTTTCAATATGCAGTTCATAACCAATAGATTGTGGTCAGAATCCACATCTGCCCCAGGAAATGTCTTACAATTTAAAACCTGGTTCCTAAATCTCTGTCTCACCATTATATAATCTATCTGATACCTTTTAGTATCTCCAGGATTCTTCCAGCTATACAACCTTCTTTCATGATTCTTGAACCAAGTGTTAGCTATGATTAAGTTACGCTCTGTGCAAAATTCTACAAGGATGGTAGCAGGGATAAAATACAGGGAGCAAAAGGTTACCTACGACTTGTACAGAATCCAGACAGCAGTTATAATCGTAGAACGACATGAAAGGGAAGAAGTTATTGTCAAGGGAGTGAGACGGCGTTATGGCCTATCTCCGATGTCCTTCAATTTGTGCATTGAAAAAGCTGTAAAATTAAAAGAAAGAGTAATTTGGTAAGGGAATTAAAATTCATGCAGATGAAATGAAATCTCTAAAATTAGTGATGACACTGAAATTCTCTCGGAGGGGGAAAAACTTTGAAAGATCAGTTGAACGGAATGAATAAAGTCTTGGAAACAGATTATACCATGGATATCGACAAAAGCAAAACAAAGTTAATGGAATGCACTGGAAATAAATCAGGCGATTCAAGGGAAGTACGTTAGAAAATAAGAGAATAAATGCAGTAGATTCGAGCAGGAACAAAATTCCTGATAACTGGTGAAGTAGAGAGCACTTCAATTGCAGACTGGCGATAGCAAGAAAAGCGTTTAAATCTTGTTGTTTTTGTGATCTTCAGTCCTGAGACTAGTTTGATGCAGCTCTCAATGATACTCTATCCTGTGCAAGCTTCTTCATCTCCCAGTACCTACTGCAACCTACATCCTTCTGAATCTGCTTAGTGCATTCATCTCTTGGTCTCCCTCTACGATTTTTACCCTCCACGCTGCCCTCCAATACTAAATTGGTGATCCCTTGATGCCTCAGAACACGTCCTACCAACCGATCCGTTCTTCTAGCCAAGTTGTGCCACAAACTCCTCTTCTCCCCAATCCTGTTCAATACCTCCTCATTAGTTATGTGATCTACCCATCTAATCTTCAGCATTCTTCTGTAGCACCACATTTCGAAAGCTTCTATTCTCTTCTTGTCCAAACTATTTATCCTCCATGTTTCACTTCCATATATGGCTACACTCCATACAAATACTTTCAGAAACGACTTCCTGACACTTAAATCTATACTCGATGTTAACAAATTTCTCTTCTTCAGAAACGCTTTCCTTGCCATTGCCAGTCCCTCTACTTCGACCATCATCAGTTATTTTGCTCCCCAAATAGCAAAACTCCTTTAGTACTTTAAGTGTCTCATTTCCTAATCTAATTCCCTCAGCATCACCCGACTTAATTCGTTTACATTCCATAATCCTCGTTTTGCTTTTGTTGATGTTTATCTTATATCCTCCGTTTAAATCTTACCTAGTCTTTTTTGCAGGTATTTAATTGGAATATTGCCTCCCACGAAAATGAAACGTGGTGCTACTGAGGAAATCTGAAGATCAGATGATTAGAGTGGATACTAATGAAGAGGGATACCGTGACTTGACTGTAGTAAGCATATACATAGATATCCCGCGAGTCACAGTGCAGCGCATGGCGGAGGAGGTTCGAACAGATGTAGGTTGAGGTAGTTATTGAGAGATGAAGATGCCTGCATAGGATAAACTAGCGTGTATGTCTGCACCAGACTAGTCATTGGGATTGACGACTACATCAGTGTCAAAACAGGCGTTTGGTTTTATCGAGAAAAAACTTCGCAAATGGTTTGAAATCATTTGGTGTTTGTATAGTCTAAAGATTAAAGAACATTTTGTTTTCAAATTAAGGAAGCGGAATACGTTTACTTACGACGTTTCTGGTCTGTGGATGTACATGTGTCGCCTCCATGCATATTTTCAATACTTCTCACATTTTGGAACCTTTCCTTGCGCCTCCCTCCTCTTATCACTGCTCACGTGCTACTTTGATGCACACGTTTAAATCTGTGTATTAGCCATCTACTTCCAGTATGTGTCCCAGGGGCTACGGCCGGCAACCTGGCACCATCCTGGAAGGAGGCAAGACAACCAATCGCAGAGCACGAATCGGCCGCGCCGATGGACGCCAGCCCTCCGCCGGGCTTTTCCCCCCTGGACTCAGAGTACATGGACGTCACCGAGAACTCTGACACCTCCATGCTCGGGTGGCGAGGGAGCAATGCTGTGGTGCGCCCTCGGTAAAGTGCCGGCAGCTGACAATCCGCGAGGCGCAGCATTTAACCCAGCTGTTCTGTTCGGGTCTGCATGACCCGAAATGGCTATAAATGAACCACAATTTTCCAAGAAATGCTGGGGTTGTACAGTCTGTAAACTGAAAAGCAGCAGCGGTCGTGGTGGGAAAACCGCCTTTCCCAGAAGATTGCTACAATTGTTGTGCAGAATGAGTAAGTATCCATTTCCCCAATGTATATAGATTCCATCCATATGCATTACTTGCTTTAATGTTATTAGTAATTCGTATCTGTATTCCATGTACTCCATACAGTACAAACACTATAAAATAAACACTCCTTGGGCATATCTGCACACTGTCTTGCCAGTGATTCATAAGCCGCACTGTGAAAGGGTCGCTATAACTTCGTGAAACATCCAGTAGTTGCTCCTTGCGACGTAATGGGTAGAGAGAGTGCTGTCCCTTCTCCCCATCTGAACTGTTACACACCTGGAACTCAAAATTTATCCCTCAATGCGGCTCTACTGCACTAAGATGTGGCAGCTACATGTAATATGTATTTTAACACGCTTCATGAAACAATAAACAGTGATGTTACACCACTAAAACACTATTTTTGATACTATCGGATTTTTCCATCCTCTGCAGACTGGAAACTACTATTCCAAGGAAAAACGATTAGCACCCATACTGTAGGAAATTTAATCAGTTTAGATTTGTACTAAGAAACATTCTTGACAGATTACGCAGTTTTCGAGTTATTCAAGAAAAACCTAGAAGTGTGGCCTTCGAACATCACCCCCTCCCCCCCCCCCCCCCCCCCCCCACCACCACCACCACCGGCACACTCACACCCCACCAGTCAGCAGTTCTAGTATATTGTTCATGGCACTTTCTCCTATCACTTTACAAATATTTGCGACTACACGAATTTTTCCAACATTTTCCTTCGTTGACTGGACAGTTATCGTTACTATTATTTATTTGTATTAACAGAATGAAATTTTCACTCTGCAGCGGAGCGTGCACTGATGTGAAACTTCCTAGCCAATTAAAACTGTGCGCGGGGCCGAGACTCGAATTTGGGACCTTCATCTACCGCGTCCAAGCACAGCACACGAGCCCATCTTACAGCTTTACTTCCGCCAGTACCTCGTCTCCTACCTTCCAAACTTCACAGAAGCTCTCCTGCGAAACTTGCCGAACTAGCACTTATTTGTGGTAAATTTCTAATCAAACCCCTACTCTGTGTTATCTAAGTAATCCTTCAAAGTGTAGAACGTGTTGTTTAACAAATACTTTTTAACTGATTTTTGAAATAAGTTAGTTTTAGTAATCCCTTTAATGTCTTTGAATAATTTATTGTGCGGTTTTATTTCTTGGTAAAAAATGCTATTTTGTCTTTTATGTTTATTCTTTTTTAACAATAGTGAGTAAGTCTAGATCTTGTTCCATGGCCATGAACAATGGTGTCTGTGCAGTAATTACGAACGTTATCTTTGATGTGCACAACTGATTGAAACATGTACTCGCATACTGTAGTTAAAATCTGCAGTGTTTTGAACAGATCTTTACAATGAGCTCGACAACTGGATTTAGTTATTATTATTCTGGTCCTTTTCTGCAATTTGAAAAATGTCCATATTTTGTGTATTTGTTCGCCTGTTCATATTTTATGTGCACACATCAAAAAAAGTTTTGCATCACCTCGGTTCCGAGAGTTCCGGTGCCTGTACAGAAAACTGGAATAGAGATCAACATAAACATCATTTCCGCCTCTTTTTTTGCTCATGAAAATCGCACATTGCATGTTGTACCGCCATACAGCGAGACCTTCAGAGGTGGTGCCCCAGATTGCTGTACACACCGGTACCCCTAATACCCAGTAGCACGTCCTCTTGCATTGATGCATGCCTGTATTCGTCGTGACATACTATCAACAAGTTCATCAAGGCACTGTTGTCCAGGTTGTCCCACTCCTCAACAGCGATTCGACGTAGACCCCTCAGAGTGGTTGGTGGGTCACGTCGTCTATAAACAGTCCTCTTCAATCTATCCCAGGCATGTTCGATAGGGTTTACGTCTGGAGAACATGCTGGCCACTTTAGTCGAGCGATGTCGTTATCCTGAAGGAAGTCATTCACAGGACGTGAACGATGGGGGTGCGAATTGTCATCCATGAAGACGAATGCCTGGCCAATATGCTGCTGATATGGTTGTACTATCAGTCGGAAGATGGCATTCACGTAACGTACAGCCGTTACGGCGCCTTCCATAACCACCAGCGGCGTACGTCGGTCCCACATAACGCCACCCCAAAACAGCAGGGAACCTCCACTTTGCTGCACTCGCTGGACAGTGTGTCTAAGGCGTTCAGCTTGACCGGGTTGCCTCCAAACAGGTCTCCTACGATTGTCTGGCTGAAGGCGTATGCGACATTCATCGGTGAACAGAAAGTCATGCCAGTCCTGAGCGGTCTATTCGGCGTGCTGTTGGGCCCATCTGTACCGCGCTGCATGGCGTCGTGGTTGCAAAGATGGGCCTCGCCATGGACGTCGGGAGTGAAGTTGCGCATGATGCAGTCTATTGCTCACAGTTTGAGTCGCAACACGACGTCGTGTGGCAGAACAAAAGCATTTTTCAACATGGTGGCGTTTCTGTCAGGTTTCCTCCGAGCCATAATCCGTTGGTAGCGGTCATCCACTGCAGCAGTAGCAGCCATTGGGCGGCCTGAGGGAGACATGTCATCGACAGTTCCTGTCTCTCTATATCTCCTGCATGTGCGAACAACATCGCTTTTGGTTTTCTCCGAGACGCCTGGACACTTCCCTTGTTGAGAGGCCTTCTTGGCACAAAGTTACAATGCGGACGCGATCGAACCGCGGTATTGACCGTCTAGGCATGGTTGAACTACAGACAACACGAGCCGTGTACCTTCTTCCTGGTGGAATGACTGGAACTGATCAGCTGTCGGACCCCCTCCGTCTAATAGGCGCTGCTCATGCATGGTTGTTTACATCTTTGGGCGGGTTTAGTAACATCTCTGAACAGTCAAAAATGGTTCAAATGGCTCTGAGCACTATGGGACTTAACATCTTAAGTCATCAGTCCCCTAGAACTTAGAACTACTTAAACCTAACTAACCTAAAGACATCACACACATCCATGCCAGAGGCAGGATTCGAACCTGCGACCGTAGCAGTCGCGCGGTTCCGGACTGACGCGCCTAGAACCGCTCGGCCACCGCGGCCGGCTTCTCTGAACAGTCAAAGGGACTGTGTCTATGATACAAGATCCACAGTCTTCAGGAGTTCTGGGAACTGGAATGATGGAAAACTTTTTTTGGTGTGTGTATTTGTTCCCGCGAAAGGAATCCCATCGTTAAAAATAGAGTTTACATGTGAATAGTATTTTAGTAAGATACACCAACTGTTACACTCATTCATGAGATTCTGTTTGCAATTGTCTTTGCCTGTACGCAGAACATCACCTGGGAATCCTTCTTCATTCCTAAAAATTTTGTGTTTCTTGCGCAATCTACAGAGGAACAGTCTGCATTTGTTTTACAAGTATCATGTTCCCTCTACTAACTTTTTCTCAATGTCAGTGTATCGCACATTGACCAATTAATACTCGTCTATTGTCTCTACATTCACTTATATTAACTGGCATCTATGACAACAAGAACGGCAGTAAATTGCAAGAGGCATCTAAAAAATCATTAGTTATCATCTACATAAATTCTGCCTTTTTAAATCAATTCTAGCATTTAATTTCTGTAAAGGCTGCAAAGGAGCAGCTACCACCCTCTCTTTGGAAAGATAGACCTAATATACCGAAATTAACTGGCTAATTAAATGTATTAAATGTGACTCACCGGGGCAGCCAGTCATCCCTCTAAATTGTCTCCCACTTCCACTGTAATTGCATGAAGTACGATATCGATAGTATATTCATTTAAGTAAACCGTAATGATGCAAATAAGGTTTGGAAAGCTGCCTAGGAAGCCTAGGCTGGTACAAATAGCGCTAATTTTGTCCATTAGATAGAGAGATACTCTACAGTCCCGACAGCCATTCGCCCTGAACACAACACCCCCGCTGCTGCGTTTGGCACTACTTGGTCATATTTTGCCAGGTGCGGGCATTGCCCGCCGTTGGCTGAGCTAGAGATGTGTCGCGGGTGATTCTTTCAGGTCGCCTCCCTCTTCATTTGGTATCTGCAGCCAGGTGGTGAGAGGCCCTGCTCAACGGAAGAATTCCAACGCGAGTCTGCACAGCCAGCAGCACCGCGTTGTTCTCTCTCAGTTTGTCGCAGGTCTTCCCTGAGTTGCACTGCCGTCGGCGGTCTGTGTATCCATCCACTGGCGCGTCAACATGTGAGCTCCCACGAGGTGACGCGTCCCGTCATCACTCTCGCTTGCAGATTCTCCAACACTTCCTCTCGGGTTCGGCCCATCGGCCCAAGCGATCCCTAGGGCGACTATCTGCAGAAGAGCACTGTGCTGTAACGAAGTCTGCTCTACAGTATATACACTCCTGGAAATTGAAATAAGAACACCGTGAATTCATTGTCCCAGGAAGGGGAAACTTTATTGACACATTCCTGGGGTCAGATACACCACATGATCACACTGACAGAACCACAGGCACATAGACACAGGCAACAAAGCATGCACAATGTCGGCACTAGTACAGTGTATATCCACCTTTCGCAGCAATGCAGGCTGCTATTCTCCCATGGAGACGATCGTAGAGATGCTGGATGTAGTCCTGTGGAACGGCTTGCCATGCCATTTCCACCTGGCGCCTCAGTTGGAGCAGCGTTCGTGCTGGACGTGCAGACCGCGTGAGACGACGCTTCATCCAGTCCCAAACATGCTCAATGGGGGACAGATCCGGAGATCTTGCTGGCCAGGGTAGTTGACTTACACCTTCTAGAGCACGTTGGGTGGCACGGGATACATGCGGACGTGCATTGTCCTGTTGGAACAGCAAGTTCCCTTGCCGGTCTAGGAATGGTAGAACGATGGGTTCGATGACGGTTTGGATGTACCGTGCACTATTCAGTGTCCCCTCGACGATCACCAGTGGTGTACGGCCAGTGTAGGAGATCGCTCCCCACACCATGATGCCGGGTGTTGGCCCTGTGTGCCTCGGTCGTATGCAGTCCTGATTGTGGCGCTCACCTGCACGGCGCCAAACACGCATACGACCATCATTGGCACCAAGGCAGAAGCGACTCTCATCGCTGAAGACGACACGTCTCCATTCGTCCCTCCATTCACGCCTGTCACGACACCACTGGAGGCGGGCTGCACGATATTGGGGCGTGAGCGCAAGACGGCCTACCGGTGTGCGGGACCGTAGCCCAGCTTCATGGAGACGGTTGCGAATGGTCCTCGCCGATACCCCAGGAGCAACAGTGTCCCTAATTTGCTGGGAAGTGGCGGTGCGGTCCCCCACGGCACTGCGTGGGATCCTACGGTCTTGGCGTGCATCCGTGCGTCGCTGCGGTCCGGTCCCAGGTCGACGGGCACGTGCACCTTCCGCCGACCACTGGCGACAACATCGATGTACTGTGGAGACCTCACGCCCCACGTGTTGAGCAATTCGGCGGTACGTCCACCCGGCCTCCCGCATGCCCACTATAAGCCCTCGCTCAAAGTCCGTCAACTGCACATACGGTTCACGTCCACGCTGTCGCGGCATGCTACCAGTATTAAAGACTGCGATGGAGCTCCGTATGCCACGGCAAACTGGCTGACACTGATGGCGGCGGTGCACAAATGCTGCGCAGCTAGCGCCATTCGACGGCCAACACCGCGGTTCCTGGTGTGTCCGCTGTGCCGTGCGTATGATCATTGCTTGTACAGCCCTCTCGCAGTGTCCGGAGCAAGTATGGTGGGTCTGACACACCGGTGTCAATGTGTTCTTTTTTCCATTTCCAGGAGTGTATTTCGTAAACCACATCAAATACTGGCGAATCGATTCCACAGACCGAACGTGAGGAGAGGGGCTAGTGTAATTGGTTAATACAACCATAAAAAAATGCACGGAAGTATGTTTCTTAACACAAACCTACGTTTTTTTAAATGGAACCACGTTAGTTTTGTTAGCCCATCTGGACATATAAAGAAATACGTAATCAGTGCCGTTTGTTGCATTGTAAAATGTTACTTACATCCGGAGATATTGTAACCTAAAGTTGACTCTTGAGTACCACGCCTCCGCTGTTCGATCGTGTGTATCGGAGAGCACCGAATTACGTAGGGATCCAAAGGGAACGGTCATGGACCTTAGGTACAGAAGAGACTGGAGCAGCACATTACGTCCACATGCTAACACCTTTTTATTGGCCTTTTTCACTGACGCACATGTACATTACCATGAGGGGTGAGGTACACGTACACACGTGGTTTCCGTTTTCAATTACGGAGTGGAATAGAGTGTGTCCCGACATGTCAGGCCAATAGATGTTCAATGTGGTGGCCATCATTTGCTGCACACAATTGCAATCTCTGGCGTAATGAATGTCGTACACGCCGCAGTACATCTGGTGTAATGTCACCGCAGGCTGCCACAATACGTTGTTTCATATCCTCTGGGGTTGTAGGCACATCACGGTACACATTCTCCTTTAACGTACCCCACAGAAAGAAGTCCAGAGGTGTAAGATCAGGAGAATGGGCTGCCCAATTCATGCGTCCTCCACGTCCTATGAAACGCCCGTGGCCCGTGTTTGTTACAACACGCAACTGAACGTCGGGGGCTTCAAGCGTCAACTTTAGGTTACAATATCTCCGGATGTAATTAACATTTTACAATGCAACAAACGGCACTGATTAGCTATTTGTTTATATGTTCAGATGTGCTAACAAAACTAACGTGGTTCCATTTAAAAAAACGTAGGTTTGTGTTAAAAAACATACTTCCGCGCATTTTTGTATGGTTTGTATTAAACAATTACACTAGCCCCTCTCCTCACGTTCGGTCTGTGAAATCGGTTCGTCAGTATTTGATGTGGTTTACGAAATATATCCAGCGGTAATGTTAGGTGACTCACCCTGCATATATATATATATATATATATATATATATATATATATATATATATATATATATATATATATATATATGTGTGTGTGTGTGTGTGTGTGTGCAGTGCTTTGTACTGTTTCAATATCATGGCACCCTTTGCCGATAGTTAATTGCTGACACGGTTCTGGTCGTTCAGTTACGTACTCTTTGCTAAACCCGATAACAAACTTCCGATACTTGTTTTTCAATTACATATACATGTTTTAATTGAATTTATTGACCTGTAGCTTACACCGTACCTACACAAAATATACAGGTATTGATAGAAAATTAGTTTTAGAATATTTCTTTGTTTGCACCCACACGAAAGTTGTAGACATAACGTACGTAGTTACAGATAGCCAATACCGTACAATCATTGTAAAATCAAATGTTATGCAATACTTTTGCGTAGTCCACCGCCAGTGACATGTTGCTCTTGCATGCAGACACTTGTGGGAACAGTGCATCTGTACGTCGTGTGAAAAAGCCTACGATCGTGTGTTGCGAACAAAGGCGTCACACAGGTTGGCAACGGGTGACCGAGCTTCACATGTTTTTGTAAAAGCGTGGTAGTACTTCCATGTAGTCTGGGGCACCGAAAGGAAAGACGATTAGTAATGGCCTTATGCAGGAGTTATCTCGTTCCTTGCAAGTCGCTGTCACTGTCAGTAAAATTACAGGACACGGGCCTGTCCTGCAAGCAGGAAAATAAAACACCATTGCCTGTGCAACTGATAAATCAATCCATTTTATTTTATTTAATTAACTTCACTTGCGCGACAACGTCTTCACCTGTTACCACGAAACTTAACTGACGATCCCCCCCCCCCCCACCCTCCACCCCCCGCCATACTGCTTACTTTCTGAAATATTCAGGCCTAAGTTTCGTAAAAGAATTTTAATATTTGATGTCTGAAAATAATGAAAACTTAGAGAAAAGTGAGTTTCCAGCGTTTCTATATTTTTGTAGAGACCTTCCTTGTTTCTCAGGTATTTTCCGCGTTTGAACAGCAAATGCTTTCGTGGTCGCCGCAGTCGCGAATGTCAGTATCGCGTAAATTCAGGCTGTGAGGGCTTGTGGGAAAGTGTCTGCGTCGATTCGCATACGAATAATCGATGTAACGGCTCGCCACCTTGCTGCTGCACTGGTTGGTCTGTAATATTTGCCTTTGTGTTTATTTGGCGTCCCCCAGTGTTGCTGGAGTTATATCGTGCACGTGTTATCCGTGAACAGGTGGACAGGGCATCTAGGGTGCATTCAGCATGCAATTGGCAAGAGACAAAAAAAAACACGGCATATCTCGGCTAGGCTGCGTGCCAACTGCCAGCTAACGGCGGAGCCATTAGAAACAGGCGACTGTGTTGTTAGTGTACGGCCGTTAGGTGTGAGCAGTGCCGCCGCGGGGTGAGGTGGTCGTTACGGCAGGGGAGGAGGCTGTTCGCTAACGGGACCAGGCTGCAAGCGGCGCAGGGCGAACGAGAAGTCGACGCGTAGCCCGTAATCAGTCTGCGAGAGTGGCTGTCTCTGTGTGGCTGGATACATAGGGACTGCCCACAAGGTGCCGTCTAGTTTACGGCGTAAAAACCCTCTAAAGGCCTGGCCAGACAGAATGCGGCCTGGCCGACCGGCCTGTGGCCTTGAACCGCAGCCGGCAGGCCGCACTGTTGAATCGCTCGTTACTGTATGGCGGCGGTCACATAGTGCGGCTCTGACGCACCGGCCGCCGCCGGGTTGTCACAGATTACAGACTCGCCGCAAGCCGGAGCGGCTGCCTGCCACTGTTGGCCCACACAACTGCTCTGTTGTCAGACTGGAAGCAGCGGCGTGAGGCGGTTTCTGTCTTGCAGCTCGTAGTGCATGCACACAGAAAGACTTGTAGAGGAGGTGAGAGAATACAACTTTTTGTATGATACACGCGATTCTGATTTGGAGGTAGAATACTTTTGTCCTCGATATACTCTTGACAGAAAGCTGAATAGTGTTGTCACTGTGACGTCCATAACTTCCAATATCAACTACTGTAAACTCGGTAGTATGGATCAACGATCGCCGGGAGAACTAGCGAAAAGAACTGTTTGTAACAGAAGAACTGGGATCCACTATCCTTCGCGCATTTTAACCTGACAGCCTTTCCGTCTATGCTTCCAAGGCAGTTCGGAAACCCCCAGTTCTATAAACCCTTCTTCGTTGTATGAGTAGGTAAATACTTGGGCTGTAGAACAGTCCATATTGCCTGGCACACTTGTTTCGCAATATCTGAGACTGTTGAACGTCCTAACCGAAAAGAAAAGGCTATGGTCTGGTGACTGTCGCCTGTAGTCAAGTATCTGGAAAAGAGTAAAATCAATTATGCCGATAGAACGAATAGATAAGTTAACGACCAAAGATATGTTTGTTTAAATTCAATGACAATGTTATGAATACAATGAAACAAAACAATCCACTAAGTAGAAAGTTCTCTCTAGCGGGACATACGGAACTAGATGTTACTATCGTTTGCTGTATTCGTAAACACTGCAGATAAATTTATCACTCCACTCGTAACTACGTAGTGGGATAGCACTTTCTTCTGTCGAACCTTTCATATGATACAGCAAAACTGAAATGGAATAAATTATATGACTTCTGTTTGAAGCACAAACAGGCCACAAACGGTTAAACTTACCTCAAACAAACGGCTTGTCTGTGCCTTGTATCAATTGGCTTTCTCCAGTTCGTTGTCCACTTCTCGGTGCTACCTTTTTATCAGCCGATGCATTTCCTCGAAACATTCTCGCGACATACGAAAAGATTTGAAGAACCTATCTTCGTCAGACTCTAGATCAATACACAGACGATGGTATTCTCCTAAGCTTTCTTTCATGCTATCAATGTCGTGCACCCAACATCTCTTCTTGGTGTCATTTCGTATCGCTAGTGCAAGCTTCTCATTTTTGCAATTAAAAGAAAAGAGAGAGAGAGAGAACTCGCACAAAGATAACGTGTCCCGCGTGAAGATTCCAAATCGTCTAACGCAAGACAATCGCGCTATGCAAGCAAGCTTAATAATGGGTTTCGGCCCCTTCCAGAGTGTAACAGGCTGACGCACCAAGAGTCGCTGCGGCCGGCCGGCCGTTGCCTCTGCGGCTTCCCTGGCCGCTGACAGGTCCGGCCCACCGCTGCGCCGTCCGTCGCAGCGGCAGGCCGGATTCTGTCTGGCCAGGCCTTAAGTGAGCTGTGCGCGAAGAAACTCGTCGCTCCAGTCTATTGGCGGGGGACCGGATACTGAGAACAAGCGGAGTGGCCGAGTCTCCCCAAACCGAGCTCTGTGTCCACTGAGCACGCCGTCGACAGGGCGGTAAAATGTGTCGGTTGAACTCCAACCTTCTGTCCTTCTTTCTGTAACGTTCGGTAGCTCACAGACGTGTGCAGTTAACGACTGCAACAGAGCGGGAAGTCATAAACAACGGATGGTGCAACTAACTCCAAAGAAAAACTAGAGGGCATCCTAAACGAAAGAAATGACAACATTGACAACAGTGTATGCACACACACGCACGCGCCCGTGCACACACATGCACGCACGCAACTGACTGCTTGACACACAAAACGTTATACAGCCACGCACAGACCAATAGCGTGTACCCTCTGTCAACCTGACTGTACACATTACTGTTGTTGCTGTTGAGATCTTCAGTCCTGAGACTGGTTTCATGCCGCTCTCCATGCTACTCTATCCTGTGCAAGCTTCTTCATCTCCCAGTACCTACTGCAACCCACAACCTTCTGAATCTGTTTAGTGAATTCATCTCTTGGTCTCTCTCTGCGATTTTTACCCTTCGCTCTACCCTCCTATACTAAATTGGTGATCCCTTGATGACTCAGAATATCCCCTACCAACCGATCCCTACTTCTAGTCAAGCTCTGCCACAAATTTCTCTTCTGTCCAGTTCTATTCAGTACCTCCTCATTAGTTATGTGATCTATCCATCTAATCTTCAGCATTCTTCTCTAGCACCACATTTCGAAATCTTCTATTCTCTTCTTGTCCAAACTATTTATCGTACACGTCTCACTTCCGTAGATGGCTACACTCCACACAAATACTTTCAGAAACGACTTCCTGACACTTAAATCTATACTCGATGTTAACAAATTTCTCTTCTTCAGAAACGCTTTCCTTGCTATTGCCAGTCTACATTTTATATCCTCTCTACTTCGACCATCATCAGTTATTTTGTTCCCCAAATAGCAAATCTCCTTTACTACTTTAAGTGTCTCATTTCCTAATCTAATTCCCTCAGCATCACCCGATTTAATTCGACTACATTCCATTATCCTCGTTTTGCTTTTGTTGATGTTCATCTTATACCCTCCTTTCAACACACTGTCCATTCCGTTCAACTGCTCTGTCCTTTGCTGTCTCTGACACAATTACAATGTCATCGGCGAACTTCAAAGCTTTTGTTTTTTCTTCATGGATTTTAATACCTACTCCGAACTTTTCTTTTCTTGCCTTTACTGCTTGCTCAATATACGGATTGAATAGCATCGGGGAGAGGCTACAACCCTGTCTCACTCCCTTCCCAACCACTGCTTCCCTTTCATGTCCCTCGACTCTTATAACTGCCATCTGGTTTCTGTACAAATTGTAAATAGCCTTTCGCTCCCTGTATTTTACGCCTGCCACCTTTAGAATTTGAAAGAGAGTATTCCAGTGAACATTGTCAAAAGCTTTCTTTAAGTCTACAAATGTTAGAAATGTAGGTTTGCCTTTCCTTAATCTTTCTTCTAAGATAAGTCGTAAGCTCAGTATTGCCTCACGTGTTCCAATATTTCTACGGAACCCAAACTGATCTTCCCCGAGGTCGGCTTCTATCAGTTTTCCCATTCGTCTGTAAAGAATTCGCGTTAGTATTTTCCAGCCGTGACTTATTAAACTGATAGTTCGGTGATTTTCGCATCTCTCAAGATCTGCTTTCTTTGGGATTGGAATTATTATATTCTTCTTGAAGTCTGAGGGCATTTCGCCTGTCTCATACATTTTGCTCACCAGATGGTAGAGTTTTGTCAGGACTGGATCTCCCAAGGCTGTCAGTAGTTATAATGGAATGTTGTCTACTCCCGGGGCCTTGTTTTGACTTAGATCTTTCAGTGCTCTTGTAACGTATTAGTATGTTTACGACGTTTCTCGTCGAGCCATATACGTTATCTCACATTTCTAGCTGCTTCTCTCACATAAATAATGATAAAAATTCAGAAATTCAGGGTCGCCATCAGCCCAAGCCCTTCCTAATCATTTAGAAAAAACGGAGCTGGAAAATTATTAGTTTAATTACTTTAATAATTTAATTACAAGTACGCAAATTTCTTGAAGCAGCCAGATAAATTGCACTCCATGTCGTGCATGAAGCAACTTGATTAATTCTGAATTGGAAATCAGAGCAAGGGGGTGAGATCGACACCAAAGAATTTATCTTTCACGTAAATTATTTATTGTAACTAAATATTTGGTTGCACATCCTAACTACACATAACTTGTGCCTGAGTCGAAATATTTAAGTAAGAATTACGTGAGAATGAAACAGAGCACAATTTAACTACAGCAAGAAGAAACACAGAAGACGGGAGTGGGAGACAATTATACTATCATCTCCTTTGTATTAATACCATAAAAATATCTAGGTGAGATTTGCATTACGATTCTACGCATGCTCTATTCTGGACAGAGGTTTAACCAATGCACGAGGTTGTGCAATAATAATTTAACATAGTAACTGCGTCTGCTGCTTGCAAACGGCCGAACTAGAGCACGTGGTGCATTCTGACTCAAACTGTTGTGCTGCTTTGTAGAAAGCGCAGGAAAGAACAGATATTCTTGCAGAAATTGTAGCTCATTAAACAAAAAAAACTGTTGAAATAAAGCCTATTGCGGTGCCGTGGTTGACCAGATGGGTCATTGATTACCGAACACGTAGCACAAAATCGACACACAAAGACAAAAGCAATTTCCACAAAATATAAGATTAAAAATCATTACAAAAAAATTCGCTCACACGCTTCAGTTAAGCTGAAGTTCTTAAGTATTTCACCAGTTAAACATAACGAAGTTCTAACTCAACCTGATTCCTATCACCTGAACCCCCCCTTAAGAGTTACCGAGCGAGGTGGCGCAGTGGTTGGACACTGGACTCGCATTCGGGAGGACGACGGTTCAATCCCGCGTCCGGCCATCCTGATTTAGGTTTTCCGTGATTTCCCTAAATCACTCCAGGCAAATGCCGGGATGGTTCCTCTGAAAGGGCACGGCTGACTTCCTTCCCCAATCCTTCCCTGATCCGATGAGACCGATGACCTCGCTGTCTGGTCTCCTTCCCCAAGCAACCCCCCCCCCCCCCCCCTTAAGAGTTACGATCCGTACTCACCAAGCGTTCACCGAAGAGTGCCACTTTCTCTTTCCAGATTACCTAGCTCCTCGTGCAGCGGAAGCTACCAGAGGGGTAGCTCTCCGTCACCAACCGCACACAAAAAAACAGCCTTCGACACAGCCCTCGACTAAGATGGGTAAACCTCTCTGTTCAGGTATTGGAAACCTAAGTTGGTCATCCTGTGCTCTCCTTTGAACGAGAAGCAACATCGTCTGCTCCCAGCAGACGATGACCAGCTCAGCGTTTCCCACAAAACAAAACCGAAAGCCACATTAAAACACACATATAATAATCAATAGGCCTTATTTGAGTGCTCAGTCTTTCTGGAAGAGTTCATGATTTGAGCTAAAATCAGGTAGTAAAATGAATAGGTTGTACCGAATTCGACAAGCGTCTTATGAAACACTTCACAGAGACGCTTCACTCTGTCAAACTCTTCACGCAGTATCATATCTCCCATTTCATCTTCATCTACATCCTCTTCCATTTCCATAATGTTGCCCTCAAGTACATCGCCCTTGTATAGACCCTCTATATACTCCTCTTTCCCTTCTTTGCTTAGAACTGGGTTTCCATCTCAGCTCTTGATATTCATACAAGTGGCTCTCTTTTCTCCAAAAGTCTCTTTAATTTTGCTGTAGGCAGTATCTATCTTACCTCTAGTGAGATAAGCCCCTACATCCTTGCATTTTTCCTCTAGCCATGCCTGCTTAGCCATTTTGCACTTCCTGTCGATCTCGTTTTTGAGACGTTTGTATTCCTTTTTGCGTGCTTCATTTACTGCATTTTTATATTTTCTCCTTTCATCAATTAAATTCAATATTTCTTCTGTCATCCAAGGATTTCTACTATCCCTCGTCTCTTAACCTACTTGATCCTCTGCTGCCTTTACTTCATCCCTCAAAGCTACCCATTCTTCTTCTACTGTATTTCTTTCCCCCATTCTTGTCAATTGTTACCTTATGCTCTCCCTGAAACTCTGAACAACCTCTGTTTTAGTCAGTTTACCCAGGTCCCATCTCCTTAAATTGCCACACATTACTAAACAGCTGAAATTGTGCACAATTACAGTTGCAGGTGGCCGAGGTCTAATGGCCGCCAGGAAAGCAAATTATCCGCACGATATTCATCAAGTACCTGCGAAGAAGAGCACTAAGTGACTTTCAACAAACTTCAAGCATAAATTCAAATCTTTTCTACTTTTTTTCGTTAGTCTACAGATAAATAATAAACTAACAAAAAAAAATTAAGGTATCGTGTCCTCAATCATAAGGGTTTTACATTATTATCGTGAAATACTATGAGTGTTCTACAATGATTTATTCCTATCGTTCATGGTGAGCCATGTGGCTTATCTGATGATGAACCAAATTGTTTGCAAGTATGTAGTACCTTGGTCTAACAGTAGGCGGAAGGAAACACATTAGAAGTGTAGTCCCTCCACAATACAGCCCAACTTCCCAACTGCTGTCATTATGGGAGCTGATAAGATGGGGTGTGGTCATCAAGGACACTCCTGGACGATATGGTTCCTGCGGAAGAAGGGTGTTGACACTGCGGATATTCACAAGCTATAGGTGGTCGTATGTGGAGAAACTGAACCGTCAAGGAAAGTGTTCTTGTAACGCGACAACGCTCGTCCCCCTATCAGTCTGGAAACAACAGTTGCCATCGCTGAAATTGGGTTTCAAGTGCTGCCAAACCCACCACTGAACCCTGGCTTGGCCGCTTCTGATTACCACCTATTGAGGGCTCTGATGAATCCACTGCGTGGACATCATTTCGCATACTTACAGGAATTGCGGGAAATTGTCCTGTGGTGGATGCGACAGACTCCTCAGAAGTGGTTCGAGGAGGACCTACAGAAGTTAGAAGGGCCAAATCAGGAGGGTATGGTAGGTGTGGCAGTACCTATTGTCCCCTCACGTAATGACAACCATTGGGTAATTGGACTGCTCTGTGCAGGGATTGCACTTCTAGTGATTGTCCGACCAACTAAAGTGGGACCAAAGTACTAGATACCTGCAACTGTAATTATGAGTCAAATGAGGCACTATGAAGGACGTGAAAAGTAACAAGAGCCAAAGAAACTGGTACACCTGCCTATTATCGTGTAGGGCCCCTGCGAGCACGCAGAAGTGCGGCAACACGACGTGGTATGGACTCGACTGATGTCTGAAGTACTGCTGGAGGGAACTGACACCATGAATCGCGCACGGCTGTCCATAATTCCGTAAGAGTACGCGACGATGGAGATCTCTTCTGAACAGCATTTTGCAAGGCATGCCAGATACACACATGACTGCTCACGACTGGGAAATTTGATGTCCAGCGGAAGTGTTTAAACTCAGAAGAGTTTTCCTAACGACAGTCTGTAGCAATTCTGGACGTTTGGCGTGTCTCGCTGGAATTGCTCAAATCCATCGGAATGTACAATGCACATGAATGGATGCAGGTGATCAGACAGGATGCTTACATACGTGTCACCTGTCAGAGTCGTATCCAGACGTATCAGGGGTCCAATATCACTCCAACTGCACACGGCCCACACTATTACAGAGCCTCCACCAGCTTCAAAAGTCTCCTACTGATGTGCAGGCTCCATGGATTCATGAGGTGTCCATCCGTTCGATACAATTTCAAACGAGATTCGTCCGACCACGCAACATGTTTCCAGTCATCAACAGTCCAACATCGGTCTTGAAGGGCCCAGGCGAGGCGTAAAGCTTTGTGTCGAGCAGTCATCAAGGTTCAAAAATGGCTCTGAGCACTATGGCACTGCACTTCTGAGGTCATCAGTCCCCTAGAACTTACAACTACTGAAACGTAACGAACCTAAGGATATCACTCACATCCATGCCCGAGGCAGGATTCGAACCTGCGGCCATAGAGGTCGCGCGGTTCAGACTGAAGCGCCTAGAACCGAGTCATCAAGTGTACCCGAGTGGGACATCAGCAGCGAGAGCGCATATCGCTGATGTTTCGTTGAATGGTTCGCATGCTGACACTTGTTGCAAGGCCCAGCATTGAAATCTGCAGCAATTTGCGGAAGGGTTGCTCTTCTATCACGCTGAACGGTTCTCTTCAGTTGTCCTCGGTCCCGTTCTTGCAGGATCTTTTTCCGGCCGCAGATTTGATATTTTACCGGATTCCTGTTATTCACGGTCCACTCGTGAAATGATCGTACGGGAAAATTCCCACTTCACCGCTACCTCGGAGATGCTGTGTCCCGTCGCTAGTGCGCCGACTATAACACCACGTTCAAACTTACTTGAATCTTGATAACCTGCCACTGTAGCAGCAGTAACCGATCTAACAACTGCGCCAGACACCTGTTGTCCTACATAGGCGTTGCTGGCCGCAGTGCCATATTCTGCCTGTTTACGTATTTCTGTATTTGAATACGCGTGCCTATACCAGTTTCTTTGGCACTTCAGTGTAATAAAGAATAGGGGTGGGGTGGCTGCTGCATCTGTTCATATTGTGGAAAAATCTTTGGAAATTTGTAGTAAAATCCTATGGGACAAACTGCTGAGGTCATCGGTCGCTAAGATTACACACTACTTAATCTAACTTAAACTAAATTACGCTAAGGACAACACACGGACCCATTCCCGAGGGAGGACTCGAACCTCCGACGGGGGGGTTATATTGTGAAGAGTATATCTATCATCATCATCATCATCATCATCATCATCATTTAAGACTGATTATGCCTTTCAGCGTTCAGTCTGGAGCATAGCCCCCCTCATACAGTTCCTCCATGATCCTCTATTCAGTGCTAACATTGGTGCCTCTTCTGATGATAAGCCTATTACTTCAAAATCATTCTTAACCGAATCCAGGTACCTTCTCCTCGGTCTGCCCCGACTCCTCCTACCCTCTACTGCTGAATCCATGAGTCTCTTGGGTAACCTTGCTTTTCCCATGCGTGTAACATGACCCCTCCATCTAAGCCTGTTCGCCCTGACTGCTACATCTATACAGTTCATTCCCAGTTTTTCTTTGATTTGCTCATTGTGGACACCCTCCTGCCATTGTACCCATCTACTAGTACCTGCAATCATCCTAGCTACTTTAATATCCGTAACCTCAACCTTGTTGATAAGGTAACCTGAATCCACCCAGCTTTCGCTCCCATACAACAAAGTTGGTCGAAAGATTGAACGGTGCACAGATAACTTAGTCTTGGTACTGACTTCCTTCTTGCAGAAGAGAGTAGATAGTAGCTGAGCACTCACTGCATTAGCTTTGCTACACCTCGCTTCCAGTTCTTTCACTATGTTGCCATCCTGTGAGAATATGCATCCTAAGTACTTGAAACCGTCCACCTGTTCTAACTTTGTTCCTCCTATTTGGCACTCAATCCGTTTATATTTCTTTCCCACTGACATTACTTTCGTTTTGGAGATGCTAATCTTCATACCATAGTCCTTACATTTCTGATCAAGCTCTGAAATATTACTTTGCAAACTTTCAATCGAATCCGCCATCACAACTAAGTCATCCGCATATGCAAGACTGCTTATTTTGTGTTCACGTATCTTAATCTCACCCAGCCAGTCTATTGTTTTCAACATATGATCCATAAATAATATGAACAACAGTGGAGACAGGTTGCAGCCTTGTCTTACCCCTGAAACTACTCTGAACCATGAACTCAATTTACCGTCAACTCTAACTGCTGCCTGACTATCCATGTAAAGCCCTTTAATTGCTTGCAAAAGTTTGCCTCCTATTCTATAATCTTGTAGAACAGACAATAACTTCCTCCTAGGAACCCGGTAATATGCCTTTTCTAGATCTATAAAGCATAGATACAATTCCCTGTTCCACTCATAACACTTCTCCATTATTTGCCGTAAGCTAAAGATCTGGTCCTGACAACCTCTAAGAGGCCTAAACCCACACTGATTTTCATCCAATTGGTCCTCAACTAATACTCGCACTTTCCTTTCAACAATACCTGAGAAGATTTTACCCACAACGCTGATTAAAGAGATACCTCTATAGTTGTTACAATCTTTTCTGTTTCCATGTTTAAAGATTGGTGTGATTACTGCTTTTGTCCAGTCTGATGGAACCTGTCCCGACTCCCAGGCCATTTCAATTATCCTGTGTAGCCATTTAAGACCTGACATTACACTGTGTTTGATGAGTTCCGACTTAATTTCATCCACCCCAGCCGCTTTATTGCACTGCAATCTATTGACCATTTTTTCCACTTCCTCAAATGTGATCCTATTTCCATCATCATTCCTATCCCATTCTACCCCGAAATCTGAAACATTACTGATCGCATTTTCACCTACATTGAGCAACTCTTCAAAATATTCCCTCCATCTGCCCAAGGCAGTATATCTATATTCACCCATTATTTAAATCATAATATGAAAGGTTTAATTGTGACTGCTAAAAAACAGTAAACTAGATTCGTCTTTACAGGGCGGAGTAAGACACCGTGATGAATGTCAGGGCGGGGGGTAAGGGACATAGAACCGAGCAAATTTCCCGTATAGCCATAGCTTAGAGATGCGCCGTTGCGGAGCAACAGGCGTAAGACAACAGCCAATCAGCAACGGGCACGCGCAGGTGGTTCCGGCCAACGAACGTGAACGTACTTGGTTGTAACTGGCGATACGATTTTGTCGAACTACGGTGCGGCGCTGTACTACTGTAGTTCTGCTCCACTGCGTAGATGGTTCGTTGCTCAGGCATGGGCCAGCGACTATCTAAGAACATTCGCGTCCAATATATTCCAGCCAGTCATGTACATAAAATTTAAGGTTTGCCTAGCTTTGACCGTTCAGCTGCAACATCATCTTCGGCCGATCACTGACTGCTCTCTTTCAACATAACACGTGTCAGCTGGAGCAACTCAGTTTGAAGGCAAACACTGCTGCGTTTGACTCAACGGCCGTGGTGTTCCTGGCTCCAACCGAACTCGCCAGTCCTGTGAACGACGGTAACTTGCGATGGTTATAAATTCAAACCTAACAGGAGAATTCTGGGAACTGAAGAACGTGAGAGGCGATACTGTGGTTAAAGTTTGTAGTGTTCTCTTAAATTGTTTACGCTACGCAGCGAAAACTTATTTTTGCGTTTGGAAGGCACTCATAACCACACATCAGTTCCAGAACAGTTAAACGGGTGAATGTTATCGAATTCCGTCAAAACAAAAGGCGAAACCTATGGTAAAAGACCATCACAGCTTAATATGCAAAGAAGTGGATGACAATCCAACAGCCGTGAGCACTTTAAGGTGTTATTTATATTCGCAACAGTGCTACTCACGCTCGTTTGCAGAATATGCAGGAACTGCCACAGTCCGCAATGGTAATTCATGTTGCCTTATCGTAGATGTAGATAACTACTAAAAGAGAAGCCTTTGTCCTTAATAATGATATCGCAAATGGCCATGTTGTTTTTTCAAGCTACTCCATTGTACAATACCTATGTCAGCGGAAACTGCATTGATGGATGGAACTTCTCCATATTGGGCGAAACACTTTCTCCGGTTATTCACGGTCCACATCTGTTAATTTGTAAATAATCATGTTGAGCCCCGAACTGCTTGAGCTGGTGAATATTTCGTGTGCTGTGATTACGAAATAGACTGAGTTTTCACGTATCATTCATGACTACTGAATTTGAGGACTTTGCTACCATTTTCGTAACGTCTCATCGTAACTTCACTGCACTTGATAAGGATATTTTCCGTCTGCGTTTTAATCGAAATTGTAGGGCCAATTCCTGTTTGTTTGAAATGCCCTTTCTTGAAAAAAATGTTATTCAACATAATTTCCTGTCGTCTCCGTCAATTACAGACACTAGAATACAACATTTGTTATTACGTTATTCATTGAACTTTTATTTTATATTTCTGTGTATTTTCTTAACTCGTAATTCTGTCCAGTGCATAGACTATTTGACTGTAAGATCGCATCTGTAGGTTCTTATTTGCAGTGAATTAGCTGCAGGCATAAAAGCAGACGTACAAAGATCGATCCTACGATTACATCGAGCTATTCTTTTTTGAAGAGAGCCTTACATAACCCAAGCGCCTAATTTATGAGTAATCACAGATTAATGTAGGACGAGGCAACTGTCTTTTAATCCAGGAACGGTGATCACTGACTTTGATCAGTCCATCCATGATGGTATCAACGTTTCCTGCCCATCAATCAAGATTACGGGCTGTCGGTTTCAACTGGCTCAAGCTTGGTGATTACAAATGTAGTTGTTATTCTAAGAAAACTATATTACTGTTCAACGATAAACGGACGTAATTGGTATAGAATACCATTTGTCTTTTTTACAAACACAGTAAAATACAGGCTAAAGTCAGCTGTACATCACTCACGCTACCATGGATTGTGTTCGATGTTCGAGTCGTGGACTTAAAAATCTTTTCTTTCTGAATTTCCATAAACATTATTTTTTCTACACATTTCAGGTGGCGAAAAAACAAACAGTTGGTGTGGATTCGATGTGCAAAGATCACAACAGTGAAGAAGGCCAGTGACTTCGTTACGTCTTTGGGAAGTCCTCAAGACATTGCCGATACGTTTGCTGGCCACAAGACCAAAAACTCACCAATTTTATCGATTACGTGACTGAAAGCTTTCATTCCCGTTTGAATGCTTCGTGTGACTCTCCTCTCCTAAACATGATCCAGTTTATGAAAAGTCTGAAGCATAAACAAACTGATAGCAGCATAACAATTAACTCTGCGAAAATGCCTACATCATCAAAACGGACTCAAAAACCAGCAAGAGGCGAGCCTATCTACAAGAGAAATTAGATTTCCACAGAAATGGTGAAATTAGCAGGCTGGAATTTGTTATGTGCGTATCAAACAAAGCAGCCACGAGCAGAAGATAAGACAAAAAATATATAGTTGATTTAAGGAAATATTTCTGTATGTGAAATTTGTTATAAGATTTTTGTGTTTATATATAATTTGTTTTCTTTCATATCTTGTTCATTGATCCAGTGCTTACAAGATTCCGTAAAAACGTTATAAATAGTGGTAGAGGTCATATACTTGGTCCGTTAACATCCGGATGAGTTAGCCGAATATGTGCAGTTGGTCTTGTAACACTATCACAGCAGACAAAAAAATGAATGTTCGAAATATCATCTGCCACAATGGGTACACAGGGACGCACAGCGATGCTATGTGTGGTTTACAGATGAAAATCTAGTGCGTCCGCCCCCTACTTCTCGTAACTGAATTGCAGCCAACTTGCTTACCAATTGTCTCGTAAATGTTGTCCCACTTGATTTCTTATTTGTCGATCACTAGCCTTAACGCTTGTGCAGTAAACAGTGCAAAACAGTGTGGCAATTGGGTTGGTTCGAATGCCACGCATAATGAGAATCGTAAAATGATAAGATGTCAACTAATTTTGTTTCGTTTGTCCCGTCGCAAAATTAGTAAAAACGATTTCTAGAGTCAGTCTGTGTCGTTAGTGTTCATAACAAGATTGCCGGCCATTAATCACTAGTTCCCGAGCACCGCAAAGGTCACAGAATGCTTCACACGATCTTAGAATCCACATGATATCGCACAGCCGTATATTCCGAAGCAACTTCAACAATTAATTCCGTCTTTGCACGGGTCTGCACTTAACACACTAGTTCGCGCGGTGCCCCCGCGAAAATCGATCGAACACTGACTTGGATTGATACAACATCGCACAAGTACGCCATCCGAGGAAATTTTTCAGCAACATGGTCCACCTATACAGGAAATCGCCTTTCACACACGGACTCATGTATTAGCTCCTCGGAAACCGGTCTTATACCAGCAGTTAGCTACCTTAGCAGTTAGGTGCCTGCCCTTTCAGGGCGCACTTGTGACTGGTCGACCCTTTTCATCAATCGATAAGTACTGGCAGTGACTAAAACTTGCAGTTGGCGTTTCCTGATGAACTGAGTGATAGTGAAGTTAATGTTAACAAGTCCTCAGTCCAAGTAACGTCATCAGCACGCTTGGAGCTGTACATTAATATTTGAACAGTAAATGTACACTACTGGCCATCAAAATTGCTACACCAAGAAGAAATGCAGATTATAAACGGGTATTAATTGGACAAATATATTATACTAGTACTGACATGTGATCACATTTTCACGCGATTTGGATGCATAGATCCTGAGAAATCAGTACCCAGAACAACCACCTCTGGCCGTAATAACGGCCTCGATACGCCTGGGCATTGAGTCAAACAGAGCTTGGATGGCGTGTACAGGTACAGCTGCCTATGCAGCTTCAACACGACACCACAGTTCATCAAGAGTAGTGACTGGCGTAATGTGACGAGCCAGTTTCTCGGCCACGGTTGACCAGACGTTTTAAATTGGTGAGAGATCTGGGGAATGTGCTGGCCAGGGAGCAGTCGAACATTTTCTGTATCCCGAAAGGCCCGTACAGGACCTGCAACATGGCGGTCGTGCATTATCCTCGCGAAATGACAGTTTTTGACATAGCCATTAATGTGGCTGAGTAGAGACACTTTGGCCGGCTATCAGTTTAATAAGTCACAGCTGCAAAATACTAACACGAATTCTTTACAGACGAATGGAAAAACTAGTAGAAGCCAACCTCGGGGAAGATCAGTTTGGATTCCGTAGAAACACTGGAACACGTGAGGCAATACTGACCTTACGACTTATCTTAGAACAAAGATTAAGGAAAGGCAAACCTACGTTTCTAGCATTTGTAGACTTAGAGAAAGCTTTTGACAATGTTGACTGGAATACTCTCTTTCAAATTCTAAAGGTGGCAGGGGTAAAATACAGGGAGCGAAAGGCTATTTACAATTTGTACAGAAACCAGATGGTAGTTATAAGAGTCGAGGGCCATGAAAGGGAAGCGGTGGTTGGGAAGGGAGTAAGACAGGGTTGTAGCCTCTCCCCGATGTTGTTCAATCTGTACATTGAGCAAGCAGTAAAGGACACAAAATAAAAATTCGGAGTAGGTATTAAAATCCATGGAGAAGAAATAAAAACTTTGAGGTTCGCCGATGACATTGTAATTCTGTCAGAGACAGCAAAGGACTTGGAAGAGCAGTTGAATGGAATGGACAGTGTCTTGAAAGGAGGATATAAGATGAACATCAACAAAAGCAAAACAAGGATAATGGAATGTAGTCTAATTAAGTCGGGTGATGCTGAGGGAATTAGATTAGGAAATGAGACACTTAAAGTAGTAAAGGAGATTTGCTATTTGGGGAGCAAAATAACTGATGATGGTCGAAGTAGAGAGGATATAAAATGTAGACTGGCAATGGCACGGAAAGGGTTTCTGAAGAAGAGAACTTTATTAACATCGAGTATAGATTTAAGTGTCAGGAAGTCATTTCGGAAAGTATTTGTATGGAGTGTAGCCATGTATGGAAGTGAAACATGGACGATAAATAGTTTGGACAAGAAGAGAATAGAAGCTTTCGAAATGTGGTGCTACAGAAGAATGCTGAAGATTAGATGGGTAGATCACATAACTAATGAGGAAGTATTGAATAGGATTGGGGAGAAGAGAAGTTTGTGGCACAACTTGAGCAGAAGAAGGGATCGGTTGGTAGGACATGTTCTGAGGCATCAAGGGATCACCAATTTAGTATTGGAGGGCAGCGTGGAGGGTAAAAATCGTAGAGGGAGACCAAGAGATGAATACACTAAGCAGATTCAGAAGGATGTAGGTTGCAGTAGGTACTGGGAGATGAAAAAGTTTGCACAGGATAGAGTAGCATGGAGAGCTGCATGAAACCAGTCTCAGGACTGAAGACCACAACAACAAGAACAACAACAACAACCGTAGAACTGGCAGTTGTTCCTCGGCAAGAGTCAGTTGTTCCTTAGCAACTGACAAGCACCGTATAACGCCAGTGATGCCATAAAATTAATCTGCCGCTGAATCTGTTCTCTGTGTTTCAGTTTCTCATAACTCAGGCCAGGTGGCAGTCGCTTCATTCGTTTGGATTCCTTTCC
Source organism: Schistocerca serialis cubense (assembly GCF_023864345.2). Taxonomy (NCBI): domain Eukaryota; kingdom Metazoa; phylum Arthropoda; class Insecta; order Orthoptera; family Acrididae; genus Schistocerca; species Schistocerca serialis. The sequence continues at coordinate 759,664,462 of NC_064642.1, read as the reverse complement.
TCTCAGTTATCTGAATATATTATGGAGAATTATACGTAGATGCGATGAACTCGCAAATCCACACCAGAAAAGAAGTAAACACGTAAAACTGTTATCTTACAAGATGAGCGTATTCCCATTACCGTGTCTGCCTGAGTTTGCCGTTTTTGTATGCTTGATCTGAAAGGCCAGAGCGTCTGCAATAAGTTTTGTTGTGAACTTGGGAAAACCGTAGCAAACAGCACCAAATACAGAACCAAGCTTTTGGACATAACTGCTTATGTCAAAAAAAAAAAAAAAAAAAAAAACTTTTGAGAGGCATAAGTGTTTCAAAAACAGGCGAACATCGACTGATGTTGACGACTTTTGCGGTCGGTCGTCAAATGGCATCACACCAGTAAGGGATAAGAGAGCGAGGGATATATAACGTTGTTAAAGTAGTTAACAGTGTTAAAGACCCAACATACTGATGTAACGACGACATGCATACATGTCAGCTGTATTTTAGATTTTGACCTGTGCTAAAGCACTATTATTACTCTTGATAATGGCCACAAGCAGTGGTTGGGAAGGGAGTAAGACAGGGTTGTAGCCTCTCCCCGATGTTATTCAATCTGTATATTGAGCAAGCAGTAAAGGAAACAAAAGAAAAATTCGGAGTAGGTATTAAAATTCATGGAGAAGAAGAAAAAAAAAAACTTTGAGGTTCGCCAATGACATTGTAATTCTGTCAGAGACAGCAAAGGACTTGGAAGAGCAGTTGAATGGAATGGACAGTGTCTTGAAAGGAGGGTATAAGATGAACATCGACAAAAGCAAAACAAGGATAATGGAATGTAGTCTAATTAAGTCGGGTGATGCTGAGGGAATTAGATTAGGAAATGAGACACTTAAAGTAGTAAAGGAGTTTTGCTATTTGGGGAGCAAAATAACTGATGATGGTCGAAGTAGAAAGGATATAAAATGTAGACTGGCAATGGCAAGGAAAGCGTTTCTGAAGAAGAGAAATTTGTTAACATCGAGTACAGATTTAAGTGTCAGGAAGTCCTTTCTGAAAGTATTTGTATGGAGTGTAGCCATGTATGGAAGTGAAACATGGACGATAACTAGTTTGGACAAGAAGAGAATAGAAGCTTTCGAAATGTGGTGCTACAGAAGAATGCTGAAGATTAGATGGGTAGATCACATAACTAATGAGGAAGTATTGAATAGGATTGGGGAGAAGAGAAGTTTGTGGCACAACTTGACCAGAAGAAGGGATCGGTTGGTAGGACATCTTCTGAGGCATCAAGGGATCACCAATTTAGTATTGGAGGGCAGTGTGGAGGGTAAAAATCGTAGAGGGAGACCAAGAGATGAATACACTAAGCAGATTCAGAAGGATGTAGGTTGCAGTAGGTACTGCGAGATGAAAAAGCTCGCACAGGATAGAGTAGCATGGAGAGCTGCATCAAACCAGTCTCAGGACTGAAGACCACAACAACAACAACAATGGCCACAAACCCGAAACTGGAATAGTGGGTCGTACAAATAAAGAACTTTACAGTCAAGCGTGACAATTATGTCATTTACAAAATTATTCAGGAAGTTAGACTAACAACAAGGTGGCAGCAGTTCCACACCCATCGTACTCGACAGGTTAAGTTCCATATGACTTCATCCTCTTACCGAAGGTAAAAAATGAGTTGAATGGGTGAAAATGTGATATAGTGGAGGGAACTGAAGCAGAATTACAGAGGGCTCTAATCGCCTTAATAGACAAAAGAGTTCCAGGATCCATTTCAAAAGTGGCACAAACTTTGGGATCGGTGCATTCGCTCCCAAGGGGACTACTTTGAAGGCGTTGCTACAGAATAAGATCTACGTAAGCAGTAATAATTGTAAGTAATATGTTGTGTAACATCTGTGTATGATTTTGCCACATTTTCTGAAAGCCTATTTGATGCGGCAGCCGGCCGTTGTGGCCGAGCTGTTCTAGGCGCTTCAGTCCGGAACCGCGCTGCTGCTACGGTCGCAGGTTAGAATCCTGCCTCGGGCATGGATATGTTTGATGTCCTTAGGTTAGTTAGGTTTAAGTAGCTCTAAGTCTAGCTGACTGATGACCTCAGATGTTAAGTCCCATAGTGCTTAGAACCATCTGATGCGGCAGTGGAAGTTGACCTCCTGGAAGAGAGAACCAACATGACAGGCTTAGGAATCTCGGCACAGAAAACAAAACTTATGAGAAATACAAAAAGTTACCCACAGTATTTAAGAAAGTGATTGGGGAAATAAAAAAGGTAAAAAAAGTCAAGTTTTGGGGGGGAGACTATTCAAGAAAACGGTTTAGACAAATCTACTTTATAGAAAAGGATGCACTAGCATAAAATAGCGTATGGTATGATTAAGAATACCTACAGCAAACGTGAGTTTCTCGGGAACTTAAAATAAAGAATTACAACACAGAAGCGAAAGCAGAACGCCTGTATGTTCGCGAATGTCTAGTATTAAAGTTTAGGCTTGACAAATTTTTAAAAATTGAAAATTTGTCGTAAGGTCTTATGGGACCAAACTGCTGAGGTCATCGGTCCCTAAACTTACGCACTACTTAATCTAACTTAAACTAACTTACACTAAGGACAACACACGCACCCACGCCCGAAGGAGGAATCGAACCTCCGACGGGGGAGGCCGCGCGGACCGTGACAAGGGGCCCAAGACCGATCGGCTACCCCGCACTTAATAAAGTAGAAACATTATAAAGAACAGTTATTTGGAAATATTAGGTCCTCGTAAAAATACAGCATTTTGAAAAATTAAGAAGTAACGATAAAATTTATCAGAATATAGAAGAGATATAGAGAGAAACAATAAGGAAGAGGAGATTGTTATTGTTTGGCCTGATTAACAGCATGGATGAAAATTGACTCACCAAGCACATCATCAAATATCTTAGGGAGAAGAAATTAGCAACCATCTGGATTCAGGGGGTTAGGAAAAACTTGGAAAGGAATAACATAAGAGAAGAAGAATTACAAAGAGAAATTTTCAGGGAAAAAGTTTTAAAAATAGAAGAATTCTCATGCAGAAGCCAAAAAAAAGATATTAACAAACTGGTCTGAGGACAGGAAGAAGACACATCGTGTGACAATGAAAAAATAATGGAAGAAAAGGAAAAGAAGAACAAAGGATTAAGAACTGAAATCGGAAAGTGGTCTCTAGAGGGGCTTAATGCAACAATAAGGATGACTTTAATCAGTGGTGATGAGAAGCAGCTCAGAAACAGGCCTATGCCTTCGCCCAGTTGTCCAGCGCAAGAGCACGTGATGTTCCACGATCTGACCGGCCTCGTTTCATTGCCTGGTTTGGTGAAGCTATCCCGCAGTGAGCGTGTCGAGTCCAGCACGAAGGTCGACGTGCAGCAGGTCAGTTTTGGGAGACGGGAGGGCGCGTCGGAATGCTGACTTCTGGTTTTAATCGCCGATATTAAATTCCAACATCTGGAGGGCCGGCGAATGTGCAGCCCTAGAAGGAAGGTTGACCTATCAGGAAGGTATGGCGCTGGCGGCGCGGCGTATTGGGGCAGCAAGGCCAGCGAGAGCCGGCCACCTGTCGGCGTTAGGTGAGTCCGTTCTGCCGAGCCTCTCCTCTGGCGTCAAAAGGGACAAACTACTTCCAGCAACAAATAACACAGACCTGATGATTCTGAAAGTATCACAATATCGTCTGCGGTTGCGACAGTTCATCAGTATTCCTTTTTTATTGCACCCCCGTCATATTCCAACCTGTCCTTTCATTTCTATGTGCCACTCCCTGATCACGGAAAAACAGACAGGTGAAGAGTAATGAGGTGAGTTCGCCTCCCTGTATCACTCTGATTTTCATCTTGCAGGGCTCTGAACACTTTTCTCTGAACTTCAGACTTTGGCCGTCGCTTAAGGTCTGTCCAGTGAGTTTACTGGATTTTCTACCCAAAATCAGAGCCTCCAAAATTTGGAACAATGTTCATCTGTCTACTGAGTCGTAGGCTTTCTCGAAGTCTACGAATATGAGCAAGAAATTCTTGCTCTTTCTGCATCGAGAAGGCATAGTATAAGGCAAACATCAACGCAGATACGTGGCAATAGAAAGAGGGAAAAGTCGGAAGATGGAGAGGTTTAAACACATAAGAATAGATAGAAACTGGTATGATAGAAAAAGAAGAAATATAAGCACAACTAAAGGAAATGAAGTTATATTGTCTATGAACATCTACAATAAGAAGAATATTTCGATCAATGCACAACAAAGAAATTACCAGACGGCTCTGAAACTTTATTCACAGCAGGAAGTCTGAACATAATAACTGGAGTACTGAAGAGATTAGAAATTGCGACAAGAAGGATTCTAAGGACGATAATGGGACATCCAAAAACAGATGACAGTCAATACAGAAGCCATGAGAGCCAAGAACTGTATACCCAGATAGAGAGAGTCTTGGACATCAACAAGAGAATAAGCAGTGGACGAGGGGAGGTTGGCACGTCAAACAATACAGTTGCTTGCGAATGAGAGAAGCATAGTACGTTGGATCCAAAAAGTGCACAGTGATCTGGAAGAAATACGAATACAAGAACCAGATAATGTGAACTGACAACCTAACTGTACTACTGAGCTCAAAGCCACATCACTTACATGAAATTGAAAAGAATCATGTGTGTACGAAAATCGATCTTATTCAAAAGCAACTAAATAAGCAAACCGATAATTTCACTGTCAGTAGACTTTGCAAATGCGAACTGTTTGAAAAAACGTAACTCACATAAAAAACAAAAAAACTGTAATGTCGACCTGTATAAGAAGGTAACCAGAAACACACGAAAATTTCTGCACAGACATATGGCCATGATAAAATCAAGTGACAGGACCTACGTTGCGCAAAGGAAACGAAACAATAAAGTATTATGAACCTCGACTGCAAAATGTATTACTTGTAGAAACAGCAACACAGCACGACTCCGCAACAGCTAAAGAAAATACTGCTAAAAACTTACAGTCGGTCGAGGGAAACTGGGTTCATAATCTCGACACAGAATGTGAATGAAACACATGACTCAGCCTTTGAGTTCCGAAATGTCAGTTAGGAATGAACTTGTCAAAAACACCAATAGACTAATATGAAAATTCATTTAATCTAATAACTTACATTAACTCAGAACATCAATCAATAGAATAATTATCAAAAAATAGACGGTAATGAGGGTGAAGTGGACCAACAATACAAGTCTAAAAAATAAATTTTTTGCCTCATCAAATAATACCTTGTTCTTTATTTTATAGCCTTTTTTATGTCCATATGCTATCCAACCATTGTTCTGAGCCATCCTTCCTCCTCGTACCAAATCTGCACCTCACATAGTTGTAAAAGTGCGTCCACGCATTACGCTGTACACTCAGCGTCAGCGAATGCCGCCTCCTGCATACCGCTGCTTTCCGCTACCGACTGTCAAAGATTCTACGACTCCACAGCGCTGCCTGCCATCGCAGGCACAGATACTGTTGGCTAACAACTGTTTCTCTGACCAGACTTCTTCAAATATATCATTTTCCTTTACAAATATTAACATACCCAACAGCATCATCAAAAATACCATCTTACAGAACGCACTTAGTATCAGAAAGTTGTAATGTGTTGGCCAAGATGTGAGTGGATGGATAGACTCCTGCCACATGCAGCCTGCAGATGACACGAGGAAAATTAGTATACTCGTAAGGGGGCCGTTAAAGTGCTGTGCTGTTGTCTGACGGACAGGACAAGCCAGGTGCAGGCTAGGGATGGTGGTTATCGCTGAAACCACCAGGTTTTCAGTTATATCGCTGTTTTTCCACGCCAATTTAACACTATTAAAACCGCTCAAAGTAACCGGTCTCTGAAAATAACCGATTTTCGGCTTTTTATTTCTATTATTTCCTTTTATAAACGTAGAAATCGAACAAAGATAGAAAAAAAGTGACTTTCTCAGTTTCAAGATATATAGAATCAAAATATTAAATAGGCAAATAAAATTTAGTCCGTCCACCGTTGGCTGCTTTTCTCGAAAAGTGATAAGACGATCAATACAACAGAAAATCACATATTCTGCTATTGGTGCTATTTTTTAAAACTCTGCTAAAAAAATGTACTCGGGGATCATACCACCGTTTGCACATTACAAACAGTGAATGCTTAAGGATGAAAACTGAGGTTGGAGACCTCTTTAAAGTGTTAATTTGTCCATCCTCAAGGGCTAGAAGCAGATGAACGCATATTATGTAGACACAGGCAGCTGATCAGCTACTTTCTATTTTTATTGTATACAATGAATGAATTGCTACTATAGGTTCCTTTCTCTCTTTTATTTCATAGAATCCTTTAGAGAAAATGAAGCATTGTACTTTATTGCTACATGACTTCGTAAAAATACACTCCTGGAAATGGAAAAAAGAACACATTGACACCGGTGTGTCAGACCCACCATAATTGCTCCGGACACTGCGAGAGGGCTGTACAAGCAATGATCACACGCACGGCACAGCGGACACACCAGGAACCGCGGTGTTGGCCGTCGAATGGCGCTAGCTGCGCAGCATTTGTGCACCGCCGCCGTCAGTGTCAGCCAGTTTGCCGTTGCATACGGAGCTCCATCGCAGTCTTTAACACTGGTAGCATGCCGCGACAGCGTGGACGTGAACCGTATGTGCAGTTGACGGACTTTGAGCGAGGGTGTATAGTGGGCATGCGGGAGGCCGGGTGGACGTACCGCCGAATTGCTCAACACGTGGGGCGTGAGGTCTTCACAGTACATCGATGTTGTCGCCAGTGGTCGGCGGAAGGTGCACGTGCCCGTCGACCTGGGACCGGACCGCAGCGACGCACGGATGCACGCCAAGACCGTAGGATCCTACGCAGTGCCGTAGGGGACCGCACCGCCACTTCCCAGCAAATTAGGGACACTGTTGCTCCTGGGGTATCGGCGAGGACCATTCGGAACCGTCTCCATGAAGCTGGGCTACGGTCCCGCACACCGTTAGGCCGTCTTCCGCTCACGCCCCAACATCGTGCAGCCCGCCTCCAGTGGTGTCGCGACAGGCGTCAATGGAGGAACGAATGGAGACGTGTCGTCTTCAGCGATGAGAGTCGCTTCTGCCTTGGTGCCAATGATGGTCGTATGCGTGTTTGGCGCCGTGCAGGTGAACGCCACAATCAGGACTGCATACGACCGAGGCACACAGGGCCAACACCCGGCATCATGGTGTGGGGAGCGATCTCCTACACTGGCCGTACACCACTGGTGATCGTCGAGGGGACACTGAATAGTGCACGGTACATCCAAACCGTCATCGAACCCATCGTTCTACCATTCCTAGACCGGCAAGGGTACTTGCTGTTCCAACAGGACAGTGCACGTCCGCATGTATCCCGTGCCACCCAACGTGCTCTAGAAGGTGTAAGTCAACTACCCTGGCCAGCAAGATCTCCGGATCTGTCCCCCATTGAGCATGTTTGGGACTGGATGAAGCGTCGTCTCACGCGGTCTGCACGTCCAGCACGAACGCTGGTCCAACTGAGGCGCCAGGTGGAAATGGCATGGCAAGCCGTTCCACAGGACTACATCCAGCATCTCTACGATCGTCTCCATGGGAGAATAGCAGCCTGCATTACTGCGAAAGGTGGATATACACTGTACTAGTGCCGACATTGTGCATGCTCCGTTGCCTGTGTCTATGTGCCTGTGGTTCTGTCAGTGTGATCATGTGATGTATCTGACCCCAGGAATGTGTCAATAAAGTTTCCCCTTCCTGGGACAATGAATTCACGGTGTTCTTATTTCAATTTCCAGGAGTGTATTTCGAGACTAGGCTTGGTGCCGTTCTGAAATGCAAACGGATGTCCGGCAAAAACAGCGAGAAACTACGGTACAGACCAGGAGGGGGCAAGTCTTGCTCATCGCACGTACTGGCGCACCTAAAGCCATGACGCATTGCAACACGGACATTATTGTCTCAACAATGCTGTACCAGTTCTTATGCCATGAGTTTGTTGCTCGTTTCTCTCGGCATTGTTATCAAAATAGCACTGATCGCCTTTTCCATTTTCTATAATAACGCGATATTTCAAACCAATGCAGTTTTTCAGTTTTTTACTCAGTTATTTGTAAAAAATAGGAAAACACTTTTTATTAACGAGACCAAACAAATACCGAAAAATATTGTTAATTTCGAACTAAAATATCAGTATCAGTTTTATTCGGTCGACTTTTTCCATCCCTAGTCCAGACTCAGTGCATGTTGCTAGCCTGCTAGGAAATATACAGGGTGGTCCATTGATCGTGACCGGGCCAAATATCTCACGAAATAAGCGTCAAACGAAAAAAATACGAAGACGAAACTTGTCTAGCTTGAAGGGGGAAACCAGATGGCGCTATGGTTGGCCCTCTAGTTGGCGCTGCCATAGGTCAAACGGATATCAACTGCGTTTTTTTTTTTTTTAAATAGAGACCCCCATTTTATTACATATTCGAGTAGTACGCAGAGAAATATGAATTTTTTAGTTAGACCTCTTTTTTCGCTTTGTGATAGATAGCGCTGTAATAGTCACAAACATATGGCTCACAATTTTAGACGAACAGTTGGTAACAGGTAGGTTTTTTAAATTAAAATACAGAACGTAGGTACGTTAGAACATTTTATTTCGGTTGATCCAATGTGATACATGTACCTTTGTAAACTTGTCATTTCTGAGAACGCATGGCCGGCCGCTGTGGCCGAGCGGTTCTAGGCGCTTCAGTCAGGAACCGCGTTGCTGCTACGACCGCAGATTCGAATTCTGCCTCGGGCATGGATGTGTGTGACGTCCTTAGGTTAGTTAGGTTTAAGTAGTTCTAGGTCTAGGGGACTGATGACCTCAGATGTTAAGTCCCATAGTGCTCACAGCCATTTGAACCATTTTGAGATCACATGCTGTTCCAGCGTGATTACCTGAAAGTACCACGTAATGCAATAAAATGCGCAAAATGATGTCCGTCAACCTCAATGCATTCGGCAATAAGTGTAACATTACTCTCAACAGCGAGTAGTTTGCCTTCCGTAATGTCCGCACATGCATTGACAATGCGCTGACGCATGTTGTCGGGCGTTGTCGGTGGATCACGATAACAAATATCCTTCAACTTTCCCCACAGAAAGAAATCCGGGGACGTTAGATCCGCTGAACGTGAGGGCCATGGTATGGTGCTTCGACGACCAATCCACCTCTCAAGAAATATGTTATTCAATACCGCTTCAACCGCACGCGAGCTATGTGCCCAACATCCATCATGTTGGAAGTACATCGCCATTCTGTCATGCAGTGAAACATCTTGTAGTAACATCGGTAGAACATTACGTAGGAAATCACTATACATTGCACCATTTAGATTGCCATCGATAAAATGGGGCCAATTATCCTCTTTCCCATAATGCCGCACAATACATTAACCCGCCTTGTCGCAGCCATCGTGGATTTTCCGTTGCCCAATAGTGCATATTATGCCGATTTACGTTACTGCTGTTGGTAAATGACGCTTCGTCGCTAAATAAAACGCGTGAAAAAAATCTGTCATCGTCCCATAATTTCTCTTGTGCTCAGTGGCAGTACTGTACGCGACGTTCAAAGTCGTCATCAGGCAATTCCTGGTGCATATAAATATGGTATGGGTGCAATCGACGTTGATGTAGCATTCTCAACACCGACGTTTTTGAGATCCCCGATTCTCGCGCAATTTGTCTGCTACTGATGTGCGGATTAGCCGCGACAGCAGCTAAAACACCTACTTGGGCATCATCATTTGTTGCAGGTCGTGGTTGATGTTTCACATGTGGATGAATAGTTCCTGTTTCCTTATATAACGTAACTATCCAGCGAACGGTGCGGACACTTGGATGATGTCGACGAGGATACCGAGCAGGATACATATCACACGCCCGTTGGGCATTTTGACCACAATAGTCATACATCAACACGATATCGACCTTTTCCGTATTTGGTAAACGGTCCATTTTAACACGGGTAATGTATGACGAAGCAAATACCGCCCGCACTGGCGGAATGTTACGTGATACCACGTACTTATAACGTTTGTGACTATTACAGCTCCATCTATCACAAAGCGAAAAAAGTGGTCCAAGTAAAACATTCATATTTATTTACGTACGACACGAATATGTAATAAAAAATTGGGGTTCCTATTTAAAAAAAAACGCAGTTGATATCCGTTTGACTTTTGGCAGCGCCATCTAGCGGGCCAACCATAGCGCCATCTGGTTTCCTCCTTCAAGCTAGACGAATTTCGTTCTTTGCAGTTTTTTCGTTTGACGCTTATTTCGTGAGACATTTGGCCCGGCCACTATCAATGGACCACCCATGTGTTGCCGTTGTTGTTATGATCTTCAATTCGAGGGATGGTTTGATGCAGCTCTCTACGCTAATCTATCCTGTACATGCCTCTTCATCCCTGCACAGGTACCGCAGCTTACATCGTTCTGAACCTGTTCGCTGTATTTAAGTGTTGGTCTTCCTCTGCAATTTTTACCCTTCACGCTGTCCTTCATAGCCAAATTAAAGAATCCTTGATGTCCAAAGATGTGTCCTGTGACCTCATAGCTTCTCTTACTCAGGTTGTCCCATAAATTTCTTTTTTCTCCAAGGAGGGTAGGAGGAGGACGAGATTAGTGTTTAACGTCCCGTCGACGTCGAAGTCGCTAGAGACGGAGCACAAGCTCGGATTAGGGAAGGATGGATAAGGAAAGTGGCCGTCCCCTTTCGAAGGAACCATCCCGGTATTTACCTTAAGCGGTTTAGGGAAATCACGGAAATCCAAAATCCGGATGGCCGGACGCGGGTTTGAACCGTCGTCGTCCTGAATGGGAGTGTTACCCACTGCGCCACCTCACTCGTTTTTTTTTCTTTTTTTTCCAACTCGGAAAGTACATTATCATTAGTTTCTCAACATAACCACCCAGTCTTAGCAGTACATTTCAAAAGCTTCTATTCTCTTCTTGTCTGAACTGTTATCTTCTGTACTTCAGTGCAAGAACAGCGCTTCAGACAAAAACTTGCAGAAATGATTTCCTAACATTTACATTAGGTGTTACCTATATTCCTCTTCTTTGGAAATACATTTCTTGTTGTTGCCCGTCCATTTTTTTTTTATATCTAGGTACCATCACTTTATATTCTGTCCAAATAGCAAAACCCATCCACTACTTTTAGTCCCTCATTTCTTAATCTAATTCCCTCAGCGTCATGGCTTTTAATTGGACTTTATTCCATTACTGTTGTTTTACTTCTGTTGATGTTCACCTTCCTTTGCCATCTTTGAGAAAGTTTCCATGTCATCGACAAGCCTCAATGCTTTTATCTCCTGTCTACATTTCTCCTTGGTTGCTTTCACTGCTTGCTCAATGGACATATAGAATAACATCGGAGATACACTTGTAGGATAGATATTTTTTGAATATGTTATTGGATGTGTTAATATTTGTAAAGGAAAATTATGTAATTGGAGAACTGTGATCAGAGAAACAGTTGTTAGGCAACGGCATCTGTGTCTGCTATGGCAGCCACGTGGAGTCGTAGAACCTTTCAGAACAATGGTTGGATAGCATACGGCCATAAACAAGGTTTTTGAAATGAAGAACAAGGTATTATTAGATAAGGTATAAAGTTTATGTTTATAGACTCGTATTGTTGATCCACTTCACCCTCGTCACAGTCTAGTTTTTGATAATTATTCTACTGATTGATCTTCTGAGTTAATTTACTGTACAATGGAAGTTATTAGACTAAATGAATTTTCATATTAGAGCTAAAATTATTTTTTTATGAGTTCCTTCCTAACGGAAATTTCAGAATTCACGTAGTTCATTGGCATTCTGTCAAGTTCATGAACCCAATTTCCCTGGACCAACTGTAGTTAGTTTCTAGCAATATTTTTTTAGCCGTTGCGGAGTCTTGCTGTGTTGCTGTTTCTGCCAGTGCATCATTTTGCAGGCGAGATCGTTTCGTTTCCTTTGCACAATGTAGGCTCTGTTAGTTTCTTTATGTTACCAGGGTAAATGTGCATATGTCAGTGCAGAAATTTTCGTGTGTGTCAGATTACGTTCTTATACAGGTCGACATTACAGTAAGGTTTTTTCATACAGCTACTTTTTTTTCAGACAGTTGCCACTGACCTAGTCTTATTGGTTTGCTTTTTTGTTGGTTTATGAATTAAGTCGGTTTTCACACACAAGATTCTTTTCAATTTCATGTAAATGATGTGCCTTTGAGCTCAGTAGCACATTTAGGTTGTCAGTTCACTTTACCAGATTTGTATTTACGTTAACACACACACGCAAGTAAAGGACACTCACTTACAAGCTGCTCTCCTGTCTCACTGCCTTCTCACTCGCTGGTCCTCTTGCATGTTCATCAAGTAAGTGTAGTCATGTTTCTGTACAACTTGAAGATAATGTTTCGTCCCTGGATGTTATTCCTGCTGTCTTCAGACTTTCAAAGCGTATATTTCAGTAAGCATTTTCATAAACTTTATCTAAATGTACAAATGCTACAAATGTAGTTCGGCTTTCTTCGGTCTAATATAACTCTTAAGGTCAGTATTGCCTCGTGTATTCTTACATTTCTCTAACAAGGGAATATCACCGACTTGGCGCCATATTTTTAGGATTTAAAAAAAAAGAACTTACAAGATCTCAGTCCCAGAATCAATCCGGGGAGGAAATTTGGGCCATATATCTGACAGTTACCAGTTATGAGGTTGTGAATCCACAGCTTTTGAACATTTCGCTTTGCCCACTGCAGCTGTCTTTTGCGCAATAGCGAAGTTCTATACCACATAGTGACCTCCTAAGCGCTCCTGTTTCATGTCGTTGAGGGTTGAGGGACAAGTGAAGGTGGAGGAGGAAGAGGATGTGGAGGAGGATGGTGATGGGGTCACGTCTGCTCAGCATGTCTTGAAATATTCGAAAACAAAAGAGGTGTTAATAATTTAATACCGTTACGCTGTTTCTTTACTGTCAGGATCATTCACTGGCCGAAATGCTGGTACCCATAACTGCCTGTCAGGAAGAGACTACGTTTGCACTGTCACTTGTTGGTAGATCGACATTATGAACACAAACCTCTCACTCGTTCCAGTGCACAGTACTTCCGAGTCTGGCGATAAGCAGCTGCAATGACAAACAACGGATGCGCGAATGTTTAAAAGTTGCACTCTCAAGAGCTCATAACTGGGTACTGTCAGAATTATGACCCAAATTTTCGCACAGGATCGATCTCTAGGGCTGATATCTGGTAAATGTGCATTTTTTTCTGCTTAAAATAAGAGACCAGCCAAATGAAGTTCTCTTGTGAAACTGAAACTGATGTTAATAAACGAAAAGGGTTAGTTTGCTTTTTGTTCTACTGTAGAACAAAAACAAACAAAGGCTTTTCATTTATTGTAATGTTGTTGTACCGAGAACCGATGGAAGATTCAGTTAACGTGAAATTGACCATCTTTGATATCAGCTTCTACAAGATCTTCCATTCTTCGGTGAACTATTCGTATCAATATTTCTCAATTATGGTCTGAAAACCAATGGTTCGCTAATATTTACGCCTGTAACACCTGCCTTCTTTGAAACTGGAATTGCTACAATGTTCTTGAAGTGTGAGGGTATTTTCACCGCCGGCCGGTGTGGCCGAGCGGTTCTAGGCGCTTCAGTCTGGAACCGCGCGACCGCTATAGTCGCAGGTTCGAATCCCGCCTCGGGCATGGATGTGTGTGATGTCCTTAGGTTAGTTGGGTTTAAGTAGTTCTACGTTCTAGGGGACTAATGACCTCAGATGATAAGTCCCATAGTGCTCAGAGCCATTTGAACCGTATTTTCACCTGTCTCACAGATCTTGCTCAGCAGGCGGAATAGTTCTGTCACGGCTGCCTCTCCCAAGGATCTCAATAGTTCTGAGCGACTGTGGTCACCTTCAAAGGCCTTATTTCGTCAACGATCTTTTTTAGTATTCTGACAAATTTTTCTCGCAGTATCGTATGTGCATTCTTCTTTTCATCTACTTATTTTCCTGTAATACTATCTCGGAGTTCTTTTCCCTCGTAGCAAATATGTAAGCACCGTAAAACGACCTTTTGAGTTGGAACCTTTGCGTTACGGGAACTGAAGTGATATGCTGAATGTGTGTGGTTTATACCGCCGTGTGACGTCAGCGGCCATCGCGTGCTGCCAGAAGCGAGTTTCCACAGCGGAGACAAAGGAGCGGCAGGCCACGTGCGGCGGGCTGAGGGGACAATTGGGCCAGGCTGACTGCCCTGTTTGTCACTAGACACCACACCACGTCCGCTCGCCGAGTCCGAAGCGACCCGGCGGCCGCGGCCGCGCCTGCTCAGAACGCCTCTCTCACAGCAGTTTAACGCGTGCGTGAAGCACAGACTGTCCGCGTAACGTAGGACCTCCTCGTTTAAAATCTAACTGGTGCGCCGTTTTGTTGTAAGTTTCCTTTTGGCGTTTGCTGCACGATGCGATATTACGTTAATGACCTGGCACCGATCACGACAGATGAGTCTACGTTTATATCTACATACCATGCAAGCCAACGTACGATGCAGGGCGGAGGGTACTATGTACTCTGTGCCATTGCTAGTCATTTCCTTTTGTATTTCACTAGTCACTTCCTTTTGCACTCGAGGTATGAATTAAAAAACGCCTTCAGTCACAATTTTTCGTGTTTTATTCAGTACACGATGCATTTCGGACCCTGTGGGTCCATCTTCAGGTGTAATTCGTCTTAATACATGTTTTATTTGTTCTCTTGAATGAAATGAAATGTATATTCTTGTCACGAAAAGATTTGATGTTAGGTTATGAATTTCGTGAGTCAGACGCGGAAAATATGTGCGAAATAGTGGAAAGGATGACTAGTGTAAACTACCCAATAAACCACGAAAAGGGTTTTTAACATATTAGTAACAGCATAAGGTTTTTCCTCAATCGTTTTCAAGCATATCACTTCACTCAAGAGGCACATTCGCAAACATGTTTGTAAACACTTCACAGATTTTTTGTACATGGTGTGGTCAAAGATGAATTTTTCATAGTGCTAAAGATATAATTATTAAATAATTGACATATGCAGAAAACAATTGACATATGCAGGAAATAACTTTAGAACATATCTTTAATATTACTGAAATAGCTGTGGCTTGCGAAATCTGTTTGTTCATTTAACACCGATTCTGGTTTTTTGATTTTGTGGAGGTATATCTCCAGTTTTTCTAAGAGATTTAGGGTCTTATCATTGGCTTCATTAAGTAATACTACCAAATTGTTTTCTAGATTGTTGATGACATGTTTCGTTTCCAGTATATGTTGTGCAATGAGTTGGTTCAAATGGCTCTGAGCACTATGGGACTTAACATCTGAGGTCATCAGTCCCATAGAACTTAGAACTACTTAAACCTAACTAGCCTAAGGACATCACACACATCCATGTCCGAGGCAGGGTTCGAACCTGCGACCGTAGCGGGTTTTGAAGTTTCTGCCTGTTTTCCCTACATAGTAGGCAGGACAGCTGGGTCATGATACTTTGTACACTCCGCTGTTGTTGTATGTTTGCTAATTTGATTTTATGTTATGGATGAGTAAGTTTCCTAATTTATTATTAGTTGAGAATGAAACTATTACTTTTGTTTTTTTGAAAAGGTTAGCTATTTTTTGTTAAATGGGCTCCACTTATGGGATGCTGGTGAATATGTTCTCTTCTTTCATAGTGTTGTCATTCGTTATCTTGCTTTTGTGTATTTGTCTGTCTAAATTGTCAGTTGGTTTGGCTGTGTAGCCATTGCTTATGGCAATGCTCTTCATTGTGTCTATCTCATTCTTGAGGGTGTTCCCTTCTAGATCAAGAGACTGTACTCTGTGTAGCATGGACCTAAATGCTTCATGTTTCTGTGTTGTGGTATGGCATGATGAGTTGTCCAGTGTTATGTCTGTGCATGTGTGTTTTCTGTGTGTGCTGCACTTATGTTTTTGTAAATGGTTGGTGATTTTAAGATCCAGGAAATTTATGCTTTTGTTGTCCTTATGTTCTATTGTGAATATTTTTGTGGAAAGAATTGAATACAGCTAGTAGTTCTTCGATCTCATCTTTTGTTCTATCAAATAGAAACAAGGTATCATCAACATATCTCCAGTAATATACTATTTTACTTTTGAATCTGTTGTTTTCATTAAAGAAATTGCTTTCCAGATGATTGAGAAATATGTCTGCCAGAAAACTTGTTATGCTACTGCCCATGGCAAGACCCTCAATCTGTTGGTAAACTTTCCCATTGAATGTAAGGCAATTGTGAGACAATATTGCTGCAACATGTCCTTGACTCCTGATATTTCTGCAATTGACAGTTTCTTATGTTTTATTAAGCTTTAAAAAATTATGTCTATTGTTTCTTCGGTTGGTACACTTGTATATAGGTTACTTACATCAAAAGAGGCAAACCTAGCACCTGCAGGAATATTTATGCCTTTGATTTTAGTTGCCAATTCCTTTGTGTTCTTAACTGAGTATGATTTATCAAATGTATAGTACTGTTTCAGAATTTTGTTCAGTAATTGGGAGATTTTGGAAGCAGAGTATGCCCAGAATTAACAATAGGCTCCAATGTAACTTGGGGTTAATGGGTCTCAGGTTGAGCTCTCAGTCTTGGAGCTGTGGGATTCATTAAAATGCATGTTTTTCTGTGAAGAGGAAAATGCATTTATTAACCATTTTTCTGATTTTGTTTTGGAATTTTATAGCTGGATCTTGCTTGAGCTCAGTTATGTTATTTTCAGAAAGGGAAGTTAGTATTTTAGTGATGTATTCATCTTTGTTCATAATTACTAAAGAATTGCTTTTGTCAGCTTTCATAATCATGGCATTGTTATTATTGAGTTTCAAGTTTATGCTGTTTACTAGCTTTCTCTCTGCTTTGGGGGTCTCATTCTGGTGACTTATGCTTTTCTGAATAATTTTATTTATGTTGTGTGCTAGGAATGTCTGTTCACTGTTATTTAGGTCAGCTAAATCAGCTGCTTTATTTAAAGTGTATGATAAGGTTTTTTAGGTTATTGTTACTTACCTGGGTTTTACATTGTGCTTTAGCCCTTTCCTGAGGTTGTTCTTTTTCACTGAAGATGATATCAGATTGGTTAATGACTCTTTCATAAAACTGTGTTTTGTTGGATTTTTGGTTGTCCTGCTGCCGATGCAGTTTTAGTTGCATAGCTTCTAATTTCTTTTGGTGGATGTGTGTGATCAGTTTGCATTTTTTTACAATACTTTCAACATACTCCTCAGCAGCTTTTAGTTCTAATGGGTGTAGTGTACTAGTTTATTGTAAATATATGTTATAACAGCTCTTAACAATATCTTCTTTCTTCTTATACTGAGATTTTATTTCTGACTTTATCCACATTATTTCACATTTCCTTTTGGCAATCTGGGCTGCAGCAGATTTGTTTTTGATCTCCACTTTGACATAATTAGGACGAAAATCACATGCTAGACATTCTTTGGTAAACTTAACACTAGCACTGGCTTTCATGAGTTTTATTTTGTAATTCCTGTATGATTATTCTGCTCTCAGTGCCTGGCTGGGCAAATTCAATTTTATTTTATCCATATGTTGCAGCTTCAAACGTGACTACTCAATACACTCGAGGTATGAATTAAAAAACGCCTTCAGTCACAATTGTCCGTGTTTTATTCAGTACACGATGCATTTAGGACTATGTGGGTCCATCTTCAGGTGTAATTCGTTTTAATACATGCTCTATTTGTTCTCTTGAGTGAAATGAAATGCATATTCCTGTCACGAAAAGGTTTAATGTTAGGTTATGAATTTCGATCAGACACTGAAAATATGTGCGAAATAGTGGAAAGGATGAATAGTGTAAACTTACCTAATAATAAAAAAAGCATTTTTAACGTTTTAGTAAGTTTTCTCCTCCATCGTTTTCAAGCATATCACTTCACTCAAGAGGCACATTCGCAAACACTTGTATGTAAACATTTCACAGATGTTTTTGTGCATGGTGTGGTCAAATACGAATTTTTCATAGTGCTAAAGATATAATCATTAAACAATTGACATATGCAGGAAACAATTGACATATACAGGAAATAACTTTGGAACAGATCTTTAAAATTACTGAAATAGCTATGGCTTGCGTAATCTGTTTGTTCATTTAACATAATTCTGGTTTTTTTGATTTTGTGGAGGTATATCTCCAGTTGTTCTAACAGATTAGGGCCTTACCATTGGCTTCATTATGTAATACTACCAAATTGTTTTCTAGATTGTTGATGACATGCAGAGGCGATTCTAGAAGTCGATCAATGTGGGTGGGGGGTGCTAATAGGGGGGGATTAAGGGGAACGGAATATCGCTTAAAAAAGGAGAGTTGGGGTCCTCTACCAATAAATTGGTAAAATTTGGTTTTGCTTAAAGTAGTTTTTGGTAATGTTTTGGAGTTCAGGGTAAAAAATTTGCGTTAATAAATAATAAGACGCCCATTTTAGGTCAAATGATATTTATTGTTTTAGATAGTAAGCTGTTTGCCGCTCTTATTCTTTCGTTAAAATGTGTTTGAAATACACTCCTGGAAATTGAAATAAGAACACCGTGAATTCATTGTCCCAGGAAGGGGAAACTTTATTGACACATTCCTGGGGTCAGATACATCACATGATCACACTGACAGAACCACAGGCACATAGACACAGGCAACAGAGCATGCACAATGTCGGCACTAGTACAGTGTATATCCACCTTTCGCAGCAATGCAGGCTGCTATTCTCCCATGGAGACGATCGTAGAGATGCTGGATGTAGTCCTGTGGAACGGCTTGCCATGCCATTTCCACCTGGCGCCTCAGTTGGACCAGCGTTCGTGCTGGACGTGCAGACCGCGTGAGACGACGCTTCATCCAGTCCCAAACATGCTCAATGGGGGACAGATCCGGAGATCTTGCTGGCCAGGGTAGTTGACTTACACCTTCTAGAGCACGTTGGGTGGCACGGGATACATGCGGACGTGCACTGTTCTGTTGGAACAGCAAGTTCCCTTGCCGGTCTAGGAATGCTAGAACGATGGGTTCGATGACGGTTTGGATGTACCGTGCACTATTCAGTGTCCCCTCGACGATCACCAGTGGTGTACGGCCAGTGTAGGAGATCGCTCCCCACACCATGATGCCGGGTGTTGGCCCTGTGTGCCTCGGTCGTATGCAGTCCTGATTGTGGCGCTCACCTGCACGGCGCCAAACACGCATACGACCATCATCGGCACCAAGGCAGAAGCGACTCTCATCGCTGAAGACGACACGTCTCCATTCGTCCCTCCATTCACGCCTGTCGCGACACCACTGGAGGCGGGCTGCACGATGTTGGGGCGTGAGCGGAAGACGGCCTAACGGTGTGCGGGACCGTAGCCCAGCTTCATGGAGACGGTTGCGAATGGTCCTCGCCGATACCCCAGGAGCAACAGTGTCCCTAATTTGCTGGGAAGTGGCGGTGCGGTCCCCTACGGCACTGCATAGGATCCTACGGTCTTGGCGTCCATCCGTGCGTCGCTGCGGTCCGGTCCCAGGTCGACGGGCACGTGCACCTTCCGCCGACCACTGGCGACAACATCGATGTACTGTGGAGACCTCACGCCCCACGTGTTGAGCAATTCGGCGGTACGTCCACCCGGCCTCCCGCATGCCCACTATACGCCCTCGCTCAAAGTCCGTCAACTGCACATACGGTTCACGTCCACGCTGTCGCGGCATGCTACCAGTGTTAAAGATTGCGATGGAGCTCCGTATGCCACGGCAAACTGGCTGACACTGACGGCGGCGGTGCACAAATGCTGCGCAGCTAGCGCCATTCGACGGCCAACACCGCGGTTCCTGGTGTGTCCGCTGTGCCGTGCGTGTGATCATTGCTTGTACAGCCCTCTCGCAGTGTCCGGAGCAAGTATGGTGGGTCTGACACACCGGTGTCAATGTGTTCTTTTTTCCATTTCCAGGAGTGTACATTGTTTTGTGTTAGCAGAAGAGCCAACACCGTGTTACGAGTGGAGGCCGAAATGCACGCGTTTTAGCTCAAGCAAGCTAGCGTGAGGAGGGAAGAACTATTCTGACGTGAGGTCTGGAACATGACAAGGAATGAGAATTCAGAAAGTGGACGTAATTAGTTTGATACTTACCTTTAATCCATTAATGATGAACGTCGCTCTTGACGGTACATGATTCACAATATTATCACTTATAGTAACTGAATATGGCGTCTTGCTAGGTCGTAGCAAATGACGTAGCTCAAATGAGAGCGTATGGAGACAGTGAACCATCGCTAGCAAAGTCGGCTGTACAACTGGGGCGAGTGCTAGGGAGTCTCTCTAGACTAGACCTGCCGTGTGGTGGCGCTCGGTCTGCAATCAATGATAGTGGCGACACGCGGGTCCGACGTATACTACCGGACCGCGGCCGATTTAAAGGCTACCACCTGGCAAGTGTGGTGTCTGGCGGTGACACCGCGCATTGCAACCTGTATTGCTACATAATTATAAAAAAAATGATTGACTCTGTTGGAGTAACACATTCGCTGATTTCTGAAGTCATTTTATCCAGTGTAATATGATACTCCATGGGGGGGGGGGGGGGGGGGGGCTGTGACATGTTTCGTTTCCAACATACGTTGTGCAATGATTTTTCAAAGTGGTTGAGCCTAAAAGCATTTACATGTTCTTGAAAACGAGTTTTGAAGTTTCTGCCTGTTTTCCCTACATAGTAGGCAGGACAAGTGGGGATTGATACTTTGTACACTCCACGGTTGTTGTCTGTTTGCTTATTTGATTTTGTGTTATGGATAAGTAAATTTCCTAATTTATTATTAGTTGAGAATGAAGGATTTTAAAATAACAGTAAATATACACATATAACCAGATGCTTCATTTACCACTACCATCTCCTCCCAGATTCTGTCCTACGACCACCGTACAGGCACATCTCTGCCTCCCAATGCAATCAACTCCCTCCGCCCACCACTATCTCCTCTCACATTTATACCTAAGATACAATCTCACTCATTTACACTAACACAGACACACACACACACACACACACACACACACACACACACACACACACACACGCACACACACGCCCGCACACACACGCGAGGTAGTTTCACAGGGTGGCCCACTGACAACGTGAACGAAAACAAATCAACAGATACACTGAAGCGCCAAAAAAACTGGTATGCGCATGCGTATTCAAATAGAGAGATACGTAAACACTCAGAATACGGCGTTGCGGTCGGCAATGCCTAGATGGACAAGTCTCTGGCGCAGTTGTGAGATCGGTAACTGCAGCAACAATGGCAGGTTATCAAGATTTAAGTGAGTTTGAACGTGGTGCTACAGTCGGGCCACGAGCGATAGGACACAGCATCTCCGAGGTAGCGATGAAATTGGGATTTTCTCGTGTGACCACTTCACGAGTGAACATCAGGAGTCCGGTAAAACATCAAATCTCCGACATCGCTGCGACCGGAAAAAGATCCTGCAAGAATGGGACCAACAACGACTGAAGAGACCGTTCAACGCGACAGAAGTGCAATGCTTCCGGAAATTGCTGCATATTTCAATGCTGGGCCATCAACACGTTTGACCATACAAACCATTCAACGAAACATAATCGATATAGGCTTTCGGAGCCGAAGGCCGACTCGTGTACCCTTGACGACTGCACGAAACAAAGCTTTACGCCTCGCCTGGGCCCGTCAACACCGACATTGGACTGTTGATGACTGGAAAAATATTGCCTGGTCGGACGAGTCTCGTTTCGAATTATATTGAGCTGGTGGACGTGCACGAGTATGGAGACAACCTCATGAATCCATGGGCCCTGCATGTCAGCAGGGGAATGTTCAAGCTGATGGAAGCTCTATAGTGGTATGGGCCGTGTGCAGGTGGAGTGATATGGGACTTGTGATACGTCTTCTAGACGAGGGGTCTGGCAGGTGACATGTACATAAGTATCCTGTCTGATCACCTGCATCCACTCTTGTCCATTTTGCATTTCGACGGACTTGGGCGATTGCAGCAGGACAATGCGAGACCTCGTACGTCCAGAATTGCTACAGAGTGGCTCCAGGAACACTCTTCTGAGTTTAAACGCTTCTGCTGACCACCAAACTCCCCAGACGTGAACATTATTCAGCATACCTGGGATGCCTTGCAACGTGCTGTTCACAGGAGAGCTCCACTGCCTCGTACTCTTTCGGATTTAGGGACAGCCCTGCACGATTCATGGTGTCAGTTCTGTCCAGCACTACTTCAGACATTAGTCGAGTCCATGCCACGTCGTGTTGCGGTCTTGTGTGTGCTCGCGTGGGCCCTACGCTGTATTAGCCAGGTGTACCAGTTTCTTTGGCTGTTCAGTGTACAAACACTGTTACTATGCAGAGTGAAAAACGCACACATCTTCAGTTCAGCTTACAGGAGTGAAGTGTAAATAATGCAGCGCAAGAAATACTGCAGAATGGTAAAAACTTCCAAGTGCATATGTAAATCGAAGCCTTTCGACGTCAACCGCCGCTAGCAAGGAGGGAAGAAGCAGAATATGTAAAGAAACACCGTAAGTAACTTGCGCACCAACTTCGTAAACAAAATGCTGTTTCTAACATATAACATCCAAAAATGTACAAATGTATGTTTCCTGTTTTCAGAATAACCACAGATAGCGAAAGGCGTCTGTCGTAATTCTCTTCAATTAAACAGCAGTAAGCTGGAGACGGATAGCCAATAGTAACTGAAATAGAACAACTGTCTATATGCTCCCGTCTCAGCCCTAACTTATCTTGTTTTACATTCATGGTCCCTCCGCGGAACTCGTCTTCAACAGCCGGTTCTCTAAATTTTCTCAGTCGTGTTCCTTCTGTGAAATTAAAAGCAGAGGTTGTAACATTAAGAGTCCAATGGGAGTTCCACTGCTAAATGCAGAGGAGAGAGCCGATATGTAGAAAGAGTACACTGAAGGCTCTATGAGGGGCAAGAAACAACGAGTCTATACAGAAGAAATAGGAGATCGAGTATTAGAATCAGAATTTAAAAGAGTATTTGAAGCGAATAAGGCACAAGGAGCAGATAACATTCCGTCAGAATTTGTAAAATGATTGGGTGAAATGGCAACAAAACGACAATTGACGTTTGTGTGTAGAATGTGAGAGTCTGGCGACATACCATCTGACTTTCGGGAAAACATCAGCCACACAATTCCGAAGGTTGCAGGAGCCGACAAGTGCGATAATTATCGCACAATCAGCATAGCAGCTAATGCTTCCAAGTTTCTGACAAGAATAATACACAGAAGAATGGAAAACTGAATTGAGGGTGTGTTATGTGACGAACAGTTTGCCTTCGGAAAAGTAAAGGCACCAGAGAGGCCGTTGTGACGTTGCGGTTGATAATGGAACTAAGACTAAAGAAAAATTAAGACAAGCTCATATGATTTGCCGACCTGGAAAAAGTGTTCGATAGTGTAAAATAGTGCAACATGTCAGAAATTCTGACAAAATAGGGGTAAGGTATAGGGGAAGATGGGTAATATACACTCCTGGAAATGGAAAAAAGAACACATTGACACCGGTGTGTCAGACCCACCATACTTGCTCCGGACACTGCGAGAGGGCTGTACGAGCAATGATCACACGCACGGCACAGTGGACACACCAGGAACCGCGGTGTTCGCCGTCGAATGGCGCTAGCTGCGCAGCATTTGTGCACCGCCGCCGTCAGTGTCAGCCAGTTTGCCGTGGCATACGGAGCTCCATCGCAGTCTTTAACACTGGTAGCATGCCGCGACAGCGTGGACGTGAACCGTATGTACAGTTGACGGACTTTGAGCGAGGGCGTATAGTGGGCATGCGGGAGGCCGGGTGGACGTACCGCCGAATTGCTCAACACGTGGGGCGTGAGGTCTCCACAGTACATCGATGTTGTCGCCAGTGGTCGGCGGAAGGTGCACGTGCCCGTCGACCTGGGACCGGACCGCAGCGACGTACGGATGCACGCCAAGACCGTAGGATCCTACGCAGTGCCGTAGGGGACCGCACCGCCACTTCCCAGCAAATTAGGGACACTGTTGCTCCTGGGGTATCGGCGAGGACCATTCGCAACCGTCTCCATGAAGCTGGGCTACGGTCCCGCACACCGTTAGGCCGTCTTCCGCTCACGCCCCAACATCGTGCAGCCCGCCTCCAGTGGTGTCGCGACAGGCGTGAATGGAGGGACGAATGGAGACGTGTCGTCTTCAGCGATGAGAGTCGCTTCTGCCTTGGTGCCAATGATGGCCGTATGCGTGTTTGGCGCCGTGCAGGTGAGCGCCACAATCAGGACTGCATACGACCGAGGCACACAGGGCCAACACCCGGCATCATGGTGTGGGGAGCGATCTCCTACACTGGCCGTACACCACTGGTGATCGTCGAGGGGACACTGAATAGTGCACGGTACATCCAAACCGTCATCGAACCCATCGTTCTAGCATTCCTAGACCGGCAAGGGAACTTGCTGTTCCAACAGGACAGTGCACGTCCGCATGTATCCCGTGCCACCCAACGTGCTCTAGAAGGTGTAAGTCAACTACCCTGGCCAGCAAGATCTCCGGATCTGTCCCCCATTGAGCATGTTTGGGACTGGATGAAGCGTCGTCTCACGCGGTCTGCACGTCCAGCACGAACGCTGGTCCAACTGAGGTGCCAGGTGGAAATGGCATGGCAAGCCGTTCCACAGGACTACATCCAGCATCTGCATTGCTGCGAAAGGTGGATATACACTGTACTAGTGCCGACATTGTGCATGCTCTGTTGCCTGTGTCTATGTGCCTGTGGTTCTGTCAGTGTGATCATGTGATGTATCTGACCCCAGGAATGTGTCAATAAAGTTTCCCCTTCCTGGGACAATGAATTCACGGTGTTCTTATTTCAATTTCCAGGAGTGTATAACATGTGCAAAAGCCAACAGTATGATTGGAAGACTAAGAACAAAGTGCCAGGATTAGAAAGTTTTGTAAGAGAGGGACGTAGTCTTTCGCCATTAGTGTTCAATCTATACATCGAAGAAGCAATGACGGAAATTAAATAAACGTTCATGAGTGAAATGAAAATTCATGGTAAAAGATATCAGTGATATTATTCTTTGATGACATTGCTGTCCTCAGTAAAATGAAGAAGAAGTACAAGATCTGCTGTATGGAATGAGCAGTCTAATAAGAACAGAATATGGATTAATGGTAACTGCAACAAGGACAGAAGTAATGAGAAGCAGCAGATACGAGACTAGCTAGAAACTTAACATCAGCACTGGTGATCACGAAGTACATGAAGTTAAGGAATTCTGCTGCCTAGGCAGCAAAATAACTCATGACGAACGGAGCAAGGAGGACATAAAAGGCAGACCCACTGGTAATAAGGGCATTCCTGGCCAGAAGAAGTCTTCTAGTATCAAGCATAGCCCTTAATTTGAGGAACAAAGTTCTGAGGATGTAAGTTTGGTACACAGCATTGTATGGTAGTGAAACATGGACTGTGGGATAACGGGAAAACAAGAGCATCGAAGCATTTGAGATATGGAACTGCAGAAGATGGTTGAAAATTAGGTGGACTGATAAGGTAAGGAGTGAGGAGGTTCTCTGGAGAATCGGGAAGGGAAGGAACGTCGTATGTGGAAAACACTGACAAGAAGAAGGGACAGGATGGTAGGACGACAGTTAAGACATCAGCGAAAAACATCCATGGAACTAGATCGAGCCGTGGAGGGTAAAAACTGTATAGGAAGACGGCAATTGCAAAACATCCAGCAAATAACTGAGGGCATAGGTTACAAGTATTGCTCTGAGACGAAGAGGAATTCGTGAAGTGTTTCTCGTAAAGAGCTCCGCCTTTCCTCCCGAAGCGTCTCCACAATACTGGCGTGTTGTTCGAACCTACCGGTAACAAATTTAGCTGCCCGCCTCTGAATTGCTTCGATGTCTTCCCTTAACCGACCTGGTGCGGATCCCAAACACTCGAACAGTACTCAAGAAGAGGTCGCACTAGTGTCCTGTATGCAGTATCGTTTACAGATGAACCGCGTTTCCCTAAAATTCTCCAAATAAACCGAAGTCGACTATTCGACTTTCCTACTACAATCCTTCCATGCCCGTTCCACTTCATATCGCTTTGCAACGTTACACCCAGATATTTAAACGACGTGACTATGTGCAGCAGCACACTACCAACGCTGTATTTGAACATTAGGGGTTCGTTTTCCTACTCGTCTGCGTTAACTTGCATTTTTCTTCATTTAGAGCTAGCTCCCATTCATCACACCAACTAAAACTTTTGTCTAAGTGATCTTGTATCCTTCTACAGTCACTTAACGTCAACACCTTACCGTACTTTGTTTTACAGGTCCGTCTTGATCACATAAATTTTTACATTTCACTATGACCGCTTTCGGCTATTGCCATCTTCAGATCTGTAACAAAAACAGAAAGTGCGTAACCAACTAACCTAGTTTGCTGACACTAAATCTATAAAAGTCCTGGTGCTACATAAAAAGATGAAAATGTTTACATGTATACCAGCTATACATACCATAAAATATTGTGATGTAGTATCAACGCAAACTAAACATGTAGGCACATAGTAAGTGCTGGTGATGATCAGGATGCGTCTGGTATTTATGCAAGGAAACTGAGGCCAGCAGGGGGCACTATAGCTGGTTAATCATGTAGCCTAGCTACATGACATGGCATTATGACGCACCACTCCCCCCCCCCCTCAATGAACCATGGACCTTGCCGTTGGTGGGGAGGCTTGCGTGCCTCAGCGATACAGATGGCCGTACCGTGGGTGCAACCACAACGGAGGGGTATCTGTTGAGAGGCCAGACAAACGTGTGGTTCCTGAAGAGGGGCAGCAGCCTTTTCAGTAGTTGCAGGGGGAAAAAAGTCTGGATGATTGACTGATCTGGCATTGTAACACTAACCAAAACGGCCTTGCTGTGCTGGTACTGCGAACGGCTGAAAGCAAGGGGAAACTACAGCCGTCATTTTTCCAGAGGGCATGCAGCTTTTCTGTATGGTTAAATGATGATGGCGTCCTCTTGGGTAAAATATTTCGGAGGTAAAATAGTCCCCCATTCGGAACTCCGGGCGGAGACTACTCAGGAGGACGTCGTTATCAGGAAAAAGAAAACCGGCGTTCTACGGATCGGACTGTGGGATGTCACATCCATTAATCGGGCAGGTACGTTAGAAAATTTAAAAAGGGAAATGGGCAGGTAAAAGTTAGATATAGTGGGAAACAGTGAGTTCGGTGGCAGGTGGAACAAGACTTCTGGTCAAAAATCAAATAGGGGTAATGCAGGAGTAGGTTTAATAATGAATAAAAAAATAGTGTAGAGCGGGATTAGCCGAGCGGTCTTAGGTGCTGCAGTCATGGACTGTGCGGCTGGTCCCGGCGGAGGTTCGAGTCCTCCCTCGGGCATGGGTGTGTGTGTTCGTCCTTAGGATAATTTAGGTTAAGTAGTGTGTAAGCTTAGGGACTGATGACCTTAGCAGTTAAGACCCATAAGATTTAACAAACATTTCAACAGCTTTTTTGAAAAATAAAGTAGGAGTGCAGGTAAGCTACTACAAACAGCATAGTGAACGCATTATTGTGGCCAAGATAGACACGAAGCCCACGCCTACTACAGTAGTACAAGTTTATATGCCAACTAGCTCTGCAGATGGCGAAGAGATTGATGAAATGTATGGCTCAAAATGGTTCAAATGGCTCTGAGCACTGTGGGACTTAACATATGAGGCCATCAGCCCCTTGAACTGAGAACTACTTAAACCTAACTAACCTAAGGGCATCACACACGTCCATGCCCAAGGCAGGATTCGAACCTGCAACCGTAGCGGTCGCGCGGTTTCGGACTGAAGCGCCTAGAACCGCTCGGCCACACAGGCCAGCAGATGAAATGTATGATGAGATAAAAGAAATTATTCAGAGAGTGAACGGAGACGAAATTTTGATAGTCATGGGTGACTGGAATTCGATAGTCGGAAAAGGGAGAGAAGGAAATGTAATAGGTGACTATGGATTGGAGGGAAGAAATGAAAGAGGAAGCCACCTGCTAGAATTTTGCACAGAGCACAACATAATCATAACTAACACTTGGTTCAAGAATCATAAAAGAAGGCTGTATACAGTGAAGAAGCCTGGAGATACTAGAAGGTATCAGATAGATTATATAATGGTAAGACAGATATTTAGGAACCAGGTTTTAAATTGTAAGACATTTCCAGGACAAATGTGGACTCTGATCACAATCTATTAGTTATGAACTGCAGATTAAAACTGAAGAAACTGCAAAAAGGTGGGAATTTGAGGAGATGAGACCTGGATAAACTAAAAGAACCAGAGGTTTTAGAGAACTTCAGGGAGAGCA
This sequence comes from Schistocerca serialis cubense, assembly GCF_023864345.2. Taxonomy (NCBI): domain Eukaryota; kingdom Metazoa; phylum Arthropoda; class Insecta; order Orthoptera; family Acrididae; genus Schistocerca; species Schistocerca serialis. The sequence goes on along the minus strand of NC_064642.1, from coordinate 759,635,942 downwards.
TTAGGGAAAGATTGACAAGAATGGGGGAAAGAACTACAGTAGAAGAAGAATGGGTAGCTTTGAGAGACGAAATAGTGAAGGTAGCAGAGGATCAAGTAGGTAAAAAGACGAGGACTAATAGAAATCCTTGGGTAACAGAAGATATATTGAATTGATTGATGAAAGGAGAAAATATAAAAATGCAGTAAGTGAAGCAGGCAAAAAGGAATACAAACGTCTCAAAAATGAGATCGACAGGAAGTGCAAAATGGCTAAGCAGGGATGGCTAGAAGACAAATGTAAGGATGTAGAGGCTTATCTCACTAGGGGTAAGATAGATACTGCCTACAGGAAAATTAAAGAGACCTTTGGAGATAGGAGAACCACTTGTATGAATATCAAGAGCTCAGATGGAAACCCAGTTCTAAGCAAAGAAGGGAAAGCAAAAAAGGTGGAAGGAGTATATGGAGGATCTATACAAGGGTGGTGTTCTTGAGGACAATATTATAGAAATGGAAAAGAATGTAGATGAAGATGAAATAGGAGATATGATACTGCGTGAAGAGACCTAAGTCGAAACAAGCCCCGGGAGTAGACAACATTCCATTAGAACTACTGATAGCCTTGGGGGAGCCAGCCCCGACAAAGCTGCGCCATCTGGTGAGCAAGATGTATGAGATAGGCGAAATACACTCAGACTTCAAGAAGAATATAATAATTCCAGTCCCAAAGAAAGCAGGTGTTGACAGATGTGAAAATTACCGAACTATCAGTTTAATAAGCCACGGCTGCAAAATACTAACACGAATTATTTACAGACGAATGGAAAAACTCGTAGAAGCCGACCTCGGGGAAGATCAGTTTGGATTCCGTAGAAATGTTGGAACGCTTGAGGCAATGCTGACCCTACGACTTATCTTAGAAAATAGGTTAAGGAAAGGCAAACCTACGTTTCTAGCATTTGTAGACTTAGAGAAAGCTTTTGACAATGTTGACTGGAATACTCTCTTGCGAATTCTGAAGGTGGCAGAGGTAAAATTCAGGGAGCGAAAGGCTATTTACTATTTGTACAGAAACCAGATGGCAGTTATAAGAGTCGAGGGGCATGAAAGGGAAGCAGTGGTTGGGAAGGGAGTGAGACAAGGCTGTAGCCTCTCCCTGATGTTATTCAACCTGTATATTGTGCAAGCAGTAAAGGAAACAAAACAAAAATTCGGAGTAGGAATTAAAATCGATGGAGGAGCAATAAAAACTTTGATGTTCGCCGATGACATTGTTATTCTGTCAGAGACAGCAAAGGACCTGGAAGAGCATCTGAAGGGAATGGACTGTGTCTTGAAAGGAGGATATATGATGAACATCAACAAAAGCAAAACGAGGTTATTTGAATGTAGTAAAATTAAATCGGGTGATGCTGCGGGAATTAGATTAGTAAATGAGACGCTTAAAGTAGTAAATGAGTTTTGCTATTTGGGGAGAAAAATAACTAATGATGGTCGAAGTAGAGATGATATAAAATGAAGACTGGCAATGGCAAGGAAAGCGTTTCTGAAGAAGAGAAATTTGTGGACATCGAGTATAGATTTAAATGTCAGGAAGTCGTTTCTGAAAGTATTTGTATGGACTGTAGCCATGTGTGGAAGTGAAACATGGACGATAAATAGTTTAGACGAGAAGAGAATAAAAGCTTTCGACATGTTGTGCTACAGAAGAATGCTGAAGATTAGATGTGTAGAACACATAACTAATGAGGAGGTATTGAATAGAATTGGAGAGGAGAGAAATTTGTGGCACAACTTGACTAGAAGAAGGGATCGGTTGGTAGGGCATATTCTGAGGCATCAAGGGATCACCAATTTAGTATTGGAGGGCAGCGTGGAGGGTAAAAATCGTAGAGGGAGACCAAGAGATGAATACACTAGACAGATTCAGAAGGATGTAGGCTGCAGTAGGTACTGGGTTCAAATGGTTCAAATGGCTCTGAGCACTATGGGACTTAACTTCTAAGGTCATCAGTCCCCTAGAACTTAGAACTACTTAAACCTAACTAACCTAAGGACATCACACACATCCATGCCCGAGGCAGGATTCGAACCTGCGACCGTAGCGGCCGCGCGGTTCCAGACTATAGCGCCTTTAACCGCTTGGCCACCACGGCCGGCTAGGTACTGGGAGATGGAGAACCTTGCACAGGATAGAGTAGCATGGAGAGCTGCATCGAATGTGTGTGAAATAATATGGGACGTAACTGCTAAGGTCATCAGTCCCTAAGCTTACACACTACTTAATCTAAATTATCCTGAGGACAAACACACACACCCATGCCCAAGGGAGGACACGAACCTCCGCCGTGACCAGCCGCACAGTCCATGACTGCAGAGCTGCATCAGACCAGTCTCAGGACCACAATAACAACAACATTACGACGTAAATAGTAGTTACAAGAAGTACTGCTAACGGGCAGTGTAAAATGGAGCACTATAATTGGTGGACGAGAAAGCACTGTTTATGAGAACATTCGTTTCTAGTGAGGCGTAAGTCAAACTGCGGACATAGTAAAGCTCGATTGTTGAACAGTTTTGGTGAGCTGCTCTGGAAAGGAGATATATAGGAGTCTCAGTGGCTTGTGAATGACGGGGTTGTCTTGCGGGGCGTTGGTTTAACGCGAAGGTTTCTCGAATTTTGTTTCAGCTTCTTGTGAAGAATTTCTCGGTGGAAAGTCTCTAATAAAGTGAATGACAAATAGGTAGCTTAAAAAACCGTGTCTGAAGACTGAATTTGATCAACGCTTACACTCCCTATTTAGACTGACCCTAGCAACTTTGGTGGGTTGTTTTCCCGGCGGGATCAGCGATTTTCACATGCCTCGAAATGACTGAGTGTTTGTGCTGTCCTCATCATTTCATCATCATTCATGAAAGTGGCGAGATTGGGCTGAGCAAAGGTTGGGAATTTGTACGGGCGCTGCTAACCGTGCAGTTCAGGGCCCCACAAACCAAACATCATCATCGTCAGTTTCCGGTCCCAAATTCAAAAACCGTCTGAAATCTATTTACAACTATCTTTCTCTAAACCATTGTTAAAGAGTCGATAAAAGAAAAGCTTCTTTCTGGTGATGAAAAATCAACTTTTGTTATAAAAACAAACCGCGATCTCACTAGCAGTTAAAGTTCTTACGTTAATATTGGCCTCTTAAATAGTCTTTGGACTAACCAAAAAAATCTACTTGACCAATGTTTTGAGATTAAATAATGATCAGTTAACCAGACTAAACTGTAAAGGAAAAAAATGACAGTTCATACATGAGCGAATCAAGTAAAACAAGGAGAAATATTCTATTCTAAATAATGGCATTTCTTTTGATTCATCACAGTCGAGATATAGTTTTTTGTCCATAAAAAAGCCCGATTGTCCAACTGTTTCTTGTTTTTCTCCGCGAACGCCCACTATTTCAGTGTCAGATTCATGATAAGATATTTATGTTTCACTGTCGCTAAACTCGGCTGCCTCTTGAAAAGAATGTGGTACGTTTCAAATGCGCCAGTCTCCACTAGCTAACAATAGACTCAAAAATTTGATCATTGTTCAAACAACGCTCAGTTCTGTCTAAAACGATTAAAAACAATTCGTAATGACAAATAAGGAAAATAAAGTTTATAGCTCCGTGGGGTAGATTTCGAACGCAGCTGGTACGTACCTACCGGGAAAATGCCCGACGTTTAGCACGCGCCTGCACAGTGCAAAAGCACAACCGGTACTGAGATTACGTAGAACCGGAGTGGCATCGTCGCAATAAGAACGGAATCGTACTCAAAACAGTCACGCGAGAGGGAATATAGTCGAGAGAGAAAGACTGATGCTTCAATGAAATCTCTATAGTGTTCACATTCGCGTGAAACTTGCATTGGTCAAAATAGACGGCAAACGAAGTGGGACTACGGGTTTCTGCAGACGTTTCCCGAGTGCTATCAGGTAGCATCAAGCTGAAATACAGCAGCGCAAAGGCTAATCAGCGCTGTCTCACGGATTGAAACGAGCTTACTGATCCATATTAAATCAACTTACTGAACAGTGTTTGAACAATATAGGTCAAGGCCAGCCGATAAAATAATTTCTTTGTCTAACGGGGTAACAATTAATTCTCGTACCGTAACTGCACGTCTTCAAAACCCCGAGGACGGCAGCCAGATTGGCTTCTTCTTCGACCACGTAGAATAAAGTAACACTTCGTAGCGTCAAATAGAGACAGCTACTTAATACAGCAAAACAATCAGCAGCTTTTTCGAAATATCAGTTTTCCTGCTAATTTCACTGAATTAGTGTTACCTGTCTAAAGATCAATAAGTTAGAGCAGTTTGGCTACAGTTAATAATTGATGCAATTTTTAACACTGCTCCACATTTTCAATGTATGTCTCGACTCGCTGTACATCTCTGAAGTTTATCCTTCGTGATGGGATCTCAGAACACGGTGAGCGAATTAATGAACGAGGTAATTAATCTTGACTGGTGCGTACGGAGGACGGTGAGATGAATTAATTATTTAATTTACGAATGAATGACGAACTGATTTGTTGAAGAAGATGTAAATCTGCCTAGTCAGACGTACAAGAAGAACTACATACCCAGATAGTGGCGGCGGAAATAAACAGGCAAACTAATTATTTGTGTCGAGATGCGGCTCTAGTTCTGTAGCAGTCCTGACGAGTAGATTACCAAAGAGCAGACACTGTTTGTTTGTTTTCGAGAAACGTAGTAAACAGCGGAGGTGGCCTTACAGACAATTGCAGACGCAAGTAGCGAGATAGGGCTGGGTGTGTACGCGCAGCGGCTGATTAAACAACAACAGAGCCGAGTGTGTGTGTGGCGTGTCGCCAGGCACTCAGCACTAAACACTCAACCGTGCCTGCTTCTCTGAAGTTGTGAGAAACTCGTTACTGCAGCGACTCGGAATTGGAAAGCAGTCAGACTCGGAAGTATCAAGCGAGAGACTAGATCAAACACGTCTCTTCAAACACTCTTGAAACGTGCTCTGGTGAATCTAAAACAAACATCCCAAGAAGTCTATTGTTATGCGTTTGTTTATCCCAAATTAAACCAAAGTCGCCAGTTCCTGCCTCTCAATAGCAGAGATCATTGCTACAAAAGAAGCGCAGAATCTCGGAGACGCTGAAAAGCACTGCTATTGCGCTTTCTGCGGTGTATTTATAATTGTTTTTTCTTCATTTTATTTACTATTCACCAAGAACAGGAATTTGTTATGGTCTGCATGATATAAATTTCAAACTCGAATTAAACTACCTTCCCCTTCTAACAACCCTACCACAACAAAGGTCAAAATTTAATAATGATTGTGGTGTTGCTCACGCTGCTAAATACTGCATTTTCGGGCAACAACAAAGTTATTATGTGGCAGGTGTCATTAGAGCACAGTTAATAAAGTCATTTCATGTAATAATGAATAAACTAGGCACTCATCTTTTCGTGTTTCCCACGCTCGTCTCGTTGTAAAATCATGGCTCAATCGTCGAAAATCTAGGTGGTGATGATTCCAAGCTCGGATGCAAAGTGGCCTAGGTTTTATTATGCGATATTCAAAAGTTTCATAGATGTGTTTCACAAACCATTCTTGAAGATTCAATCTTTGAAAGTTAGCACAATGGTGATGTAAAAAAAAGTAATCAGCACTCCGAATTCAAGTTACACTTCTTTTTTATTGCTTTTGTTTCAATGGCACGTAACACACAAAACATCACTTCACAATACAAAACATACTTGAAAACATCTTCCTCACTGTTAAAGTTCGCCGGCCGGTGTGGCCGTGCGGTTCTAAGCGCGTCAGTTTGGAACCGCGTGACCGCTACGGTCGCAGGTTCGAATCCTGCCTCGGGCATGGATGTGTGTGATGTCCTTAGGTTAGTTAGGTTTAAGTAGTTCTAAGTTCTAGGGGACTGATGACCTAAGAAGTTAAGTCCCATAGTGCTCAGAGCCATTTGACCATTTTTTTTTTGTTAAAGTTCACATTTTATAAGCTGACTACAATATGCGTCTTTCCTACATGACGTCCAAGACTTGACTTTTTTTCAAGGTCCGACACTCTAACAAACGACTTGCGCGCCCAGAAAATCAAGTACATCAAAGATCATAGTGACAAAAGAAAGAATACGCATACGAATAATATCATTGCAATATAAACACATCGATGTATCAAAGTACCTCTACATTAATGAAATGTCTCAATAATATCTTAACTACTTTACAGAAACACGGTAGAATATTGCTGGAATCGAGAGGTTCATGTGAGGTGCCGTAATGGTTGCGTAATTCAAGTACCATTACATCCTCCTTAGATATTAGCAGTTTTGCTCCGTGTATTATCTGTGATTTCGTCATGATATTAATAACGCTAGTGGTGCTAAACTGAAACTCACGTACTTTCATTTAATATCTATGTGCAAAATTGGTTTCATTTAATTACATAACGTGTCTAGAGTCTGACATTATTGTCTTCATTAGGTGCAGTCATATCAAAGACAGTAGCTGGTATTCATAAAAATAAAGAACAGCGTTTGACAACATATGTCATATTCATTTTTGTGCAAGTGACAGTAAATTAATAATACAATGAGGTGACAAAAGTCATGCGATATCTCCTAATATCGTGCCGGACCTCCTTCTCCCCGACGTACTGCAGCAACTCGACGTCGCATGGACTCGACAAGTCGCTGAAAGTCCCCTGCCGAAGTATTGAGCCACGCTGCCTCTATAGCCGTTCATAACTGCGTAACTGTTGAAAGGTCTCTGTTGGATTCCTTTCATGTTAATTTTTTAAAACTGTTGTCATTTATGGAATACATTCCACTTCTAAATTTACTGTGGTGTTTCTGACTACCTGGGAGGAGACTGAGCAGTGGAACGTGTTACTTTTACACATAATCAAGAACGATCTGTCACACTACTACACTTTAAAACACAGTTATAGCAACTTTTCTTTATGTTCAACCCACGTGGGGCGTACTTTGTGAGACCAGTACCACGTGCTTATACAGTTGTTTGACCCATCATGTTAATAGTAAGACGATAGTAACCAGTTCGAGGTTTTTCTTTTGTAAATTGCGTTTCGATGTAATTTATTTTAATGATCAAAATTATTGTGGATTTACACTCTTTGTGTAAACCAAGTTGACCACGTGAAGCATGTGCAGAATCATCAAAGTAGCCGTCAGATATTCTTTTCGGGAAGATTTCACAGAGAGTTAGTATGAATTTAGTATACCAGTGTGTGGTAATTACATGACGGACAGGATTGCGCTACGAATGTAACTTCTTTGGATGAAAACTGAATCGGTTGGTTGTGGTTAATTTCCTCTTGCATATGTTTCGGCGTTCTTCGTGTGTTATTTTATGAATGCAGTGTTGTATGCAGTCTCCCAATCTTGGCTCCATATTTGATGTGTTCCGTAAGATTACAAACTCACAACATTTCCACAATCCTAAATAGGGCACCAGTTTAGTTACGAATCAAGTTTAATATGCTGAAATTTCAATGATCAATGTTAAAATAAATGTCTAAATATAAACTGATTTATTTCTTTTTATTTAAATTCTCTTTTTTATATATATCACCGGTTGTCGTATGACTATTAAAAGATTATAGTTAATGTTAGTCTGGTTGGGAATTTGGTAAGCTAGACTGGATACCTGGTGAAACAGTTGCTCAGTAGTTCAAGGTTAACTTCCCCAGATAGCTCACAGCTTTTAATCTGCTTTTATTGTTGAATATCAGCACCGCTTTCAGAACAAATTAATGCATCAACATTACACTGTCGCAGGTGCAGGATGTTATGCACGAACTCACGTCTCGATTATGTGCCATAAATGTCCAGTGGGATTGATTTGCGGCGATCTGTATGGCCAGACTATTCGCTCGAATTATCCAGAATGTTCTTCAAAACACTGACCAACAATTGGGGCCCGGTGACACGGCGCATTGTCATCCATAAAAATTCCATTGTTGTTTGGGAACATGAAGTCATGAATGGCTGGCAATGGTCTCTCAAGTTGCCAAACGTAATCATTTCTAGTAAATTATCGGTTTAGTTGGACCAGAGGACTCAGTTGATTCCATGTAAACACAGACCACACCATCATGGAGTAGAGTTGGGCAACACGATTCTTTTTCCCGATTCGATTCCTACGATTCGATCTCACATTGCGAATCGATTCCTACGATTCGTTCACGATTCATTCTAGTCTGCGATGGCACGATTCTTACGGAATGCTAAAAGTTCTACATCTTACTCACAGATGGCAGGACATGTTTGAAATTATCAATGGGGCTAGAATCGAACTGTGTCATGGTAAGATATGCCAGAAATATTTTATTTATGAGTAAACATGCATATGACGCTACAAGTGCGATTCTCGATTTATAACTGATGAAAGCTGACGTCGGCGCGGTGGCTGATGGTAGCGATATTAAATGGGAAATGCCTTCACGCTCGTTCCCGTCAGCCACCGCCAGGTGTCAGCTTGGTTTTCACGAGTAAGATTACGGCCCACGAACTTCGTTTGTTCGTTCCGAGCTTCCTTTGTTCACACGCATTCTCCACTTGATTGCCATCTGGCGGTCGTAATCATTCGGCACGACTCGGCATGATTCGGAAGTTGCCTTCGAAGTATAGTGAACTAAGAATCGATGAATCGTTGGAACTTGGAATCGTCACGACTCAGAAACATGCAATCGTTCTTACGATTCTTTTGAACGACGATTTGTCCGTATCACAATTCGATTCTTACGATTCTTTATTTAGAGTCGTTCAAATGAACGACTCATTCACGAATCGCCACAACTCTGTCATGGAGTCACCACCAGCATGGACATGGCTTTGTTGACAAGTTGGGTCCATGGCTTCGTGGGGTCTGCACCACAATCGAACGCTATCATCAGTTCCTACTAACTGATATCGGGACTTACCTGATAAGGCACGGTTATCCAGTCCTCTGGGGTCCAACCGAAATGGTCACGAGGCCAGGAAAAGCGCTACAGGGGTTGTCGTGCTGTTAGCAAAGGCACTCGCGTTCGTCGTCTAGTGACATAGTTCATTAACGCCATATTTCGCCTCACTGTCCTAACGGGTACGTTCGTTTCACGTCTGACATTGATTTCTACTGTTATTTGACGCAGTGTTGCTTGTCTCTTAGCACTGACAATTCAACGCAAATGCCGCTGCTCTCGGTCGTTAAGTGAAGGCAGTCGGCCACTGCGTTGTCTGCGGTGAGAGGTAGTGTCTGAAATTCTGTATTCTCAGGACACTCTTGACACTGTGAATCAGGGAACAATGAATTCCCTAAAAATGTCCGAAACTAAATGTCCCATGTGTCTAGCTCCGCGTTCAAAGTCCGCTACCTGACGCCGAGAGCCGATAATTACGTCGGAAACTTTTTCACAAATGACAGCTCCACCAATGCACTGTCTTGTGTACGCGATACTGCCACCATTTGTTTATGTGCCTGTCGCTATCCCATGATGTTTGTCACCTCATTGTATGCCAATGTGAATAACCGAACGCAACCATGTCTGTACATGGCATGTAGCTGAATCTGTTACGCGTTATTTGCTGACTGTAAAAGTGCCGTATAGTTATAAGGAAGCCCAAAGTGGAGTAACGAACGTATAAGTGTTTGTTCTCTAAGAATTTATGTTGGTTCTCGTTAGCTTTGATTATCTCAACCATGTGGATAGGTATTATTATTCATTTAAAATTTTGCAGATGCTTCTGAAAATGGGACATGTGTCCTGAAACCGGATGGTTCTTTCCTTTTTAGTAATAAACAATTTTTCCAACAGTAGCAGATTTTGATTTTCTTGACCGTTTGACAAATAGAAATACTCATACACGTAAATTTTTGAGAGAAAAATTATGAGCGTGACAAAAGGACGACTTTCAACTTTTTGTCGTGGTTTAATGCAACAAGGTACTGGACTGTGCTTACAGTGCATTGTTGATTTTTCCAGTGAGAACTGGGAATGAGTTTGTGGATGTTTTGTGGGCTCCTACAGTTAGGGTACTATAAAAGTAAGACCAGGTTCTGCGATTACAATGAGACGACAGATATTTGACCTGTGATGAGAGGCACTGAGGTGTGTGCAAACTGAGAAGCCGACGAAACAGACGTAGCAGACGCCTCAAACCATCCTACGTGAGAGTGTCAAGGGCTGATAATGGCCGAACAGGTGGATGTTCCAGACGCAACGCACTGTTTGAGCCGATGCTAACTCTGTTGCAGACGTAACCCAGTTCTCGAGGTGACAAATCCAGTGATCCAACTACTTCGCAGCTCTAACGAGAGAAGGAAAATACAGTTCAAATAGTAATTCTTCTGTTGTTCTTACATCACATTGGATAGCGCACCACAAGAAACTTTATGCCACTCCCAATGCAAATACGCGTCGATGAGATTCAGCGATTTTACGGTATTTCACCAGCGTCCATTATATCTGGACATACTGGCAATAGAACGGTTGAAACAGTGTACTGTGACATTCTTCCCATTGTTAAGAATATATCTAACTGGATTTGTCAGATATCTTCACTGCTGCACGATTTGACCCTCTGTAGACGTTTCAGACCACCTGTTATCAACATGCGTTTCTGCTTGATTACCTGAGTAAGCGCGCTTGTTTTACATGTACAAGCTGCGTCTGAAAACTTCATTGTATGTACCAACATTTAAATGGCAACGTGTGCAACAAATACGCATATGCGCCTACCCATGTAGTGTGGAATAGATTTAGTCGAAGTCCGAGCATGCTTGTCAAGATCCATGTGGTAGTGCAACGGAACAACACAAAAAATGGTTGAAACGGCTGTGAGCACTATGGGACTCAACTGCTGAGGTCATCAGTCCCCTAGAACTTAGAACTACTTAAACCTAACTAACCTAACGACATCACAAACATTCATGCCCGAGGCAGGATTCGAACCTGCGACCGTAGCGGTCTTGCGGTTCCAGACTGCAGCGCCTTTAACCGCACGGCCACTTCGGCCGGCGGAACAACACATTAACAACTAATTTTGTTACATGTTGCTAAAAACAAAAATCTGAGTGTGAGGACGAATAACAGAATCCATGGACAGAGCATGACTCAACACGGGAAGTGCAGCATCAAGGTAACGTCGAGGACATTTTTCAACAGCACCGGTACAACCTTCTCGAAACCAACTGATAACTTTAAATTCTGCAAAAAGCTTTCAAACTGTTTTTGCTATACACCTAACTCGTCAGACGCAGCTGTGTGGGCCTGGCGTAACCATCGCCTAACTGTTCTCCAATAACCACTTCACTGCCCTGATCTGGCGTCCACTGACTTGAGGCCCCATCTCAAAAGACGCTCTTGTTGTATAGACATCAACCATCCGATGAGGTGTAACATTAAAGTGTCAATCGTTTCTGAGAAAACTTTCCACTAAAAATTTCCAGCAGCTTTATAAACGCTGCCAAAAGCGTATCGTAGCCAACAGAGGTTACTCAGAAGGTCATTGAAGCTATTAGACCTATAATTCCCGTTTACAGAGCTTTATGGTGCCATTCAGCGAACACCTGAGACCTTGTACGTGCAGCGGCTTGTATGGAACACATCGTAGCTCGATGTACTAGTGAGCTCTCTCCCTTCACCCCCAGATAAGACACCATAGCTCGCTCCTTATATAGTCACCACACGTACAAACCGTGCCCCTCAGTTTTCGTGGCCACTTTCACCATTCGACACATCTCTGTTGACGTGTATCGGCTTACTGAAAGACAAAATCTCTTTGTATATTTGTGTTATTACTTACCTAGCTTACATACACTGAAGAGACCAAAAAACTGGTACACCTGCCTAATATCGTGTAGGGCCTCCGAGAGCACACAGAATAGCCACAACACGACGTGGCATGGACTCGGCTAATGTCTGAAGTAGTGGTGGAGGGAACTCACACCATGAATCCTGCAGTGCTGTCCATAAATCCGCAAGAATACGAGGGAGTGGAGAACAGCACATTGCAAGCCCTCGCAGATACGCTCAATAACGTTCACGTCTTGCGTGTTTGGTGGCCAGCGAAAGTGTTTAAACCCATGAGAGTGTTCCTGGAGCCACTCTGTAGCAATTCTGGACGTGTGGGGTGTCGCGTTTTCCTGCTGGAATTGCTCAAGTCCGTCGGAATGCACAATCGACGTGAATGGACGCAGGTGGTCAGACAGGATGCTTACGTACGTGTCACCTGTCAGAGTCGTATCTAGTCGTGTCAGTGTTCCCATATCACTCCAAATGCACATGACCCCACCATTATAAAGTCTCCAAAAGCTTGAACACTCCCCAGCTGACATGCAAGGTCCATGAATTCATGACGTTGTCTCCATACCCGTAGACGTTCATCCAGTCGATACAATTTGAAACGAGACTCGTCCGACCAGGCAAGATGTTTCCAGTCATCAACAGTCCAATGTCGGTATTGACGGGCCCAGGCGAGGCGTAAAGCTTTGTGTCTGCAGCTATCAAGGGTACATGAGTGGGACTTGGGCTCCGAAAGCCCATATCGATTATGTTTCGGTGAATGGTTTGTATGCTCAAACGTGTTGATGGCCCAGCATTGAAATCTGCAGCAATTTGCGGAAGGGTTGCAGTTCTGTCACGTTGAACGATTCTCTTCAGTCGTCGTTGGTCCCGTTCTTGCAGGATCTTTTTCCGGTCGCAGCTCTGTCGGAGATCTGAGGAACAAAAGAGTGAGAGAGACAAAACTCTGAATTGCTAAGCTTATTTTAAAGCATGGACCAGTCACAGAGTCCTGTACGAATGTTATCCAATGACTGATTGTTGTAACTAATGTGACGTAATTTGTGGTAATCTCTGTTCGGAGGTTGCAGTGTGAATGGTATCATATCGTTGTAAACATCTTGGATTTCTGACCTCTGGTTAACGTACAACGCAGTAATCGCGAAGTGCCGAGAAATATGATAACGATGCTCTGTACATTTTAATTCAGCTTGAAGTTTCTGAAACATATCAAGTCAACCAGATGGCTAGGTCCACCATTACGTTAGCTGATATCGCACGGTGCCTGTAAAAAGTGCGACACGGGTCCGATCAAATGTTTTTCGCTTTACATCATGTTTTACATTATGTTTCCCAGCACTTCGTGAGACAAATAGCCCGCGTACATACTCTGAAGCTTCCATTTAGAAGTAAGAAGTCTTCTATAAAACAGCTGCACAGGTAGTTTTGGTAGTGTTTGAGCTTAACATGATTTTGTGTTTCAATCGAGATGAACACATGATGCTACAGTAAGTGAGCCGCGCGGGGTAGCCGTTTGGTCTAGGGCGCCTTGGCACGGTTCGCGCGGCTGCCCCCGTCGGAGGTTCGAGTCCTCCCTCGGGCATGGGTGTGTGTGTTGTTCTTAGCGGAAGTTAGTTTAAGTTAGATTAAGTAGTGTGTAAGCCTGAAGAGTGAAAGATTCATTCTCTCTGTAATACGTTTCCGTACCAGTTATGCTGTAAGCCGTGATTGTAACGTACCTTATTTGCTGAACCATTAACATTACGTTCCACGTTACCCGCAGCAATACTTTTTCGTTTGTAGACACAAACACAGGACGGAGATTAGTGACCATGATGTCATGATAGCGACTATGGCCACTAAAATTATTAAAGCAGTGAAGGAGCCTAGGAGAGTATTTCTGGTAGAAAGAGCAGCTACGCAGTTGTACCACCTCGCTTAGACAATGAAACATCATTTAGTTGCAATATGAAGGACGCAGAGGAACTATGGGCAAAGTTTAAACGGACTACAAATCGCGCTCAGGACTTGTGTGTGCTTAGTAACTTGATTAAGGACAGAAAAGACATACTGTGCTTAGTAAGTGGTTTAAGAACGGAAAAGATTTGCTGTGGTTTAACAACGAAATATAAGACTGGGTTGCAAAAAAAAAAGAATCTTAAAGTAAGTTGCATTGCTTTTGCAGATGATATGGCCCGGTTTGCTAAAAAAATGGAAGAAGCACGGTAGAAAATCCTTGAACTAAAGAAACAAGCAGCTAAAATATGTAAATACCTCAAAGTTCAAGAGCAAAAGATTGAAACAGTAAAAGAATTCAAATATCTCGGAGAATGGATTAGTTGGAATGCTGGGGAAAGCAAAGCAATGCAATCCAGAAAAAATAAACTGGAATTAGTCTTCCAACTAACAAAAAATACATACAACAAAAAATCCCTTTATTGGGGGTCCAAAATTACACATTACAAGACAGTGATTAAGCCAGATGCACTGTATGCAGCAGAAGCATTAAACATGAATTTCAAAGGCCAAATGGAGAATCTTGAGCTAAAGGAGAGAAAAATTGTAAGGAAAATCATAGCACCAAAATTTCAAGACAATAAGATTATACACATAAAAAATGAAATTCTCTACAAGAAAATTGAAAAACTTTCAGATACTATGCGAAAAAGGAGGATAAATTTTTATGGTCATCTTCTCAGAATGAATTCCAATAGATTAACCAAACAAATCTTTGACTTTTTCCGTAACCGCAAAGCGAAACCCAACTGGTTTAAATAAACTGAGAAAGACCTAGTAGAATTAAAGATTTCAGAAAATTCGCTTATCGATTGAACAGCTAAATTAATTACTAAAGATGAAAACATAAGGTTCCAAGACAAATCTACACAGAAGTCCAAACCCTTCATATCGGAAGAAGATAGGAAAAGAAGATCAGAAAGAATGAAGAAATACTGGGCCCTAAATACTGGGCGGACATTTATTACCAAACAGATAATAAATATGAGATATTGTAGTTGGTGGAACTGCAGAATTCAGCTGTCCACAGGATTGCCGCTCACCCTGGTAATCGGCACACACTCCGTCTTCTTCGGAAATGGTAAGCCGTACCCCAATACCAAATTGTCATTCACTGTTGCCAGGTCTGCGATCTTGGATGGCGGGTGGAAATCCACTTTCACGTGAAATTTACGGGGGATCCTTGCTATATGAAACGAAATAGTCCCAAAGAACGGAAGGCAGAGTTTTCGTCGGTGTCCTCACCCGTTTATTCACTTCCTGCCTTTTGGTTTCAAACAAGAAGTGTGCCGTTGTTGCAATTAACAAATTTTAGTTAAGTGCGAATCAGTAAACGTTAGTGACCTATATGAGTGATTGGAAAGATCAAAAACGAAAAAAAAAAATTGTTGAGTAAAGAATTATGGTTGGGTACAAAAAACGTTCATTGCATATTTGCAAAAAAGTGGACCTTTCTTTAATTCACTATTATTTTTCTGCAAGCACGAGAACACAGCTGAAAATTCCAGTATGAAACTCGTTCAGCTTTGCTTAGAATACTTGCAACACTATAGCACTCTGCAGCTCGCTATGTCAGGCTAGGAAAGCTGAATCGTGCCCTAGAAGACGAATGACCGGCACACAACAGTTCCAGTTTAAGAGCTTACGGTGGAAGCGACCGTTAGAGATAATGTGACCACAGCATGACTTCCACCACGCCAGCGACCGAGATGCCGCATACTTAGAGAGGTTGAAACGCATGAAGGCTATCAGCGACAGTGAAAGGAGGGGGAGATGAAATAGACTCCTCTGAAAGCGCTGTGCGTGCCTCCGCGCTCCTGCTCTGGTAGCACGATATCGGAGACGGAGGGGGTCAGATCGTGGAAGGCATCAATCAGGGCGGAGAGTGTGCAGATAGAAGCTCGTATGCTGTAAAGCAGTAGAGCACTCCAGCGTTTTCAGGCTGACCTGTGTTGGGGGCCACTGGAGGTCCATCAGCGAGACGGCCGGAAATAGAAGGCACTCTCTGCCACTCGCCGATTGGGAGCAGCCGCCCCGAGTGGGCCGACCCGAGCGGGCGAGACGCTCGTACTCACAGCTGTACGGCTGTATTAAATACGCAGGATTATTTTGATGGAAGCAAAAAGATGAACCACGAATATGGAAGAAAGCGGTAGCAAAACTGTAATATTGATGTACAAGAACTTAGACAAAATGTATGTGAAAACTAGAGGGATAAAAAGTGGGTGGTTTTTGGAAATCAGCCTTATGTAAACACAATTAGTTTATTTTTTATATTTACCCAGACATGTTTCGACACCAATGTGTCATCTTCTGTGGGTCTGATTTTTGTTACTGTTAAGTACAATATCACGTTTGTAATAATTTAACTGCTGTAGACTTAAGGAATACAGTATTTGCAATTTGCTACGTTTTGTTTGGACACTCACCTTAAAATTACATCGCTAAGTGAACTGTATTATTATAAATTGATTTTAGTGCTCGTTTTCGACGATTTTTTGTCAGCCTGTCATCTGCAAACAAGCCATGAAGAAAATTATTACAGATTTGTGGATAGCTGTTTCGAGGGTAGAGGTTATGTACGTTTCTGTACTTACATTTTCTGTCCTGTTTCGTGTCCCTGGTTGGTGGCTCAATCAGCTGCTGTTTAGTACATTGCTTTCACTCAGTTTACCAAAAATTCCCGCTCACTACTTCACCTCACATGTACTTACACAAAATGTGGCGAAATGTCATCTGCACAGACACTTTTGACAACACACTGAATGAGAGGTGTCATGTTATTGTCGTTGCTCACTTGTTCATCGTTGGTCTTGTGTTTGTTATGGCGCTTATTTGAATGTGTGTATGTGTGTGTGTGTGTGTGTGTGTGTGTGTGTGTGTGTGTGTGTGTGTGTGAGAGAGAGAGAGAGAGAGAGAGAGAGAGGTGGGTTGAGAACCAAGAAAACAGAAGCTTTTTTTTAAGTTTTTTGTGGGGAGCCATTTTTGTATAGTTCATTGAGTGTTCCAAACAGTGTTTTGTTGCACAGTGTCGTATTTATATTCAGGATTCCCTTTCCCTGTATTATTGCTTTTTGTATGTGGTAGTTCTCCTCTATTGTGAGTTTTTGATAGAGACTGTTGCTTTCTCTGAGGATCTGAGGATCAGTCTCCATGTTTTGTGGGTGGTGGTTTTCTTTTATTAGATGGTCTGCAAAAATGGACTGTGTACTATCACTTCTTAGGGCTCTGAGGTGTTCGGAGTACCTCGTTTTGAAATTTCTGCATGTTTGGCCTATGTAGACCGATTGGCATGAACTGCAGGTTAACTGATATAGAGGGTATGCTTACTTGACACTGTATATAAACTATGCAAGGATTTTTAAACGCATGACTTAAAGCAATAGTAGAACGATTGCTAGTGGAAGAACAGGCCAGGTTTAGAGGGGTGCAACGAAAATATGGAAGCACCGTGAGAAATATAAGCTTGGGCACAAATACAGATACCAGCCAAGCTTAAAGGTTGCGCTGTTGTATTGACCGCGATAGGCATCTGCGCAACGTCCGCAGTACATGGGGTAAATGTCATTCGTGATCAAAACAGTGTTCAGTGTGGTTGTGAGTTTATTATGTATACGGCAAGAAAGGAAGAATGAATTGATTGTTGGTGTTAATGACGATCATCCTCCTTTAGCTCCTCTGCATCACTGCAGATGACGTGTCACTGAGCACATTTGTTCTGTGCATGCAGTACACGTGAGGCGCCTAGTTGTTTCCACTGCACTGTGTGGAATACGAAGGTTCTGCTACAGTTCACTAACCTGCTGTCTTCAAGTTGATGTCCCCAGCGCAGAAAACAGCACGCAGGTCGTAGGTTCTGTATCTGGAGGATGAAACTGACTTTTAGCGAGGTTCTGTTCCGAAATAATGTTTCACTTCTTTGGGATGCCACTCGCGTATTTTATTATAGCCACACGAGAAGACTACATGATCTTAACACAACACCTTCTGATACAGCAAAGTACATGATCAAACACAATGTTTACGAAACTGTGTTTTTACACTATTTGTGGCACGTGTCTGTGCCTCATGACTACCGGAGTGTATCTTTTAATACTGAATACTGGCAAACACATGCTGCCACAGACAACATGACTGTACATCTCGACTGCCTAATCCAGAGTGACCAACAGGAGCTTAAATAAAAATTGGAAACACATCCTACGACAGACAACATGTCTGTTCTTTTCGACTGTCTAATCCAGAGTGACGAACAGCCCGAAACACTTCGCGCGCCATACCAGAAAAGGCGTGACCCGAACGCTTCCGAAGTGCTTCGCCTGCAATTTCGTCAGTCTTTTGTTTTTGATTTAAATTGTTTTTAATAATTCTAAAATGACTGATTGATAGTCAGCTATTGAGAGATATTTATATTAAAAAGTGAAGTCATTCCAATGAGTAGTTTAACTAATAATAATAACTATACTTTAACGTTTTGGCGCCCTTGCTCCGAACACAGCAGCCAATCACAGAGCAGTAGCATTATGCAGGCGGTATTTCTCGCGGGAATGGTACCGAACCTAACATCTGTCACAGGTACCTCACACCACATTTCGTCATCTACAGGGTGTTACAAAAAGGTACGGCGAAACTTTCAGGAAACATTCCTCACACACAAAGAAAGAAAATATGTTATGTGGACATGTGTCCGGAAACGCTTACTTTCCATGTTAGAGCTCATTTTATTACTTCTCTTCAAATCACATTAATCATGGAATGGAAACACACAGCAACAGAACGTACCAACGTGACTTCAAACACTTGGTTACAGGAAATGTTCAAAATGTCCTCCGTTAGCGAGGATACATGCATCCACCCTCCGTCGCATGGAATCCCTGATGCGCTGATGCAGCTCTGGAGAATGGCGTATTGTATCACAGCCGTGCACAATACGAGCACGAAGAGTCTCTACTTTTGGTACCGGGGTTGCGTAGACAAGAGCTTTCAGATGCCCCCATAAATGAAAGTCAAGAGGGTTGAGGTCAGGAGAGCGTGGAGGCCATGGAATTGGTCCGCCTCTACCAATTCATCGGTCACCGAATCTGTTGTTGAGAAGCGTACGGACACTTCGACTGAAATGTGCAGGAGCTCCATCGTGCATGAACCACATGTTGTGTCGCACTTGTAAAGGCACATGTTCTAGCAGCACAGGTAGAGTATCCCGTATGAAATCATGATAACGTGCTCCATTGAGCGTAGGTGGAAGAACATACTGACGAAACTAAAATGAGCTCTAACATGGAAATTAAGCGTTTCCGGACACATGTCCACATAACATCTTTTCTTCATTTGTGTGTGAGGAATGTTTCCTGAAAGTTTGGTCGTACCTTTTTGTAACACCCTGTATATACTTCTTCCATCTCCACTGCTCTGGGAACAGCTTCTTCGAGCCTAATATGATGGCTGACTAAGCAAGAAATATTACATGTAGGAGCTATATAGAAGACTTATACGGCATACAGGGAAAGCGGAAAAGTGTTATCCGCTAATTCACAACGCGGACGGAAGAGAGCGTTGAGTGACCGTGACATTCGGCCATTGAAGAGAATTCTGACGAAGAATGGCGGTGCTGAGTTCAAGGCGAAAGGACAGCTGTCCGCACAGCTTGCAGTGTCCAGGACTGGTTTGTGAGCCCGAGGGTGAACGGTCGTACCTGCCATGGCCACCACAGTCGCCAGATCTGAATATTATTGAGCCCTTGTGGTCTGCTCCCTACGGGTGGAATACATAGGGTGTTGTAGTATATTGTGAGATTCATATGCTCACGTATAATGTATATGGAAACACAGGTATCCGCAGGCAAAATCCATTCGATATCCATCCGGCCATTTTGGAGGTAAAGCGGATAAAAATTGGTCCAACCAGGAGTGGGGAGTGGATCCCATCTGGAAAACTGCGAAATACATCGAATTTTCTCATAGGCAGAAATGTATATAACTGAACCTTTGCATCTCCTGTTGAGACGAGTGTCCTCCGACTGTCTCTCATTTCGGAAACAGGGCCCAGAGTCGCGAAAAAAAAATGGTTCAAATGGCTCTGAGCACTATGGGACTCAACTGCTGAGGACATTAGTCCCCTAGAACTTAGAACTAGTTAAACCTAACTAACCTAAGGACATCACAAACATCCATGCCCGAGGCAGGATTCGAACCTGCGACCGTAGCGGTCTTGCGGTTCCAGACTGCAGCGCCTTTAACCGCACGGCCACTTCGGACGGCTGAGTCGCGAATGTTCAGACGCTAATCCTCATCGCCCCCGAGCCGAATCGTCACGATTTCACCCATTTCGTCCTTCACTACTAATGTTAATCCCACTACTATTCGGATGAGCTACCTTCTAGTCCAGAGATCGGCAACAGGCGGACCGCGGTCCGTATACGGACCGCGGAAGGTCGAACCTCGGACCGCCAAATATTCTTAAATACAGTCCGACGTCCAACTAAGTATTTCGGCGCATCGTTCGCACTAGATTAGTAATTTAGTCGAGTATTGAGTAATTTAGTAACCAAACGTGTCTGAAAAACAAAAATTTAGTCAAGTAGATTAGCAAATCATTTAGTCGAGTTGATCCATTTCATTCTATTTTTCTCGGCGAGTAGCGCATCCCATCTCGCGTCACTGCTCACTCGTTCATTTGTTAAACAAGTACGAACCTGTCGTGTCAGCCAAAGAGAGCACAGTGGGCAGTCGGTCTTCGCTTCGTTTCGTCAATCGCGCGCAGGCCGCAGAGCAATTATTCATTTGTTTTACAATTTGTCGCGTGAAAAACCTTTTCGTACATACATACATACCTACATTAATAATGGGTCCTAAGAAGCGAAAAGTGGACACTGAAAATAGCAGATTTTTGACTGAATGGACTGAACAATATTGTTTTGCGCTGCCTGATAGGCCTCAAACGGTTCCAGTTTGCTTATTATGTAATAAAACTGTCGCTGTTATTAAAAGTGGCAATTTAAAGCGACACTGTGAAACAACTCATCAGCAACTCCACAAAAACTTTCCCCTTGGCAGTGAGGCTCGTAAAGAAAAACTACAGGTAATGTAATTCTATTAGATAATGTAAAAATGAGATATGTATAACTGCCTTGTAAACTTATCACGATAAAATTTAAATTACAGGAATATCAGTTCTTACGAAAAAAGCAAGAAATTGCTGGTTCGCTGTATGAGTGAGCAAGAAAAATCGGCAGAAGCAGCGTTACGTGTGTGCTGGACACTTAGTAAACACCAAAAACAATTTTCAGATTCTGAAATAATGAAAGAATGTGTGTTGGAAGTAGCCGCGGCACTTTTGGAAGAAAAACAGGATGTTATCGCTGCAATTCAAAGTATTCCAATGTTGGCAAGAAGTAATACAAGAAGAACGGAAATTTTAGCCACTGATATTAAAAGCACTCTGCTTGAACTTTTGGAAAAGGCACCATGCTACGCCATTGCGCTTGATGAATCATGTGACATTGTTGATGATTTACAAATATCAATTTTCGTGAGATTTTTCGACATTGAAAATAAGATATTCAGGGAAGTATTGCTCGCAATATTGCCTTTGAAAGGTAACACTCTAGGAGAAGATTTATTCAAAGCTATTGACGAATTTATTAATAATTCCAACATTTGTTATGATAAAATAGTGTCGCTTTCAACTGACGGGTCCCCACAGATGATTGGCAAAGAAAAAGGTGTAGTAAAGAAAATCAGGGATCAGAATCCAGGTCTAATATCGTATCAATGTATAATTCATCAGACTGCCCTTTGTGGAAAACTCAGTGTTACACTGAAAGAAGTAATGGACAGCTTGGTGCAGTTGATTAATCTTATGAGATCTCATTCTTCTCTTCACCACCGAAAGTTCAAGAAGTTTCTTTCAGAATGTGATGCAGCGTATTCTGACTTATTGCAATACAACAATGTTCGTTGGTTAAATAAAGGTCAAGTTGTTGAACGTTTCTGGCTAATTAAGGAAGAAGTAACCGCCTTCTTTCCAAATCTTAGATACGCAGGGAGCAAAGAAGCACTTAGAGTTCATAACAAACGAGCGCAATATGCTATCTGTGGCTTTTCTGATGGATATTCTGAAATATTTAAATGCGCTCAACATAGAGTTACAAGGGAATGGGAAATTAATATGTGATTCGATACAAAGCGTGTCTGCTTTTCGTCGTAAGCTGGATATTTTTGAAAAAGAAATTGCAAAGCACGAATTTATTCATTTCCCAACAATTCTTGAGTATAAAAAAGAAACCTTTGAAGAAGACGTTGCAGTGTTTGTAAGATTTCTGTCCGATCTAAGGGACGAATTTGCTCCAAGATTTCAAGACTTTGCAGAAATTGGAAAGCTGTCTCAATTCCTAAAATTTTCTTATAAAGTTGATGCATCGGCAGAATGGACTGATGTGGCTGCTAAGTTGTTCAGCGTTTCAAAGTCTTCAAGTGGAGATAATGGAATTGCAAGAAGATATTTCTTTGGAAATGTATAAAACTGTATCCATTGAAGAATTTTGGGGTAAACATGTTTCAGAAAAATACGAAAATTGTAAGAATGTAGCTATCAATCTGGCCACTATGTTTGGTTCGACATATATATGCGAATCGTCGTTCTCGAAAATGAATTTTTCGAAGAACACATATCGGTCAAGGTTGACGGACGCCCACCTCGAAGACATACTTCGCATTCGCTGTACCCCTCGTACACCGAACTTTAAAAAACTGGCTCAAGACCGTCGATGTAATTTCTCACATTCAATATATTACAACATTAACTGAGAACTACTTGTTTTACTTGGTTTGCCCTTTATTGGAAAGTAACTCGACTTGAAAACAAAATAAAAAACATTACCTTTTAATTATTACTTTTTTCTGGACCTCCATAAAAAAATTTAACACCGAATCCGGACCCCACTGAAAACTACTTGCCGGCCCCTGTTCTAGTCTTGAAATTATACTGCCCTTGCTTAAATTTCAGTAATGATCTAATCTATTCTGACTCGGAAATCCGAACGGATAGTGTGTGTTCCAGTCAGATTTTGATGAGAATTGAAATGGAGGCAAATATTGCTGACTGGCTTTAAAGGTAGAGAAATGTTAACAGATTCACTTTACAAAGCGAAAAAGCGTAATATCCTATGAGTAAAATATCAGTTATTCGCAGTTAGAATCAATCTACTTATACAGATACTTGGATGTAACAGTCTGTAGTGGTATGAAATGATATGACTACACACAGCTCTACGCGCACCTCTATCTACAAGAACACTCTGCAATTACACTAAACTGCTAGCCAAACGATTCATCTAACTACCTTCAGACTATTTCTCTACCGATCCACTCTCGAAGAAAGCGCGGGAAAAACGAGCACTTAAACCTTTCCGTGAGAGCTCTGATTTCTCTTATTTTATCACGATGATCATTTCTCCGTGTGTAGATGGGCCTCAACAAATTACAATCGCATTCTGAAGAGAAAGTTGGTGATTGAAATTTCCTGAAAAGATCTCGCCTCAACGAAAGACGTCTTTTTACACCTACATCTACATACAAAACCCGCAAGCCACCGTGTGGTGCGTGGCGGAGGGTTCCCTGTACCACTAGCAATCGTTTCCTTTCTTGTTCCTCTCGCAAATAGAGCGACGAAAAACGACTGTTTATATACCTTCATGTAAGCCCTAATTTCTCGTCTCATATCTTCGTGATCCTTATGAGAAATGTATGTTGGCGGCAGTAGAATCGTTCTGCTATCAGCTTCAAATTCCATTTCTGTAAATTTTCTCAAGAGTGTTCTTCGAAAAGAACGTCGCTTTGACTCCACGGGTTCCCGTTTGAGTTCCTGAAGCAACTCCGCAATACTTGTGTGTAGTTCGAAAGTACCGGTGACAAATCTAGCAGCGCGCCTCCGGATTCCTTCGACGTCTTTCTTCCATCCGACCTCCTGTGGATCTCAAACTCTCGAGTTGTAATCAACAATAGGACGCACCAACCTCCTATGTGCGGTCCGCGCTTTGCCAAAATTCTCGCATCAAACCGCTCGGCCATTCGCTTCCCTAGCATAATCGTCATGTTCGCGTTCCATTTGATATCGCTTTGCAACGTCACGCCCCAATATTTAAACGACAAGGCTGTGTCAACTAGGACGCTACTAGCGCTGTATCCGAATATTATGGGTTTGTTTTTCCTACTCACCTGCGTTAACTTACATTTTTATACATTTAGAGCCAGCTCCCATTTGTTTCAATGATTGCCAACCCAATTCGTGTACATATCCATGGCACACTCTGTCGTATTTCACGATAATGCAAAACAATCTGCCTACGTTGAACTTTTTCTATGTCCTCCTTCAGTCCTATCTGGTAACGAGTCCCTACTGCGCAGCAGTATTGCAGACGAGGACAGACAAACGTAGTCTCTTTAGTAGAAATGTTGCATCTTCTAAGTGTTGGGCCACCAGTGACAACCTTACGGATCTCTCTC
Source organism: Schistocerca serialis cubense (assembly GCF_023864345.2). Classification (NCBI taxonomy): domain Eukaryota; kingdom Metazoa; phylum Arthropoda; class Insecta; order Orthoptera; family Acrididae; genus Schistocerca; species Schistocerca serialis. The sequence continues at coordinate 759,611,628 of NC_064642.1, read as the reverse complement.
CGTCTGCTGCCACCAGCAGGCATATTGGCGGGGAAAGCCTGAAGACGGTCTGAGGAAAGGGCCGAAACCGGTCGCTAACAAATAAAAAAATTTGAAAACGTGATCGAGACTGTTTTCATTTGATTTTTAATTTAAAACACAATCCTTGGTTCGTTTCTCCCACGACGTTTTGTTTGCGATCGTTCCAGTTAAGTTCTTCGTAATTATAATCCCTATATATTTACAGGGTGTAGAAAACTTTCCGCTACCAGTCACAATGAAAGGTTATTTATTTGTCACACGACCGGTTTCGGGCTTGCGCCCATCCTTAGGTGTTTATAAATTCATGTACATGTTTATATTGCTGGAGATCACTGTAAAAATAAAAAAAAATTATTTGTTGGTGACTAAACAATATCTAATGTAAACAACAAACATGCCTTCCGGATTTACAGAAAACGCATTAACAACTCCTCATGTCAGCCAGTGCAATACAAAATGGCATTCTCAAACATCCCCCTTGAAAAATTAAGAATGACAGTGCTGGAAAAACTCTTACGTTATTTGATTTTCAAACAGCTGAGCAAAACTGAACGTACTCAGACATTTTTCTCTTTACTTATTCTGATCTGATCATCACTAAACTGACACACAATTTTCTTTTTTTTTTTTTTTTTTAGCGCAACGCAGTCTGACTTTCAATAATTCCTACAAAAGAATGGCCCTGACTAACAAAAGCTATACCTTTCATGAATCACTTACCTCACAAAAATCTGCGTTTCTCGGACTACTGCAATACAGCGAGCGCCAACACTGCCAGCTAAATAAAAGCTTCTAACTACTGAACGCACTAACTACTGATAGGCATAGTTAGCAAATGAAAGATTTTGATAGAGAACAAACAATGTATTTACCTTAATAGTGTTCAAAAGTCATAATATATATAGATGTCCATGAATCCAATATTACAAATTAACTCTTTCTGATGGACACACGTCCAGATCGTCCGTTCTAAAAACTCTGCCATTTCTCTCCCCACATCCACCACTGCTGGCGGCTCACCTCCAACTGCGCAACGCTACGCGCTGTTCACATCCAACTGCCCAACACTACAATAGCAAATATTCCAACAATGCAAATCAGCCACAGACTGCACACAGCACAGTCAGTGATTTTCATACAGAGCGCTACGTGGCGTTACCAACATAAAAACCTAAACAGCCTACTTACAATTCTTCAGATCCACACTTAATTGTATACATAAAATCCCACTCAGCCCCCATGATGAACAACAAGAAATTAACATTATCAAAGAAATTGCACGCAGAAATGGATACTACCCAGATGTAATTGATAAAATTAACAACAAAATCAAAATCAAAAAGAAACAATGCGCACTAACGAAATCAGCTTCACAAGGAGGAAGAAACACATTCGTCTGCATACCCTTTATAGGTAAAATTTCATACTAAATTGCCAACCTCTTTCGGAAAACCGGTATGCAAATTTCCTTCAGCAGTAACAACAAGCTACAACCAACACACCATCCACAACAGTAAGACAAATAACCAACGCCATCACAAATCAGGTATTTACAAACTTTTATGTGAAAATTGCCCACAGTTCTACATAGGGCAAACTGTATGGAGTTTCAATATAAGATACCATGAGCATGTGGATGTCTTCTGGCCAAATAACTTTGATAAATCGACCTTTGCAATGCATCTAAAAGACCATGGTCACTCAGCCACAGCCATTACAGACAACTTACAAATACTACACACTGTGAAGAAAGGAAAGAAAATGAATCTGCTCAAAGAGCTAGAAATTTATATCCACAGCTCTAGCTCACCAGACCTTATTGTCAAAGAACATGTGGAGCTTGCAAACAAATCTTATCTTCATATATTTCATGAAACATTCAAAAACAAAAACTAATTGTCCTCCAATATAATATCAAAGTAATATTCTATGAAAATTCGAAGTAGCAGTCATACAACAGTTCAAGTGTCATTATCGTAATTTGTAAAAATCATACTGTAAACACAAGGTGTAGCTGTCATCGTATAATTTGTAATAGCTTTCGAAATTTCATGTGTGTAACATCACTGTACTTCGTAGATCTAAGTTCTTTGACAATCATGTGGCTCAAAACAGTTCTAGCTGTCACTTTTTAATTTAGTTTTTAGTAATTTCATAAATATAACATCGTTGTACTTCCTAGATCTAAGTCCTCTGACAAAAATGTGGATCAAAAAATTTCATAATGTGTATCAAAAACTTCACAGTCTATAATAGCTTTTTAAGTTTCTATATGTGCAACACCCTTGCACTTCCTGTGGCTAAGTTCTTTGACCATAACCTACATGTTTCGGTATGAGCAACATCTTTACACCTGCTACGTCTAAGTTATTTGACCTTAGCCCACATGTTTGTATGTAAACACAGTGTATTTCACGAGTGCACATCGTAATAGTGAAATATGCAGCTAAACTTCATAAAAATTAAATATGGAAGTGAAAATGATAATATGTGTGTAACTAAGTGAAAAACTGTCACCACAGCGTAACTATAATAATGATGCTTCATCTTTATGTAAGTGCAGATATATTTTAGACAAATGCTGCCTTGCCACTTACAATTGTCCCATCCTATGTACAGGGCTATTACAAATGATTGAAGCGATTTCATAAATTCACTGTAGCTCCATTCCTTGACATATGGTCACGATACACTACAGATACATAGAAAAACTCATGAAGTTTTGTTCGGCTGAAGCCGCACTTCAGGTTCCTGCCGCCAGAGCGCTCGAGAGCGCAGTGAGACAAAATGGCGACAGGAGCCGAGAAAGCGTATGTCGTGCTTGAAATGCACTCACATCAGTCAGTCATAACAGTGCAACGACACTTCAGGACGAAGTTCAACAAAGATCCACCAACTGCTAACTCCACCCGGCGATGGTATGCGCAGTTTAAAGCTTCTGGATGCCTCTGTAAGGGGAAATCAACGGGTCGGCCTGCAGTGAGCGAAGAAACGGTTGAACGCGTGCGGGCAAGTTTCACGCGTAGCCCGCGGAAGTCGATGAATAAAGCAAGCAGGGAGCTAAACGTACCACAGCCGACCGTTTGGAAAATCTTACGGAAAAGGCTAAAGCAGAAGCCTTACCGTTTACAATTGCTACAAGCCCTGACACCCGTCAAACGCTTTGAATTTTCGGCGCGGTTGCAACAGCTCATGGAAGAGGATGCGTTCAGTGCGAAACTTGTTTTCAGTGATGAAGCAACATTTTTTCTTAATGGTGAAGTGAACAGACACAATGTGTGAATCTGGGCGGTTGAGAATCCTCACGCATTCGTGCAGCAAATTCGCAATTCACCAAAAGTTAATGTGTTTTGTGCAATTTCACGGTTTAAAGTTTACGGCCCCTTTTTCTTCTGCGAAAAAAACGTTACAGGACACGTGTATCTGGACATACTGGAAAATTGGCTCATGCCACAACTGGAGACCGACAGCGCCGACTTCATCTTTCAACAGGATGGTGCTCCACCGCACTTCCATCATGATGTTCGGCATTTCTTAAACAGGAGATTGGAAAACCGATGGATCAGTCGTGGTGGAGATCATGATCAGCAATTCATGTCATGGCCTCCATGCTCTCCCGACTTAACTCCATGCGATTTCTTTCTGTGGGGTTATGTGAAAGATTCAGTGTTTAAACTCCTCTACCAAGAAACGTGCCAGAACTGCGAGCTCGCATCAACGATGCTTTCGAACTCATTGATGGGAACATGCTGCGCCGAGTGTGGGAGGAACTTGATTATCGGCTTGATGTCTGCCGAATCACTAAAGGGGCACATATCGAACATTTGTGAATGCCTAAAAAAACGTTTTGAGCTTTTGTATGTGTGTGCAAAGCATTGTGAAAATATCTCAAATAATAAAGTTATTGTAGAGCTGTGAAATCGCTTCAATCATTTGTAATAACCCTGTATTTAGTTGAATTGACAGCATTTAGATTGGTGTAACAGCAATTCAGCAAACTGGTGTAGTACTCATGTGGCTGATCTTACACTTTGTTATTATTTAGAGTCAATTGCCACACTTTGTATGATACAGATACCTTGCCTAAACCTTTTGTAACTGGTTTTGATCATCCGTCAACTTCACAAGATTGTAAGCGACAGCATTCTCTGCAAACAGTCTAAAAGGATTGCTCAAATTGTCTCATAAAACGTTTAGATACATGAGGAAAACAGCAGAGGAACGCTAGATTTCACTTCCGGTGTATTCGATGACTTCTCGTCAGTTACTAACAACTGTGGCTTTCCAGCCGGCCAGAGTGGCCGAGTGGGTCTAGGCGCTACAGTGTGGAACCGCGCGACCGCTATGGTCGCAGGTTCGAATCCTGCCTCGGGCATGGATGAGTGTCATGTTCTTAGGTTAGTTACGTTTAAGTAGTTCTAAGTTCTAGGGGACTAATGACCTCAGCAGTTAAGTCCCATAGTTCTCAGAGCCATTTTGTGGCCTACCTCACAGCAAATCACGAATGCAGTCGCACAACTGCGACGAATCTCCATAGGCACGCAATTTGGACTTACCTGTAGGTAAAGCACGGATCAGACTTCAGTTCATTGGCAGGTTACTGGGAAAATGGAGTCGATCTACAAAGGAGACCGCCTACAAATCACTTGTGTGTTCCGCCTTAGAATATTGCTCAAGTATGTGGACTTGTACCAGATGGAAGTAACAGGGTATACGGAACTCATACAGATGTGAGAGGCACGTGTGATCACAGGTTTGTTTGACTCAAGGGGGAACGTCACGGAAATGTCTAAGAACCTCAATTGGCACACTCTTGGAGATACTTTCAAAATGTTGAGAACCAATATGAAGTGGGAAATGTAGAGATATTCTTCAGCACCACACTTATCGAACCCGTTGTGCTCGTGAAGACAAAATTATACCAGTTAACAGCAGATACACAGAGACATTTAAGTAGACTTCTTTCCCATTCGCTACAAACGGGAAGAAACACTGACAAATGGTAGCATGTTTATGTCTGCAATGCACTTCAGACTGGTTTGCGAAGCACATGTGCAGGCGCAGGAGGATCCACAAACGGATGCCACAGACGAAATCTCTTCGTTACAGAGCCTATACTGTACCTCTGTATATAGGCCCTCTACCGTCCCTTATCTAAACTGAAGCCTGTGCTGTCGAAAAGGGCAGGAAAAAAAGAGAGAGAAAGAGAGTGAGTGAGTGAGAGAGAGAGGGAGAGAGAGAGAGAGAAAGAGAGGTTTTTTTTTTTTTTTGTGGTTTTAGGGCGCACAACTTCAATGGTCATTAGCGCCCTGACTACTCTAAGAATGCACCGCGAGGCACAAGTTGACCACAACAACTAAAAGGGAAAACACGATAAAAGACAGACTGACAGGCATAGGATTAAAAAACAGCATCATCAAATGTCCTTAGCGAGGTTTGTCAAATTGATAAAACGAAGAACACGAGCAGCTGCTCGTGGGTCATCTGCTAAAATGGCATCGAAAGTATTTGGCAGGTTAAGATCGAGGCGCAGTGTGTTAAGATCTGGACAGGACATTAAAATGTGTCTAACCGTCAGCAAGTGCCCACATGGGCAGAACGGCGCCGGCGCAGCCGTCAGCACATGGCGATGGCTGAACCGGCAGTGTCCAATTCTTAACCGGGCTAAAACGACCTCCTCCCGCCGAGAAGGGCGTGAGGAGGACGTCCAAGCCACGGGAAGAGGTTTTAAGGCCCGAAGCTTGTTGTCGGTAAGTGCAGCCCAATCGGCATGCCACAGAGATAAGATGCGCCGACAAATCACCCTGCTAAAATCGGACGAAGGGACGCAACAAGAAGCTGTCCGAGGCTGGAGGACTGCAGCCTTGGCCGCGGCATCTGCAGCTTCGTTCCCAGGGATACCGACATGGCCAGGAACCCACATAAAGCTAACTGGAGAACCGACGTCCACCAGCTGCTGAAGAGAGCGTTGGATCCGGTGTACGAAAGGGTGAACCGGGTACGGATCACTGAGGCTCTGGATGGCGCTCAGGGAATCTGAGCAGATGACATAAGCAGAATGTCGGTGGCGGCAGATGTAAAGAACAGCCTGGTAGAGGGCAAAGAGCTCAGCTGTGAAGACCGAACAATGGCCATGGAGCCGGTATTTGAAACTTTGTGCCTCGACAATAAAGGAACACCCGACCCCGTCATTGGTCTTAGAGCCATCTGTATAAATGAAAGTCATGTCGATGAACTTCGAACGAAGTTACAAAAAACGGGAGTGGTAGACCGAACCGGGCGTGACCTCTTTTGGGAGCGAGCTGAGGTCAAGGTGAACGCGGACCTGAGCCTGGAGCCAAGGTGGCGTGCGGCTCTCGCCCACTCGAAAGGTTGCAGGGAGTGAAAAATTAAGGTGTTGAAGGAGGCGACGAAAGCGAACTCCAGGGGGTAGCAGGGCAGAGACATACAACCCGTATTGACGGTCAAGAGAGTCGTCAAAAAGGAGCGATAAGACGGATGGTCGGGCATTGACAGTAGCCGACAGGCATACCGACAAAGCAGTATATCGCGCCGGTAGGTGAGTGGCAATTCGCCAGCGCCAGCATGAAGACTCTCTACGGGACTGGTATAAAATGCTCCGATCGCAAGTCGTAAACCCCGATGTTGTATGGAGTTGAGGCGGCGTAAGATGGATGGCCGTGCAGAGGAGTATACGAAGCTCCCATAATCCAGCTTGGAGCGGACGATAGACCGATATAGACGAAGTAGGACGGTTCGATCCGCTCCCCACGACAGACCACTGAGAACACGGAGGACATTTAAAGAACGGGTACAACGGGCGGCCAAATATGACACATGTGGAGACCAGCTAAGTTTCCTGTCAAATGTAAGGCCTAAAAATTTGGTTGTCTCCACGATTGGGAGAGCAACGGGACCGAGTCGTAAGGACGGTGGGAGAAACTCTTTGTAGCGCCAGAAGTTAATACAGACCGTCTTCTCGGCAGAAAAACGGAAGCCATTGGCGACACTCCAGGAGTAAAGACGGTCAAGAGAACGCTGAAGACAGCGCTCCAGGACACGTGTACACTGCGCACTGTAATAGATGGTAAAATCGTCCACGAAAAGGGAGCCTGATACATCAGCTGGGAGGCAATCCATTATTGGATTGATCGCGATGGCGAAGAGAGCGACGCTCAAAACTGAACCCTGTGGCACCCCATTCTCCTGGCGAAAGGTGTCGGACAGGACAGAACCCACACGTACCCTGAACTGTCGATCCATTAAAAAGGAACGAATAAAAAGAGGGAGGCGACCGCCAAGGCCCCATGTATGCATGGTGCGGAGAATGCCCGCCCTCCAACAGGTGTCGTAAGCCTTCTCCAAATCAAAGAACACAGCCGCGGTCGGGCGCTTCCGCAAGAAGTTATTCATAATGAAGGTCGACAAGGTAACCAGATGGTCAACAGCAGAGCGGCGCCTACGAAATCCACATTGTACACTGGTAAGTAGGCGTCGAGACTCGAGCAGCCAAACCAATCGAGAGTTAACCATTCGCTCCATCACTTTACAGACACAGCTGGTAAGCGAGATAGGTCGATAACTGGAAGGCAAGTGAGTGAGTGAGTGAGAGAGAGAGAGAGAGAGAGAGAGAGAGAGAGAGTGAGAGAGAGAGAGAGAGAGAGTGGACCAACCAGATACGAGACTGTTCTGCTCGTCAGTCCATAGCACATGCAGAGACCAAATATGACTGTGTAAAGAAGTATGTATATTTACCTAAAATGTTTTTGTATTGCCGTTTTTGCCTGATGATGAGGGATTCGTCGAAAGGTGTTGCAATATATTTGAAAAAGTTGCTAAAGCTCTTTTTCTCTGGCCTCGTCCTATATCTTCCCAGTGTCGGCTTGTTAATCTGAATTGGATTTGGCAGTGTTAGTGACAGAATGTGAACGTCATCTGTGTACATCTAGATTTATCTCATGTGAAACATTTTCGAAATGTTTGCGAATCGTGCAGCGAAGGCTGATATGGGTACAAGTCCAATATTCACCTAGTCAGGTGTGGGAAAGCACCTGGAAACCACATGGAGGCTAGCAGATTCGATACAGGGTCGACACTACACCCCGTATCCATGAAGCAGCGTGCTAAGGCACGCGACTACCCAGGCGTAAAAGCAAGTTGATAGATACTAATAATAATAATAATAATAATAATAATAATAACTTAGTGTGCGTCAGTGGCTTAGTAACTAACTAATGGCGGTCTGGGAAAAAAACCGTGTTTATATACAGAGTGTCCATAAAGTCCCTTTACAACATCAAAATTTTATTACAACGGCAGTTGTTGAAATACTTTAACAACATTTCTTTTATTGTAATCAGTGTTTATAAAAGTTTTTTTGACAGTGTTTCATAGACCTCTATATGGGTGCCTTTAGTTGTACTTAGTACATCAAAACGATACTCGATTTCTTGCTATATTTGCTGTAGCATAGCGTCATCAATGGTGGCAATGGCATTACGAATCCTTTGCTTCAAGGCAGTAATATCCCGTATCTGTGTTTGATACACGATATCTTTTACATAACCGCACAAAAAAGTCCAAAAGAGTGATATCCGGCGAACGCGGTGGCCATGGAGTTGGCCGATCCCTCCCAATCCACCTGCATGGAAATGTTTCATTGAGGAACCGACGAACATGCAGTCCCCAATGTGGTGGTGCACCATCTAACTGAAAATGATAGTTGGTTCTAAATCATTCAGTTGTGGTGCTACATATTCGGTTAGAAGGTCGAGGTAAACATCTGCAGTAATTGTTGACTCTTTGAAGAAAAATGGACCAATTATTCAGTTACACATGATTCCACACTACACATTCACTTTTGGACTATCCCAGTGAAGCTCCTTAGTCACATGGGGTTGTTCAGATCCCCACAGTCTCACATTGTCTGTGTTTAATGTCCCAGAAACATGAAAAGTTGCCTCGTCACTGAAACAATCTCGCTTGAGGAATGCTTCATCCTCCAAAAGGCGTTCCAACATGTTGAGTGCAAACTCTGTCCGTTTTGGCTTGTCATTTGGCTCGAGTGTCTGTTAACAGTTGCACTTTGTAAGCGTATAACCGTAAGTTCTTGTGGAGGACCTTATGCACAGTTTATAAAATAAATAAAATAAAATATTAATTATTAATTGTGTATGATAGTGATTGGATGTAATTAGTATTTGCTTATCTGGAACGTGGACGTTTAATTATTCGGTATCAGACGCTTGACAATGGCTTTTTCGTAAATGTAATGTTATTCGTAGTTGACCGTGAAATAAGACTCAAATAATCGGACTTCGTATTTAAATCGTTTCCAAAGACTGCTGCGGTAGGTGCGGACTCAAATCTAAATCTGAATATTAGAATAATTTGCCAGCCATGTCAATACGTCGTACAGAGGTGACTGTCTACTAAACATAAAAAGTTTACACAGTTAGTTAAATCAGATATATTCAACGAATAAGCCTACAGTTAAATAATTCTACTTACTTTCATAAATATAACTTCTTTACAGAATCGAGTGCCTAGTAAGATTGCAACTCGCAGTGTTCTTACATAACATCAAATATGGCGGTGTGCCAGTTAATAAAATATACGTGCTTCCAGCCTCAGATATTCTCCTCGACCTCCTTCTTCTTAATCAAACATAAGAGTATCGTAATTGTGTTTTTGTTTTATCAGCGACACAGCGCTGCAGTTCTGTGCCATAGGCTTTATTTATTTGTCACAGATTAATTATTTAATTAAGATTTCGCGTTTCCGAGGAAACTCACGCACGGCATGCAAATGTGCCTTTATATTGCCCCCTGAATTGCGAGGCGAAAGGACACACCTGCAGGCAAGCAATTCACCGAAAGGCACAAGAAAATCTAAGTTATCTACAACTATTTACATGACTTACATTATACTGTATATTATATACAAAATTTAAATGACGCGCGTGCGCCGTAAAAGTTCTTATGTTGGCAAAATAAATTGCGCGCATGCGCAGAAGCGTCTGTGTGACTCCGGCACTGCCGTTATATCGTAAATTTAGTTCACGCGGCACAGCATTGCGGTTCATATTGTTCGTGTGCGCGCGCATTTCTTAGTCGTTGCACAAAGAAAATATTCCACCAAGGTTACATATGAAGACTACATTCTATGACAGGTACCTTAGTTTTAAAATTACAATATTTGTTATAATGCAATACAACTTTAGATTGTTGAATGTTCTTAGTTACATAGTATTGCATTGAAATGCTTCAAAGAAAAATGTCTTTTTGTTTCAGGTGCGTTGACCTATAGACATCGTGTCGTTATTACAGTTTATATTAATCTGCTGCACAATAATTTTTCACAGGTTAGTGTCGTCGTGGTAAAGTTTTTTTTTTTATCACAGTAACATCGCTGTATAACAACGTGATTGATGCATAAGCATGTCCATTTCCTATTTCCATTATAGTCGTTGTGATGCAGTTCGTTGTGACAAAAAGCATTGTTTATTACAGATCAGACGTGACCCGTCGAGTAATTGGTCCATATGCAGTTCGTTTTCGATATTCTGTGGAAGCTTGGTTGCAGAACCCCGGACGGCACATAGGTGGTGTCGATCCTTGGACAGTCCAGGTAAGTGCGTCCGTCACATTTCGAGAACTTTCCATTCCCTGAAGCTCCAACCAAAATTCTTCCACTCGTCGTGTTGTTTTCTGGACAGGCACGTTGTGACCATTTAATCCAGTTAACATCTTGAAGTTAGATACTGTAGTAATGTCACTAGACGATGCACCAATTACGCACTTCACATTTTCAGTTTTTTGCTAAATATAGCTCACCTAAATGTTCGTAGTTACTTATCAAAGAAATCGTTCATCGCGTTTACAAAGGTACGATGCACGATGAATGTCATTAACAGTTTCTTTCACATAGGTTTCTGCGTAGTTGCAGACTTAGTAATGTACGTTAATGTCCGTGAACAGTGTTTCACTACGCAATTTTTTTTTTAAGTTTTTTACATTTTGGCACTCGTTATCGTTCAAATTTTCACATAGTAACAGTTACATTATACATCAGTTTAAAAAAAAAAAGAACATAAGTAATCATACATATACACGTCACATATTTTCTTAGCATAAACATAATACAGTTACACATAAACATGTTTACATCATCATTACATAGCTATAAATTATTACATTGTGTCACATTTGATTACATGAATTGCAGATATTTACGTCCTCTTTAACGGTTTTGCTGGGATTTTATCGATGTTTTTTGTGATGTCATCTGAAATTAAGATAGGTTAGACACAACATTCATTACATCAGTAGGCAAGACCAGGCATTTTCATTACTCAATAAATATTAAAAATAATAAGAGACGGAAAACTGTTCGATTCCTCGCGTTTTGTGCGTGTGTGTATAGTGTCTGTGTGGCCTTGGCTACTGGTAGATGCTTTTCTTGCTGAGAGATGTGCGTCTAATCTATTTCTCGAAGTAAAAGATCGCTTCACAGATGACGTCTGTCGGTTCGTCAGATGTCATACCAAGTCTGTGGTACCTGCAGTCACAAATGTTCCGTGGAAAATTAATATATCATTCACTGCTACGTAATCATAAATTTTACTTTAATATTCAGTCTTCTCGGTGGTGCCGCGGCGTTGAAAGAAAAGTTCTTCTGTCTTCAACTGCGTCACTGGAACCGCTGAAATGAAAATTTCTATACTACTTATTATCTGTGTTGTAGCAAACAGAGTTTTGCGAGTTGCTTAGCAATGTTTTCGTGGGTATGACTTTGACATTATTTAGCATGAAATGCTCTAAGATCTCGGTGTGCGTATAGCCCAATAATTTTGTTAGTTCTAGGATGTTGTAACAGATACGCACCAGGATGCGGTATGTTAACAATTATATAAGGTCCTTCATATAGCAGACGCCACTTAGCATTGCGTCGTTTGAGTGCTACAGGTTTATGATGAGTACGAAGTAGTACAAGCATTCCTACCTTGAATTTTTGTTTTCTTTTTATTATGTTTATGTGATGTTTGTTTCGTATCTGTGCGTTATGTGTCAGTGTAGTCAATACTTCTTTTATTTTCTGTTCAGGTGTGATTTCCTTGTCTGACAACTTAGGTAATGGTTCTATCCATTGATCGTTCTGTTTGCAATTGAACATGATCTCGTTAGGTGTGTAATTTGTATTGTAAATATTTAAGTTATTGTGTACGTCTTCGAAAAGACTTAGGTAGGACACCCAATTAGTATGTTTTGATGAAATATAGGTCCTCATGAATCGGTTTAGTTCTCGGAAAAGTCTCTCAGTCGCGTTACATTGTGGACTAAACCTTGAAATAAATATACTTTTAATGTTATTGTCCTTCAAGAAATTTCTCCATTTGTACCCAGAGTAGTATGCTGCATTATCTGACAGAATTGCTTTAGGTTTTCCCACGTGCGTCAGGTAATCACTTGAGAATCTTCGTATTATAGCATTTGCAGTGGCGGATTTTAAAGCATTAAGTTTTACATGTTTAGAAAATATATCGTAAAAAGCTAAGATATATTTGACGCCTCCAGAGCTTGCTGGACGCGGTCCACTGATGTCAGTACACAGAATTTCCAGGGGTTTTCTCGGTAAAATAGAATGTAAATCTGTTTTTGTGGATAAATTCTGAGGTTTTGATTTTTGACATATGACACATGTTTTCAGTTCCCTGTAAATTTTTCTTCTCATATTGCTAAAATAACAGTATGTGCTGAGCTTTGCCAAACACTTTTTCGTCCCATAATGACCCCAAACTAAGTGTGTGTGCCAAATCAAATTACGTTCAGACTCTTTGGGAATGCATACACACCAGTTAGTAGCATTTGGATGTCGGCGATAAAATAACACATCATTGTGTAACTTGTAATACCTAGTCAAAGGATGATTGTGTTTTTCTACCAGTAATATTATTATCTTAAAACAGTGAGGATCAGATTTTTGTAATTTAGCCATGTTTCTGCACATATCAATATAATATTGGTGATACTGCTTGTCTTGCATTAAGAGAATCCTGTAGTCATTTATATTTTCTAAGTCACTGTTGGTTTCATTCATACCTTGTGGAAGTCTAGACAAAGCGTCGGCAATGGTGTTGTCCTTACCTTTTATGTACTTAATTTCAAAAGAGTAGTTCTGAAGAGTAACTGCCCATCGTGATAGTCTAGGATGTACAAGTTTACAAGTTAACAAAAATGTCAGGGCCTGGTGATCGGTATAAATTACTATATGTTTTCCAAATAAATAATAATTGAATTTCTTGAATGCCTAGACTATGGAAAGTGTTTCTAACTCAGTAGTGGAGTATGTACGCTCACATTCAGAGTACGACTTGCAAACCCAATAATTTTTATCTGTTCCTTTTCTTTATTCTTTACAACTTGAAATAAGCAACAGCCCAAGCCAGTACGTGAAGCGTCACAAGTCATACAAAAATCTAAATTGAAATCTGGATGGCTCAATATGTTTGCATTCACTAAAGCATGTTTAATTGTATTAAAGTCATTCTGGCACTGTTCCGACCAGATCCAAACTTGATTCTTTCTGAGTAGGTTTAGCAGATGTTTACTATTCAAAAGTGGTTGTGGTAAAAAAGTCTGAAAAATGAACATAGCCCAAGGAATGATTTTAACTGCTTTTTAGTTCGAGGGCTAGGAAAGTTTCTGATAGCATCTAATTTACTGGGATCAGGACGTATGCCCTGTGAATTAATGATATGTCCTAAATATTTTATCTCACTGCAACCAAATTTTGATTTTCTAAGATTGGCTGTGACTCCAGCTTGTGCAAATTTTTCTAAAATTCTTTGAAGTGTGTCAACGTGTTCATTCCAAGACTGTGTAGCTATCAGTATATCATCTACATAGTGTGTGACTGTCTCAACTAAATCATCGCCAAGCACGGTATCCAGGGCTGTAATGAATACCCCAGAACTGACATTCAATCCGAAGGGTAGAACACAAAACTGATAGGTTCGCCCCCCGAACATAAATGCAGTATATTTCCGAGAATCAGGAGTGATACCTACTTGCCAAAATGAATTAGCGAGATCTATTGTGGAAAAATATTTTGCATCTAGAAATTTCTGTAATTGCTCTTCTAAATTTTCGGATTTTGTGTGAACCGGTAAAATTATTTCATTAATTGCTCGTGCGTCTAACACTAGCCTAATGCTACCATTTGATTTTTTGACAACAAGTAGAGGACTACAGTAAGGTGAGGTGGATGGTTCAATGACCTTCCAGTCTAACATTTGCTTTAATTCTTGCCACACAGCAGGTCGTTGAGATAACGGTACGTTATATGTCTTGTGGTAGAAGATCTTGTGAGGCTTAACTTCAATCTTGTACACATACGTGTTGATAACACCTAATTGTTTGGTAAAAACTTGTAAATATTTGGATAACACTTCCTGTAGTATTATACGTTCATGTACACTGAGAGCTGTAGCTTCATTTATCTTATGATCAAGCAATGTTTTCAAGTCCATTAGCTCTGTGTCAGATGAGTGTGTTTGCATGCCTTGAATGTCATTGTCAAGTACTAACTGAACCTTGTATCCTGTACAGTGTTTGTCATGCTTTAGAGTTCTCCTGTCCAAATCAATAATAATTACACTGCCTTTATCATTTAAAATACATTTACCTTTGGAGAAGTCTATAATGCAGTCCTTCTCGCTCACAATATCTATTCCTAATATGCAATTTGTCACAAGGTTTTGTACAACCAGGAATGGCCATTGTACGGTTCCATTACCTATTTTAATGTTTACAAAAACTTGCTTCGTAACCCTACATGACTTATTACCTAGAGCAGTAGTTATTTTACAGTTTTGGGCGGGAACCTCAGGCACAGGCTCCAATTCACACATCTTTCTATAGAAAAGACAAAACGCTCACAGCTGCACCTGTATCTAAGATAATAGTAGTTGGAATCCCATCTACTACACCAGTAGTAGATGCTAAAACAATTTCATTTGTGTTTGAACGACATTGTGTACTGTCTTGCAAAAGTTCATCTGATATATTGTCATTGTGGTTGTATCTTATAAATAAAACAGGTAGTTTTTGTTTAGAATTATTAGGCATATCAATATTTTGTTGTTCAATTGTGGTGTCAAATAACTGATTAACATTGAAGTCGCCCCCCAAGAATTCTTCAGCCACGACCCGGGGCGTAGAAGTGACTGTTTCTAGTTTGTTGGATTAGCATTTGTATTAGGTACTGACACAGATTGAGGGTGTGTGTCATGTGTCATTTCTATTATATTCACATTCGGATATTGCCTGTTGTGATCTCCAAACTTTTGCGGTTGTTGTTGCTGTTGCGCATTATAACTTACCTGTCGGTCGTAAGGTATGCTCCAATTTTGTCCTGGTGGCTGCTGTGGTAAAGCAGTGTTTGAATGAAAGTATTGATCGCTACGAGTCCAGCCTTGATGCTGTCTTGGCTCGTAGTTATTATTATTTCTATTTCTGTTTGTGTTTTTGTTGTTACATTTGTATCCGTTGTTACCGTTGTTGTTATTACCGCGGTGCCTTTTGTATGGATTGCCGCATGGAGTGTTATTACTGTTGTAACTGTTGTTTGTATTGGAATACGCGTGTTGATTTTGATTTCCGTATTGAGACGGCATGTGAGTTTGCTGTTTCTGCTGTACCGCGTATCCAACTGTGGGCGCGCCAGAATTGAGTTGGCAAGCCTGCATGTTTTGCATACCACTAGTATAAACATTGTGGTTGCTGTTTTGCCGCGCGAAGCGCTGATCTTCTAGTAACATGTCAACCGAATCTAAAGCCGTTAAAAAATAATCTGGATCGTCATCCGGAATATGTAAGAGTTTTTCTTTAATGTAGAAAGGCAATTTGGCCTTCAACCCACGGAGTATATCACGTGTTGCGACTGGTTCGTCCAAAAAATGTCCCATGTTCAAGTTTTTTTCAAAATATCTGCGTAAGTTACCATTTTTACTGTTAAAAGTTTCAGGTTCTAAAATTTGTCTTCTGAGTCGCTCCTGGACGGATTGCGACCAGAATTTGTTCAGAAAGGCACGCTCAAACTCACTGTACGTGGTACATACGTCAGCTTGACTGTATGCCCAGACAGCTGCATCGCCTTGGATGTAACCGACAATATATGAAATCTTTTTCCGGTCACTCCAAGTGCGTGGAAATGCGTTACTAAAAGATTTAAGAAAAATTACCGGATGAATGGTTCGTTTTTCTGGGATAAAAGTCTGAAATTGCCTGTGTTTTATTAAGCTTTCTTCTTCCTTTGCATTATGATATGGATTTGTTCCACTGTAATTACTGCAATGTTCAGCTGGCGAGTAATTACGATAATGTTGCTGTGGTTTACCATGATAATAGCTTGTGTTTGTGTTTCCACGTCGTGGTATGTGTTGTAGTCGTGGTGTATTTTGTTCTTGTGTGTTTGTCGTGTGCGGTATGTGTGCGTCATACTCGAATGTATATTGGTTTCTGAACTGTACATTTTGACATATTTTCGTTACATTCAGACTGTGGTTGATCGGTGAATTGTCTCACGGGTGCAGTGACGGATTGTACTGCGTCACTAATCAGCTGTTTGTTATTAGTGATGTATTCCGCTACGGAGTCGTGCACAATTGTTGGTAAATTTTCACGTATGCATCTATCAAAATGTTTGTCTTTGTTCTCTACCAAATCATGAAATTCTTTATTAATATTTTGAAAATGAGCTGTGGCATCAGATTGTAAGATGTCAGTCAGGTGTTGTTCAACATCGTCAAATTTATTCTGCACGTCAGTAATTCGTTTTTCAAGGTTGTCGTGTACTGAAGGATATGTTTGAATTTGTTCAGTAAGGCTTCATACGTGACATTAAGGTTTTTTAATTGTGTCTGTAAAAGTGCTACGTCATTTGTAGTCTTTTCTTGTATCGTATTAAGCTTGGAAAATTTCGTACTGAGCTCAGTCATCTGTTTGGTCAGTGTAGCGCCTACAAGTTCCACACGTTTACATAAAGTGTCACTACCTGTCTTGATTGCTATGAGATCAGATTTAATTTCGTCATTTTGTGTCTTTAACTGTTCATTTTGTGTCTTTAACTGTTCATTTTGTGTCTTTAAGGTTGCCATGTTTTCCGCGTTCTGCATCCTTAAGGTTGCCATATTTCCTGCGTTTTGTTTCATTAGCGTTTGTAACATGTTGGCAATGTTTACTGTTTGCAAGGTCTCTGCCCCCGCCGCGACATTAGACGTGACGTCATGTATTAACATGGGCTCTGACTGAGACTTTGAAATTTTTGTGGTGGACGGCCTATTGTCAAAATTTCCGTTAACACTTGCGTCAATATTTGATGAATCGTCGCTACCGGTTGCTGTCGTAAAGTCATTTTCTAACATTTGTCTCTTGTTCGAGTCGGATTGCGTCTGAATAGTATGTCTTTGCTGTTCCATCTTTGCGTATTGTTTTCTAGTTATGACCATGCCACAGGTATGGTATGCTTCAAGAAAATAAAGTTTGACACTGGTTTTAAAATAAAATGCAGTTGAACATGAATCGCTCGTAGCAAAAATGGCTGTTTGTTAATTTAAAAATGTAAACTGAATATAGGATTATTCTTAATGGCTGCTGGCCATGTTACAACGTATCGTACAGAAGTCGGCCATATTGTACACTCGTGTATTGGTATTGTTGCAGAAGTTATTGTTTAAGGAAAAGCACTGAGAATGAAATTTATCACTGAAAACTGCTACGCGCGAAAGAAATACTACAGAATCTACTGAAGAGCTAATACACTGAATTATGCGCCTGGTCAAGCCTGCCAATGCAAAGATGCTGCGTCTTACCTTATTTTGCTGGAAGCTTCATTGCGTCTTCCCGCAAAATTTTAGAATTGGAAAATATCTTCAGATTTTTGTTATTTCTCATACATTCACGTCCAGGTCCAGAAAGTTGATTTTTCACATGAAACAAAGAGAACAATGTAACAAATGACAAAATAACAAGTCCGACACCCAGTCGCCAATATAAAATAAATAAAATAAAATATTAATTATTAATTGTGTATGATAGTGATTGGATGTAATTAGTATTTGCTTATCTGGAACGTGGACGTTTAATTATTCGGTATCAGACGCTTGACAATGGCTTTTTCGTAAATGTAATGTTATTCGTAGTTGACCGTGAAATAAGACTCAAATAATCGGACTTCGTATTTAAATCGTTTCCAAAGACTGCTGCGGTAGGTGCGGACTCAAATCTAAATCTGAATATTAGAATAATTTGCCAGCCATGTCAATACGTCGTACAGAGGTGACTGTCTACTAAACATAAAAAGTTTACACAGTTAGTTAAATCAGATATATTCAACGAATAAGCCTACAGTTAAATAATTCTACTTACTTTCATAAATATAACTTCTTTACAGAATCGAGTGCCTAGTAAGATTGCAACTCGCAGTGTTCTTACATAACATCAAATATGGCGGTGTGCCAGTTAATAAAATATACGTGCTTCCAGCCTCAGATATTCTCCTCGACCTCCTTCTTCTTAATCAAACATAAGAGTATCGTAATTGTGTTTTTGTTTTATCAGCGACACAGCGCTGCAATTCTGTGCCATATGCTTTATTTATTTGTCACAGATTAATTATTTAATTAAGATTTCGCGTTTCCGAGGAAACTCACGCACGGCATGCAAATGTGCCTTTATAAGTTGAACGTGGTAGTAGCAACTGTCTGGCAGCTGTGCGGGTGGACTTCGTAGGTGAACGAGTGGAGACGCTTAAAACGCGATCGAGACGTTTAATTCGAATTTTCTTGGTCGCCCGCTCTTCCCCTAATCCAACACTGTCCCTGTCTCCATAAATTTTGTGTGGCATGCACGGGTTGAAGCGCGCGATGGTGGATCTCTTCTATACTTTGTTGTGAAGTTTCGTTGAGTCTGAACATCCGATTTTGTCTCATTAAGCCAGGACACACTTTGTGCCTTCTCTTGAGGAGTTGCCATTTTATAGATGTTCAATGCCTTCCATCAACAGAGTACCTGAAATAAATATCTTAGTATAAACAGGGTGTTACAAAAAGGTACGTCCAAACTTTCAGGAAACATTCCTCACACACAAATAAAGAAAAGATGTTATGTGGACATGTGTCCGGAAACGCTTAATTTCCATGTTAGAGCTCATTTTAGTTTCGTCAGTATGTACTGTACTTCCTCGATTCACCGCCAGTTGGCCCGATTGAAGGAAGGTAATGTTGAATTTGGTGCTTGTGTTGACATGCGACTCATTACTCTACAGTAGTAGCATCAAGCACCTCAGTACGTAGCATCAACAGGTTACTGTTCATCACGAACGTGGTTTTGCAGTCAGTGCAATGTTTACAAATGCGGAGTTGGCAGATGCCCATTTCATGTATGGATTAGCACGGGGCAATAGCCGTGGCGCGGTACGTTTGTATCGAGACAGATTTCCAGAACGAAGGTGTCCCGACAGGAGGACGTTCGAAGCAATTGATCGGCGTCTTAGGGAGCACGGAACATTCCAGCCTATGACTCGCGACTGGGGAAGACCTAGAACGACGAGGACACCTGCAATGGACGAGGCAATTCTTCGTGCAGTTGACGATAACCCTAATGTCGGCGTCAGAGAAGTTGCTGCTGTACAAGGTAACGTTGACCACGTCACTGTATGGAGAGTGCTACGGGAGAACCAGTTGTTTCCGTACCATGTACATCGTGTTCAGGCACTATCAGTAGCTGATTGGCCTCCACAGGTACACTTCTGCGAATGGCTCATCCAACAATGTGTCAATCCTCATTTCAGTGCAAATGTTCTCTTTACGGATGAGGCTTCATTCCAACGTGATCAAATTGTAAATTTTCACAGTCAATATGTGTGTGGGCTGACGAGAATCCGCACGCAATTGTGCAATCACGTCATCAACACACATTTTCTGTGAACGTTTGGGCAGGCATTGTTGGTGATGTCTTGATTGGGCCCCATGTCCTTCCACCTACACTCAATGGAGCACGTTATCATGATTTCATACGGGATACTCTACCTGTGCTGCTGGAACATGTGCCTTTACAAGTACGACACAACATGTGGTTCATGCACGATGGAGCTCCTCCATATTTCAGTCGAAGTGTTCGTACGCTTCTCAACAACAGATTCGGTGACCGATGGATTGGTAGAGGCGGACCAATTCCATGACCTGCACACTCTCCTGACCTCAACCCTCTTGACTTTCATTTATGGCGGCATTTGAAAGCTCTTGTCTACGTAACCCCAGTACCAAATGTACTAGAGACTCTTTGTGCTCGTATTGTGGACGGCTGCGATACAATACGCCATTCTCCAGGGCTCCATCAGGTATTCCATGCGACGAAGGTTGGATGCATGTATCCTCGCTAACGGAGGACATTTTGAACATTTCCTGTAACAAAGTGTTTGAAGACACGCTGATACGTTCTGTTGCTGTGTGTTTCCATTCCATGATTAATGTGATTTGAAGAGAAGTAACAAAATGAGCTCTAACATGGAAAGTAAGCGATTCCGGACACATGTCCACATAACATATTTTCTTTCTTTGTGTGTGAGGAATGTTTCCTGAAAGTTTGGCCGTACCTTTTTGTAACACCCTGTATAAAAACTTCAGTAAACAGTGATTACAATAAAAGAAATTTCCTTAAAATATTTCAACAACTGCCGTTGTAATAAAATTTCGAAGATGTAAAGAGACTTTATGGACATCCTGTATTTTCATTAACAGTAATGGCGGAATAACAGGCATTATGGCTTTAAATCAATTTTTAACTTATCTGAAAACAATTAAGGATCCTTTCTCTATAGTACACCCTCGACTCTAAAAGTCTGAGGCAGCCTAGGAAATAACCACAGGCTTTACTTTCGGAGAATCGGCGTCTTCTGCAGTTTACATGTCTGCCAACAGTGCGAGGTGCGTCGCGTGGCCGCTCGTAGCTGCCAACAGCCACAGCCGCAGCCAGGAGACGGAGATCCGGCCAACAGGTAGCCGTGGCACCACAAAAGACGCGCCGGCCCCGGCAGGTAGATGAGGACAAAGGGCCGCGACACGGGAACTCACTCGGCGGCGGCCGTTGTCAGCGGTGGCGAAACGGTCCGCATTCCTCGCTGTCAGCTGGTGCACCTGCACTGCCAACAGGTAAACACAGGCGGCGAGCCGACCCGTAAAGCTGCCTGCGCCTCCGGAACGCACGACTGAACAGCCGTAGCTTCTTCCTGAAAGTTTTGTCTGTACACATACCGAGCGAGGTGGCGCAGTGGTTAGCACACTGGACTCGCATTCGGGAGGACGACGGTTCAATCCCGTCTCCAGCCATCCTGATTTAGGTTTTCCGTGATTTCCCTAAATCATTTCAGGCAAATGCCGGGATGGTTCCTTTGAAAGGCCACGGCCGATTTCCTTCCCAATCCTTCCCTCACCCGAGCTTGCGCTCCGTCTCTAATGACCTCGTTGTCGACGGGACGTTAAACACTAACCACCACCACCACCACCATCTGTACACATCAGTAATAAATATTACTTTTGAACACATTATGGGAGTGACAGTGATCAATGTTTTACAAATATTTACTGTCAAAAACAGTCTTGATCACAATTTATTATTTATTACGGTGACCGGTTTCGACAACTACTGTGGTCATCTTCAGACCTACAAGTCGTATACAAAGCTTTAATTAGAGGGCTACATACATTAAAGAAAATACATGAGGTTATAAAGCTATAAAACGGTGAATTACTAATGAGTGCCGGCCGGAGTGGTCGAGCGGTTCTAGGCGCTACAGTCTGGAACCGCGCGACCGCTACGTGCACTGGTCTCTCCATTAGTCATTTACCACCAGAAGGAGGTTCTTACTCATAGGTAATTCATCGTTTATAGCTTTATAACTTCATGTATTTTCTTTAATGTATGTAGCCCTCTAATTAAAGCTTTGTATACGACTTGTAATTCTGAAGATGACCACAGTAGTGGTCGAAACCGGTCACCGTAATACATAAATTGTGATCAAGACTGTTTTTGATAGTAAATAATAAAAATAAATATTCTGAGTTAAACGCCCTCGTTCGAAGTCGTTTAGCAGCGAAAAAAAAAAAAGGTTCAAATGGCGCTGAGCACTATAGGACTTAACATCTGAGGTCATCAGTCCCCTAGAACTAAAACCTAATTAACCTAAGGACATCACACACATCCATGCCCCCGAGGCACGATTCGAACCTGCGACCGTTGCGGTCGCGCGGTTCCAGACTGGATCGCCTAGATCCGCTCGGCCACACCGACCGGCGATGTAGCAGTCGGATGGCGATCCAGTAACAGTAGAAAAGGTAAGGAACAGTTTTGGGTTATTGCAGATAACGACTGAGGACCACGACGACACATTCTATGTTTCGTCGAAATAATCACAAAATCACTTTTAATAAGCAGCATTTAAATTTGTATGCGAAGATTGAGAAAGAGAATTTCAAAGGGAAGATTTCATTTGTTATTATTAAGCAAGAGATAGAAATCCTAAGGGAAGGTTTCATAGGTTATTGTAGAAGCGAAGGTTCCGTAACAAAAGAGATATAGAGGAGACGGGAAGGTTTCACACTGAAATGCTTAAAACAAAAAAAAAAAAAAAAAAAAAAAAAATAGAAGAAGCCGGACGCTTCTGCCGACAAAAAAAAAAAAAAAAACAGTTTTTTATTTAGTCCCAGAGCTGGACCTTCGTCCAAGTGACTTTCTGACATAGAATACTTCTAAACATATTCGCGACCTTCTTTTAAAGAATGTGTTGTAGTGTATTCTATGGCAGACTACCGTTTAGAACGCAGATGCAATCCATCAGAAATAAAATAAAGTAAGAAAAAATGTCTTTAGTATCTGCGTGTGTGACTAAAAAAACGTTTTTTGTTGGGTAGCATCGTCTCGCTTTTTTTAAGCATCTTCAGTGGCGATTATGTTCAGTCGTTTGCACAATGAAAGTAACACCTATAATAACAATAATAAAACCTTAATACTGGGTAAGTGAACGGAAATACGTGGGGGCATGGACTGCTAATGGGATCGCATTCTGGCATTCATCTCGAACTATTTTATGAAAACGTAAAAACCCAAATTTCAGCTAATTTTACATATTTCACTTCGCCAACTTTTTCTTACAGTAGCCATATGCTCTATAGATAAACATAATACATTTTTATGTTTTGGTCCAATTTTGCGTTAAATTACCTGCTTAACAACCTTTGAGTGGATCATGAATGGCAGGTAACTGAAAGACAGGGCGTTTCCTTCTCAGTTTACATACACGTATTTTGAATGATTCGATGCCACATGCAGCTTCCAGTTTTTAGTTTATTTCGGCTTTTAGCCATTTTCAAACAGGTGATAAACGTGTAAGCGCTTGAAAGTGGCTTAATGCCGAAATTGTGTGACAGTACAGAAAATAAATTAAAAATTGACATTTACAGGTGGCGTGGTATCATCCAAAAAATTCTTAGCGACACTAGACTCAGTTTCAAAGAAAACTGCAGAGATACCTTATTCAATACTTTCAGTTTTTATGTAACACCTACATTCGTTCCCTTGGTAACGAGTCTATTTCCATTCTTCTGTCTTCATATAAACAAAGTATATTTTCATAACTCTACACGTTTTAAAAGTGTCACTCCAGGTTTTTCAAGAAACAAACACTGTTACAATTAATGAAAAACGCATGAAACTGTAAAGTGCTAATTGCATTTGAAAACTGGTTTATAAGTTTCTCAGGATACTTGCTGGAAGTAAAGTAAAAATTGATAGGACGTGAAACACACGTTGCTCAAGAAGAGCAATGTTCAGGAGGCCAGTAAAATATAATAGTGTTATCCTGTAAATTTCTCTTTTAATCTGCTTCCAAATAGAGAACGACTGTAGGTGATAGAGATTTAGTTGCAGTGAGGACCACAGAGAGATCACGAAACATCTTTTCTTATGGAAATTTTCTGCAAAAGATATAAGCTGCATGTAACTAAGCTCTGTCGTCTTCCAGAGCAACAAATTTATCAAGTATAGTCATCAGATCCAAGAAAGGCTGTTAAATCCACAATCCTGGTCAGACTAGAGATACACGTTAAGGACGACAGCAGAAGTTGTGTAGGCACCAGAGTTGATAGAAGCAACAGGTAGGCTTCAGAAACTGGGGGAACTATCACAGCAGACGTCTCTAAAGGCGCTGTACTTGTGGGGGCGTCCGGTACAGGGCAGTGGAGGCAATGATTTGATGCAATGTGCTGCATGTGGCACAGGAAGACAGTGGACACTTTCAGCACATAATAATGGTACAACAATGTCCATTTCAGTGTTCCGAGATCCACAGCCATATTTCAGGCATTACCTCTCACGTCAGAAAAAGCAGTGGCCGACGGCCTTCACTTAACTACCGAGAGATCGGATTTTGTGTAGAGTTGTCAGTGCTAACAGACAAGTAACACTGCGTGGAACGACCGCAAAAATCAATGTGGGACGTAACGATGAACATATCGTTTAGGACAATGCGGCGAAATGTGCTAACAGCACGGCATCGCCTGCAGCGGCTCTCCCGGGCTCGTCACTACATCGGTTGGACTGTAGACGACTGAAAAATCATAGCCTGCTCAGATGAGTCTCGATTCATTTGGTAAGAGCTGATAGTGGGCTTCGAGTTTGGGGCGCACTCTACGAAGCCTAATAACTCACGTTGTCAACAAGGCACTTTGCAAGCTGGTGGTAGCTCCATAATGGTGTGGGCTGTGTTTACATGGATCGTTGGAGCAAATCGCTGAGTTCGGATACTTGGAGACCATTTGCAGGTATTCGCTGACTTCATGTTCCCAGACAACGATTGAATTTATATGGATGAAGTACACCATATCACTGGGCCCAATTGTCGGCTCTTGCTTTGAAGAACATTCTTGACAATTCGAGCGAATGGTATGGCCATACAGATCGCCCAATGAGAATTCCATCGAATATTTATGGCACATAACCGAAAGGTTAGTTCGTGCAGTAAGTCCTACACTGGCAACACTTTTGCAATTATGGACAGGTCTAGAGGTAGCACGGTTTAGTATTTTTGCAGCGGAGTTCCGAAGTTCTGACGACTTTTGGAGTGCATGCGACGTCGAGTCGTTACACTACGACAGGCAAATGGAGGTGTGAGAGGATACTACGTGGTATCCCATGCTTTTTGTCACCTTAGACTAGTTACCTGCTTCCCGCTGGTCGCCTGGTGGAAAAAAAGTTGTGTCTGGGAACAGAAGGGATCGAGTCACAGTGGGATCTCTGAATTTTTCTGGCTGGTTTTAAGCAGGGCCTACGCCTTCCAGTGACGTTAAGAGTCAACAGGACTGACACAAGATTCCATGTTGAACCGTGGGTAGGATGATCGGGGGTAGGTAGGGACACGTAAGTCGCAGAAGTTGCGCCCAGGAGAAAGACTCGCAACAGGTAGTCGAGCGCCACGGAATTCCTATTGTAGAGAAGAACATCACCTGCGAAAAGTTGACGTCGGTATTATTTAGATCAAAATTTATTTGCTGAAAGAAATGTACATACAAGCTCGAAAAACAATACAGTACTTAGAAATTACACTACTGGCCATTAAAATTGCTACACCAAGAAGAAATGCAGATGTTAAACGGGTATTCATTGGAGAAATATATTATGCTAGAACTGACATGTGATTACATTTTCGCGCGGTTTGGGTCCATAGATCCTGAGAAATCAGTACCCAGAACAACCACCCCTGGCCGTAATAACGGCCATGATACGCCTGGGCATTGAGTCAAACAGAGCTTGCATGGCATATACAGGTACAGCTGCCCATGCAGCTTCAACACAATACCACAGTTCATCAAGAGTAGTGACTGGCGTATTGTGACGAGCCAGTTGCTCGGCCACCATTGACCAGACGTTTTCAGTAGGTGAGAGATCTGGAGAACTGGCCAGGGCAGCAATCGAACATTTTCTGTATCCAGAAAGGCCCGTACAGGACCTGCAACACGCGGTCGAGGAT
Organism: Schistocerca serialis cubense; assembly: GCF_023864345.2. Classification (NCBI taxonomy): domain Eukaryota; kingdom Metazoa; phylum Arthropoda; class Insecta; order Orthoptera; family Acrididae; genus Schistocerca; species Schistocerca serialis. The sequence goes on along the minus strand of NC_064642.1, from coordinate 759,585,525 downwards.
TATCCTGCTGAAATGTTGGGTTTTGCAGGGATCGAATGAAGGTTAGAGTCACGGGTCGTAACACATCTGTTCAAAGGGCCGTTAATGCGAACAAGAGGTGACTGAGACGTGTAGCGAATGGCACCCCATACCACCGCGCCGGGTGGTACGCCAGTATGGCGATGAAGAATACACGCTTCCAATGTGCATTCACCGCGATGTCGTCAAACACAGATACGACCATCATGATGCTGTAAACAGAACCTGGATTCATCCGAAAAAATGACGTTTTGCCATTCGTGCACCCAGGTTCGTCGTTGAGTACACCATCGCAGGCTCTCCTGTCTGTCAAGGGTAACCGCAGCCATGGTCTCCTATGTAAGTAGGCTGTTTAGGTTTTTTTTATTGGTAACGCCACGTAGCGCTCTGTATGAAAATCACTGGCTGTGCTGTGTGCAGTCTGTGGCTAGTTTGCATTGTTGTCTGCCATTGTAGTGTTGGGCAGCTGGATGTTAACAGCGCGTAGCATTGCGCAGTTGGAGGTGAGCCGCCAGCAGTGGTGGGTGTGGGGAGAGAGATGGCGAAGTTTTGAAATTTGTAAGACTGGATGTCATAAACTGCTATGTATATTATCAGTTTTCAACACTATTAAGGTAAATACATTGTTTGTTCTCTATTAAAATCTTTCATTTGCTAACTATGCCTATCAGTAGTTAGTGCCTTCCGTAGTTTGAATCTTTTATTTAGCTGGCAGTAGTGGCGCTAGCTGTATTGCAGTAGTTCGAGTAACGAAGATTTTTGTGAGGTAAGTGATTCATTAAAGGTATAGGTTATTCTTAGTCAGGGCCATTGTTTTGTAGGGATTATTGAAAGTCGCATTGCGTTGCGCTAAAAATATTGTGTGTCAGTTTAAGCACAGTCTTGTATAATTGTTCAAAGGGGACGTTTCACTGTCTGTCAAGGGTAACCGCAGCCATGGTCTCCGAGCTGATAGTCCATGCTGCTGCAAACGTCGTCGAACTGTTCGTGCAGATGGTTGTTGTGTTGCAAACGTTCCCCTCTGTTGACTCATGGATCGAGACGTGGCTGCACGATCCTTTACAGCCATGCGGATAAGATGCCTGTCATCTCGACTGCTAGTGATACGAGGCCGTTGGGATCCAGCACGGCGTACCGTATTACCCTCCTGAACCCACGGATTCCATATTCTGCTAACAACAGTGTATCTCGACCAACGCGAGCAGCAATGTAGCGATACGATAAACCGCAATCGCGATAGGCTAGTATCTGACATTTATCGAAGTCGGAAACATGATGGTATGCATTTCTGCTCCTTACACGAGGCATCACAACAACGTTTCAACAGGAAACGCCGGTCAACTGCTGTTTGTGTATGAGAAATCGGTTGGAGACTTTCCTCATGTCAGAACGTTGTAGGTGTCACCACCGGCGCCAACCTTGTGTGAATGCTCTGAAAAGCTAATCATTTGCATATCACAGCATCTTCTTCCTGTCTGTTAAATTTCGCGTCTGTAGCACGTCATCTTCGTGGTGTAGCAATTTTAATGGGCAGTAGTGTATATTTGGCTGGAAACTGAAATTTTGAGACCATGGCTGCGTACAAAATACAAGCTGATACTTGCAGAGAAGACAATAATAAGCAACCATTGCCAACAATGGTTCTCATTTACACAAGTAGCGCTGTTGGCGGTTTCGAAGCGACGGGTTCTGTAGTATCGTAACTAGTCGATACCATAGAGGGGGCAATCGTTCGAGGCTCCGAGGTTGACGCCAGAGCTTCGGCCGTTTCCGACAGCCAGTTCGGCCACAGTCGTAATCGTGCGAGTTCTTACCAAGTCCTCACAGAGTTGTATGGCTCCAGAATAGAGTCTTAGTGCAGATGTAATTTTGTCCACAAAAGTTATACCTTCGAACTCGCCTCCAGACTGATGTTTATTGTGAACAATTAAAGCGTTCAGTTTGTGTCAGCATTTTCCGAGGATTTGCATTTGGATTTCGACGCGGAGTCATTGTACAAAAGTTGAGTGTAATAATAACTTTTATTCTCAGTGACTGTGTCCTCTGAATTCTTTTGATTTCTGCCACAGGACCCGCGCACTATCCCCCCGACTGGTCATTGTACTTTGGCGACCAAATTTTCTTCTTCACTTCAGGTTCATCTTCAGACGGCTGTTCAATTATAGATTGTGTCTGCTATTGTTTACGTTAGTATTCGTCTGTTTTCCCCCTCGTGGCGCTTTTCCATCCTGCGTTTTTTCCCGTTTCGTTGCGTCATATAATATCAGCGTGTACACTACAATTAAAACAACTATCCGCTATTTGCCCGTCCTCTGTCTAATTCACGAGATAATTACAGAAACTGTCAACAGATGTCCATACGATCGTGTTCCGTACGGAAGATGGCATTTCACTCAAAGGAAAACCACTCCAGTGATGACATCAGGTCACCTGTCAAACGGAGCAGTGTTTGTCGGGTAGTCCCACATCCACAGTCGCTGGGTACACAGTCACAGACAGTGCAATATGGTACAGAGAAGACGCCTGTCAGACCCGCTGCAGGTGTAGGGCCATAGGATGATTGGAGGCAAGACAGTCTCAAACTTATGTGGCCCGATGGGTTAATGCGAATCGTTGTGTTGTTTCTCGGATGCAGCGACAGTTTATAGAGATCGGAACTGTATCCCAAAGATCAAGGCAGGGCCGACCACGTGTGCTATCAGAAACAAAGGGCCGTTATTTGGCTGGAAGGGCACGACGGTACCGCGTTAGTACTGCACGGCCACTGGCATCTGACCTCGCAACATCCAGTGGACGTGTTGTATCGAGGCAAACGGTGTGCAGAAGGCTTCAGCAGAGTGGCTGTCGGAGACCTACTGTGTGTGTACCTCTGACGCGTCTTCACAGAAGGGAAGTCATCAACATGCCCCTTAGACACTCCAACAAGAAGCAATTTTGTTTTCACAGATGAGTCCCAATTTAGTCTGGAGAGTGATTATTGACGGATTCGCATTTTGAGGGAACATCTAACACAATTGCAGGACCCAAACATTGTGGAAAGAGACCGAGATCCAGGAGGATCCCTAAAGGCAGGGACAAAGAATCCACTGAAATTTTTTTAAGTGCATTATCTGAAAACTACCTTGAGCAGTTAAACAGAGAACCGACTCGAGGCGATATTAGACCTTCTGGTGACAAACAGACCCGAGCTATTTGAAACAGTTAACGCAGAACAGGGAATCAGCGATCATAAAGCGGTTACTGCATCGATGATTTGAGCAGTAAATAGTAATATTTAAAAAGGTTGGAAGATTTTACTGTTTAGCAAAAGTGACAAAAAGCAGATTTTAGAGTACTTGACGGCGTAACACAGAAGTTTTGTCTCAAGTACAGATAGTGTTGAGGATCAGTGGACAAAGTTCAAAACCATCGTACAATATGCGTTAGATGAGTACGTGTCAAGCAAGATCGTAAGAGATGGAAAAGAGCCACCGTCGTACAACAAGCGAGTTAGAAACCTGCTGCGGAAGCAAAGGGAACTTCACAGCAAACATAAACATAGCCAAAGCCTTGCAGACAAACAAAAATTACGCGTAGCGAAATGTAGTGTGAGGAGGGCTATGCGAGAGGCGTTCAATGAATTCGAAAGTAAAGTTCTATGTACTGACTTGGCAGAAAATCCTAAGAAATTTTGGTCTTATGTCAAAGCGGTAGGTGGATCAAAACAAAATGTCCAGACACTCTGTGACCAAAATGGTACTGAAACAGAGGATGACAGACTAAAGGCCGAAATACTAAATGTCTTTTTCCAAGCTGTTTCACAGAGGAAGACTGCACTGTAATTCCTTCTCTATATTGTCGCGCAGATGACAAAATGATAGATATCGAAATAGATGACAGAGGGATAGAACAACGATTAAAATCGCTCAAAAGAGGAAAGGCCGCTGGACATGGGATACCAGTTCGATTTTACACAGAGTACGCGAAGAAACTTGCCACCTTCTTGCAGCGGTGTACCGTAAGTCTCTAGAAGAGCGTAGCGTTCCAAAAGATTGGAAAAGGGCACAGGTCATCCCCGTTTTCAAGAAGGGACGTCGCACAGATGTGCAGAACTATAGACCTATATCTCTAACGTCGATCAGTTGTAGAATTTTGGAACACGTATATGTTCGAGTATAAAGACTTTTCTGGAGACTAGAAGTCTACTCTGTAGGGATCAGCATGGGTTCCGAAAAAGACGATCGTGCGAAACCCAACTCGCGATATTCGTCCACGAGACTCAGATGGCCATCGACACGGGTTCCCAGGTACATGCCGTGTTCCTTGACTTCCTCAAGGCGTTTGATACAGTTCCCCACAGTCGTTTAATGAACAAAATAAGAGGATATGGACTATCAGACCAATTGTGTGATTGGATTGAAGAGTTCCTATATAACAGAACACAGCATGTCATACTCAATGGAGAGAAGTCTTCCGAAGTAAGAGTGATTCCAGGTGTGCCGCAGGGGAGTGTCGTAGGACCGTTGCTATTCACAATATATATAAATGACCTTGTGGATAACATCGGAAGTTCACTGAGGCTTTTTGCGGATGATGCTGTAGCATATCGAGAGGTTGTAACATTGGAAAATTGTACTGAAATGCGGGGTGATCTCCAACGAATTGACGCGTGGTCCAGGGAATGGCAATTGAATCTCAATGCAGACAAGTGTAATGTGCTGCGAATACATAGAAAGAAAGATCCTTTATCATTTAGCTACAATATAGCAGGTCAGCAACTGGAAGCAGTTAATTCCATAAATTATCTGGGAGTAGGCATTAGGAGTGATTAAAATGGAATGACCATATAAAATTAATCATCGGTAAAGCAGATGCCAGACTGAGATTCGTTGGAAGAATCATAAGGAAAGGCAATCTGAAAACAGAGGAAGTAGGTTACAGTACACTTGTTCGCCCACTGCTTGAATACTGCTCACCGGTGTGGGATCCGTTCCAGATAGGGTTGATAGAAGAGATAGAGAAGATCCAACGGAGAGCAGCGCGCTTCGTTACAGGATCATTCAGTAGTCGCGAAAGCGTTACGGAGATGATAGATAAACTCCAGTGGAAGACTCTGCAAGAGAGACGCTCAGTAGCTCGGTATGGGCTTTTGTTGAAGTTTCGAGAACATACCTCCACCGAGGAATCAAGCAGTATATTGCTCCCTACTACGTATATCTCGCAAAGAGACCATGAGGATAAAATCAGAGAGATTAGAGCCCACACAGAGGCATATCGACAATCTTTCTTGCCACGAACAACACGAGACTGGAATAGAAGGGAGAACCGATAGAGGTACTCAAGGTACCCTCCACCACACGCCGTTAGGTGGCTTGCGGAGTGTGGATATAGATGTAGATATAGAAGATGTGAGCAGGGATTATGTTTAACACTCGAACCCCTTTTCATGAAATTGTACGCGTCAATCGACAAGGTTTAAAGGTTGTCAGGCATTGTGACGAGATCTCGGGACCTAACGTGCAGTTGTTGCGAGATGCTGTGGGGCCAGACGTCATACTGATGGACGATTACGCTCGACCTCATAGAGCACTGGTGGTTGATGTTTTCTTGAAAATGGAAGATATAGCATGCATGGCGTGGCCTGCTCGCTCTCCAGATTTGAATCCCATAGAGCATGTCTGAGACTCACCAGGAAGACGGCTTGCAGCTCTGCAGGAAGGATGGGCGTTATTGCCTCAACATGAGACTGATGATATCGTTCACAGCATGCACCGTCCTTGTCAGGCCTGTATTGCTGCCAGTGGTGGTCACACCCCATACTGAGCATATTAACCAGTTGTCAGAATGTGTGTGCAAGTCCGTTTAGTTGGAAAACATGAAGAACGTTTTTGTCTACTGTTGTGAATGTTGCAGTTGTTTGCTTTCTCGTATTCTTTACATTGTTCCTATTTTACTACTAGACCTGTTTATACTGTTTTGTGACAAAATAAATGCAACCTTGCTGAATATCCGTTTGTTGCTTTAATTTTGGACATTTCCCATATCGGACTCGAACTCTCCGTGACGCTGTCTGAGCAACCTTCTTTCAAGTCGCGGCGCAGGCCCATTCTGCATCGTGCAGCTTCTTTTCCTTCGCTGTACTGCTGTAACCTAACCTGCACCACATGTGTCCCCATATGAGTCTGATCTAAGAGTGTCGGTATTGGCTGTCCGAGGAAGGCGCATATGCTCCTCCAGCTGCTTGTAGATTACAAAAGCCTACAGATTCATCTTGGGCCACTGTGCAGACGCGAAGCCACTGCAATTCAATATGGACAGTCGCAACACTACCGCTAGCTTTGATTGTCCACTGCGATGACAATGCGCCGAGTTGGTATCGAGTTGAACTGTTGACTGCGGTATATGCTCGTCTTGCATTGTAAAGGTTATATTGACGTGTAAAATTGTTTCCATACAGCGTAACTTCTGTAGCTCTTTAGATCGTGAAAACAACAGCATGAAGACACTGCATAGGTCAGTTCAACGTTTCTTTAGAGCCTTGAGAGGTCACCAAGTTTGAGAAACCTAATATGAAACCGCTAGGAGAAATATGGAGGAGAAATTTACAGTTCGGGCAGTAAAACTAAAAAAATTGAGTTTTACCAACGACACTACAATTCTGTCCATGGCAGCAAAGGACTTCGAGGAATAGTTTAATGGAATGGATAGCATCTTGAAAACACGATAAAACGAACACTAAGAAAAATAAAAGAAGGGTAATGGAACGTTGTGGAATAAGGCTATCTTGAAGTAACTGGCGCCGGCCGAGGTGGCCGAGCGGTCCTAAGCGCTACAGTCTGGAACCGCGCGACCGCTACGGTCGCAGGTTCGAATCCTGCCTCGGGCATGAATGTTTGTGATGTCCTTAGGTTAGTTAGGTTTAAGTAGCTCTAAGTTCTAGGGGACTGATAACCTAAGAAATTAAGCCCCATAGTGCTCAGAGCCATTTCAACCATTTTTGAAGTAACTGGGCCGGCCGGAGTGCCCAGCGGTTCTAGGCGCTACAGTCTGGAGCCGTGCGACCGCTACGGTCGCAGGTTCGAATCCTGCCTCTGGCATGAATGTATGTGATGTCCTTAGATTAGTTAGGTTTAAGTAGTTCTAAGTTCTGGGGGACTGATGACCTCAGAAGTTAAGTCCCATAGTGATTAGAGACATTTGATCCAAGTAACTGGAGTAGGAAATGACACACTGAAAATCGTTTTGTTGTTTGAACAACAAACTCACTGATGATGGCTGATGTACAAAGAATATAAAAGGTAGACCTGCAACAGAAAAAAAGGAATTTCCGAAAAAGGGAAATTTTTTAACACAGAAAAATAAAAAACAACTCTGTGCTCCGGAGGTCGGCAACTGCGGTAATACATCTTGCAAAAAGAACGCAGCTGTACGATAATCTTTCATGGGACACGACCGGTTTCGTGGTCTACAGCCACATCCTCAGGTGCACATAATACTTTAATTCGTTAAACACTTCGGTGTAGGGAAAAGGGGAGACCCAACCTTCACTGATAAAACGGCGCTGCTCGCCAGATACAGATAGCAAGTTAGAAAGCGGCCGACTGGTGCCACAGTAAAAGCGACTAAGGACAAATACTGTCCAGCACATCCTTGTGGCAGGCGCCGCGAACAGTAACAACACACCAGCCACACTCGCTCGTGTCCCATGACGGATTAGGACGACATAGACCCCCAACTCCGCGAGTGAACAAAATACCTATTCCGGTCGGGAATCGAACCTGCGATCCCATGAACTAGAATTAACGACACTGACCACTTTTTTTTGTCTTCCTTCTTCAGATCAGTTTCTTCGTCGTGTTTTCTTTAGTGGTTCTATGTGGCTGTCACATATCGATTTTCATTTTCCTTCGATGATAACTTAGTTTTTCATTAAAAAAAGTTAAAACTAGACTCCACCCCAACAAGCCACGAAGGCCCAACGGTACCGACCGGCCGCCGTGTCATCCTCATCCCCCACAAGCGTCACGGGGTGCGGATATGTAAGGACATCTGGTCAGCACGCCGCTCTCCCGGCCGTACGTCAGTTAACGAGACCGCAGCCGCTGCTGCTCAGTCAAATAGCTCCTCACTTTGCCTCACAAGGGCTGAGTGCACCCTGCTTTCCAACAGCGCCTGGCAGACCGGATGGTCACCCATCCAAGTGCTAGCCCAGCCTGACAGCGCCTGACTTCGGTGGTCTGACGGGAAACGGTGTTACCACTGTGGCAAGGCCGTTGGCTCAGTTTTTCATTACAGAGGGTGATCAGACCTGTAACAGGTCAGGCTGAACTACCGTCCCGACACCGAGCGAAGAAAATATCTGCTCCAGTTTGGAATCGAACCACAGACATCATGAACTGGAACCAGTAACACTAACACGAAACACTGTAGAGAGAGACCAAGCTTTAGGACAGTGAGCAATCTCAAATGGATGTAGGTTGCAGTAGTTATTCAGAGTGCTACACCCAACCAGTCTTCTGACTTAGTACCATAACTACACCATTCTAACTAGAACTGTTGATATTTTTGAAAATATCGTATGTCTGATACATCGATATACAATATATATAACGTTATCGGCCTTTGATATATAGAAGTATCGATATATCTACAAGAGAATATCGATGTACAGGCATATGAAAATATCGGCTGCACATGGTAAATATACTGCCGGTTTTAGAGCTGTATACTTAAGTACTGATTTATTATTAGGTATTCTGTAGATCAACAAGCTAGCAGCCTGCTTATCTCCCTTAGAGCAAGAACTGAAAGGAAAACGACGCCCGTTCACGCTTGGCAATAACCATTTTGCTAACAATGGTGACTGCGTGTAAGTGGCACAATAAAAGGTGTCCGATGGGCGCGTCGTTCTGTTTCGTCATACATCGTATTTGTGTGGAACACTTCATGTCGACATTCCTATTTTTAATTTCAGCCAACGCCAGCGAACTACCATTCGTAGTGTCAAAATTGCGTGTTGAAGTTAAACGTTGCAGTTTGTGTTTCTAGCCCCGGTCGCCATTTCTGCACACACGTCTCCGCCCACCGCAAAGGCCAACCTAGTCACTTAGATATTTGTACATCAGTTTCAGCAGCTGTTTTTGGAAAATACCGATATGAAGAAATACCACATTACTTGTGCTAAAAATTGTTTTTTAACGCAACTGGTGTGCTATTTCTTCACGTCGGAAGTCTTTTTATTCCATTCACACCGCCAGCCCCTAATGCGATCAGACTTCTTCTTTGTGCCACCTGTAGTTCTTCACACAGTTAAAGAGAAAACCGGAAGTGATGGAAGCTCAAAAAGTAATAAGACTCCTTCACACAGTGAAAGTAAAATTACGATCCACTACAATTTCTATAGAGCAATTTCAAATGTTTACCAAAAAGAGAGGATATAAAATGTAGACTGGCAATGGCAAGGAAAGCGTTTCTGAAGAAGAGAAACTTGTTAACATCGAGTATAGATTTAAGTGTCAGGAAGTCGTTTCTGAAAGTATTTGTATGGTGCGTTGCAATGTATGGAAGTGAAACATGGGCGATAAATAGTTTGGACAAGAAGAGAACAGAAGCTTTCGAAATGTGGTGGTACAGAAGAATGCTGAAGATTAGATGGGTAGATCACATAACTAATGAGGAGGTATTGAATAGAATTGGGGAGAAGTTTGTGGCACAGCTTGACTAGAAGAAGGGATCGGTTGGTAGGACATGTTCTGAGGCATCAAGGGATCACCAGTTTAGTATTGGAGGGCGGCATGGAGGGTAAAAATCGTAGAGGGAGACCAAGAGATGAATACACTAAGCAGATTCAGTAGGTTGTAGGTTGCAGAAGGTACTGGGAGATGAAGAAGCTTGCACAGGACAGAGTAGCATGGAGAGCTGCATCAAAACCAGTCTCAGGACTGAATACCACAACAACAACAACCGAAAATAGCGAAAAAATATAATATAAATCAAAAATATCTGATCTCGATGTTAACATTTCGATACATACGAAAATCGAATTATAGGTGGCAAATGTGTCAGCGATATTTATCGATTTTTTGGATAGTATCGACATGATGATGAGGTCCCATACTCCGAGAAGCGTAGGGGACGATGCGGGAGACTCGCACAGCTGTACTAGGCAAGGTCCTAGTGGAGGTGGATAACGATGTATTTATCAACAGCCGTAATCCTAACCTTATAATTAGTTAGAAACCTACTAATTTCATTCGTCGAAAAAAAAAAAAAAAAGCTACTGTGTGGTACGGACTATATGAAAAGGTTAGGGAAGAGAGACTGCGTGCCTTCGGCCTGTATGACAACTGGCTGGCTAGCCGGCTAGAGCTGTTGGTTTCCGCGCCGGCTGACAGCCCGTGCGTGCGTCAGAGCAGCCTGCTGCTAATGACGTCATCGCAGGTCGATGCGCGAGTCGCTGAGCGACGTTGAGCACTTCTTTATTCATCCGCGACCACTCGCCGCCCCCTCCACACCTCTTCAATGGGCCGCGAGCAAAAAAGCCCACCCTTTCCCGGCGACGTCTGTACTGCGCGCTGGCAGGCGCGGAAAAATATCCCGCATGGCAATCTCCGTGTTCGTGACCGGGTCCTGTCCTGTTACACAACACCGACACCTACACCGGAATCCAGAAGGCCCCGGGAAGCCCTGCTCCCTCGGCAAGTCAGCTGATGAGACATTCCAAGCAATGTCCACTAGATTTAAGGTTGAAAAACAAATAAGTACCATTTCTGTTCCACTAATACGCTACTGACCATTAAAATTGCTACACCACGAAGATGACGTGCTACAGACGCGAAATTTAACCGACAGGAAGAAGATGCTGCGATATGCAAATGATTAGGCTTTCAGAGCATTCACACAACGTTGGCGCCGGTGGCGACACCTACAACGTGCTAACGTGAGGAAAGTTTCCAACCGATTTCATACACAAACAGCAGTTGACCGGCGTTGCCTGGTGAAACGTTATCGTGATGTCTCGTGTAAGGAGGAGAAATGCGTACCATCACGTTGCCGACTTTGATAAAGGTCGGATTGTAGCCTATCGCGATTGTGGTTTATCGTATCGCTACATTGCTGCTAGCGTTGGCCGAGATCCAATGACTGTTAGCAGAATATGGAATCGGTGGGTTCAGGAGGGTAATACGGAACGCCGAGCTGGGTCCCAACGGCCTCGTATCACTAGCAGTCGAGATGACAGGTATCTTATCCGCATGGCTGTAACGGATCGTGCAGCCACGTCTCGATCTCTGAGTCAACACATGGGGACGTTTGCAAGACAACAACCATCTGCACGAACAGTTCGACGACGTTTACAGCAGCATGGACTATCAGCTCGGAGACCATGGCTGCGGTTACCCTTGACGCTGCATCACAGACAGGACCACCTGCGATGGTGTACTCAACGACGAACCTGGGTGCATAAATGTCAAAACGCCTTTTTTCGGATGAATCCAGGTTGTGTTTACAGCATCGTGATGGTCGCATCCGTGTTTGGCGACATCGCGGTGAACGCACATTGGAAGCGTGTATTCGTCATCGCCATACTGGCGTATCACCCGGCGTGATGGTATGGCGTGCCATTGGTTACATGTCTCGGTCACCTCTTGTTTGTCCCATGAATACCCGTTTATCATCTGCGTTTCTTCTTGGTGTAGCCATTTTAATGGACAGTAGTGTATTTAATATTAAATAGGATGGGCTACCTAATGTTCTGTAAAATTATGTTTATTTAGTCACGAACCAGATTTTGGCCTCTTAAGCCATCGTCAGGTGACAAGTGAATATCCCAAACAGAGATAAACAATACGCGACTCACACCGGTATGATTTCCCCAAAAGATAAAAAAATGTGACATGTAGATTCTACACATAGAAAAGTATTACATTTTCCTGTCACTCGTTAATAGTTACATTTAACTGAAACAGGGAAAACTATGTATTTATTATGTGGAAATACACTTAACTACACGCGATACATAAAGCTGGATCTGTACTATTTGATTGGAATATTAGTTTAGCTAAACCTTAATTTGACAGAGGAGAAAAGGGAAACTGACGTTGCTCCTTTGACACTATGTTGCTATCGTGTGTCAGATGTCCGTAGATTTCCATTATTTCCAATCAAGCTGTCTTTGTGCTTTCCTTAACAGCATACAAAACTTCACAATCTACAGTATGCGAGTGGATTTCTGTTAAGAGATGTTCGACAAAGGTTGAACCTTTCATTCTTAATCTCCAGCTTCTCTCATGTTCAGTTAAACTACATGCCATAGCCGTGCCTAAATGACCGACTACCATAACTCTTCCACAGGGCTTGCGTTTTTTGCCTTTACTATTGAATAAAAACTGTCATACGCTGTTGGTATTGTGAAATGAATGCCTGTAGTTGCGAGACGTTGTTTTGTGAGATTGTCCGAAATTCTATGGCATTCAGTTGCCACCTGATGGTAGCTTAAGGAGGACGGAGCTGGTTTGCAAGAAAATAAATATAATTTTGCAGAACATTAGGAAGTGTTTCCTGTTTAATATTGTTACTATGCTGCGCCAAGCACCGACGGGAAATTCAGTTAATGGCACTGATATTTGTTTGTTTCGAATCATTTCTCATCTTACTGGGCCATCGTCAGGAAATAACTAGCGTCGACAAGAGACACTTGTGCGTAGGAAAGGAAACACTAGAAACAAATACACTATCAGCACACACAGAATCTTTGGTCGTGACGTTAGGTGAGAAACGTCAGATCGAACGCTCTTCACTCGTGCTTTGCACCAAATTTGTTGAATTGCAGTTAAAATTTGGAATTTTTAAGATGGATAGCGTCAACCACACTATATTAAGGGGCTCCGGAAAGGCTCAAAATCATGAAAAGTTCAATTTTTACTTTTTTGCGTTTTCTGAATCTGCAGACTATTACCTTTTAATACACTCCTGGAAATGGAAAAAAGAACACATTGACACCGGTGTGTCAGACCCACCATACTTGCTCCGGACACTGCGAGAGGGCTGTACAAGCAATGATCACACGCACGGCACAGCGGACACACCAGGAACCGCGGTGTTGGCCGTCGAATGGCGCTAGCTGCGCAGCATTTGTGCACCGCCGCCGTCAGTGTCAGCCAGTTTGCCGTGGCATACGGAGCTCCATCGCAGTCTTTAACACTGGTAGCATGCCGCGACAGCGTGGACGTGAACCGTATGTGCAGTTGACGGACTTTGAGCGAGGGCGTATAGTGGGCATGCGGGAGGCCGGGTGGACGTACCGCCGAATTGCTCAACACGTGGGGCGTGAGGTCTCCACAGTACATCGATGTTGTCGCCAGTGGTCGGCGGAAGGTGCACGTGCCCGTCGACCTGGGACCGGACCGCAGCGACGCACGGATGCACGCCAAGACCGTAGGATCCTACGCAGTGCCGTAGGGGACCGCACCGCCACTTCCCAGCAAATTAGGGACACTGTTGCTCCTGGGGTATCGGCGAGGACCATTCGCAACCGTCTCCATGAAGCTGGGCTACGGTCCCGCACACCGTTAGGCCGTCTTCCGCTCACGCCCCAACATCGTGCAGCCCGCCTCCAGTGGTGTCGCGACAGGCGTGAATGGAGGGACGAATGGAGACGTGTCGTCTTCAGCGATGACAGTCGCTTCTGCCTTGGTGCCAATGATGGTCGTATGCGTGTTTGGCGCCGTGCAGGTGAGCGCCACAATCAGAACTGCATACGACCGAGGCACACAGGGCCAACACCCGGCATCATGGTGTGGGGAGCGATCTCCTACACTGGCCGTACACCACTGGTGATCGTCGAGGGGACACTGAATAGTGCACGGTACATCCAAACCGTCAATGAACCCATCGTTCTACCATTCCTAGACCGGCAAGGGAACTTCCTGTTCCAACAGGACAATCAACGTCCGCATGTATCCCGTGCCACCCAACGTGCTCTAGAAGGTGTAAGTCAACTACCCTGGCCAGCAAGATCTCCGGATCTGTCCCCCATTGAGCATGTTTGGGACTGGATGAAGCGTCGTCTCACGCGGTCTGCACGTCCAGCACGAACGCTGGTCCAACTGAGGCGCCAGGTGGAAATGGCATGGCAAGCCGTTCCACAGGACTACATCCAGCATCTCTCCGATCGTCTCCATGGGAGAATAGCAGCCTGCATTGCTGCGAAAGGTGGATGTACACTGTACTAGTGCCGACATTGTGCATGCTCTGTTGCCTGTGTCTATGTGCCTGTGGTTCTGTCAGTGTGATCATGTGATGTATCTGACCCCAGGAATGTGTCAATAAAGTTTCCCCTTCCTGGGACAATGAATTCACGGTGTTCTTATTTCAATTTCCAGGAGTGTAGATATATAATTTATTCAATTCCGAAGACTACAACTATTTTTAAAAATTTTTTTGAAATGTGTTCTACATGGGCGTGACCCACTGTGGCGCTGTTAAACTGCTGTCAAATGGTGTTATTATTAACGTCCGTGTTCATCAGGTACATTTTAGTCTGCCTCATGCAATAATGGAGGTGATAAAACCTATTTTCAGTGACTTAGCAGCACCTGAACCGTTGAAAAAGTGTATTCACGGAAAAACTCAAAACCCCAATGAAAGTGTAAATAGTGTTATATGGTCGAGAATCCCCAAGACTGTATTTGTTGGAATAGAAACACTTCACTTTGGTGTGTATGATGCTGTTGCGACTTTCAATGATGGCAACATTGGAAGGTGCAAGGTATTTAGAAATATGGGAATGAAGATAGGTTCTAACATGGTACGAGCGATGCTTGCTTTAGATAAGGAACGCCTTCGGGCTGCAGACAGGGCTGTAAAGAGTCTAGAAATACAAGCAAGAGTAAACAGGAGGAGGAACAAGAGGAAGCTGGAGGAGGAGTTTGCAGAGGATGAAGATAATCCATCCTATGGACCTGGAATGCACTAAAAAGTTAATCCAATCTTTGTCGCTCGATTCCCAAAACTTTTATTTTCTCATACTAATTACATGTTTTCTAAGGATCTTCCAAACATATTTGTTTCAAACTTTCAGTAAATGTTACACAGTACCTTCTGCATAATTTAACACAGCCTTTTTCCAAAAAACTGTATATTTTTGAATAGATAAATAAAAAATTGCAAAAAAATGTTGTGAATTTTCATTACAATTGAAAAAAAATCATCTTTAAAAACTGAACTAAAATTTTGTAAAGTCCCTGTGTTAAGTTGTAGAACATATTCCAATAAATAATCTGTAAAAAGTTCAACTTTCTACCTCAAATACTTTGTGAGGAAAGATGTAATTTATAAGCGTTATTTTAACATTGCAAGTATAGGGCGTTCCGGAGCCCCTTAAAATATGCAAGTTGTATGATCAATGTAGGAAAAAATAGGTTGCTGCTTACCGTAAAGAAGACAAGCCGCAGACAGGCACATTTACACAAAGCTTTCGGCCACAGCCTTCATCAGCAAAAGAGGAACGCATACCATTCGTACACACAGGAAAGCACACTTAACGCACACAAGACCGCCATCTCCGGCAGCTCAGACCTGAATGTAATTCTAAACGCTGTACGGGGAAACAAAGTAAACGACTATTGTGTGGTGCAAGTTTGCCAAGACGAATGTGATGGTCGTGACTGAGGTCTGGCAGTGTATGAAGGTGTGCTCCGTGCTCCGTTGTAACTGATCATTTAGAACCTGATGATGGGTTTTTAACTACCCACACTTTATCACATACAGTCATTGCAAGTGATTTTGTAAAGAGCACAATTACTTAATAAATCTGTCTTATCCTTGATGCCGATTTAAGATACGAGATGTGGTGCCCATTGCATAAAACAAAATCTTATATTCGCAACTTAGAGGTTTCCCAAATAGGCGACGGAAGAACAGAAGATTTTAGTTATGGCTGTTACTGCAGACAGGGCATAGAGATAGGTTGCGAGTCTGTTTTGGGTATGTAATTATCTCGTAATTCAGCTCCCATTCCTCCCAAACTGGACAAAGCAACAGGCCCTGACGCGATTCCTTTAATATTCAATAAAATGGTTCAAATGGCTCTGAGCACTATGGGACTTAACATCTATGGTCATCAGTCCCCTAGAACTTAGAACTACTTAAACCTAACTAACCTAAGGACAACACACAACACCCATTCATCACGAGGCAGAGAAAATCCCTGACCCCGCCGGGAATCGAACCCGGGAACCCGGTTTTAGTATTCTATTTTGCGCATGTGTAGCAAAAAAAGGCACTACACTACTGGCCATTAAAATTGCTATACCAAGAAGAAATGCAGATGATAAACGCGTAATCATTGGACAAATATATTATACTAGAACTGACATATGATTACATTTTCACGCAATTTGGGTGCATAGATCCTGAGAAATCAGTACCCAGAACAACCATCTCTGCCCGTAATAACGGCCTTGATACGCCTAGGCATTGAGTCAAACAGAGCTTGGATGTTATGTACAGGTACAGCTGCCCGTGCAGCTTCAACACGATACCACAGGGTTCATCAAGAGTAGTGACTGGCGAATTGTGACGAGCCAGTTGCTCGGCTACCAGTGACCAGATGTTTTCAATTGGTGAGAGATCTGGAGAATGTGCTGGCCAGGGCAGCAGTCGAACATTTTCTGTATCCAGAAAGGCCCGCACAGTACCTGCAACATGCGGTCGTGCGTCATCCTGCTGAAATGTGGGGTTTCGCAGGGATCGAATGAAGGGCAGAGCCACGGGTCGTAACACATCTGAAATGTAACGTCCACTGTTCAACGTGCCGTCAATGCGAACAAGAGGTGACCGAGACGTGTAACCAATGGCAACCCATACCATCAAGCCGGGTGATACGCCAGTATGGCGATGACGAATACACGCTTCCAATGTGCGTTCACCGCGATGTCGCCAAACACGGATGCGACCATCATGATGGTGTAAGCAGAACCTGGATTCATCCGAAAAAAGGCGTTTTGACATTCATGCACCCAGGTTCGTCGCTGAGTACACCATCGCAGGTGCTCCTGTGCGTGATGCAGCGTCAAGTGTAACCGCAGCCTTGGGCTCCGAGCTGATAGGTCATGCTGCTGCAAACGACGTCGAACTGTTCGTGGAGATGGTTGTTGTCTTGCAAGCGTTCCCATCTGTTGACTCAGGGATCGAGACGTGGCTGCACGATCTGTTACAGCCATGCGGATAAGATGCCTGTCATCTCGACTGCTAGTGATACGAGGCCGTTGGGATCCAGAATAGCATTCTGTATTACCCTCCTGAACCCACCGATTCCATATTCTGCTAACAGTCATCGGATCTCGACCAACGCGAGCAGCAATGTCGCGATACGATGAACCGCAATCGCGATAGGCTACAATCCGACCTTTATCAAACTCGGAACCGTGATGGTACGCATTTCTCCTCCTTTCACGAGGCATCACAACAACGTTTCATCAGGCAACGCCGGTCGACTGCTGTTTGTGTATGAAATCGGTTGGAAACTTTCCTCACGTTAGCACGTTGTAGGTGTCGCCACCGGCGGCAACGTTGTGTGAATGCTCTGAAAAGCTAATCATTTGCATATCGCAGCATCTTCTTCCTGTCGGTTAAATTTCGAATCTGTAGCACGTCATCTTCGTGGTGTAGCAATTTTAATGGCCAGTAGTGTAGTTCGTACTGATGGCCAATGTCCCGCATAGTGAATACTAGCGCGTGAATTGGTAGACAGAAGGGCATATCTGCTTATAAAAAGGATACAATGTGGGATCTACAGAATTACAAACGTCTGTTACTGGAGGTATTCGTACCATCCTCTGGTTGCAGAGCTATGAAACCAGTTTAATATTTTTTATCGCTGCCTTTTGAAATCTTAACGAGCTCCAGCAGCTCCGCTCTAGGTTGTGTTTCGATATATCGTACGTTATTACTTCACCGGCATGAAACAACATCACTTTTCCTTGTGTTTGTAGTGGGTGTGGTGGTGGTTAGTGTTTAACGTCCCGTCGACAACGAGGTCATTAGAGACGGAGCGCAAGCTCGGGTTAGGGAAGGAGTGGGAAGGAAATCGGTCGTGCCCTTTCAAAGGAACCATCCCGGCATTTGCCTGAAACCATTTAGGGAAATCACGGAAAACCTAAATCAGGATGGCCGGAGACGGGATTGAACCGTCGTCCTCCCGAATGCGAGTCCAGTGTGCTAACCACTGCGCCACCTCGCCCGGTGTTTGTAGTGGGAGGCCTGTCGATATTAACGACGTGATAGCTTGCATTGTCCACAACAACGACAGAACCTGGATGCAAATGAGGCAACAGCTGATACTGAAATCATTCTCTAAATATTTTTCCACTCAATTCAGAAAGATAGTCGGAGTTAGTTTTCGTTTTCACTCGGAATACAAGTTTACTTTCGGGCACAAATCGGTAGCAGCGGATTCGATGTGCCCTATTAAAATATGCCCTTTTTTTCCCGCTGCAGTTTTCAAGTCGCCTTGACCTGTTGTTTGCCAAATCAAATTTCTAACGTGGTTTTGATTTACCCCAAGTGTAGTCCAAGCAATACACAGTTGTTCCTTTTGATCAGGTGTCATGCATTGTTTTTAGAAACATGGTCCTAGAAGAAGCATATATCACTTCGCTCCATTAGAAATTCCCGTCCGTCATTAGATCTTACTTACTTAAATACAACGTACTTCAATATTCTTTGGAGTGACGTTGCACTTCCTACAAAACCCAGTAACTTCATGCGTAACAGAGAACAATTTCGCTGCATGGGGAACTCGCCTGTTTCATAGAACTGGAAAACCTTTCGATGCAAAACATCTCGAACAAAGTCGTCGGTCCCAGGATCCGCTTTGGCGCGCAAAGTTTCTTCCCGGAGAACGAGACTACACATTTGCAGTTGACTGCTGGGACAGCTCGGCCTCCTGCATAACCTGACTGGCGGTTTGTGCACCAGTATCGCCACAGGCCGCCGTGCAGTGCGGCCCTGCACCTTTGTAACCTCGCAGACCGGTTCGCCTGAATCTGCCTCTAGTTTCAAGAACGAGTACACTTTAAAAATAAGGTCCCTTGCCTGTTTGTGGAACATCTGTTACCTTATAGGTGTTTCAGCCATCATGAGAAAACTCGCCAGAACAAACAGAAATCAGTCAGACGTAGTTTAGCGCACGTAAAACGGTCAAATGTGACGAGAGTTCAAACAAGACGGAAAGCGGATACCCATTGAGCGTTGATTGTCTAGGATACTTTGTTACTACCGTTCTGACAGGAACTATTCAGAGCCTTTCCCAGTTTAGGAGAACGTGGCTGCGAACACAGGACGTTTTTATATCCTGTCGGAGCAGAGGAACGATTCTTACAGTGCCACCTGCCGAACTCGTCCACTGGGACTTCTCCCAGGGCAGCAATGTAAGATTCCCACATTCTGCATAGCGCTCATTGGAACAGACTTGGACTTTTGAATGATCTATAAAACAAAACAGCACTCACTGTTGGTTCACAAGGAAATCTTTCATAATAGTAACCCGTTTAGTAACCCATCTGCGTCTGCACCATCACACTTCTTCGCCTACATTCTGGGAGCTGGACTTGGAATATCGGTTCCTGTATGCAGCTCCAAAGTATGACAACCTGATGGGAAAAAGACTTCCTGTGAAAGAAACACTTAGCCAGTCTTGCGGCATGTCTGATTGCTTATGTACACTCGCGTTCACTAGATGGCTCTAGCAAAGAAAGAAATACCGAATTAGTGATGATCAGTACACATCATTGCAGATTCCAGCCGCGCGAAGTGGCCTCGCGGTTTGAGGCGCCACGTAACGGATTGCGCGGGCCCTCCCGCCGGAGGTTCCAGTCCTTCCTCGGGCATGGGTGTGTGTGTTGTTCTTAGCATGAGTTAGATTAAGTTAATTATTTTCAGCCATAATGGCTATATTTGTGAACCGTGACTGTGTGGGATAATTATTTATTTCAAGTTTCTGCTACCAGTCACTTCTTATTTTGTGCTTCATCTAACATAATGCAACGCGTTTCGAACATGTTCTGTTCATCTTCAAGCGTTTATACATACATAGAGAAATGTTACTTAAAAATAAACAGTCTTAAACTACAGGGCTACTACAAATGATTGAAGCGATTTCATAAATTCACTGTAGCTCTCCATTCATTGATATATGGTCACGACACTCTACAGATACGTAGAAAAACTCATAAAGTTTTGTTCGGCTGAAGCCGCACTTCAGGTTACTGCCGTCAGAGCGCTCGAGAGCGCAGTGAGACAAAATGGCGACAGGAGCCGAGAAAGCGTATGACGTGCTTGAAATGCACTCACATCAGTCAGTCATAACAGTGCAACGACACTTCAGGACGAAGTTCAACAAAGATCCACCAACTGTTAACTCCATTCGGCGATGGTATGCGCAGTTTAAAGCTTCTGGATGCCTCTGTAAGGGGAAATCAACGGGTCGGCCTGCAGTGAGCGAAGAAACGGTTGAACGCGTGCGGGCAGTATCACGCGTAGCCCGCGGAAGTCGACGAATAAAGCAAGCAGGGAGCTAAACGTACCACAGCCGACCGTTTGGAAAATCTTACGGAAAAGTCTAAAGCAGAAGCCTTACCGTTTACAATTGCTACAAGCCCTGACACCCGTCAAACGCTTTGAATTTTCGGCGCGGTTGCAACAGCTCATGGAAGAGGATGCGTTCAGTGCGAAACTTGTTTTCAGTGATGAAGCAACATTTTTTCTTAATGCTGAAGTGAACAGACACAATGTGCGAATCTGGGCGGTAGAGAATCCTCACGCATTCGTGCAGCAAATTCGCAATTCACCAAAAGTTAACGTGTTTTGTGCAATCTCACGGTTTAAAGTTTACGGCCCCTCTTTCTTCTGCGAGAAAAACGTTACAGGACACGTGTATCTGGACATGCTGGAAAATTGGCTCATGCCACAACTGGAGACCGACAGCGCCGACTTCATCTTTCAACAGGATGGTGCTCCACCGCACTTCCATCATGATGTTCGGCATTTCTTAAACAGGAGATTGGAAAACCGAAGGATCGGTCGTGGTGGAGATCATGATCAGCAATTCATGTCATGGCCTCCACGCTCTCCCGACTTAACCCCATGCGATTTCTTTCTGTGGGGTTATGTGAAAGATTCAGTGTTTAAACCTCCTCTACCAAGAAACGTGCCAGAACTGCGAACTCGCATCAACGATGCTTTCGAACTCATTGATGGGGACATGCTGCGCCGAGTGTGGGAGAAACTTGATTATCGGCTTGATGTCTGCCGAATCACTAAAGGGGCACATATCGAACATTTGTGAATGCCTAAAAAAACTTTTTGAGTTTTTGTATGTGTGTGCAAAGCATTGTGAAAATATCTCAAATAATAAAGTTATTGTAGAGCTGTGAAATCGCTTCAGTCATTTGTAATAACCCTGTAGATTAGTCTAAGGGACTGCAGTCATAGGCGGTGCGGCTGGTCCCGGCTGAGGTTCGAGTCTTCCCTCGGGCGTGGGTGTGTGCGTGTTTGTTCTTAGGATAATTTAGGTTTAGTAGTGTGTACGCTTAGCGAGTGATGACCTTAGCAGTTAAGTCCCATAAGATTTCACATAAAAAAACTAGATTAATCTAGAGCACTTTGTCCATTGTTTTCTACCGTAGTTGCTGGTGTGGCATTTGAGGGAAGGGGGGGGGGGGGCAGTATATATCTATAAATTGAAATCAGTGATGTCTTCTGCTGGTTTTCTTCTTTGTTGTTGTCTATGTATATCACAGCCTGTATTGGATGTAGATAGATTTGCATCAGTTATGTGTTACGAAAATAGTGTGAAAAGCTTTTAAATGACACTTGATCACTTACAATTTTATCATCTTGATGATCTTTCGTTTGATTTCTTACCCCTTATATAGTACTGCAGTGACAGTAACTGCACTAAAGTGACAACGTCGGCGATGTGCGCTGTGTTTCTTACATGGTGACAAACTTGTTCCATTTACTTACGGTACTTTCCGTTGACGGCAGTCAGGCCTTCCATACTCTTGGTCCTCAAGCTTCCATTCAGTAGTGCTAGGTCCGGTCTCCTATAGTTTTTCCGGCAGTGTTAGTTTTTCGTTAACAGTGATACACAATGGAAAGCACAGGTTTACTCATGAAAGATCGGCCGATGTGCACCTCTTCTGTGGGTTCAACAGATGCAATGGGAAAACGGCACTACGACAGCATGCTAAGCCGTTCCCGCAGCGACGGTAACCCCGCAACAGCAGTTGTGCATCTGTACCTAGGCGCCCACGAACAATCCGATTCGTTCATGTTATTACGTTTTGGTAACTGCATATTACCCTGCAGCCTTTTTCACTGTTGTGAAAGTGCTTTCACGGAAACAAAGATAATGCTCGCAACAGAGCCTATTAGTCATAATTACATTATTACTTTGTAACGAGCCACCGGAGGCCAGGGGTCCTTATACCAAAATACTCAGAAAATATCCCTGGACAATCTCTGGTTAATTCTGTATAGGTGCCATGAGTTGTGCCTAGCGTCTTCTCCCACTCCTGCCGCTACGCATGGGCGTCCTCGTCTGTAACCTGAAAACATGAGAACAGTTTTCTTTATAACAACAGTTCTACGTCTTTATCAATACTGCGCAAATCACTGCGGAGAGCACGGCGGAGGGTACTTCACACTGTACCTGCTATTTAGGATTCTTAACGTTTCCTACATAGGGGGTTGTAGTTTATTCGTAGATTCATCATTTAAAGCTGCTTCTCGAAACTCGCTAAGTGCCGCCAATATGAGTAACTTAGAAAAAGATATCCTCAGTGTACCGAAACAACTGAAATCACTTAATAAAGGCAAGTCTTCCGATCCAAGATGCATACGAACTGGATTCCTTTCAGAGTTAAATGGTTCAAATGGGAGCACTATCGGACTTAACATCTGAGGTCATCAGTCCCCTAGAACTTAGAACTACTTAAACCTAACTAACCTAAGGACATCACACACATGCTTGCCGGAGGCAGCATTCGAACCTGCGACCGCAGTGGTCGTGCGGTTTCAGACTGAAGCGCCTAGAACCGCTCGGTCACACCGGCCGGCCCTTTCAGATTATGATGCAGTAGCTCCGTATTTAGCGATCATATAAAGCCACTCACTCGACAAGAGATTCGTACCAAAAATCGGAGAAGTTGCAGATATCACACCAAAACTCAAGAAAGGAAACAGGAGTAATCCGCTGAATTACTGATCCGTGTCACAGACGTCGATTTACAATAGGATTTTGGAACATAATTATACTGAGATCGATTATAATGTTACCTTCAAGAAAACGATCCATCGACACATAGTCAGCACGGATTCAGAAAATGTCGTTCATGTGAAACACAAGTAGCTCATGATAAAGCAAACAAATTCAAAAGCTGTAAGTTCAGCTGGTTACCTATGGATAAGAGCTACGAGCTACTTGAGTTGGAACGATCACATAGATAACATTGTGGCGAAGGCAAACCAAAGATGCTTTTTATTGCCGGAGCAGAAAATGCAACCGACCAAAGAGACACTCTACACTACGATTATCCGTCCCCTGTTAGAATATTGCTGTACGGTACGAGGCCTTATCAGGTGTGACTGACGGAAGACATCGAAAAAGTCCAAAGAAGGGCAGTTCGTTTTCTGTTATCGCGAGATTGGTCAGGGGGTGTCACAGATATGATACGCGAGCTGAGGTGGCAAAGACGTTCTTCGTTGCAGTGGATTCTCTTCACGAAAGCTGAATCTCCAACTTTCTTCCGCTACTGCAAAAATATTTCGTAGACGCCCACCTTCACAGGGAGAAATCATCATCGTATTAAAATAGAGAAATCAGAATTCGTACGGAAAGACTTTCCCGCGTTGTTAGAGAGTGGGACGGTAGGTAAATAGTATGGAAGCGTTTCGATAAAGTTTCTGCCAGGCATTTAATTATGAACAGTAGTATGTAGTATCATGAAAAAGTGGTGGAAAGAAGAAATGCGAGGAATGCATGGATTAAAGAAAGGGACAATATGACATTGAAGGAAAGATACTATAAACTCCGCCAAGAAACGCACAGAACCCTAAGATAAAAGAAAAGAGAATACTATAACAATATGATCAGAGAAGCAGAGGATGATTTCCAACATCACAGGACAAGGCAGATGTACCAAAATATAAAAAAATTCTTTGGTAAATTCAATAAAAGGGAACAGTTTATAAAGGATCAGTATGGGAAAATATTGACCAACAAGAGTGACATACAAAAAAGATGGAAGACATACTTTTCACAACTTCTCAACTGCAATGACCCACACGCTTACTTTAAATTGGAAGAACCTGATGCAATTCATACAGCTGATTCAGTTACTACCCAATCAGTAAATGAAATATAGCAAGCAATAAAGAAATTAAAGAATAACAAGGCTTGTGGCGAGGACAAGATATACGCTGACTTATTAAAGATCGGAGCCCCACAACTGGAACTAGAAATACAGGCGTTAATAGAAACAATTTGGGAGACAGAAACCATTCCTGCAGATTGGAAAACTACAATTGTGTGCCCCATATTTAAGAAGAATGATCCACTTGTTTGTGATAACTACAGAGTAATTGCCTTACTGGATGTCACGTACAGTATCATATCGAGCTGCCTATTCAACAGGCTGATACCAATAACAGAAGAACTGATTGGGACTACCAATGCGGTTTCCACAGAAACAGATCCACATTAGATCACTTATTCACCCTAAGACAAGTAACTGAGAAGGCATGGGAATTCAATGTAGATGTCCACATATTATTCGTAGATTTTAGAAAGGCCTATGATAGCATACACCGACAGACACTCCTAAATATAATGAAGGAATTTAAAATACCTTCAAAATTAATCAGATTAGTTAAAATGTGTATAGATGAAACTTTATGTCGCATAAAGACACCGGTAGAAGAAACTCAAGATTTTAAAGTGTACACTGGACTGAGACAAGGGGATACCATTCCACCTATTTTATTTAACCTTGTCCTAGAGAAGATCGATAGA
The DNA here is from genome assembly GCF_023864345.2 of Schistocerca serialis cubense. Classification (NCBI taxonomy): domain Eukaryota; kingdom Metazoa; phylum Arthropoda; class Insecta; order Orthoptera; family Acrididae; genus Schistocerca; species Schistocerca serialis. The sequence continues at coordinate 759,560,453 of NC_064642.1, read as the reverse complement.
AAATTTTCTTAAACCAGTCCACAAGGGATCCAGCTACAGGATGTGAACATTACAAGACTTGCCTATGCAGATGAGGTAGCACTAATAAGTAGTTTCAAAAGAGAATTAATCAGAATGATGCAAAATTACTACAAAATTGCTGAGAAAACAGGATTACATGTTAATGAAGAAAAGACAGAATACCTGCCCATAAGTAAGAAAACCAGAAAAGACGCACCTCTGACTGTAGATGGATTCAATTTCAAGACTGTTGACCACTTCTAGTACCTAGGAAGTCTTTTCGGTAATAACAACAGAATAGATATAGAGATAGATGCCCGTTTATCAAAAGCAAACAGGACACTTTTTAGTTTCATCAAAATTCTAAGAAAAAGATCACTTAGCAGTAACTTCAAAATCCGCTTATATCAATCGAGAAAGAAGAGGAAGTGGGAGAATACAAGGTCTACCTGTCAGGAGTCAAAGCAGGAATAGCACAATGGGGTGTAGGGCTTTACATCAGGAAAGAAATGGAACCCAACGTAGTTGCAATAAGGTATGTAAACGAACGACTGATGTGGATAGATTTGACAGTGTCTAGCAAGAAAATTAGGATTGTGTCAGTATATTCGCATTGTGAAGGGACAGATCAAGATAAGACGGATAGTTTTTATGATGCACTCAGTGATGTAGTTGTTAAAGTAAAGGACAAGGACAGTGTTCTGCTCATGGGTGATTTTAATGCCAGGATTGGAAATCGAACAGAAGGGTATGAAAGGTTATGGGTAAATTTGGAGAGGATATGGAGGCCAACAGGAACGGGAAACAACTCTTGGATTTCTGTGCCAGTATGGGGTTAGTAATTACAAACTCCTTTTTTAAACATAAGAACATTCACCGGTATACTTGGGAAGGCAGGGGAACCAGACCTGTCATTGACTATTTAATAACAGATCAGGAATTCAGGAAGGCTGTGAGGGACACACGTGTATTCAGGGGATTCTTTGATGACACTGATGATTATTTAATCTGCAGCGAAATTGGTATTGTGAGGCCGAAAGTGCAGGAGGTCAGGTCCATATGTAGGAGGATAAGAGTGGAGAAACTTCAGGATAAGGAAATCAGGCACAAGTACATAACAATGATCTCAGAAAGGTACCAGTTAGTTGAATGTAGTCAATTACAGTCAGTGGAAAAGGAATGGACAAGGTACAGGGACACAGTACTAGAAGTGGCTAAAGAATGTCTTGGAACAGTAGTGTGTAAAGGTAGGAGGAAGCAAACAGCTTAGTGGAATGACACAGTCAAGGCAGCCTGCAAAAGGAAAAAGAAGGCGTATCAAAAATGGCTACATACTAGAACTCAGGTAGACATAGAAAGTTATGTTGAAGAAAGAAACAAAGCCAAACAGATAATTGCAGCATCCAAGAAGAAACAGGTTGGAGACTTTGGGTCAAGCTGCTGGAAAACCATTCTGGAGTGTAATTAGCAGTCTTCGAAAGGGAGATAAGAAGGAAATGACAAGTATTTTGGACAGGTCAGGAATACTGCATGTGAATCCTGTGGATTCCTTGGGTAGATGGAGGGAATATTTTGAAGAGTTGCTCAATGTAAGTGAAAATACGATCAGTAATGCTTCAGATTTCGATGTACAATGGGATAGGAATGATGATGGAAATAGGATCACATTTGAAGAAGTGGTGAAAATGGTAAATAGATTGCAGTGCAATAAAGCAGCTGGGGTGGATGAAATTAAGTTGGAACTCATCAACAGTGGAATGTCAGGTCTTAAATGGCTACACAGGATAATTGAAGTGGCCTGGGAGTCAGGACAGGTTCCATCAGACTGGACAAAAGCAGTAATCACACCACTCTTTAAACATGGGAACAGAAAAGATTGTAACAACTACAGAGGTATCTCTTTAATCAGCGTTGTGGGTAAAATCTTCTCAGGTATTGTTGAAAGGAAAGTGCGGGTATTAGTTGAGGACCAATTGGATGAAAATCAGTGTGGGTTTAGACTTCTTAGAGGTTGTCAGGACCAGATCTTTAGCTTACGGCAAATAATGGAGAAGTGTTATGAATGGAACAGGGAATTGTATCTATGCTTTATAGATCTAGAAAAGGCATATGACCGGGTTCCTAGGAGTAAGTTATTGTCTATTCTACGAGATTATGGAATAGGAGGTAAACTTTTGCAAGCAATTAAAGGTCTTTACATGGATAGTCAGGCAGCAGTTAGAGTTGACGGTAAATTGAGTTCATGGTTCAGAGTAGTTTCAGGGGTAAGACAAGGCTGCAACCTGTCTCCACTGTTGTTCATATTATATATGGATCATATGTTGAAAACAATAGACTGGCTGGGTGAGATTAAGATGTGTGAACACAAAATAAGCAGTCTTGCATATGCGGATGACTTAGTTGTGATGGCAGATTCGATTGAAAATTTGCAAAGTAATATTTCAGAGTTAGATCAGAAATGTAAGGACTATGGTATGAAGATTAGCATCTCCAAAACGAAAGTAATGTCAGTGGGAAAGAGATACAAACGGATTGAGTGCCAAATAGGAGGAACAAAGTTAGAACAGGTGAACAGTTTCAAGTACTTAGGATGCAGAAAGATGAAGAAAAACTGTTAATATTCGAAAGAAAAGTACTAAGGAAAATTTTTGGACCTGTATACGAAGAAAATAACATGGAATGGAGAATAAGAAGAAATGAAGAATTAAGAGGGCTGTACAAACACTGTAACATCGTCGAAGTGCTCAAGAGGAGAAGATTGAATTGGGCAGGCTACATAGCAAGAATGACAGAGAATAGACTACCTAGAATGGCATTCAGCAGAACAATAGATGGAACGAGAGGAAGAGGGGGACCCAGAATCAGATGGCGGGAAAAAATTCGGGAGGCCACAACTAGGATGAACAGCAACAGCAACTGGACAAACAGCGCATTGGACAGGCAGAAGTGGAAGAGGCTCATAGAGCAGGCGTATGGTCGATAAGGCCCTTGCCACATGTAAAGTAAAGTATGTAGTCATGTAGATGTGGATGTAGACGTAGATGTAGATATGCCTCATACAAGAAGGAGAAGTAGGACGTAAACGTTAAAACAAGTAGAACCAATATCATATGCGTATGTAGGAGGGAATATTGTACAGCGTTATGTAAGTAGCAGGTGGCGCTTTTTCTCTTCTTCCGGCGGTCGGATATTTTGTTGACGTTGGTCATTTGCAAGGCGGCCCCGACGCAGCTCGGCTTGGACGGGGCGGCGCAGCACCCCGCTGCGGCCGGTGGAGGGGAGGGAGCGGGCGAGCGAGGACTCGGGGAACAGGTAGGCCGTGACGTAGGGGGCAGGTACAGTCACGGAAATAAGTATTCATACAGCAGGTGGTGACAAACTACGATGGTGTGTGAATCACCCACAGCGCCGATACGAATAAGTACGATGATGTAGCTTCTTGGTAATGAAGCTTCCCGTACGCCATGAATCTATTCTGGGAAAATAAAATATATTACACTCCGCACGGTCTACGACAGAGCAAAATATATTCATACAGCGGACTACTTCAACCAAACAAACGGCTGGCGCAGCCCCGGAGTGCATGCCACACTTGTGTAGTCGTGTGGCGGCCGTGAAGCAACAGCACGTCGGACGTGGGTACCGTGGAACAGCAGAATGGACTGCAAGGGGAAGGAAACCACCACTGAGGAACGAAACAACGTTGTCGCCCAATATCTTCAACACAAGTCGTATGCCGAAATTGCGAACATCACAGGACGAAACCGAGCGACTGTGCAGTCTATCATTAAGCGATATAAGGTTCAAATGGTTCAAATGGCTCTGAGCACTATGGGACTTAACATCTATGGTCATCAGTCCCCTAGAACTTAGAACTACTTAAACCTAACTAACCTAAGGACAGCACACAACACCCAGCCCTCACGAGGCAGAGAAAATCCCTGACCCCGCCGGGAATCGAACCCGGGAACCCGGGCGTGGGAAGCGAGAACGCTACCGCACGACCACGAGATGCGGGCAGCGATATAAGGACAGACATGTAGTAATAAACAGTGAACGACACGGTCGTCCACAGAAGCTTACAACAAGAGAGACCAGAATGCAACTAAGAATCATCAAGAAAAACCCGAAAACGACAGCGTCGGCACTATCCGCACATGTACATGGCCACTTCCGAAAGGACATCACTCCAAGGGCAGTTCGTGCCATTCTCAATCGTTCGGGCTACAGCACCAGGGTCCCGAGACGAAAGCCCTACATCATCAAAGAGAACAGGAAGTGGCGGATGGAATTCGCGAAACAGCATGTATCCAAGACAGCAGACTTCTGGGATACTATATTGTTTAGTGATGAAAGCAAATTTAATATCGTGCACAATGATGGTAGGATCTTGGTCTGGAGAAGACCGAATACAGACCTCGACCGAAACAACATTTGACTCACGGTGAAGCACGGAGGTGGTAGAGTGATGGTATGGGGCTGTATGTCAGCCTCCGGTGTCGGAAAATTAGTGCTTGTGGAAGCTACCGTGGACAGATTTGTGTATATGAACATTCTCAAACAGAACTTACGACAGAGTGTTGGCGCCTTGGGTCTTCCTAGAAATTATTACTTCCAACAGGACAATGATCCCAAACATACGGCGCAAATTGCCCGGCTGTGGTTGCTCTACAACACTCCACACACTCTTAAAACACCAGCTGAGTCCGGACCTGAATCCCATCGAACACTTGAGCTGGAAACACGAGTGAGAAAACACGACATCCGTAGTAGGACCTCTTTGAAAGAGGGAAGTTATCACGTCGGAATTGGTCCTATCCATGCCACGGAGGTTGCGAGAAGTAATACATCGGAAGGGTATGCATACGAAGTATTAAACATATTTAGGCTTTGTTACAAGTGTCATTTTCTGTGAGTACATGAATACTTAATTCTCAGAGCAGCAGAGAACTTGGCAGACGTTTTTGTATTTTGTTTTGTAAAGGCTTGTTCATTCTCGTTCTATATACCAACATAGCTGCATTGGCGACTGGCCAATGTGTATAATGCATATCCTATTAGTGTTTTTGGTTTCGTATTGTCAATAAAGGCACTTTACTTTTCCACGCTCTAGTGTATGAATACTTATTTCCATTACTGTACGTTCCAGGTAAACTGGGAGCACATTTCACAGATTTCTGGTTGGGTGCTAATTTCATATATCCATTCAACACTGCACTTTTATCCCGTCAACACACTCGTATATGAATGCCACTTGACTAAGGATAGGCGGAAGGACTTGCGAGGCATACATTTTAATTTGCTTTCGGACACAAACTTTGAATGTGTGGCATCGTCTTATTGGCGATCTTCTCGGATTCCTCGGTCGACGGTCGGTGCTTGTTACTCTGACGTTCCGGCAACACGAGTCACTGCCATTGCCAGAAATTCACTCTCGATTACTTGTGAGTCTCGAATTATTAAGTTCTCCGTAGACAACAGTACATCTGCATCTACATCAACACTCTGCAGTTCGCACTGAAGTGCCTAGCAGAGATTTCACCAAATAATTATTACTCTATTTCTCTACTGTCCCACTCTCGAACAGCACACGAGAAAAACGAACAATTGAAACTATCCACGTGAGCTTTGGTCTCTCTTATTTTATTACAATGATCATTTCTCCGTATGTAGGTGGGAGTCAACAAAATGTTTTCGCATTCGGAGGACAACGTTGTAGACTGAAATTTCGTGAAAAGATCTCGCCGCAATGAAAACCGCTTTTCTTTTAGTGACTGCCATCAAACTCGCGTACCATATTCATGACACTATCTCCTCTTTTCCGCGATGGTACAAAACGAGCTGCCATTCTTTGTAGTTTTCCGATGTCCTCGTGAATCCTTTCTGGCGGGGACCCCAAGCCAGACAGCAACACTCTAGCAGAGGACCGACAAGGGTAGTGTTGCATGCTCTAAATGCTCTGCCCATGGACGTAAAATAAGGGGAGTTATCATGACGTCACAAACTTGAAGCCGACGTCCATCGTGTTAGTAGCATTTGGTAGAAGTGTTTGATTTTGTAACTCTCAAAGAGACAGCAAAAGACTTGGAAGAGCAGTTGAATGGAATGTATAGTTATAACAAAATATCAGCTTGAAATTAAACTATACATAGGCAATGAATTACTAAAAAAAGAATTTAGTGTAAAATTCCTTGGTTTAACAATACAAAGCAATCTAAAGTGGGACACACATGTTGACACTCTAGTATGTAAGTTTTTTTAAGAATATATTTGCAATTAAGATGATTAGCAAGTTATGCAAAGACACTGTTGTCCTAAAGACTGCATACCATGCACTATTTTTTTTCCTCTCACCTGACTTATGGAATAGAAATTTTGGGAGCAACAACAAAAGCAAATCTAAATAAGCTATTGCTACTTCAGAAAAGGGCTATAAGAATCATCTGCATGACTATACATTCCATTCAACTGCTCTTCCAAGTCTTTTGCTGTCTCTTTGAGAGTTAAAAAATCAAACCTTATAGTCCTTAGTACTTCTGTATGAACACTAATTCTGTTTCCAAAATTATGTTATGATTTTAATATTGTTCCTTGCAGTAATTCCAGTAGAGTTAATATCTAAGTTGGATTTTGCAAAAATATGCCACTTTGCCTCATTTACAGGTGCACTAGTCGTTCTCATTATAGGATGAAGTGTAAAGGAATCACATTTCATTCTTAAGTGGAGTCGTCCAAGCGATATTTTCTTTTGTATACATGAATTTTAGTTGCACTGGTTACTTATACTGTAGTCATTTTATTTCTGTGATTTAACTTTAGATTTATAAATACGACCCGAAGAGCGCCTCGGCGAACGCTATGAGAAGAAAATATCGCAAACCCTTCAGACATAGCAAAATCTCACTATACGTACACCGAACATCAGTTTCGTCTGTTCGTATTAATGAAATGATTTATTACGAAAGGAGTTTTGTCACATTACACACTTCTTGTTTCTTCGATACTTGTAACAAAAACAAAGTTCCATTAACGAGGCTAAATTCGTCGTATTACTTGATCAATACGCCTTTAAGACGAGAAAAATGTCTGAAAATGCCTTCCTTACACGACGTTATTCACGAAAGCACTGTAATATTTACTATGTAAAACAACTGTTGCATGGACATGACAAAGTAAGAACAAGAAACAATTGTAAACAACAGTTTGCTAATGTTTAGTGGCTACTAACACAGCGGCGCCGGCTTCAAAACAATATATCGCGTAATTTCAAATGTTCAAATGTGTGTGAAATCTTATGGGACTTAACTGCTAAGGTCATCAGTCCCTAAGCTTACACACTACTTAACTTAAATTATCCTAGGGACAAACACACACACCCATGCCCGAGGGAGGACTCGAACCTCCGCCGAGACCAGCCGCACAGTCCATGACTGCAGCGCCTGAGACCTCTCGGCTAATCCCGCGCGGCTATCGCGTAAGTCTGTAGAATCACCTTCCCTTATTATATGTTTTAAACTTTTGTTTTTCTGCGGCTTCACTGCCTCAAAGCGTTTTGAGAATGAAAACTTGGTCCAAGTAGGCTGTATTCTTTTTATCACGTGTTCGTTTGATCAGTTTCAGCCTTCGATCATTTTCAAGCACTTCTCTTAAGCTTACAGCTTCAGTTTGCACTATAATACATCGTTTTTCCATACGTTTAATAAACATAGCAGATACACATAACAAGGACTTCAGTCATCAACAACAAATTCTGCATCACTATTTACAACAGCCTGCGAACGCTAACTTTTCGATTCCACTACTGTAGAAATTATGTGATTTTGAGGCGAAGAACTTGTCGAGCCATGTTCGGAGCGCATTTTCATCGGGAAAGGAAGTTCATTGAAGGTTGATGCATACATAGAGAAAAATCTGAGGACGCAAGATCAGGTGAATAAGGTAAGTGCGGTGTGACTCCCCAGCCCAACTCCTGTACAGTGTTTTTTTGTCAGTCGTGGCAGAATGCGGGCGGGCGTTATCGTGTGGTACCATCACTACACGCAGTCTGCCTTGTCGTTGTTCTTGGACTGCGTCTGCAAGACATCTCAGTTGTTGACAATAAATGTCAGCGGGAAGCGATACATAGTACACCAGACTGTCACTGTTCCACCAGATGCATAACACTATCTTTTGTGGATGAAAGCAGGTCTTTGTACGATGAGTTGCTGCTTTGTTTGGGCTTAACCATTCCTTTCTATTCTGTATGTTAGTATGTTGTTGTTGTGATCTTCAGTCCAGAGACTGGTTTGATGCAGCTCTCCATGCTACTCTATCCTGTGCAAGCTTCTTCATATCCCAGTATTTACTGCAACCTACATCCTTCTGAATCTGCTTAGTGTATTCATCTCTTGGTCTCCCTCTACGATTTTTACCCTCCACGCTGCCCTCCAGTACTAAATTGGTGATCCCTTGATGCCTCAGAACATGTCCTACCAACCGATCCCTTCTTCTGGTCAAGTTGTGCCACAAACTTCTCTTCTCCCCAATCCTATTCAATACTTCCTCATTAGTTATGTGATCTACCCATCTAATCTTCAGCATTATTCCGTAGCACCACATTTAAAAAGCTTCTATTCTCTTATTGTCTAAACTATTTATCATCCATGTTTCACTTCCATACATAGCTACACTCCATACAAATACTTTCAGAAAAGACTTCCTGACACCTAAATCTACACTCGATGTTTACAAATTTCTCTTCTTCAGAAACGCTTTCCTTGCCATTGCCAGTCTACATTTTATATCCTCTCTACTTCGACCATCATCAGTTATTTTGCTCCCCAAATAGCAAAACTCATTTACTACTTTAAGCGTCTCATTTCCTAACCTAATACCCTCAGCATCACCCGATTTAATTCGATTACATTTCATTATCCTCGTTTTGCTTTTGTTGATGTTCATCTTATATCCTCCTTTCAAGACACCCTCCATTCCGTTCAACTGCTCTTCCAGGTCCTTTGCTGTCTCTGACAGAATTGCAATGTCATCGGCGAACCTCAAAGTTTTTATTTCTTCTCCATGGATTTTAATACCTACTCCGAATTTTTCTTTTGTTTACTTTACTGCCTGCTCACTATACAGATTGAATAACATCGGGATCTCGCGGGATTAGCCGAGCGGTCCGAGGCGCTACAGTCGTGGACAGTGCGGGTAGTACCGGCGGAGGTTCGAGTCCTCCCTCGGGCATGGGTGTGTGTGTTTGTCCTTAGGATAATTTAGGTTAAGTAGTGTGTAAGCTTAGGGACTGATGACCTTAGCAGTTAAGTCCCATAAGATTTCCCACACATTTTGAATAACATCTTCCCTTTCATGCCCCTCTACTCTTATAACTGCCATCTGGTTTCTGCACAAATTGTTAATAGCCTTTCGCTCCCTGTATTTTACACCTGCCGCCTTCAGAATTTGAAAGAGAGTATTCCAGTCAACATTGTCAAAAGCTTTCTCTAAGTCTACAAATGCTAGAAACGTAGTTTTCCTTTCCTTAATCTTTCTTCTAAGATAAGTCGTAGGGTCACTATTGCCTCACGTGTTCCAACATTTCTACGGAATCCAAACTGATGTTCCTCGAGGTCGGCTTCTACCAGTTTTTCCATTCGTTAGTATAAAGTATGTTTGTATAAAGACACCATTTCTCGTCACCAGTGACGGTACAGAGTAAGAAGGGCGGTGCTGTTCACGAGCGAATTGATGACGAGAACGCAGGGTTGCACAAATGGCCACCTGCTGGTTTTTGTGGGTTTGACTTAAAGCATGCGGTACCCACATACCCGATTTTTTAGCCTTCCCCAATGAATGCAAATGCCGCACATGTGCCAGTTCTCGAGTACACTGACTTGTATCATTGTCGATTAATGCATTTAAACGACCTGCAGCAAACACTGATCGTCTTTGTGAACGTGGGGTCACTTAAATCAAAACGATCCTTTTTGAAACGAGAAAACTACTTTCTCGCCATGCTCTGTCCAATGGTATTATCCCCACACGCTGCACAAATGTTTCTGGCTGCCTCCGCTGATCCCAACTCTCTGTTGACTAAGACAGAAGTTACTGTCGAAAATGTTCCGATATCTCCACTTGGCATTCCATTTTCTAGCGTCCACAGCTCCAGAGGAGAACATGTGAACACAAATAACAACAGTGAACTACATATCAAAAAAATGATAATCAACAAAGCCATAGCAACCGGAATACCAACATGCGAAACAAAAACTCTACGAATTTACGCACCAACCCAATACCCCCACGGTTCTGCCAATAAAACGCAGTCTTTGCTTTGCCTTCCCCACAACGTTAACTATGTGATCATTCCAATTTAAGTGTGTCTCAGCCTATAATCTGATACTACTGCTCCGATAAGCTGTTTCCACGTAGTGCCGACCTGAACAGCCCTACCTTTTTCGTTCAGTACGTTCCGCACAGAACCTTCGTTCATGCACATAAAAAAATACGTCCGTGAGAAAGTCTGGCGCGAGTCTAAAGCTTCATTGTTCTCTCTCTCACTGACATACCTGAGCCGTGCTGCGGCTCGCGCTGGTGCTGTTTGTACGTTTCCGCCCTCTGTTGCAGGCCAGACGGTATCGTTTGGTTGGCATGGTTGCAGTTGTTTGTCTTCTTCTTGTGCTGACTGGAGCCACTCGGTTTTGCAAGCGTTGCCTGTCCGCTTGTGGCAGCAGCGGCGTTTATCGATATGTAGTAACTGTTGCCCTATCTTTGGGGAGACGTCGTTGTTTTTCCGGGTGGTGTGAATGGGCCAGTGCGATTGGGGACTCAGGAGGAGCCAGGTACGCGCAGTACCAGAACACGCCGGGACCGCTGGCGGCACGCATGGACTGCCAGATGGTCGGGCTGTGATCACGAGAGGGCACAACATCGACGTAAACTGGATCCAATAAGCTTTAAGATGAGTGCATATCAATCCAAGTAGATAAGCCTCCACCATTGTGATATCTCGCGATTCTCCAGTGACTTGGGTTCGTGTGGCTGCTCGTCGTAGTGTCGCCGAGGAGAAGAGCAGCGAGTGGGGTGCTTGGGGAAGGCGGATCTGATTAGCTTCCCTCAACTTCTTATTACTATTTACTGCGTTCAACTTGTTACAATTTGTTAAGTTCAACCAGTGCTAATTTTTCTTGCCTGGTGGCCGCTAACGCCCCAGTTACCTGCCCTGGGGGCTAGTGTATGTAACCGCAGTGTACGTTTCCTCGCCTTGCAACTGCTGTCCGGTAAGGCGTGTAGTTTTGACAGATTTCTTGATTGTAGGCGGTAGTGGTTTCTTTCTCGTTCCGGACGCTCTAAGCTCAGTTTTCTGGGGACGTAGTGCAGACCGCCGATTCCGGCTTTGGCGTATTGTTCCATCATTGCATTTGGTTTATCAGACGTCAGGTAGCTTCAGCAAGATTATCATTAGTCATTCGTTAGACTGTCACTAGTCCGAGTTACCATCTTGTGGAGTGAATGCAACTCTTGGCTGCCTATTTCATCGCTTGTGAAAGTGTTTGTTGCTGGACCTTCTCAGAGGTCTATTCCTGGAGCACCGTCTGGATCAGCTGCTTTTTTTAAAATTAAGTTTTGCTATTGTATTTGCTGTTTTAGAGCAGGTTTCAAAATTTTTTATGTTATTGCCATTCCTAGCGTGTAAGGCCTTCAGCCATGATTGTGGTCATTTGCCTTAAAATTCTAATTTGGTATTTGTATTTTAGCAGTAAATCTTAGAACCTCATTTACTGCCATTCCTGGCGTCTGATACCTTCTGCTGGCGACTTTCCTTAATATTTCAAAACCTGTAAACTGTAAACAGCGAGTACTTAAACAATTCTTAATTTATTGCCATTCCTGGCGTGTAAGGCCTTCTGCCCAGATCACAATGGCTTGCTTTAAAACATTATCTGTTGTATCCGTATTTAATGGTGATTTGCTAAACTGTAACTCACTGAAAACACTATTATTTATACAGTTGTTTATTCCTTTATTAATAACGTGTGGTATTTTTTATTTATTGTTGAGTCTTGAATCACTGGTTTAAAATAAATTGTGTGTAACTGCAAAGGGCAACCAATAGTAACTGATTACCGCCCCGTCTCCGATTGTAACCGAATCTTGTCTTCCCTTGACTACCAGGTCACAATACCGTCTACAGAAATTGTGTCAGGTGCATACATTTGTTTCCAATACGCAGCACGTTTTGGTTTCTTAAATACTACCTATACATTTTTTCTACGAGACGTCTTTGGGCGAATTTCTATTTCGATCTTAGCGCACGGCGTTTGATGTGACAAGTCGACACGCTACGCTCGAACACAGAGCAACCGCCAGTGCATTCCGTGAAGTGGACTTCCGCCTCCCAGTCCCGAAATAACAGCACAACAGCGGACGCGGCCCACCTTGCGCTGCGCCACTGTTTGTATGCAGCGGCCGTGAACAGCTGTTGCGGTACTTAACGCGAGTACCGTTCCCTTGACAGGCCTATCTCAGCTACATGAATTCATGACGAGTATTTCGCTCTGCTGGTGTCGCTGGAAATGTTTAATAAAGTAGCAATGTCGTAGTACCTTCCCATGGATGTACGTCTGGGATGAAAACTTAAAGCCTATTCGTCATTAAATACTTCGACCGCGTATGCCATTGTGGCTCATTGACATATACATCTACACGGATACTTTGCAATTCACACTTAAGTGCCTGGCAGAGGGTTCATCGAACCACCTTCACAATAATTTATGTTAAAAAAGGACGAAACTCCTCCAGCTGTATTAAGGTGTTGGTTTTATTGGCAACTGGTTTCGATGTTGTTAAACGTCATCTTCAGACCCATAATTGTTGACAGCAACCGTATGTGTGTAACACTGGTAGTTCAAAAAAATGGTTCAAATGGCTCTGAACACTATGGGACTTAACATCTGTGCTCATCAGTCCCCTAGAACTTAGAACTACTTAAACCTAACTAACCTAAGGACATCACACACATCCATGCCCGAGGCAGGATTCGAACCTGCGACCGTAGCAGTCGCACGGTTCCGGACTGCGCGCCTAGAACCGCGAGACCACCGCGGCCGGCTAACACTGGTAGTCAGTGGTGTTCCATGTGGAAGGCAGGTAGTAACAACAAGTATGGGCTTGAAGATGACGTTGAAACAACATCGAAACTAGTTGCCAATAAAACCAATACCAGTCTCGTGGTTAAGGCGCTCAGTCCGGAACCGCGCGACTGCTACGGTCGCAGGTCCGAATCTTGCCTCGGGCATGGGTGTGTGATGTCCTTAGGTTAGTTAGGTTTAAGTAGTTCTAAGTTCTAGGGGACTGATGACCACAGAAGTTAAGTCCCATAGTGCTCAGAGCCATTTGAACCATTTGAAAACCAACACCTTAATACAGCTGGAGGAATTTCGTCATTTTTTAGCATATATTATACTAGCTGACGTCCCAAGACGTCCGTTTCAATTATGGATATACGAAGATTCACAATAATTATCTATTATTCCACCGACGAACAGCGCGCGGAAAGAGGAACACCTATATCTTTCCGTGCGTGCTCTGATTTCCCTTACTTTATGATGATGTATCGCTTCTCCCTATATAGGTCGGCGTCCACAAAATGTTTTCGCATTCGGAGGGGAAAGTTGGTGATTGAAATTTCGTTACAAGATCCCGCCGCAACGAGAAACGCCTTTGTTTTTATCCTGTATATCTCCCCCGTTACTCGATAATACAAAAGGTGCCGCTCTTCTCTGAACCTTCTCGATGTACTCCGTTAATACTATCCGCTACGAATCCCACACTGCGCAGCAGTACTCCAAAAGAGAATGGACAAGCTTATTGTACGCAATCTCTTTAGTAGATCTGTTGCATTTCCTAAGCATTCTGCTAATAAAACACAGTCTTTGGTTCGCATGCCCCTCGACATTTTCTATGTGTTCTTTCCAGTATAAGTTGTTCGTAATTGTAATTCCTAGGTTGTTAATTGAATGAATTACAGTCTTTACATTTGATTGAGTCCGCGGTTTGTGGTCTCGTGGCCAGCGTTGCTGCTTCTGGATCACGTGGTCCCGGGTTCGATTCCCGGCCGGGTTGGGGATTTTCTCTGCCGGTGGTCTGGGTGTTCGTGTTGTCCTCATCATTTCAGTACCTAGTTTGGAGTGTGTAAAAATTGGGACTTTGTACGGGCGCTGAAGATCACGTAGTTGAGCGCCCCCGCAAATGAAACATGATATTTGATTGATTTATCGCGTAACTGAAGTTTAAAAGATTCCTTTTAGAACTCATGTGGCTGACTTCACAGTTTTCATTGTTTAGGGTCAACTACCAATTTTTGCACGAAACGGATATCTTTTCCAAATCGTTTTGCAATTTGTTTTAATCTTCTGATGACTTTACTAGACGGTAAACGACAGCATCATCTGGGAAGAACCTAAGACCGCTGCTCAGACTGTCTCGTAAATCGTTTATATAAATAAGGAACAGCAGAGGGCCTCTAACACTACCTTGGGGAACGCCTGAAATCACTTCTGCTTTACTTGATGACTTTTCGTCAATTACTGCGAAGAATGACCTCTCTGACAGGAAATCACGAAAATAGTCACGTAACTGAGACGATATTCCATTAGCACGCAAGTTGCCGCTTACGAGGTACAGTGTCAAAAGCCTTCTGGAAATCTAGAAATACGAAATCAGGTAGAAAACCCTTGTCAATAGCACTCAGCATATGAGCGAATGGGTCCTAGACGACCTGCAGACTGTTGCTAGACAATTTCTAAGAATAACACCTCACATCAATCGAAATATCTACATTGCCAGGAATAAATGGAACACCCTCAAAGACTCGGTTCCGTGGCACCAGGGTATAACATGTGCATATTACGGGTGGTTGTAGTGTTGGTGATTCACTTGTCACAGTTATCTGTGATTAGATGGCGCTTAGGAAGCCAGTCTGTGCGCCTTCAGTTTTGACTCTGTAGACAGTAAGTGCGCTGAGTTTAGAGGTGAACAGTGTTCGCAACATTCAGTCTAGGACACAACCATTGGCGCGAAATTACGTATGTTTCGGAATTTTATAAACAGACATTGTGATGTCGTCAGTCATACGACCACACTGCCGCCTGAGAGATCGATCCGCCGGATGCGATTCTCTCGATAAACGGAACAGAAGAACGGCTGTGTTAGCCAAAGAGTACACAGCCAGTCGCAGTACTTATGCTCGCCGCGAGGCGCCGCTAGGCCACTTCAAGTGTAGCAGGAGTGTAGTGCAGTTGTGCCAGTCTGCAGTTCGTAGCCGCGCTCAGCGATCAGCCAGCGCCGCTGTTAGTCAGCAATCGCCTGCAGCTCAGTCATTGCTGCCATCAAGTCTTTGTAGCCCAGTTCCAAGTTAGTCTTCAAATTCACCGGATTCGACATTCAAGATTACGGGAGATTAATTCGTCACTGCAAGATATGTGACTTGTAAATTATGTCATTCTACAGACGCTTAGCCTAGTCGCGTCTTGTATAATTGTCAATCAACAGATCATGGACTACAACAAAGTTAAGTAATAAATATTTTCTTATTCTGTACTCCTACTAATTAACTGATTCTGTGCTCCTGCTAATTAATTGTGTTTTCCTTTTGTAGGTACCAAGCAGTCTTGGCATAGTAGAATCCACGTTTCCACTTCCTTGGATACCTCATATTTGCTACCTCATGTTGATGGACTCGGTTATGGTGGAAGATCGAGAGCCATCACACATCATGCTGTGCTCACATCATTGCCATGAGGTCATTTCAAACGCCAATTTAATATGGAAGACACAACAGTTATGCCTCCAAACATCTCTCCTGATGCGCTACTTACATCGCTTAAACTGTATAAAACTGAGGATGTACAAATTACATGTCGTTGCTCTCTGAATTTTATTCACTAACTCTGTACAGAGGTGTGCAAACAAAATTGCCGTAATACCGGGCCATTTGTCCGGCCTTAGACAGTTAATGCCACCCGTGTAAAGTCGGGTAGGACCGCTAAATGCAGTAGTCACGACGTTGTGCATTTAGTAGCAGGAAAGCCATTTTCAGGGTGTGAAACTGACGGAACAACTACTTTTAACGACCGCTCATTTGCTAAAGAGTGGCCTTAAATCTCTACGTGCAAATGCCACAAGAATATGAGGAAAAGCCCAAGGTATTTACGAGTTTGGGCGACGCAACAATGATGTTTTTGTGACATCGTGGATGTTTTTCTGTGACTGGTTGAGAGACACAAGCCGAACAGCTGCCATGTTGATCTAAGTTTTTCGATGCTAACACGTCATATTCGGTGCTTTTCGTAGTTATACTTGCGTATTAGCAAAAGATATGCACTTTAAGTGATACACCACATTAAAGATCTCTCAAAAACGGGTCATTTATAGCACACTTTTTTGTGCTAAATTATCGATAAATGTGAAGTCGGCCGATAAACATGCCATAGATCTCTCCTTAGAGACAGCTTCAAATGGTTCAAATGGCTCTGAGCACTATGGGACTCAACATCTGAGGTCATCAGTCCCCTAGAACTTAGAACTACCTAACCCTAACTAACCTAAGGACATCGCACACATCCATGCCCGAGGCAGGATTCGAACCTGCGACCGTAGCGGTCTCGCGGTTCCAGACTGTAGCGCCTAGAACCACACGGCCACTCCGGTCGGCTTTAGAGACAGCTGTTGGTATTATTTAGCATTTGATTATGATGTGGAAAGAAGATATAGTCCCTGAACCCTGTAGAGAATCCTGACGCCATAGTTCTCATGGGCAACCACGAGCCACGCCTATTCAGACATATGTTACAACAGAACATTCATGAAGGGCAGCACATATAAAGCCAGTCAGTCACATGACTTATATTTTTCTTGTGTAAACATTGATGCAATATTAATCTCCCTCTCCCCACCCTCCCCCATCTCCCTAAATTGCTGCAAGGTGAAACTTAACTGAAATACTTCTAACTGCATCAGGTGATGGAAGTTAGATCTGTGCACTGCCGCGCATAACTCAAGTTGACCTAATATCGATAGAAATAAAAAGTTATCCAAGCAGTAACACAAGTAATAGAAAATGATGTATTATCTTGTTCCCTCCTAATATGGTGCCCGGAAAGTGAAGCATTACCGTTTTCGTAGTTTTTCTATGAAATTCAAGTGATGCTCCACATCAAAGATCTCTCCAGTCTGAGAGACTGTGAATAACAAAGCGTTTGTAATTTAATCGTCATCTGTACCTCGCATGGGCAGAAAGACTGAACGCCAATCGAGTTTTGACGTCAGTTTTACTTTAACCTGCAAGCTACACAAGTAGTACGAATAAGTGAGCGACGTATGTTTTGTACTGTTATAGAACAAATCTTTACATATTTTGACAAATAATAGAGATAGCTTTTCGTTTCCTTAAAGCGCTGTTTTGTTTTTGATGTAAAGATCGGAATTTCGCCCCTAAGTCAGGGATCGAACTCACGCGATTTTAGCGCCAAGTGGGGTATAGAGATCTAGCTATGAGAACAAGATAGAGGTTCTGCGGGACATACTCACTGGCTGTTTCATTTTTATGGCGGTAAAATACATGTGCGTGTGTGTGTGTGTGTGTGTGTGTGTGTGTGTGTGGAAGAGTGTACTTGTGGTAGCGATGCTGCTTCCATCCTTGCCTGTTCCACTTGCGAATGATGCGAGTTAAGGACAGTGGGTGCCTTTCATTTCTCAGAGGATTATGTGTGGGAGTAAGTCGTGGAATGTACGCTCTCGGAATTTCAATAGAATGCTTTTTCCATGACGCACATCACCTCTCTTCACTTCTTGTGCAATTTTGTTCTTGGGATTCGACATGTTCTGAAATTCACCGAAACAGTTTTATCAAGACTGGCAGTATTAAAATCCTGCCCCCTCTTGCATCAATTTCTGCCGACGCACCTTGTCCATTAGAATGCTAAGAGGGTAATCCCAAAAGTAAGGTGTTCTATTTTTTTATAAGTACATAGACCTGTTTATTTCTACAATGGTTTACATCAGTTTACAGCTTCAACATTTAACTATTTTTCGACAATCACCATTTCTGTCGATGCATTTTTGTTGACGCTCTGGCAGTTTTTGTATGCCCATCTCATACCAGCTCGCCACCATGCTTTACAGAAGGTTATGAACATCTTCTTTCACCTCGTCGTCGGAGCTGAATCGCTGGGACCACAATTAACGCTGGCAGGTACTGTGAGACTTTGAAAAAACTCAAACGAGCAATTCAGAACCGGAGAAGAGGAATGTTGAGCAAGGGCGTACACATTCTCCATGACAACGCTTGCCCACACATCGCTCGGCAAACCGTTCCTCTCCTGTAACAATTTCAATGGAACATAATTACCCACCCACCCTATATTCCACCTGTTCCCTAGGTTAAAAGATCATTTGGCCGGAAAGCGATTCAGCAACAACAGACCGCACACTCAGAATGTGAACGACAATTGTATATTGAGCTAGCACTTTGAAGCTCGGTACATAACTCCTACTCTGTGTGTGTAGGCCGCACGTACTCTGTTTACTGTCCGCGTGTATATACACTATTTATGGATCTTGTCTTTACAGGTCCCAAATGGCTCAGAGCACTATGGGACTTAACAGCTGAGGTCATCAGTCCCCTAGAACTTAGCATTACTTAAATCTACCTAAGGACATCACACACATCCATGCCCGAGGCAGGATTCGAACTTGCGACCGTAGCGGTCGCCCGGTTCCAGACTGAAGTGCCTAGAACCGTTCGGCCACCACAGGTCCCAATAGTATATTAACTGTACACACGTGTCTAGCGACATCTTTAGCACAGCTGGGAAAAGGTATTTGTAATTTTAGATGTACCGGACCAAGTAGAATAGGAATTTATGACAGGGAAAAAATCAGACTACAGCTGAGTATCAGCCACAGAGATAGGGGTAGTTATGGATATAATCACGGAAAACTTTGTTGAACACGACTGTTCTTGGAATACACTGACGGAAATGGGGAAGTACTGCACCATGAACAGATTGACTAAACGCCGCTAAACTGATACTCCTGTACAGTATTTCCACGCCTGAAGGATGTGTTGAGTAAGATTCCACTCTTACGCGAGATTATGTCAAGTATTTTGAATACTGGATAAACATTTATACAGGTGAATACCGGCGTGCGAATACACTACTGGCCGTTAAAATGCTGCACCAAGAAGAAATGCAGATGACAAACGGGTATTCACTGAACAAACAAGAGGTGACCCAGATGTGTAACCAATGGCACCCCATACCATCACGCCGGATGATACGCCAGTATGGCGATGACGAATACACGCTTCCAATGTGCGTTCACCACGATGTCGCCGAACACGGATGTGACATCATGATGCTGTAAACGGAATCTGGATTCATCCGAGAAAATGACGTTTTGCCATTCGTGCACCAGGTTCGTCGTTGAGTACACCATCGGAGGCGCTCCTGTCTTTGATGCAGCGACAAGGGTAACCGCAGCCACGGTCTCCGAGCTGATAGTCCATGCTGCTGCAAACGTCGTCGAACTGTTCGTGCAGATGGTTGTTGTCTTGCAAACGTCCCCATCTGTTGACTAAGGGATCGAGACGTGGCTGCACGATCCGTTACAGCCATGCGGATAAGACCCTGTCATCTCTACTGCTAGTGATACGAGGCGTTGGGATCCAGCACAGCGTTCCGTATTATGTTCCTGAACCCACCGATTCCATATTCTGCCAACAGTCATTGGATCTCGACCAACGCGAGCAGCAATGTCGCGATACGATAAAGCGGAATCGCGATAGGCTACAATTCGACCTTTACCAAAGTCGGAAACGTGATGGTACGCATTTCTTCTCCTTACACGAGGCATGACAACAACGTTTCACCAGGCAACGCTGGTCAATTACTGTTTGCGTATGAGAAATCGATTGGAAACTTTCCTCGTGTCAGCACGTTGTAGGTGTCGCCACTGGTGGCAACTTTGTGTGAATGCTCTGAAAAGCTAATCATTTGCATCTTCTTCCTGTTGGTTAAATTTCGCGTCATCTTCGTGGTGTAGCAATTTTAATGGCCAGTAGTGTATAATGGTTGTTGCGCGCGTCCCAGAAGAGCATACCGCTCTCTTCATGAGTTTGAGAAACGTCGAATCATTCGCATGAGGGACACGGGAGCATCATGCCGACCGGTCGCACAGTCACTGGCTGTAGGGCAATGCCAGCGGAACGGGTGGTGACGGACTAGCGAGAACAGTGCGGCCCTTCCAGAAGGGCTATACCACGAACTGATGAAGTGATTCTTAAAACATCCTGGCAGATTAAAACTGTGTGCCGGACCGAGACTCGAACTCGGGACCTTTGCCTTTCGCGGGCAAGGGCTCTACCGACTGAGCTACCCAAGCACGACTCACGCCCCGCCCTCACAGCTGTACTTCTGCAAGTACCTCGTCTCCTACCTTCCAAACTTTACAGAAGCTCTCCTGCGAACCTTGCAGAACTAGCACTCCTGGAAGAAAGGATATTGCGCAGACATGGCTAAGCCACAGCCTGGGGCATGTTTCCAGAATGAGATTTTCACTCTGCAGCGGAGTGTGCGCTGATATGAAAGTTTCTGGCAGATTAAAACTGTGTGCCGGACCTTTGCCTTTCTCTCAGGAGTGCTAGCTCTGCAAGGTTCGCAGGAGAGCTTCTGTAAAGTTTGGAAGGTAGGAGACGAGGTACTGGCAGAAGTGAAGCTGTGAGGACGGGGCGTGAGTCGGGCTTGAGTAGCTCAGTCGGTAGAGCACTTGCCCGCGAAAGGCAAAGGTCCCGAGTTCGAGTCTCGGTCCGGCACACAGTTTTAATCTGCCAGGAAGTTTCATATCAGCGCACACTCCGCTGCAGAGTGGAAATTCTCATTCTGATGAAGTGATTGTTTGACGGGCTCTGAAGGGCAGAGAACAACAGAAATCCGAGCAGACCAGAAACACAGAAAATTTGAGAACTGTTACTCATTGTGGTGCCTACGAAAAGTTTTCAGTCCTTAACATTCACTTTCGTAAGGATTAGATTACTCTAACAATGTCATACATAAGGCCGTCATTCTTCTCCGCAACCAGTTCGCCAGTGAGACGGGAAGATCCGCCAATATATCGTAGAATGATTCTCCACCAGAGATTGTGTAATGTGGAGCTGGCATCGCAACCGGTTAGAGCCAGTGAGTCTGAAAGCCGCTGCCATTCCACACCCAGCTGCTCGCTCCGTCCTTTATGGCGTGCAGCCCGAAGCCGGTTCACGGACCACAGGCGCGCCCACGACTCACGACGCAGATTCGCCAGCCTCTCCCGCGACGCAATGGATTTCGGTAAACAGTCGTACATCGCCCCGGTGTGTTTGTTTCCGCGGGCCTGCCTTCGCGGAAAGACTGGTATTATCTCTGGCTTCCGTGCGTCATTCCACGTTCCCGCGTCCTGTTACTGCTGTAACAATGGAGCGGCGCAATACAGAACGTGTCGGCAGAAGCTGACACCGTTGGAAACTCACAGCTCCCTTCAAAACACGCTGTAAGCAGTGACGTTCACCCTTTGGTGCCAGGTCGCCGGAGAATAGAAACTGCGCGTCCATTGTGACCCGAAAAGAAACATTTCGAATTGTGGTGGTCATAAAGCATTCCAACGCTCCTGCTGAAGGCCTAGTTCCGGCGCGTCTTTTCTAACAAATAGCGAACTGCACTGACCACACACAAGAACACGTAGAACGGGTGACACGACAAGGCACTGCTTACGGCGATTCTCTTATTTAAATTGACTGAAAGACTGAGTTTAACTAATAGAAGTCCTACCTCCAGACTCAGTGTTCTCTTGTTATACGTAGTCAGTTCTGGTAATGTTACTCGGGTGAAGCATCCATGGTTGCCTAAAAATGAAAATCCCCGATTATACCAAAGGATCCAAGTCTTACTGGGGCCCTAAGTTTACACATGATTCACCTACACTATTGGTCATTAAAATTGCTACACCACGAAGATGACGTGCTACAGACGCGAAATTTAACCGACATGAAGAAGATGCTGTGATATGCAAATGTTTAGCTTTTCAGAGCATTCAGCCGGCCGAAGTGGCCGTGCGGTTAAAGGCGCTGCAGTCTGGAACCGCAAGACTGCTCCGGTCGCAGGTTCGAATCCTGCCTCGGGCATGGGGTGTTTGTGATGTCCTTAGGTTAGTTAGGTTTAACTAGTTCTAAGTTCTAGGGGACTAATGACCTCAGCAGTTGAGTCCCATAGTGCTCAGAGCCACTTGAACCATTTTTTTTTTCAGAGCATTCACACAAGGTTGGCGCCGGTGGCGACACCTACAACGTGCTGACACGAGGAAAGTTTCCAACCGATTTCTCATACACAAACAGCAGTTGACCGGCGTTGCCTGGTGAAACGTTGTTGTGACGCCTCGTGTAAGGAGGAGAAATGCGTACCATCACGTTTCCGACTTTGATAAAGGTCGGATTGTAGCCTATCGCGATTGCGGTTTATCGTATCGCGACACTGCTGCTCGCATTGGTCGAGATCCAATGATTGTTAGCAGAATATGAAATCGATGGGTTCAGGAAGGTAATACGGAACGCCGTACTGGATCCCAACGGCCATGTATCACTAGCAGTCGAGATGACAGGCATCTTATCCGCATGGCTGTAACGGGTCGTGCAGCCACGTCTCGATCCCTGAGTCAACAGATGGGGACGTTTGCAGGACAACCATCTGCACGCACAGTTCGACGACGTTTGCAGCAGCATGGACTAATATCTCGGAGACCACGGCTGTGGTTACCCTTGACGCAGCATCACAGACAGCAGCGCCTGCGATGGTGTACTCAACGACGAACCTGGGTGCACAAATGGCAAAACGTCATTTTTTGGGATGAATCCAGGTTCTGCTTGCAGCATCATGATGGTCGCATCCGCGTTTGGCGACATCGCGGTGAACGCACATTGGAAGCGTGTATTCGTCATCACCCGGCGTGATGGAATGGGGTGCCATTGGTTACACGTTTCGGTCACCTCTTGTTCGCATTGACGGCACTTTGAACAGTGGACGTTACATTTCAGATGTTTTACGACCCGTGGCCATACCCTTCATTCGATCCATGCGAAACCCTACATTTCACCAGGATAATGCACAACCGCATGTGGCAGGTCCTGTACGGGCCTTTCTGGATACAGAAAATGTTCGACTGCTGCCCTGGCCAGCACATTCTCCAGGTCTCTTGACAGGCACCCACATGCCTTGCTCATACTGTGGCATCAAGCAGTCAGGCCTGCAAGATGAGTGGTCTGCCAAGCGAGTGGGTTCATTCTCATTTATCGAGTAACATAAGCTCTAGTACTCCCAATTAAGTTACAAATTATTCTCCTGTTTGGATATTACGCAACGGAAACGGATAACGCACATCTGATTATTAGTGATTTACGCAACTCTGACTGTTCACTACGCACTGGCAATACCACATTTTCTTTCTTACCCAACGGATTTGATCAACACGTGGCCACCGCACTGAATATGAATGGCGCACACGTTATAAATTCTGGATATCATGACAACATACCATTTGAAGGAGAAGTCCACCAATCTTTTTCTTTTCACTATCTTTTTTATTCCGATAAATTCTATAACCTAAACACACCATTACATTTTCTACAACAATTGCACATGAGAAACTCCGCCCAGTGGGCATGGCTTTACATTGATGATTCTCTATCTTATGGTCTCGTAATTTATCCAACACTACAGTGCACTTTCTGGATAGGATGGTGGATTTTTTGCTATATCTCACACTTAGACTCTCACACCCATCATCACGAAAATTTCCTCCAGACCGAGCGGAACAAAAAGGAACATGCATAACCCACTGCCTCTGAAACTATCTTGTTACTCTCCCATGCAAACCACACATACTTAAATTACATGAAATACACCACACTGGCAACATGGAACACAACGCAAGGAATAGTCACAACGTTATAATCACATCACTTTCAGTTTCCCCACTTCAATTAGTATTCATCCCAGTTTCACACGATACTGCCCCACTTCGTAACTTTTCTCTCCTTCTACGAACTCTGGAGGATATATGCACATCTTCCTGTGCAATGCAAGCCAAGTGCGTTGCTGGATAGACGGCTGACTCACCTTGCTTCACTCTCAGAGTATTAGAGTTTGAATCCAGCGCCACACGGAAACATAACACGCAATGTAATATTAAGATCATATTCGTCACACACGCGAGTCCTCAACTGATACCATGGACGAGTACTTCTCCTTATCCTTTGTCTCATACACAGATTGTGACTCACACAGTACTCACCACGTGGAAGTACTCGTCTCTAATTTCAAGTCCTGCACACACCATTTCTTAAATATTTCCAACTTATAGTACACACGCCAGTAATTCAGCTTAACTTATGCACTCAGAAGTATTTCAACTTATTGCTACACGTGATTTCATTGTGACCGTTGGTCACTTCTGAAGATTACTACGATCCCCTTAATATTACCTGCCTGACATTTAATTCTCCCCACAAAAGTTCCTGAAATAGAGAAATTATTATTCCAAACTACTCTTAAGTATTCCACATGCATACCATTCTCTCCACTCTTTTGTCTTTACAGAGCACACCTAAGACTGGTCTTACCAACACAAGATCCAGCACCAGAGTGCTGAAACATGGCCGTTCTTCAGGTCATCTCGCACCTCCGTCGATGTGGGGGAACACTATGCTACCGTATTGGTCAGCCACATTTCAGGCCCTCAAAGCTCAGGTAAAATTCACCTCTTTGGTTCCACCAAAGGTGACCAAAGGACCGTCTCAAAGATGGTCATATATTGCACATTCACTATCTGCGGTCAGCAGACGACCATCCATTCATTCATTTCGCAGATCTCACCAAACTGGATATAGGGATTTATTTTGCACATGTGATCAATTAAATAAATAAATTGTCCTTCTTTCCTACACTGGTATCCGGCTTCGGTGTATTAAGTGAAATTGAGTTATTATTATAAAAAATATGTTGTTATGACAGGAATAACGAAGAATGTTGTATCTATTTTCAATGTCGGGCGGTACTGTGCCCTTTAACTCTCACCAATTTAAAACGTCTGGTCAACAGTGGCCGAGCAACTGCCTCGTCACAATACGCCAGTCACTACTCTTGATGAACTGTGGTATCGTGTTGAAGCTGCATACGCAGCTGTACCTGTACACGCCATCCAAGCTCTGTTTCACTCAATGCCCAGGCGTATCAAGGCCGTTATTACGGCCAGAAGTGGTTGTTCTGGGTACTGATTTCTCATGATCTATACACCCAAAGCCGGCCCCGGTGGCCGAGCGGTTCTAGGCGCTTCAGTCCGGAACCGCGCAATTGCTACGGTCGCAGGTTCGAACTATGCCTCGGGCATGGATGTGTGTCATGTCCTTAGGTTAGTTAGTTGGAAGTAGTTCTAAGTTCTAGGGGACTGATGACCTCAGATGTTAAGTCCCATAGTGCTCAGATCCATTTGAACCACACACACCGAAATTGCGTGAAAATGTAATCACATGTCAGTTCTAGTATAATATATTTGTCCAATGAATACCCGTTTATCATCTGCATTTCTTCTTGGTGTAGCGATTTTAATGACCAGTAGTGTACTTCCTACAACAATCAAATTTCGGTCTCTCTGGGGGCGTAACGATTCCGAGGAACACTGCACCAAAACAAGCAATAATTATCACTAGAGAAAACAACAACATTCGAACGTGGAATCCGCCGTTTTATTACAGCAGATCTAGATCTCAACTGTTCCATAGCCATCCTCCCTGCACAATACAAGGGTGATATTAACCGAAAGTGTCACGTAGTAAAGAATATTGGTTGGTTTAGAAAATACGGGAGTCTAATATGAGATTATGTTAGACTCCTGTATGTTCTACATGAACCAATATTGCTTACTACGTGATATTTTCGACTAATGTCAGAGGTACACATTACGCTTCACGTATTAACCCTGAATAGCCGCCCCTGCCGCAGGGACGAGAGGGGGGGGGGGGGGGGAAATGTGCGGGGAGACGGGTAAAGGGGAAGGGACAGGAACATCATTCGGTGACCCTCTGCCAGTAACATCGTCAAATCCATAGTGACAGTCAGTTTTAATATTACCTGGACTCATTTATTACATGAATGTGTTGCCTTGCCGTGTTCCATTCTGATTCGTTTCCGCAGATGCAATGTTTCGAAAATTAACATATCAAGTTTCTTGCCATGCTCATTTACGTGAGTACACATACCGTTATTGTGGTCGCTTTTTTCGAGCGTGTTTCCTAAGTTCCATACCGGCTCTGGCAAAAAAATCACGCATGAGTTACATGAACGTCTCGTCTGTGTGGAACGAAACCTTGGTCGATCACTTTGGTAGTGATCAGTACCATTCTGGCCACCAAGGTGAATCTCATCATAATTTAAATCATCGCTGTGGAGTAGGTGACTGGGAATACGTCAGAAATGTCAGTGGCTTGTCACCCCAACAAGAGATGGAAGACCTCGACTACAAACACTTCTTGTCACTGCGAAAGTTCAAAGTTCTCATAAATTCTCTCCGTGGCGTCTGTCCAAGAGCGTAGCTTCAGCAGTTCCACTTTTCATTCCCCTTCACACGGCCATTTTTCCGACGACTTTAATCCATGCGTATCTACTGGGAGGCAGGGCCTGCAATAGAACACTGGTCTCAAGTGTATGTCGTACCTAGACTTCTGCCAAATGTTTCGCTCGGCTTATTGCACTGAAGAGACGCAAGCTCTCGACGAACATGGAATAATTGTGTTACGCAGTTATAACTAATCAGAATTTTCGAGTGCCGCAAAGTTTTTCCAAACGAGTATCGTTCTACGGCTCCGAAAGCCGATATCAATGATGTTTCCTTGAATGGTTTGCACGCTGACGCTTGTTGACGGCTCAGTATTGAAATATGCAGGAATTTACGGAAGGTGTGCACTTCCGTCACTCTGAACGACTCTCTTCAGTGTCGTTGGTTCCGTTCTTGCAGGATCTTTTTCAGGCCGCAGCGATGTCGAATATTTGATGTTTTACCGGATTCCTGATATTCACGGTACACTCGCGAAAAGGTCGTACGGGAAAATCCCCACTTCATCCCTACCTCGGAGATGGTGTGTCCCATCTATCGTGAGCCGACTATAACACCGCGTTCAAACTCACTTAAATCTTGATTAGCTGCCACTGTAGCAGCTATAACCATCTAACAACTCCGCCAGACACTTGTTGTCTTATATAGTCGTTGCCGGCCCCAGTGCCGTATTCTGCCTGTTTACACATCTCTGTATTTGAATATGCATGCCTATACCAGTTTCTTTGGCGCTTCAGTGTAAATTAAATAATGTGACTAGTGATGAAAAAATCATGCAGAATCCTCTTACTTATCGCGAAAGCTAACCACTTCAACACGACGAAATATTACAGCCAGAACCTTCCCACTGGTACATCCGGTACATAACAGATGGGTGAAACTTGTCTTGCGATTTCCGCGGAATTGCCAAATTACTACATTCACATTATGTTGTTTTAATCTGCTACTAAAGGTGTACAAAGTTTGCAGTAAATCCGTGATTCCAACGTGTCCTCCCATTGTGAGACACATAATTTAGATGGGTGGATGCAAGGACGATCTGGAGGCATCCAAAGCTTGCTCCAGGAACTAGATACACCAGTGGCCATTAAAATTGCTACACCAAGAAGAAATGCAGATGACAAACGGGTATTCATTGGAGAAATATATTATACTAGAACTGACATATGATTACATTTTCACTCAATTTGGGTGCATAGATCTTGAGAAATCAGTACCCAGAACAACCACCTCTGCCCGTAATGACGGCCTCGATACGCCTGGGCATTGAGTCAAACAGAGCTTGTGTGGCGTGTACAGGTACAGCTACCCACGTAGCTTCAACACGATACCACAGTTCATCAAGAGTAGTGACTGGAGTATTGTGACGAGCCAGTTGCTTGGCCCCATTGACCAGACCAGATCTGGAGAATGTGCTGGCCAGGGCAGCAGTCGAACATTTTCTGTATCCAGAAAGGCCCCTACAGGACCTGCATCATCCGGCCGTGCATTATCCTGCTGAAATGTAGGGTTTCGCAGGGATCGAATGAAGGGTAGAGCCACGGGTCGTAACACATCTGAAATGTAACGTCCACTGTTCAAAGTGCCGTCAATGCGAACAAGAGGTGACCGAGACGTGTTACCAATGGCACCCCATACCACCACGCCGGGTGATACGCCAGTATGGCAAGGACAAATAGACGCTTGCAATGTGCGTTCACCGCGATGTCGCCAATCACGGATGCGACCATCATGTCCGACTTTGATAAAGGTCGAATTGTAATCTATCGCGATTGCGGTTTATCGTATCGCGACATTGCTGCTCGCGTTGGTCGAGATGCAATGATTGTTAGCAGAATATGGAATCGGTGGGTTCAGGAGGGTAATACGGAACGCCGTGCTGGGTCAAGCAACAGAACCTTGATTCATCCGAAAAAATGACGTTTTGCCTTTCGTGCACGCAGGTTCGTCGTTGAGTACACCATCGCAGGCGCTCGTGTCTGTGGTGCAGTGAAGGGTAACCACACCCACGGTCTCCAAGCTGATGGTCGATGCTGCTGCGAACGTCGTCGAAGTGTTTGTGCAGGTGGTTGTTGTCTTGCAAACGTCCCCATCTGTTGACTCAGGGATCGAGACGTGGCTGCACGATCCGTTACAGCCATGCGGATAAGTTGCCTGTCATCTCGACTGCTAGTGATACGAGGCCGTTGGGATCCAGCACGGTGTTCCGTATTACCCTCCTGAACCCACCGATTCCATATTCTGCTAACAATCATTGCATCTCGACCAACGCGAGCAGCAATGTCGCGATACGATAAACCGCAATCGCGATAGATTACAATTCGACCTTTATCAAAGTCGGAAACGCGATGGTACGCATTTCTCCTCCTTACAAGAGGCATCACAACAACGTTTCGCCAGACAACTCCGGTCAGCTGCTGTTTGTGTATGAGAAATCGGTTGGAAACTTTCCTCGTGTCAGCACGTTGTAGGTGTCGCCACCGGCGCCAACCTTGTGTGAATGCTCTGAAAAGCTAATCACTTGCATATCACAGCATCTTCTGTCCTGTCGGTTAAATTTCGCGTCTGTAGCAAGTCATGTTCGTGGTGCAGCAATTTTAATGGGCAGTAGTGTAGAATATGAGTGGAGTGACTCCTCAGCTTCGGAATGAAGAACACGACGACGACTACAATGAGTAATACGGATTTGCTGGTTGGCACGGAGGAACTCTGTTGCAGACAGCTCACCGGTTTGTTTGGACGCGTATTCAGTGAGATGTGGCGAGCTGTCACGGTGCAGCCTGTGGCCGCTGACTTGCGACTGGCGGAACGGCGGGTGCCCGGGTCGGTCGTCGACCCCTGACCCGGCGGAGGTGGAGGCGGAGGCGGCGCGGCCGCAGCACTGCTAGGCATAACGCAAGCCGGCGCTCCGCCTGAGAGGAAACAAGGCGCTGTCAGCGTCTGGCTCGTTCCCGCCGCCGTCTGCAGAACACAGTCCCGCTGCGGACGACATAAGCCGCCGTGTGGCTCAACAGCTGCGCGATTCGATACCAGCAAGACGATGCTCTCCGGACTACACTAGTGTACAAAATTAAAGCAACTGTAACACCCCACTCGTCACGTATCTGGTTTTGGCGTGTGTTCACCCCAGTTAATTGACTAACAGATCAAGAAAGAGTGCAAAACTGCCGCAATATCGGATGAAACAAAGAAAGTAATAAGGCCCTGTGACTCCTGATTGAACTGCGGTGGCAGTGTTGACATTAATTGATTCGGAATTGATCCCTTTCAATTAAAAGTGGTGTACATTGATGTTATTTTCAGCTATTGAACACCAGATGCAAATGTTGTACATAAAATTAATTAAGAAAGTGACTTGCGATTTAAACTACTTGATTGAAAACAGATGCAATCGATTAGCACAAATTTATTTTAAATCACGACGTGCAATCACAACATTACATGACTCTCGCAACAGGCAGTGGGAACAAATTGCGTTTACGTGGAGCAAAGCGCGATAAATCAAAATTAATTCCTATCGACTGACCCAAGTGTAATGCCAAGTGCGAGAAGAATTCTACAATACACGACCTATGAAACCCTCGTGGAAACTTTGCTGACGTGATCCAACAAATTAAGCAGTGGCCTAACACAAGCTGGATCGGGCGCAATATCACCGAACTCAGCGTGGCGGGGCGGCGTCGTTGTGCGGACGTCGGCCGACCTCGTGGTGCTGCAAGGCTGCGCGTGTCTATTCACTCCTAGCTATCTTGCTCAGTACATAGCTGAACGAAAACTTTCTATCTCCAGGCTCAATCATTCCGTTTGCTAAGCCCTAAACTGCAGAGATGCTCGCTCTCTCTCAGGCAAGCTGAGTAAAGAACGCCGCATCTCCACTCTAGGCAAGCTGGGAATGGAAGAAAAAAACCTCTACGGAGACTTCTGCCGGTCCACCCTCCGCCTCGGTTTCCCCTCCAGCAAAATCACTTACACCAATTGCAGCGCAAGTAGCGTTAATTATGCGTCGCTTCCCAGCACCGACCAATGCCTGCTCTGGGAAGTGAACAAATTCCCACAAAATTTCCCTTCCTCTCAACTTCTGCTATTTAGCTCCTCCCAGGCCACCCATCAAGGTTAGCATCTGCATAAAACACGAATTTTTCCGAAATTCTGACTCCTAGGAGAGTACTTCAAATTCCTTGGTCCTACGTTCCCATCAGAGGCCGGCGTATTTCTGCATATGGCAGAAAGAGCACTAATCCAAAGTGCTATGCTCCAGACTAGTGTTTCCGAGCTTTTCAGAGACCATTACTCTCGAGTGCTATCAAACATTAGCTGGTACACCCTTCCGCCCACCATCACCGTCAGTACTGAACTAAACTTTAGAATAAAGAGAATTTTTTGGGAATACTTTCATTTTTAAAATAACAAACTATGAAGAGCCTGGATGGCGTGTACAGGTACAGCTGCCCATGCAGCTTCAACACGATACCACAGTTCATCAAGAGTAGTAACTGGCATATTGTGACGAGCCAGTTGCTCGGCAACCATTGACCAGACGTTTTCAATTGGTGAGAGATCTGGAGAATTTGCTGGCCAGGGCAGCAGTCGAACATTTTCTGTATCCAGAAAGGCCCGTACAGGACCTGCAACATTCGGTCGTGCATTATCCTGCTGAAATGTAGGGTTTCACAGGGATCGAATGAAGGGTAGAGCCACGGGTCGTAACACATCTGAAATGTAATGTCCACTGTTCAAAGTACCGTCAGTGCGAACAAGAGGTGACCGAGACGTGTAACCAATGGCACCCCATACCATCACGCTGGGTGATACGCCAGTATGGTGATGACGAATACACGCTTCCAATGTGCGTTCACCGCGATGTCGCCAAACATGGATGCGACCATCATGATGCTGTAAACAGAACCTGGATTCATCCGAAAAAATTACGTTTTGCCATTCGTTCTCCAGGTTCGTCGTTGACTACACCATCGCAGGTGGTCCTGTCTGTGATGCACCGTCAAGGGTTGCCGCAGCCATGTCTCTGAGCTGATAGTCCATGCTGCTGCAAATGTAGTCCAACCGTTCCTGCAGATGATTGTTGTCTTGCAAACGTCCCCATCTGTTGACTCAGGGATCGAGACGTGGCTGCACGATCCGTTACAGCCATGCGGATAAGATGCCTGTCATCTCGACTGCTAGTGATACGAGGCCGTTGGGATCCAGCACGGCGTTCCGTATTACCCTCTTTGAACCCACCGATTCCATATTCTGCTAACAGTCATTGGATCTCGACCAACGCGAGCAGCAATGTAGCGATACCATAAACGGCAATCGCGATAGGCTACAATCCGACCTTTATCAAAGTCGGAAACGTGATGCTACGCATTTCTCCTCCTTACACGAGGCATTACAGCGTTTCATCAGGCAACGCCGGTCAACTGCTGTTTGTGTATGAGAAATCGGTTGGAACCTTTTCTCATGTCAGCACGTTGAAGGTGTCGCTACAGGCGCCAACGTTGTGTGAATGCTCTGAAAAGCTAATCATTTGCATATCACAGCATCTTCTTCCTGTCGGTTAAATTTCACGTTTGTAGCACGTCACCTTCGTGGTGTAGCAATTTTAATGGGCAGTAGTGTATTTCAGTGGACGAACGCCCAGCGCGAATACTTTCGACAGTCGCAGCTCTTCGGTTCTACCCCGCACATCTAGGCCAATTTGAGGTGCTGACAGTTTACTAGATTCCTATGTCATTCAGGAACGCCAATCGCGACCTGCGGCGTAACTGCGGTATGGCGAGAAATTCAAATTTAAGCGCCGCACCCTCTCTCCCACTTATCGGGACTCTGTTTTCTTTTCTTTTTTCATCTTGTGCCTGGTGCTCGCGTCAGAGGTCTGGCGCACCCGAGTGTTGCAGGAACCGCGCAGTGGAGGCGCATTGGTCTCTTATCAGCTGTACCGCACAGTCAGCAATTACCATTCCATGTTTTCGTAACCTCAGCACACGTCACTCCACACGACCTACCGCTCTCGCGGTAACAATATCGGCTACGCAAGCGAGCTTGTCACAATCTTATATGATTATTGGAACAGGGTAAACATCGAGACAAATGGGTCTTATTTGCATATGGCACCGAAATAGGGTACAAAGAGCACTAATCCAAAGTGTCGTGGTCTAGACCAGTGTTTCCCAGCCTTTCAGAGAGCTATTAAACATTAGCTGGTACACCCTTCGGCCCATCATCACAGTCAGTACTGAACTAAACTTTAGAATAAAGAGAATTTCTTGTGAATACTTTCATTTTTGAAATAACGAACTATAAATGACATTTAGCTTTTGTAGATGTCTCATTAAACTAAGTATTAAACAGTGACTCAATGACACTACTGGTGCTACCTATTGCTAACAACCTTTCTTAGAGAATGATAAAGCGATTCTCAGTGCATCCCGAGTGCCACTTACAACTGCTTCTCACTAAAGAAAGCTAACTATCCATATGGAGGACAGACACCTATTATGCATCCTCTGCTTCACTCATCTCCCTGACGACACACCTGCTATGCCCAAACCCTAAACTCCCATTTAAAATCAATCAAATTAAAATATGCGCTCAATAATTGGACACAATGTTTATACCTCTTTACTTCTGAACTGGCAGAAGACTTCAGGATGTCGATGCTTTGTGCCTGACCACTGCCAATGTAAGAGTCATATCTACATCTACACAGACACTCCGCGAGCCACCGTACGGTGCGTAGCGGAGGGTAATTAGTATTGCAGTGTACGCCCTGCACCAGCGCAGTAGCCATTACATAGCTATTGCTGCGCTGCGGTGTCAAATAATTTACTGTTGTGAAGTGAATAATGCAGCAATTTATGGTCTGTTGCGGAAACTACGTACAACTCCGAGAAGGCGTCTTCATTACACACTTGAGCTTATGTAATAAATATGTTTCAGTTGCACTGTACAATGCGCAAAATGTGAGGAAGGTGGTGTTTATATAGAAACCTTCCCGTGTCCTCTATATCTCTTTTGCTAGGCAACATTCCCTTCTACAATAACCTATGAAACATTGCCTTAGGATCTGTATCTCTTGCTTAATGATAACAAATGAAATCTTCCCTTTGAAATGAATTCTCTTTCTCAATAAAAGTAAGTGCAATCTTCGCATACAAATTTAAATGCTGCTTATTAAAAGTGCTTTGCTGATTACTTCGACGGAATGTAGAATGTGTCGTCGTCGTGGCCCTCAGTCGTTACCTGCAATAACCCAAAACTGTTCCTTACCTTTTTTACTGTTACTGGATCGCCAACTGACTGTTACATCGAACTGCGACATGAATATACTTACTCTGTTTTACTATACTCTGTTAGCTGCTGGTGGACTGTCATAATAAGTGGCTGTATTTATTACGAAAGCTGACGCTATTCTTTAATAGCAAAGTTGACGTTATTAATTAATTTGACTGAAGTTACGTAATTCACAGTTAAACTTTTTCTTGACAACAGTAAAATTTTGCAAAGTTTTACGTTGATGGTTTTTGGGACGGATTATAATCAGTAACGCAGTATTGCTGGCAAAAATTAATTATATTTTGAAAACGATTCTTCAAATATTTACTGTTGGTAATGAAATGATTTTACAAACGTTCAAATGGGACTTCCTTTTTGCAATAATCTTACAACTAGCATTGCGCAAACATACCTTCAGTAGTCTCGAGTTTCTCAAAAAAAAAAAAAAAAAAATAAATAAATAAATTTCAATAATATTAGTTCCTCTTATGATAATAGTTAGTTGATGTCTATGTACATCCGTTTATCATCTCTTGTAAGTCATAGCTGGTGGCTGGCAGGTACGCTGCTCCTCTCAACCTCTCGCTTCAGACCTGCTACCGACTCGCTTCACATCTCGCACACTACTGACTTCCTACGAACGCTTAAGTGCGGCCTCTCCCGCCAACAATGCTTTCTGGTGCAGACAATGCCTGCTACCATTAGAAAATGTAACAAAGGGTGGTCTTTCCCGTTCTTTTCTTAAAACGTTTCCATACGCGGTCTCTCCCGGCCTTTTTAAAATTATATCAATGTGCGGTCTCTCCCGCCAACAATACTTTGGTGCAGACATTCCCTGCTACCAGAATTATCTCCAAAATGATAAATATTAATTATTCCTACTTAATCCTATTAATAAAATATAAACATATTTCATAAATTGTGGTTTGACAATAGAAATATACTTATGTCTTACAATATATTCGTTTCACAAGCTGTCACCTCCATCACACTGTGTGACACGGTAATACCAGAATGACATTTTCACTCTGCAGCGGAGTGTGCTCTGACATGAAACTTCCTGGCAGATTAAAACCGTGTGACCGACCGAGACTCGAACTCGGGACCTTTGCCTTTCGCGGGCAAGTACTCTACCATGTGAGCTACCGAAACACGACTCACGCCCGGTCCTCACAGCAAGTTTGGAAGGTAGAAGACGAGATACTGGCAGAAGTAAAGCTGTGAGGACCGGGCGTGAGTCGTACTTCGGTAGCTCAGATGGTAGAGTACTTGCCCGTGAAAGGCAAAGGTCCCGAGTTCGAGTCGCGGTCGGGCGCACAGTTTTAATCTGCCAGGAAGTTTCACGTTAATACTAGTTGGTATATGAAAAAAATTAATTATCGCTGACCTATGGTAATCAAAAACAACGGCCTTGCCGCAATGGTAAAACCGGTTCCGGTCAGATCACCGAAGTTAAGCGCTAGCTGGGCTAGCATTTGGATGGGTGGCCGCCAAGAGCTGTTGGCAAGCGGGATGTACCCAGCCCTTGTGAGGCCAATTGAGCAGCTACTTCACTGAGAAGTGGTGTTACTGGTGACGAAAACTTAGAACGACCGGCAGAACGTTGTGCTGACCGCATACCCCTTCATACGCGCATCCAATGACTCCTGTCGGCTGAAGATGACACGGCGGTCGGTCGGTACCGCTGGACCATCCGAGGCCTGTTCTGATGAAGTTTAGAGAGTACGTAACTCATGTAATCACTAATACGGTCTTACGAAATAGTGATAATAGTAATCTTTTAAAACAGTTTAGTTTCGTGACAGAACTCTGTTGTTTATACCTCTCAAAAAAAAAAAAAAAAAAAAAAAAAAAAAAAAAAAAAAAAAAAAAAAAAAAAAGATTCAAATGGCTCTGAGCACTATGCGACTAAATATCTGAGGTCATCAGTCCCCTAGAACTTAGAACTACTTAAACCTAACTAGCCTAAGGACAGCACACACATCCATGCCCGAGGCAGGATTCGAACCTGCGACCGTAGCGGTCGCGCGGTTCCACACTGTAGCGCCGGGAACCGCTCGGCCACATCGGCCGGCTGGAAAGTACATTTTATCCCTCAGGGCGTAATTGCCACCATGTCGGCAATCACTGCTCTAGACGAAGCAGGCTTTCTGAAAGACTAATCAGCAGTCCCAAGAGCAGCACTTGCTTTTTTAACACTGTAGAAGTGTCGAGAAAGCACGAACAACCACTGTTCGTACAGGTAACTGAATTTCACGGTGGTCTTGGCACTAAGCTGACGAGTACACGGCGGAGGGTACTTCGTACCAGTACCTGCAGTTTTGTGCCGTATTCCATTCGTGTACTGTCATCACCGTTTGCTTTTTTTCATTCTACGCTTCTGTTGAAGCCCTGTGTAGGCTGATACCCGGTAACGTTTTGAGGCGTTTTGTCATTGTCACAAATGAAAATGAAATTTTAACAATAATATCATTCACGTTCCCTGAAGGCAAAAGCCAATTTTTTCGAATCCAGATTCTCTAAGTTCACTCAATAAGCTTTCGTGAGAAGTATGTCGTCATTACTGCATAGATTCACATTTAAGACCTCCGAGCATTTATGTTACAGTTTCATACGGACCAATATCGGCTAGTTAGTTGCTAGCAGTGCGACTGAATCCGTTGTGTGTCTGCAGTCCTGCCTACTTGATGAAGAGTATTCTAGAACAGATTGTAGTGGCGCCTTGTACATGATTTCATTTAGAGATGTACCCCACTTCCCCAGAGCCCTAGCAACGAATTAAAGTCTTCTAATCGCCTTTCCTAATACTGTTATTACGTAATCGTCCCATTTATATGGCCTCTGACGATTATTAGAGATATAAGATGTTCACCGCTGTTCTTAGAGTCTGCTTATTTGGGCATCATCGTGCTTAAAGAGAGCTGCCAGTCACTGTATCACTTCTAGGCGCTCAGTCCGGAACTGCATGACAGCTACGGTCGCAGGTTCGAATCATGCCTCGGGCATGGATGTGTGTCATGTCCTTAGGTTAGTTAGATTTAAGTAGTTCTAATTTCTAGGGGACT
Organism: Schistocerca serialis cubense; assembly: GCF_023864345.2. Taxonomy (NCBI): domain Eukaryota; kingdom Metazoa; phylum Arthropoda; class Insecta; order Orthoptera; family Acrididae; genus Schistocerca; species Schistocerca serialis. Next base: position 759,523,440 of record NC_064642.1, on the reverse strand, counting down.
GATGACCACAGATGTTAAGTCCCATAGTGCTCAGAGCCATTTGAACCATCTGAACCACTGTATCACGCGGAAATTTTGTGTTTTGCATTTCGTTACGATCGTCCTGTGCCGATGCATTCCTGCAGACAGCAGCACTGTGAGTCAGCATTCGGATGGTGCCGCTGATGCTCCCTGACAGATTGTGTACGTGTCTGGAAAACATTAGAGGAGTTGTTATGCTTCCGTGGGGGCACACCAGATGTCAGATGCGGAACACGCGCTGTTCACTGTGACGTACTGCATTCTGTTCCTCAAATATTCGTCAGTTTAATCGTGTTTCTGCGAAGAAAGTCAGTGTTATTGAGTCTGAGCTAGTGCTCGACAATGTGGCACCCCGTCTATATCTCTACTGCGCAGTTCACACGTTAAGTGCCTGGCAGAGAGTTCTCCGAACAACTTAGGAAGCTCATTCTATCACGATGGTCGTTCCTCTGTCATTCTATCACGATGGTCGTTCCTCTGTAAGTAGAGGGGAGTCAACAAAATATTTCCGCCTTCGGACGAGAAAGTAGGGGATTTAAATTTCGTGAAAAGACCTCGTCGCAAAGGTGAACGCCTGTTTTTAATTATTGCCATCCCAAGTCGTCTATAATATCTCTCCTATTTTGCTATAATACAAAACAAGTTGCCCTTCTTTGCATTACCGGATGTCGACCGTCAGTCCATAACGCGCAGACTTACTCCACAACAGGGCGGACAAGCGTAGTGAAGCCAGTCTCTTCAGTAGACCTGTTGTATTTTCTAAGTGTTCTACCAATAAATCGCAATCTTTCGTTGGGGTTCTGCACAACACTTACTGTGTGATGGTTCCAGTTTAAGTTGTTCGTAAATGTAATCCTCAGGTACTTAGTTCCATTGACAGTCTTTAAATTTGTATGATTGATCGTGTAATAGAAATTTAACGGATCCCTTTTACTACTCACATGGATGATCCCACACTTTTTATTGTTAAGGATCAATTGCCACTTTTCGCATAATTTACGTACCTTGCACAAATATTTTTGTAACTGGTTTTGAACTGCTGATAACTTTGTTAGGTAAACGGGAGAATCAATTGTAAGTAATCTAAGACGACCGTTCAAATTGTCTTCTATTCATTTATATAGATTAGAAACAACGAAGGGCCTATAGCAATTCCTTCGGGAATTTCAGATGTCACTTCTGTTTCACTCGGATGACTTTCCGTCAATTATTACGAACTGTGACCTTTCTGACAGGAAATCACGAATCCAGTCACACATCTGTGACGATACTCCTTAGGCACGATATTTAATTAGAAGCCGCTTGTGAGGAACGGTGTCGAAAGCCTTTTGGAAATCTAAAAATATGCAATCAGTCTGACATCTCCTATGGATAGCACTCATTACTTCGCGAGAATTAGGATACGTTTGTGTTTCGCAAGAAGCCGGCCGGAGTGGCCGTGCGGTTCTAGGCGCTACAGTCTGGAACCGAGCGACCGCTCCGGTCGCAGGTTCGAATCCTGCCTCGGGAATGGATGTGTGTGATGTCCTTAGGTTAGTTAGTTTTAATTAGTTCTAAGTTATAGGCGACTGATGACCTCAGAAGTTAAGTTGCATAGTGCTCAGAGCCATTTGAACCATTTTTTGTTTCACAATAACGAAATTTTCCGAATCCGTGCTAGTTACGAGCGAATAGGTAATTTCCTGCGAGTCACTTCATGGTGTTCGGATACCGTATGTGTCCGAAATCCTACTGCAAATCCACGTCAGTAATGTGGATCTGTAATTCGGCGGATTTCTTGTATTTCCTTTCTTGTGTATTGCTGTGATTTTTGCAGTTTTCCAGTAATTAAGGACGGATCTCTCGTCGAGCGAGCGGTTATACACGATGGTCCACTGATGGAGACCGGCCCAAATATCTCACGAAATAAGCGTCAAACGAAAAAACCTACAAAGAACAAAACTTGTCTAGCTTGAATGGGGAAACCAGATGACAATATGGTTGGCCCGCTAGATGGCGCTGCCGTAGGTCAAACGGATATCAACTGCATTTTTTTAAAGTAGGAACCTCCATTTTTTATTACATATTGGTTTAGTACATAAAGAAATATAAATGTTTTAGTTGGACCACTTTTTTCGCTTTGTGATAGATAGCGCTGTAATAGTCACAAACACATGGCTCACAATATTAGACGAACAGTTGGTAACAGGTAGGTTTTTTAAATTAAAATATAGAACGTAGGTACTATTGAACATTTTATTTCGGTTGTTCCAATGTGATACATGTACCTTTGCGAACTTATCATTTCTGAGAACGCATACCACATTAATGCAATAAATGCTCAAAATGATGTCCGTCAACCTCTATGCATTTGGCAATACGTGTAAAGACATTCCTCTGAACAGCGAGTAGTTCGCCTTCCATAATGTTCGCACATGCATTGACAATGCGCTGACGCATGTTGTCAGGCGTTGTCGGTGGATCACGATAGCAAACATCCTTCAACATGCGGGCCATGGTATGGTGCTTCAATCCACCTGTCATGAAATATGCTAGTCAATACCGCCTCAACCGCCCGCAAGCTATGTGCCGGATTTCCATCATGTTGGAAGTACATCGCCATTCTGTCATGCAGCGAAACAACTTGTAGTAACATCGGTAGAACATTACGTAGGAAATCAGCATGTGTTGCACCATTTAGATTGCCATCGATAATATGGGGGCCAATTATCCGTCCTCCCATGATGCTGCACCATACATTAACCCGCCAAGGTCGCTGATGTTCCACTTGTGGCAGCCATCGTGGATTTTCCGTTGCTCAATAGTGCATATTATGCCGGTTTACGTTACCGCTTTTGGTGAATGACGCTTTGTCGCTAAATAGAACGCGTGCAAAAAATCTGTCATAGTCCCGTAATTTCTCTTGTGCCCAGTGGCAGAACTGTACACGACGTTCAAAGTTCCGTTGCTCAATAGTGCATATTATGCCGGTTTACGTTATCGCTTTTGGTGAATGACGCTTTGTCGCTAAATAGAACGCGTGCAAAAAATCTGTCATAGTCCCGTAATTTCTCTTGTGCCCAGTGGCAGAACTGTACACGACGTTCAAAGTTCCGTTGCTCAATAGTGCATATTATGCCGGTTTACGTTATCGCTTTTGGTGAATGACGCTTTGTCGCTAAATAGAACGCGCGCAAAAAATCTGTCATAGTCCCGTAATTTCTCTTGTGCCCAGTGGCAGAACTGTTCACGACGTTCAAAGTCGTCGCCATGCAGTTCCTGGCGCATTGAAATATAGTACGGGTGCTATCGATGTTGATGTAGCATTCCCAACAACGACGTTTTTGAGATTCCAGTTTTTCGCGCAATTTGTCTGCTACTGATGTGCGGATTAGCCGCGACAGCAGCTAAAACACCTAGTTGGGCATAATCATTTGTTGCAGGCAGTGGTTGACGTTTCACATGTGGATGAACAGTTCCTGTTTCCTTATGTAACGTAACTATCCGGCGAACGGTGCGGACACTTGGATGATGTCGTCCAGGATACCGATCGGCATACATAGCACACGCCCGTTGGGCATTTTGACCACAACAGCCATACATCAACACGATATCGACCTTTTGCGCAATTGGTAAACGGTCCATTTTAACACGGGTGATGTATCACGAAGCAAATACCGTCCGCACTGGTGGAATATTACGTGATACCACGTACGTATACGTTTGTGACTATTACATTGCCATCTATCACGAAGCGAAAAAAGTGGTCCAACTAAAACATTCATATTTCTTTACGTACTACACGAATATGTAATAAAAAATGGGGGTTCCTATTTTAAAAAACGCAGTTGATATCCGTTTGACCTATGGCAGCGCCATCTAGCGGGCCAACCATAGCGTCATCTAGTTTCCTCCTTCAAGCTAGACGAGTTTCGTTCTTTGTAGTTTTTTCGTTTGATGCTTATTTCGAGAGATATTTGGCCCGGTCACTATCAATGGACCACCCTTTACATGATTAATAAATATGGAACTATTACACTGAGCGTACTTCGAAAGGAACATAACTGGTATACAGTTTGGACCGGAAGACATGCCTTTGGTAACTTATTTAAGTCCAAACCCTTCGGAAATCTAGGAGGACGTAACCTTACTATTGACCGACATCTGCTTCTTGCAACAGAGCTGCAACTGCAGGGATGAATGGGTAAAAGTTTAGAATGAAAACTGAGACAAAACATACCGTAAGTGCAGGGATGTCGAAGGCAACAACATACAGGACCGTACTGAGTACTACAGCGTGCGGAGGTGGAGCCTAGAGTGGCAGCAACGGTGTAGAGATTGCTTTGCGAACACTGAACAGTGCACGACGCCGCCACATCATAATCCACCCCACATTACTGGTCATTAAAAATAACTACACCACGAAGATGACGTGCTACAGACGCGAAATTTAACCGACAGGAAGAAGATGCTGTGATATGCAAATGATTAGCTTTTCAGAGCATTCACACAACGTTGGCGCCGGTGGCGACACCTACAACGTGCTGACATGAGGAAAGTTTCCAACCGATTTCTCACACACAAACAGCAGTTGACCGGCGTTGCCTGGTGAAACGTTGTTGCGATGCCTCGGGGAAGGAGACGAAATGCCTGCCATCACGTTTCCGACTTTGATAAAGGTCGGATTGTAGCCTATCGAGATTGAGGTTTATCGTATCGCGACATTACTGCTCGCGTTGGTCGAAATCCAATGACTGTAGCAGAATATGGAATCGGTGGGTTCAGGAAGGTAATACGGAACGCCGTGCTGGATCCCAACGGCCTCATATCACCAGCAGTCAAGATGACAGGCATCTTATCCGCATGGCTCTAACGGATCGTGCACCCACGTCTCGATCCCTGAGTCAACAGATGGGGACGTTTGCAAGACAACAATCATCTGCACGAACAGTTCGACGACGTTTGCAGCAGCATGGACTATCAGCTCGGAGACCGTGGTTGCGGTTACCCTTGACGCTGCATCACAGACAGGAGCGCCTGCGATGGTGTACTCGACGACGAACCTGGGTGCACGAATGGCAAAACGTCATTTTTTTCGGATGAATCCAGGTTCTGTTTACAGCATCATGATGGTCGCGTCCGTGTTTGGCGACAACGCGGTGAACACACATTGGAAGCGTGTATTCGTCACCGCGCGGGGTTATGGTATTGTATGGCATCGGTTACACGGCTCGGTCATCTGTTGTTCGCATTGACGGAACTTTGAACAGTGGACGTTACATTTCAGGAGTGTTACGACCCGTGGCTCTACCCTTCATTCGATCCCTGCGAAATCCCACATTTGAGCAGGATAATGCACGACCGCATGTTGCAGGTCCTGTACGGGCCTTTCTGGATACAGAAAATGTTCGACTGCTGCCCTGGTCAGCACATTCTCCAGATCTCTCACCAATTGAAAACGTCTGGTGAATGGTTGCCGAGCAACTGGCTCGTCACAACACGCCAGTCACTACTCTTGATGAACTGTGGCATCGTGTTGAAGCTGCATGGGCAGCTGTACCTGTACACGCCATCCAAGCTCTGTTTGACTCAATGCCCATGCGTATCAAGGCCTTTATTACGGCCAGAGGTGGTTGTTCTGGGTACTGATTTCTCAGGATCTATGCACCCAAACTGCGTGAAAATGCAATGACTTGTCAGTTCTAGTACAATATATTTGTCCAGTGAATACCCGTTTATCATCTGCATTTCTTCTTGGTGTAGCAATTTTAATGGCCAGTAGTGTACTTGCTATAATGGCAGGGAGACAAACCGTCCCACGCAGACAGCGCCGCTGCATGCGTTTCTCGCATCAGCCAACGCGCCCTCCTGGCAGTCACTCAACTCCCTCCCCTACACAGCACGCCTGAGAGGCCCGTCTCGAGCTGAACATGTTCAGGAGCTAGAAAGTCTGATCGGCTTTGCTGCCGGATCCTAAAATCAACTCGATTCAATATTTCGGCGATCCAACTCTTCGCTGCTGCTAAGTCCCGCTGAGAACTGATGGTCAGCTCTGAGCGGGACTCAGCAGCAGCGTTCTCCTGAAGATCGCGAACAGTTGGATCGCCGAAACATTGAATCGAGTTTCAAGAGTTATTACGCCGGGAAAGCCTATGCAGTCACACGTTCACGAGATGTCTGTAGAGCGACCGCCTAGGTGTGGGAAATGACATCCAAACTGTATTACTCCCAATACCTTTGCATTCATTCACGACTGGAGGACTCCAATGTAATTTGCTGTACAACACGTATTCGAAAGTACTCGAAAGTGTCTTACGCTATCGTCTGCTGGAAAACATGCAGCTTTGCGATTATCATCATATACACACAGCCGAAAGAGTTTTGCATCACCTCGGTTCCTAGAGTTCCGGAATCTGTACAGAAAATTGGAACAGAGATCAACATAAACATCATTTCCGCCCATTCTATTGCTCTCGAAAATCACACATTCCATGAAGTACCACCATACAGCGAGACCTTCAGATGTGGTAGTACAGATTGCTGTACACACCGGTACCTCTAACGACCAGTTGCACGTCCTCTTGCACTGTTGCATGCCTGTATTCGTCGTGGCATACTATCAACGAGTTCATGAAGGCACTGTTGGTCCAAATTGTCCCACTCCTCAACGGCGATCCGGCGTAGATCCCTCAGAGTGGTTGGTGGGTAACGTCGTCCGTAAACAGCCCTTTTCAACCTATCCCAGGCATGTTCGATGGGGTTCATGTCTGGAGAACATGCTGGCCACTCTAGTCGAGCGATGTCGTTATCCTGAAGGAAGTCATTCACAAGACGTTCACGATGGGGGCGCGAATTGTAATCCATGAAGACGAACGCCTCGCCAATATGCTGCCGATATGTTTGCACTATCGAGTGGAGGATGGCATTTACTATTCTACAGCCGTTACGGCGCCTTCCACGACCAGCAGCATTGTACGTCGGCCCCACATTAATGCCACCCCAAAACAGCAGGGAACCTCCACCATGCTGCACTCGCTGGACAGTGTGTCTAAGGCGTTCAGCCTGATCGGTTTGCCTCCAAACACGTCTCCGACGATTGTCTGGTTCAGGGCATTTGCGACACTCATCCGTGAAGAGAACGTGATGCCCATCCTGAGTGGTCCATTGGGCATTTTGTGGGGCCCATCTGTACCGCGCTGCATGCTGACATGGTTCCAAAAATGGACCTCGCCATGGACGTCGGGAGTGAAGTTGCGCATCATGCAGCCTATTGCGCACAGTTTGAGTGGTTGCACGAAAAGCATTATTCGCATGGAGGTGTTGCTGTCAGGATTCCTTCGAGTCATAATCCGTAGGCGGCGGTCATCCACTGCAGTAGTAGCCCTTGGGCGGCCTGAGCGAGGCATGTCATCGACAGTCCCTGTCTCTCTGTATCTCCTCCATGTCCGAACAACATCGCTTTGGTTCAATTTGAGACGCCTGGACACTTCCCTTGTTGAGAGCCCTTTCTGGCACAAAGTAAGAATGGGACGCGTCGAACCGCGGTATTGACCGTCTATGCATAGTTGAACTGCAGATAACACGAGCCGTGTACCTCCTTCCTGGTGGTATGACTGGAACTGATCGGCTGTCGGACCTCCTCCGTCTAATAGGTGCTACTCATGCAAGGTTGATTACATCTTTGGACGGGTTTAGTGACATCACTGAGCAGTCAAAAGGACTGTGTCTATGATACAATATCCATAGCTAACGGCTATCCTCAGGAGTTCTGAGAACCGGGAGGATGCAAAACTTTTCTTGATGTATGTACAGCGTAAAAGTTTATAATTAGGTCAGTGGATCAAATGGCTCTGAGCGCTATGGGGCTTAACTTCTGAGGTCATCAGTCCACTAGAACTTAGAACTACTTAAACCTAACTAACGTAAGGACATCACGCACATCCGTGCCCGAGGCAGGATTCGAACCTGCGACCGTAGCGGTCGCGCGATTCTAGACCAAAATAATGCCATTCCGAGGAAAATATCCAGTCAGATCAAAAATTATTTTGGATAATTCGGTTTTAGAACATTTAGTTTGACTGATACATAGAAGAAAACAGCAACCAGCCACGTTTTACAATGCTATTTATTTATTTAAATAGCGCCGTTACCAGTTTCGAACCGACAGGTTCACCTTCAGACGGCTAGTTCACGTTAAGAAAAATTTTACATCAGCTTTGTACATAGCCACGGGCTCAGAATGTCAGTTTTCGACAAAATCTCATATTTATGCCGTGATATAAGTTTTCATTTGGACCCTGATATTGAAAATACGAGTAAAATACACCAATTCCAAGCTGTCTGTAGTACCATTAGTAGGACATTTGGCCATAAAGTACAAAAAGAAACCATCATGAAATTCTGTAAAGTAATGGCAGTTCCGGAGTATTCTACGGAAGCGATAGCTGGGTTACCACAGAAATAAATTTGAAACAGCAGAGGTGAGGTTGAGAGGTTCCATGCCATCTTTTGCATGTCACCTCTCATTTTCACCAATTTTATTAATGTTCTATGTCATTGCACAGTAGTAACAGACTGAATAAGGTTATTGTAATGAGAGTATTTGTACTGAGAGCTCAAAAAATACTTTTCACTTGATTCCTAAACATGTTGGGAGGCGAGTATCGAAGGACACGGCACACTGCGTTTCCGGTTGGGGGCTGCACTTCCCTCAATTCTGAGGTGTTCGTACAATAGGCTTAAGCGCCTGGTGGAACGACTGACGTCGGTCGAGTTTCGCCTGTTGTATGCAGGGCGAAACGACCTGCGAGACGTCTGAGTGTCGCCGCTGTTTAAGTGTTTACCGTTCTGGCGCATCCAGAACGAAGATTCCTGGCACCGACTGACTGCATTGTCCTCTTGATTCTAGGAATAATTGTGGATCGTGCCCTACTGGGTGCGACTGTCTGGCGCAGGATGGCCGGTGGTCTAGGCAGGTTGTTTTCGTAGCCGCTCAAATGGCAAGTTCGATGCCCTCAGCTGAATAGCAGAGGCACGATTGGTCAACTTAAACTGAGGCTACTTGACGTCATAAAGCCCTGCTCAAAATTGGAGGGAACGGTCGCTATAGGCGCGAATGATGCTCTGAGACAGTGTGGGGGAATTTTGGAATCAGAACTCAATGCTGATTCACAGTTTTTCGAGGAGAGTAGGGAGTAGAGCAATGTTGGCTTCACTGTTGCGTTGCGCGGGCAGTGGATTGGGGATCTGACCTTCCTCTGAGTCGGACGGTCTTGCGACTTGGTCGCTCGTTTTCGGAAGAACTTAGAATTCTCGGACAGCCTTCGAGGCCAGGGGTTGTCACAGAGTTGCTGCACGGCAGAAGTCGGCGCCTACATCATCAGGACGCAGCCTACCGACGACGTGCTGCAGATTTCAGTACTGGTACAGTATTTTGCGGCTCCGGCATTGTAGGGCCTTATCAATTTTACACTGAATCCCTCAGCAGCACGCGCGCTCGCTTTGCTACAAGTCCATCTTGCTTGTTTCTCCATGCGATCCCATTTGAGCTCTCACTAGTAATTGCGATAGTGCTATATAGTCGGGAGATTAATATTTGATTCATTAGGACCTCCAGTCATTATCGTCAATCTATTGCATCACAGAGAGTAGGAGTCCCTTGTTCTCAAGCCCCCTCTTATTCTCGTAATATTTCAGTATACCCTATCCTTTAACCTACTGTGTGTGTCGACAGTCATCTGCATTTATGTTCTGATATATAATAAATCTCATTGTAATATTTAATCTGCATATCATTTCGTAGATATAGGCAGAATCCCCTTTCCTGTTGTTTATTATGATAAAGTTCTCTTTTTTTGAGCAGATTACGATTTTTATTAAATTATTGTGAGTGTGCGCTCTTTATTTTACCAACTAGCAGGGTCCACCATCATTCCCTTCCGTTACCGTTGCGCGCATAATTAATTAGCTGGTAAATAAAGAGGGCGTCAGCGCATGTCTCGTTCTCATGCAAGATTCGTCTGAATTAAAGAGGTACAAACTCTACTCTACCCCAGCACCTCGCAAGGTTCCTAAGAAAGACGAAGGGCTGCACAGGAGGATACATGAGTAGAAACGGCGATATTAGAACAGAATTATATATTTTGAGCATGAATAAAAAAATTCAGAGATATGGTCAAGATTAAAAACAACACCTCACGAGAATGCCAGGACACAGAATTCACAGAAGATCAAGCCGAATAGAAAAAGTGATATTGGAAGACCTAGAAAAAGATGGGAATGATTTTGTGAGTTCGGAACAGGCAACAGCCTAAACCTTGAAAGGAAGGTGGTGGTGACGATGATGTGATGTTTGATTTATGTAGCTCTATAGTTTGTCTGAAAGGAAGTTCCTGCTAATGATGGAATGCTTCCTCTGATATTTCTGTGGTCTGAATGGGATAACATCCGGAGGCTTACGACATTATCAAACGGAATATGTTTAGCTCAGACAAGACATACTTCCTTGACTATTTATGTACTTCCCCTCGGAGATACTGAATGGATTGTAATGAGAATGGACTCAATAAATGAAGAACTTTGTTGCGAAGTATGTACCTCTATATACATTCCCCCTTCCCGGTTTGTTTGAGAATGATGCTTGGGGAAATCATTTTTTGCGATTTTCTCGCCGAGGCCATTTTGCTAGACGTGTGTGGATGGAAGTAATACGTTGCCCGTCTCTACCTGGCAAATATGCTGCCGAACTTTCAACCTCCCCGTGTTGCACAACACTTCTCATGTAACGCCCGTCACTGGAATTTTACTGCTTGCTAAATAATCCAGCGACGAACCGAAATAATCCAGCGACGAACCACGCCGTCCTTCGATGTATCTTCTGAGCCTATTCTTTTAATCGATCTTGGTAAGGGACCAGGCTGATGAGCAATACTCAAGTGTTTTATAAGTCATTTCTTTCGTGGATGACTTGCATTTACTTAAGACTCTCAGGCTGCCATCCACCTTTACTACGATAACTTTTATGTGCTAATTCCACTTTAGGTCGCTCTGGACGGTTACTCCTAGATATATTACAGCCGTCATTGTTTCCATCGATTTATTCGTGTGCAATATATTAAATTCATTTGCGTCCTCGTTCAATTGCCAGTCCCTGCAGCAAACACTGATTCTCGGCAGGTATTCCAGCATTTCGCTGTAGGGCTGTGTTTGGGTCTTTCCGACAGACAACAGCCTCACCAGTGAACAGTTTTCTGCCGCTTCTGGCGTTATCAACTAGGTCATTTAATTTCTGAAGACGGTACATAACGATGGTCAACCACTCCCTTAAGGTACCCCAAAAAACCATTTCATTTGGCGATTTCAACCCGTCAGGAACGAGTTCTGTCTGCTAGAAAGTCTTGGATCTAGTCACGAACTTTGGCCGATACTCGGTATACTCGATAGCGCCGAACTGTACCGGGTGCCTTCCGGAAGTTCAATGAACGCTGTATGAACCTTTGTACAAATGTTGATTTCTTCTACGAACATATCCATTATACACTCGCTATTGACACTCTAATCACTTTAGGCAGACACTAATTTTTATCAATGGGATGTGTATCGACAGAGTACCAAATTATGAGAAGAGTCATAAAATGCGTAATTGCTACCAGCTTTTTAGCAGATGCAGTAGTTCTTGCAACAGCTACATTAATGCCAAGGTACTGGTATCGACGAAGGAGGTGTTCTAATTACTATCCATACACAGGAATATCACTCTTCATATTTTAATGCTTAAATTTCCACTGAAGTTCGTTTCAACTTGGACTACGCTAAAAATGTTCTCTAATAAGGTCATTATTTTGTAGAGAACATGCTGGCATGTCTCAGTATAAAGCTGATATATATAAGCGCTGATTGCACTGCACTTTATTCCTCTGAATAACAGTACGTAATTGAGGGGGTCTTTCTTCTCACGGTATTCCCGTTGACACTCGCATTAACGCAATTTTAAAACACAAAAAAAAAAAAAATGGTTCAAATGGCTCTGAGCACTATGGGACTTAACATCTGAGGTCATCAGTCCCCTAGAACTTAGAACTACCTAAACCTAACTAACCTAAGGACATCACACACATCCATGCCCGAGGCAGGATTCGAACCTGCGACCGTAGCAGTCGCTCGGTTCCAGACTGAAGCGCCTAGAACCGCTCGGCCACCGCGGCCAACCTCTAAAATACACTTTCACTTCGTAATTACTTGTGAGATCTACGAAATACTCATATCAGTGAATTTGCCTCATCGAGAATTACATCGCCATACCAAAAAACAGCATTACTCCATTTGGTTGAATCTTAATGATTAAAAACGTTAGAAAGATGTATTGTTTTCTTTTTCATGGATTCTTTGTTACATGTTATCCCAGTGAAAACAGATTATAAATATCTAACAAATCAGATGTGAAAGGTGAAAAATTTATGTATCTAACGCTGTATATTAACAATATTATACTATTTAGATTGATCATCACTGAAGTTATTTAAACCCTCAATCCGCTATGTGCAGACCAGTTCACAGGGTAACTTAAAACACTGCACTGTTTGTGACCAGTGGCTGTCATATCTGGTGAGACATTTCCCCGGCCCCTGCGCTCACGTAGTGCATTATTTTTGTGGCTGGTGTTTCCTGGGTATCGACCATGGCGCTGCTAGGCGGAAGGCGTGAGTGACGTCACAGCCGGCCAGCCTTTGTGTGAGTCCGCCTCCCCCGCAGTTAGAGCAGGCGTTAAAGAGGAAGGTGTGGCCCGGGGGGGGGGGGGGGGAGGAGGCGGTAGGGGGGAGGGGAGTACAGGTGACACAGCACGCTGTACACGTCACCATTGGCACCGCGTCATGCCGACCCACAGGGCACTTCTAGCAGCTACGGACACCATGGCAACGTTACGTGCATACACAAACACTGCCTCTTCAAATCAGAGTGTTTACTTCACCTTCTTCTTCTTCTTCTTCTCGCATTACGGCCTCTGTAAGACCACTGGTAGCCCCTTCGTGGACTACATTTTCCTCTTCTTCTCCCAGAGCGTCTTCATTCTCTCTCTTCTTCCGACATCTTCACTTTACGTTTCTCCTGTCGGCTCCACTGGTGACACTATAATCTTTTCCTGTATTCTCTGTCATTGATCTCCGGCATATTTGTCGGTGTATATTTGTTCCTCCAATTTTCCTTTCCTTCGACCTTGATCCCCAATTCCAACCAGTCCTTGCGAAGTTCAACAACCCACTCGGTTCCTGTCTTTCCCCTTGTCCTCCCTGTTGTTTCCCACACTCTCTTCGTCATTCTGTCCATACTCATCCTAACTACATGTCCAGCAAACCTTGCCCTTTTGAGTCTGATTTCCCCGGATATTGTTATCAGGTTCCGGTACAATTCTTCACCTGTATGTAGAACACGTCTTTACAGCCCGCACCAAAACCACACAAGTTTGATTCCAAGAAAAAGTTTCATTTAAAATGCGACAGCCTCAAGTAATCAAACATGTTGTTGTTGTTGGTGGTGGTGTCTTCATTCCGAAGACTGCTTTGACGCAGCTCTCATTGCTAGTCTACACTGAGGCGACAAAAATCATGGGCTATCGATATGAACGTATACAGATGGCGGTAGTACCACGTACACAACGTATAAAATGGCAGTGCATTGGTGGAGCTGTCGTTTGTAAGCTTCCCGACGCAATTATGCCCGCACGGCGGAAATTAACATACTGTGAACACGGAAAGGTAGTTGGAGCTAGACGCATGTGACATTCCATTTCAGAAATCTACATCTACATCTATACTCCGCAAGCCACCTGACGGTGTGTGGCGGAGAGTTCCTTGAGTACCTCTATCGGTTCTCCCTTCTATTCCAGCCTCGTATTGTTCGTGAAAAGAAAGATTGTAGGTGTGACTGTGTGTGGGCTCTAATCTCTCTGATTTTATCCTCATGGTCTCTTCGTGAGATATACGTAGGAGGGAGCAATATACTGCATGACTCTATAACTGCCCACGTCGTGTTGTGCCGACTCCACTGTAGCTTGAATGGATTTTTAAGTTTGTTTTATATGCCCGACTTCTAATTTCACCACACAAGTCTCCAGGGTTGAGCAGTTATTGCCCGATGACGACAGGCAATACAGTTCGTTAAAGCGGAGTTCGCCGTTATTAATTTTGTTTTTAGATTTAATTTTATTACTCGTACAGAGACTCAACGTTCCTTTGTTTAACAGCGCGTCGTCAAAATAAGTATGAAATGCTAATGTCTTTGCAAGACATAATGTCGACTATTTAGTTAAAGTTCGTACCTATTTTGCCATTTTAGAGAAGAGAAACCTTAAGCGCTTCTGCTTCTATAGTCCCAGTATCAAATGTTCACTAATTTCAATTTACTTCCTATCTCAGTTCAGCATTTAACACAAGTTATATATCAATGTCATTTCAGAGATATTACGTCGGTTCCACACTAACGGAATAACACGTAATTGTCATTTAACACCACTTTTATTAATAATCCTTTTTCTTATGACGTAAATGTTAATAAATGATCACTATCTAGGAGGAAAGGGGGATTGATCCTAATCCTGAGATAATAGTTTTTAATGAGCCCGCAATCATTAATTAAATAAAAAGTCACGTTCAAGGATGATATGCGAACAACTTTCGTTACGTCCGTTTTCACATATCTGTCAAAACTAATCCTGTCGCCCACAATTCAAATTAACACTGACGTTAACCCATTTTATCGGAACATCGAATCGTAACTATTATGTGAAAGTTTATTCTAGTCCCCGAATTAATTCCTTTCAGATACGCGCACGACCGAACAGCAGAACGGAACACAAACGACTCGTTTTAACAACCGAACAACGCAATGACGTTACATTACGACAACGTCCGCCCAATGAACATCTCTTTGACTTTATCTTCTTTACTCTGCTTAATTTAATTATTCCTAATTACAATTTATTCAGATATTTAACGAAAACATCTAACAAAAAATAAAATAAATTTATCCCAACGTAAAAGATCCGTTATAACTCCTCGATGAAGGTGTGTTCTCGAAACTTCAACAAAAGCCCGTACCGAGCTACTGAGCGTCTCTCTTGCAGAGTCTTCCACTGATGTTTATCTATCATCTCCGTAACGCTTTCGCGATTGGTAAATGATCCTGTAACGAAGCGCGCTGCTCTCCGTTGGGTCTTCTCTATCTCTTCTATCAACCCTATCTGGTACGAATCCCACACTGGTGAGCAGTATTCAAGCAGTGGGCGAACAAGGGCACTGTAACCTACTTTCTTTGTTTTCGGATTGCATTTCCTTAGGATTCTTCCAATGAATCTCAGTCTGGTATCTGCTTTGCCGACGATTAATTTTATATGGTCATTCCATTTTAGATCTCTCCTAATGCCTACTCCCAGATAATTTATGGAATTAACTGCTTCCAGTTTCTGACCTGCTATATTGTAGCTAAATGATAAAGGATCTTTCTTTCTGTTTATTCGCAGCACATTACACTTGTGTACATTGAGATTCAATTGCCATTCCCTGCACCATGCGTCAATTCGCTGCAGATTCTCCTGCATTTTAGTACAATTTTCCATTGTTACAACCTCTCGATATACTACAGCATCATCCGCAAAAAGCCTCAGTGAACTTCCGATGTTATCCACAAGGTCATTTATATATATATTGTGAACAGCAAAGGTCCTACCACATTCCCCTGCGGCACACCTGAAATCACTCTTACTTCGGAAGACTTCTCTCTATTGAGAATGGCATGCTGCGTTCTGTTATCTAGGAACTCTCCGATCCAATCACACACTTGGTCTAATAGTCCATATGCTCTTACTTTGTTCATTAAACGACTGTGCGGAAGTCAAGAAACACGGCATCTACCTGGGAACCCGTGTCTTAGGGAATTCAATATTCCGAGACCCACAGTGTCAAGAGTGTGCCAAGAATACCAAATTTCAGGCGTTACCTCTCACCACGGACAACACAGTGGCCGACGGTCTTCACTTAGCGACTGAGAGCAGTGCCGTTTGTGTAGAGTTGTCAGTGCTAATAGGCAAGTATCACTGAGCGAAATAACCGCAGTGCGACGGAATTATCCGTTAGGACATTGCAGCGAAATTTGGCGTTAATGAGCTGCGGCAGAAGAATACCGACGCGATTGCCTCTGCTAACAGCACGAAATCGCCTGCACCGCCTCCCCTGGAATCCTGACCATATCCTTTGGACCCTAGACGACTGGAAAACCATGGCCTGGTCAGATGAGTCCCGGTTTCAGTTGGTAAGAGCTGAAGGTAGGGTTCGAATGTGGCGCAGATCCCACGAAATCGTGAACCGAAGTTGTCAAGAAGACACCGAAAAGCGTTGTAACTAGGCTGTTTAGGTTTTTATATTGGTAACGCCACGTAGCGCTCTGTATGAAAATCACTGGCTGTGCCATGTGCAGTCTATGGCTGATTTGCATTGTTGGAACATTGTTATTGTAGTGTTGGGTAGTTGGCTGTTAACAGCGCGTAGTGTTGCGCAGTTGGACGTGAGCCGCTAGCAGTGGTGGATGTGGGGAGTGAGATGGCGGAGTTTTGAGAGCGGTTGATCTGGACGTGTGTCCATCAGAGACAGTAAATTTGTAAGACTGGATGTCATGAACTGATATACATATTATGACTTTTGAATACTATTAAGGTAAATACATTGTTTGTTCTCTATCAAAATCTTTCATTTGCTAACTATGCCTATCAGTAGTTAGTGACTTCAGTAGTTAGAATCTTTTATTTAGCTGGCAGTATTGGCGCTCGCTGTATTGCAGTAGTTCGAGTAACGAAGATTTTTGTGAGGTAAGTGATTGATGAAAGGTATAGGTTATTGTTAGTCAGGGCCATTCTTTTGTAGGGATTGTTGAAAGTCAGATTGCGTTGCGCTAAAAATATTATGTGTCAGTTTAAGCACAGTCATTTATAATTTTTCTAAGGGGACGTTTCAGCTGGTAGCGGCTCCACAGCGGTGTGGGCTGTGTTTACGCGGAATGAACTGGGTCCTATGGTTCAGCTGAACCGGTCATTGACTCGAAATGATTATGTTCGGCTTCTTGGAGACTATTTGGGCAACGGCCTTGCCGCAGTGGATACACCGGTTCCTGTGAGATCACCGAAGTTATGCGCTGTCGGGCGTGGTCGGCGCTTGGATGGGTGTCCAGCCAGGCCGCCATGCGCTGTTGCCATTTTTCGGGGTGCACTCAGCCTTGTGATGTCAATCGAGGAGCTACTCGACCGAATAGTAGCGACTTCGGTCGAGAATACCATCATAACGACAGGGAGAGCGGTGTGCTGACCCCACGCCCCTCCTATCCGCATCCTCCACTGAGGATGACACGGCGGTCGCATGGTCCCGGTAGGCCACTCGTGACCTGAAGACGGAGTGCTTTTTTTTTTTTTTTTTTCTTGGAGACTATGTTACCAGGCCACAATTGTTCTCGACTGTTTTGAAGATCATTCTGGGCCATTCAAGCTATTCATTTGGCAACTCAGATGGCGCGACATGACTCCCATCGAACATTTATGGGACATAATCGAGAGGTCAGTTCGTGCACGAAATCCTCCACCGGCAACACGTTCGCAATTATGGACGGCTATAGAAGCAGTACAGCTCAGTATTTCTGCAGGCAACCTCCAGTGACTTGCTGAGCCCATGCCACGTCGAATTCCTGCACTACGCCAGGGAGAGGAGGTCAGATACGATATTGGGAGGTATCCCATGACTTTGTCACCTCAGAGTATCCCGTGTGGGCCGTAACTACTGCTATCCGCATCCATTTGAACCTGCTTACTGTATTCGAGCCTGCACCCTCCCTCGTTCAGTTTCAACCCCGTCTCCCCCCCTCCACCATCCTCCACACGCTTCCCTTAATTATCAAACTGTTATTTCTTTGTTGCCACTCAATCTTTCTGTCAACCGATCCCTTCTTTTACTCAGATAGTGCTATAAATTTTTTTTCCACCATTCGCCTTTATAACTCCTGATTAGTTAATCAAGCTACCCATGCAATAATAACCAAAACGGCCTTGCTGTTCTGGTACTGCGAACGGCTGAAAGCAAGGGGAAACTACAGCCGTAGTTTTTCCCGAGGGCATGCAGCTTTACTGTATGGTTAAATGATGATGGCGTCCTCTTGGGTAATAGTCGAGGGGCATGAAAGGGAAGCAGTGGTTGGGAAAGGAATGAGACAGGGTTGTAGCCTCTCCCCGATGTTATTCAATCTGTATATTGAGCAAGCAGTAAAGGAAACAAAAGAAAAATTCGGACTAGGTATTAAAATTCATGGAGAAGAAGTAACAACTTTGAGGTTCGCCGATGACATTGTAATTCTGTCAGAGACAGCAAAGGACTTGGAAGAGCAGTTGAACGGAATGGACAGTGTCTTGAAAGGAGGATATAAGATGAACATCAACAAAAGCAAAACGAGGATAATGGAATGTAGTCGAATTAAGTCGGGTGATGCTGAGGGAATTAGATTAGGAAATGAGACACTTAAAGTAGTAAAGGAGTTTTGCTATTTGGGGAGCAAAATAACTGATGATGGTCGAAGTAGAGAGGATATAAAATGTAGACTGGCAATGGGAAGGAAAGCGTTTCTGAAGAAGAGAAATTTGTTAACATCGAGTATAGATTTAAGCGTCAGGAAGTCGTTTCTGAAAGTATTTGTATGGAGTGTAGCCATGTATTGAAGTGAAACATGGACGATAACTAGTTTGGACAAGAAGAGAATAGAAGCTTTCGAAATGTGGTGCTACAGAAGAATGCTGAAGGTAAGGTGGGTAGATCACGTAACTAATGAGGAGGTATTGAATAGAATTGGGGAGAAGAGAAGTTTGTGGCACAACTTGACTAGAAGAAGGGATCGGTTGGTAGGACATGTTTTGAGGCATCAAGGGATCACAAATTTAGCATTGGAGGGCACCGTGGAGGGTAAAAATCGTAGAGGGAGACCAAGAGATGAATACACTAAGCAGATTGAGAAGGATGTAGGTTGCAGTAGGTACTGGGAGATGAAGGAGCTTGCACAGGATAGAGTAGCATGGAGAGCTGCATCAAACCAGTCTCAGGACTGAAGACCACAACAACAAAACCCATGAAATATTTAATATTCTTCTGTAGGGCGTCTGGAGACTTGCAGACATGGAGACTTGCGGCCAGTGGAGATTTATTGACGGAATCGGTAAAGGGGGAGGGGGGGGATTTACCTGGTCCGAAGTACTGGCTGCCCCCTCAGCAGTAATACCCATCGCAGCTGCGGAAAATTGCTTCCACTTCGCACAATACGCCGTATTCATACAATAAATAGTATTCTTTAAAATCACACCTTATTAAAAAGTCTTGACATCCAACTGTACCGTGCTTAATTACACAATGATTCCCGAGTGGCTAGCCGCGCTGTCTCCCACACTGCTTCCCCAGCGGGAAGGCGTGTATTCTCCGCCCTGTGAATTTTCCGTCCTGTGAAATTTCCGCCCAGGAAAGGTCGAGGAATGGTCTACTAATCCCCCGTGTGTTCTCCGCCCTGTGAATTTTCCGCCCAAAAAAGGTCGAGCAAGGGCCCACTAATCCCCTGAGGACGCGAGCTAGCATGCTCAAGCCATATGGCACAAGCCATACTATATGTTGCATGTAATAATTCAGTGTTATTAGTTCTGATATGTATATGTTTTTAGGTAAAGAGTTCTTACTGATTAAAAGTGAAAAAAAGATGATTCTATTAATTTATGCAGAAATTTGGTTTAGAACAAATACGCAGCGACGTTGCCCAAGTGGAGCACAAAATAAGTAAATAAATAAATAAACGAGTAAATTACGGTCAGGTTTTTGAAGGGTCATTTGTTGGCTGGTTCAATGCTGAAATTTATTAAACTTACGTCAGAGAAGCGCTCGACCCATAGGATATGAAAGAAGGCGCAAAAATATTATAGTTCAAGAGTGCATTTGTAGATGATGAAAAAATTGACGAGACTAACAAAAATGAAGAACCTATTAAAGAGGTCGTTCTTGATAAAACTGAAGGACTTAAAGAAAACGTAGAAAATCTTGCACATAACTATCATGCGAAAGACAGTGTATTAGCTGAAGAAAGAGCAAATGAAGAAGAATCCAATGAAAGTAGTAGTAATATTTTCTTTACTGACATCTGTCAGTAAAGACCTTTGGCTGTCTTGGAAGTCTAACGGTTGAATCATCAAAATACTAAGCTACAAAAAATTTAAAAACAAACATTACTCATTCGTTCCTGTTTAACAGACAATGAGTTAAAAAAGAGCGTTAACTAACAGTTAAGGTCCGACTGCTTCTATATCAGCCACAGCGTGCGAATGTTTTTAGAACTTGGATGGCACATTCAACTAAAAATCACAGTTTGTACTATTCTTGTTGTAGTCTCTTTACCACAGGCACGAGTTTAAGCAACGCATATAAATTTATTAAAGGTTTTCAAGCGTGGAACAAGTCTAACTGTAAACAGAACTACCTTACCTAAACAGCACATCAAACGGATGAATGGTCTTATCGGAATTAGTAAATAAATAAATGATTTTGTGAGGATGGTAATTGGTAAGGATGACAGACGTCCGCGTTGGGTTCCAAAATACATAGCTAGTGATCACGGCAAATATCGACAAGTCGTTCAATAACTTTATATTTTAATACATCAGGAGTCTCATCTTTGCATCATTAGTGCGCGTCTTTCTGAAGTGAATGGGAACTCACAAAAAGCAAGTTTACATTCCAAAGATATGCTTAATTTTAGCTCAGTGTATGATCATTCATCATTACAACCTAGAGAAAACCAGTTTCGCGTTTGGTGTTTCATGTAACGTCCGCAGTTGTGGTCATTAGAGATTTAGATTTCGCTCGGATTGTTGGTGACGCGAGAGGTGGGGGTGGGGGGTGGGAAGTTACCATGACCTCTTTAAGGAACCTTGACAGCATTTGCTTAAACAAGGAAACCAAATACAGTAGACTATGGACGGCCAAATGACTGGGCCGTGGTTAGCCAATACGCTAACCGCGCTTGGCACGATAAACAACAAACAGACAGTAGATAGAACAAAATTAGACTTCACATAGACTTTAGAATATTTCAGTATAGAAAGAAGATTCGGTTCTTTTCCAGCACCAGACAGCAGTCATTGTCAATAGACATATTTTCATAAAAGTGCACTTATTAAATACACGGAAATATTAAGTGGCATTATGTTCACACATGTGTAGTGTAGCTTAATTTTAACTGTTAATTTGTGAACACTACTGAGGCATGGGACTAGTGGCGCTTTGGGTTTGGATGCGTTAGAAATCACATACCTAAACTTTTAAAAATAATCTGATTCCCATCGCACTTTATCCAGGCTTTGGACTGGCTAAATGACAAAAGTAATTTTATTATCATTTAGGCGTGTTTAAAATCAGCTTATAAGCTTCGTCAAATTTATCTTTTTTTTTTTTTTTTTTTTTTTTAAAGGTTGCTATTTACATGTCATATATTTTTTTATTTATATGCACATTCTGATACATTATTTAGACTAGTTTTTGAAGGTAGGAGATAGCCTTCAAGCAAGCCCTTATGTCAGCATCCTCCTCGTACTTTTTCAGTATTTTCTCCAGCCTTTCATCCCGTTTCATGTACACTGTTTTCTTCCTTTTACCTTCCATACTCAGCTCTGTTCTCATTAATGCGCTCGCTGTATTTTCTGCTTCTGTTTTCATGGAAGTGATTACATAATTAATTTTAGGGTTTGGTTTGGAAAGCATATTATTAATTTTGTTATGCCAGCCCTCTACGGAGTTAGTTGTTCGATGGAGCCGTTTGTAGCAGCTCTAAAGGCTGATAGGGTTTTCTTCATTTACAACCATCACTCTACAAAATAGTCGAAAAAGAAAGCCTTGGAACATTCGGTGTCTGTGAATGTATCTCCAGCCAGCTATCTCATACATCTTTAGGCCGTAGAAACGCCAGCGCAGCACACATGCGCATTTGTTGTCTCACTTCTTCATTTTCTTTATATTCGCGAGTGAGTCCAAGATCCTGTACTTTCTTCCAGAGAGACTTTCTTATGTGGAAATTGCATCCATGCACTGAGGAAGTTGGTAACATACGTATAATTGCAGGACTCACTGCTGACTCAAAATCTAGTTACACTTGCAGGGTTCCATTCTGGAATTTTTTCCAGCACTTTTCTGAAAAGCCGGATGTATGTCTCTTTCCTTTTATTTGACAATAATACAAATGCAACAGGGTAGATATTAGTTTCATTTTTATTACTTCCAAAAATCTGCATGAATTGTATGTATCTGTGAAAACTGTTTGCTACAGCATTTGAACGTACCATCCATAAAAAAGTCTCGTTTACTTCTTAGAGCCTCCCACCCTGCTGTTCCACAGAAAACTATCATCCTGTCTCCTGATTTATCGTCACTTAACAGGAAACTGCTGCCATCATTCATAGTTAATAGCTCTGCTTTAAGCTCTATCTCCTTTCTTGTATCTGGATCCCTCTCACTTCCCTGCGACTTTGCCCTTTGCTTGTATAACGTCCTATTCGTTGTTCGCTGCTCTGGCAAGCTACCTAGCTCCTCTGAACAGATTTTGGAAATAGACGTATTTTCCTCTCGTGCTCTCTTCTTTGCCTGGTTCGGAGTCCGCTGTACTTCCAACCTTGCGTCATCCGGAGCTCCACATTGATGCTCGTGCGAAAAGAGCACTGTAGAATCCTTGGTTTTAAACTTTCCTCGGCAATGCTTCTCTTTCTGTTTTGAACACCGCCAGATCACAGTCCCATCTTCCTTCGTTTTCTTCACTGTGTAAGAATAACCATCATAGTGGCAACTAGGCTTGCCACGAATTGTCGTCGAAAATTCCATATCATAACTACTGAGATGGTAATATCCAAGTGGCACGATGCGAAGTCTACGAAAACTAGAGCGATACTAACAGGCAGACGGGACTGTGCAGGCGGAGTACAAATCTTTCAAATGGCTCTGAGCACTATGGGACTTAACTTCTGAGGTCATCAGTCCCCTAGAACTTAGAACTACTTACACCTAACTAACCTAAGGACATCACACACAACCACGCCAGAGGCATTCGAACCTGCGACCGTAGCAGTCGCGCGGTTCCAGACTGACGCGCCTAGAACCGCTTGGTTACAACGGCCGGCGGGGCGGAGTTCGGCCGAGTCCAGGGAACAGGTAGAGCAGGTAGGACGGGACACAATGGACGCAGGTAGGAGGCGGGCAGTTCGCAGATTTCTAGTGTGGCGGAGGGTTCGCAGGGCGGAGAATTCATACATTCGTGCCGGTCCCTGGTGCGAATCCGCCTGGCGGATTAGTCTCGAGGTCCGGTGTGCCGGCCAGTCGGCAGATGGTTTTCAAGGCGGTTTTCACCTGCCTCAGTGACTGCGAGCTGGTTCCCCTCAGTTACACTACGTCGGCGATTGCTGCGCAAATACTGTCTCCACGCACGCGCACACGATAATTACTCTACCACGTCAACATTTGGGGTTACACTCGTCTGGTATGAGACGTTCCCGGCAGAGTCCACTGGGGGGGGCGACCCGTACAAAAACCCTGGGTTCAAAAATGGTTCAAATGGCTCTGAGCACTATGGGACTTAACATCTAGGGTCATCAGTTCCCTAGAACTTAGAACTACTTAAACCTAACTAACCTAAGGACATCACGAGGTAGAGAAAATCCCTGACCCAACCGGGAATCGAACCCTGGGTTCGGTGTGGGGTGGCGGTGAGGTGGGTGGTGTGCTGTGGTCTGTTGTAGGCTTGTGAACAACTGAGGGCTACGGCGGGTCGAAGCCTCTCCGTTGTTTCTAGGTCCCCGGTTGAATACGCAATGATCAAACTCTAAATTTGTGTACACACTAAGAAAAAAAAGCGACATTCCACGAAGGAGTTATTAGAATAGGCCGGAAATCGGTAGATGTGAAGTACATATACAGACAAACCAAAGATTACAATTTCAGAAAAAACTGGATGGTTAATTGAATAGAAATAGGTTCACAAACTGAGCAAGTCAACAATGCGTTGGTTCACCTTTGTCCCTAACGCAAGCAGTTATTCGGCTTGGCATTGATTGTCAGAGTTGTTGATAACATCCTAAGAGATATCGCACAAAATTCTATCCAGTTGGCGTGTTAGATCGTGAAAATACCGAGCTGGTTGCAGGGCCCTGCTCATAGTGCCCCAAACGTTCTGAGTTGGAGAGATCTGGCGATCTTGCTCACCAAGACAGGGTGTGTGAAGCACGAAGGCAAGCAGTAGAAACTCTCGTTCTGTGCAGGCGGGCGTTATCTTGCAAGCCCAGGATGGTTTGGCATGAAGAGCAACAAAACAGGATGCAGAATATCGTCGATGTACTGCTGTGCTGCAAGATTTCCCAGAATGACAACCGAAGGGGTACTGCTATGAAAAGACTATCAATCCTGGTTGTCGGGCTGTATGGCAGGCTACCATCAGGTTAGTAACCCACCACTGTCTGGGTCGTCTATAGACAGGTGTTGTGTACATACTTCCGCGTAGTCAGCGTGCACACAACTTTCCCACTAGAGCGCGGCCCGCTAAGCACAACAGCGCAGGCGCAGCACTCGTCCGTCTCTGCACTACGAGATGGCGCTGCCATAGGGACGGACCAAATTCTGCTTCCGCCGATCCGCGTGTTAATATGTAACGCAGCCAATGAGATTGCTGCTTACGCAGAACCTTTTCTCCTCGCAGATCACACTCGCGCAGTGATACATGAACGCGCGAGGTATTATAAAGAGTGTGCAGACCTCCGATTAGTCAGTCTGCATTTGTCTGCACCAGTCTGTACCAGTCTCCATTTGTCTGCACCAGTCTGTACCAGTCTGCATTCATCTGTACCAGTCTATAGTCAAGTTTCAGTCTGCACCTAATAAGATTACCATATTCCTGTACATAGCCATGAAGATAAATGTATAGACACTTTTGTCAAGTATCAGAGATATATGTGAGAATAAGATTAATGTACCAATATCCAAGGAACTTCAGATTGTCAATTGTAAATAGCATCCAGAACCAAGTTAAGCAATTTTTATGCTTGTTATTATTTTAATAAATGTGTGTGTGAAATTAATCAAATTCTGTTTAAACTTGGTCACCGTCAATCTGCTACTGTAAGCGTGCAAGTGGCATTTCTATCGTCTGACCTAACGGCAGAAGATAAACACGCCACGATAAGACCACGAGACAATTGCTGACACTCGCCTACTTCGTTAGAGCGACAAGTCCAATAACCTGATAGTGTGTGTACTGAAGGTCGTACAGTACGCACACCACAACAGGTCTTTGCTGGCCATCAGGGATCAGTTCTAAGCAGGACTCATCACTGAAGACAATTTTACTCTAGTGAATGAGATTCCAGACTGAAGACACGTCTGGAGATGCTCCAGGCAACAGTGGGATTCCAACCTGGCTGTCTCCCGCCATACGGCCCGCCACCAAGGACTGATGGTCTGGGGTCCCATTTCTTTTCATAGCAGGATCCCTTTTCTCGTCGTCGACGGCACACTTAAACAAAGCGATCCGTCGACGACATGTTGTTGCCCTTCAAAGCAAGCCACCTCGGGCTTACACTTCAGCAAGATAATGCCCGCACACGCACGGCGAGAGTTACTACTGCCGTTTTTTTTTTGTTTTTTTTTGTTTTTTTTTTTTCAATTGAGAACGTTTGCAGCATTATGGACAGGGCCCTCAACCCAGCTCGGGATTTTGACTATCTGAAGCGCCAGTCGGACATAATTAGTCAGGAGGACATCCAACAACTGCATCAATCAATGCCAAGCCGAATAACTGCTTGCATAAGGGCCAGAGAAGGATTAGCGAGTTGTTGACTTGCTTGGTTTGTAGAACTCTTTCTCCTGAACAAATCACCCAACTTTTCTGAAATTGTAATCATTTGTTTGTCTGCACGTGTACATCACATCTACCGAATTCCGTTACATTCGGATAATTGCTTCATGGTGCGCCTTTTTTTTTGTCTTCCGGTGTGTTTTTAAGACTTTTTCCCTGTTTGTTTGTATTTGCATATTATTCAACATTGATCCTCATGACACACGAAATTAAAATCACAAAAAAGTTGTATATTTTACGTTTTTTTAATTAAGTAAAAACACGGATATAACTTTTTTACTGTTTTTCATGATGATTGTACTATTTGCGTTTGTTGATATTATACTACTAAACATCAATCAGATGACCATCCTGTCGCCAAAAATTTCAGTTACCGGTACCCCTAACGATTTTTCAACCGCAATTTACTGTCTCAATATCAAAACATTATTTCTCTGTTCTCTCTTATGACATCCTTAACAGTTTTTTGGTTCAAATGGCTCTGAGCACTATGGGACTTAACATCTATGGTCATCGGTCCCCTAGAACTACTTAAACCTAACTAACTTAAGGACAGCACACAACACCCAGTCATCACGAGGCAGAGAAAATCCCTGACCCCGCCGGGAATCGAACGGGGAACCCGGGCGCGGGAAGCGAGAACGCTACCGCACGACCTTAACAGTTTTTTCATGAACCCTAAGAGACAATGGATTTCAGTGAGCAAAGTAACATGGAATACGTCATTCTTCTTTCTCAGCCATTCACGTAACCATTTTTTTCTCTTGTTATTGTTATTGTTATTGTTTTTTTTTCTTTTTTTGGCAGTCGTAGTTAATAAAATAGCGACAAACGCTTAATCATTCTTCTACATCTAGGTTTCTTGCAATCGATTCGGCAAATGAAAACACATACATAATTACTGATGGTGTGATGATGGCTTCAGTATATTGAAGGACTGACAATTATAGTACTGTTAAAAAATGTTAGACGTGTATAAGCCCCTTATGTGCAAGCGATAACGGGAAACGTGCTAACACAACGGCTCGAAATCGAAGTCTGCGGACACGCTAGCCGGAGGAAGGGCCTTCTCTCGTCCTGAGTGATCGGTGGCAAAACTGCCTGCGACGGTGATGTCGGGAAAATCTTCGGCGAACCCTGCTGTGCGCATATCTCCGTGTCCGCGTTTCTCCGCCATTTTTCCGTAATGCCACTTTTCAAAAGGTTCTGTTCTGTTTTTGCCTGAACTGATTACTGTACACGTTTCACTTCCGAACAAGGCCACACTCCACACCTATGACTTCATAAGAGACTCTCCAATTTTCAAAGTTGTATTCAGTGTTAACAAGTTTTTTCTTTTTCAGAAGTGCTTGTCTTGCCAGTCTGCATTTCATAATCTCTCTTCTTCAGCTATCATCAGTTATTTCACTGTTCATATAGCAAAACTCAACTATAGTATTACGTTTAGTATCTCATTTCCTAAACTAATATTTTTAGCATCATCTATTTAATTCGACTACGTTCTATTACCATTTCGTTAATATTCACCTTCTAACTTCTTTTCATTAACTGTCCATTCCTTTCAATTGCTCTTCGAACTACTTTGTCATATCTGAAACAATTACAATATCATTGGCAAATCTCAAACTTTTTATTTCTTTTTCGCCTTTCCAGATTTCTTCCTGGTTTCCTTTACTGCCTGCTCAGTATTCAAAATGAATAACAATGGGGATAGGCTACAAACATGTATCACTCCCTTGCCAACTACTGCTTCCCTTTCATGTCCCTTAACTGTTGTAATTACAGTGTGTTTTCTATACACGTTGCGCTTAACTTTACGCTCTCTGTATTTTATCCTAGCTACCTACAAAATTTCCACTGTACATTGTCTAAAGCAATTTATTTCGTAATCCTACCAGTCTATCATCTGAAGGCTTAGGCCTTCAGATGGTAGACAGGTGGGATTACGAAATACATTTTGTCGCACGAATCACTTTTTACTAACACTTACTTGCCTTAGACACCGCCATTACACTCTACAGTTCGGAGCCCGCTACCAGCAGAAGGTTGTAACCTGCCTAAGCAAAAGGGGAAAGTCGACCGGGTAATGTGCACAACATATAATGCCTCATCCGCTATTGAGAACAGAATACACTGAAGTGACAAAAGTCATGGGACGCCTCCTAATATCGTGTCGGATCTTCTTTTGGCTGGCGCACTGCAGCAACTCGACGTGTCATGAACTCAGCAGTTCGTTTGAAGTCTCCCTGCAGACATATTGAGCCATGGTGCCCCTTTAGCCGCTCATAAATGTTGCCGGTGCACAAACAGATTTTTCGATTATGTCCCACAAATGTTCGATGGCATTCATGGCGGCGATCTGGGTGGCCGAATCATTCTCTCG
This sequence comes from Schistocerca serialis cubense, assembly GCF_023864345.2. Taxonomy (NCBI): domain Eukaryota; kingdom Metazoa; phylum Arthropoda; class Insecta; order Orthoptera; family Acrididae; genus Schistocerca; species Schistocerca serialis. Next base: position 759,495,116 of record NC_064642.1, on the reverse strand, counting down.
AATTCTGCAGAATGTTCTTCAAACCAATCCCAAACAGTTGTGATCCGGTGGTGCAAGGTCGTCTATAAAAAATCCGCCATTGTTTGTGAACATGACGTCCATGAATGGCTGAATGGCTGTAGATGGACTCCAGGTAGCCCAACATAACCATTTCCAGTCAATGACGGTTCAGCTGGACCTGAGGACCGAATCCATTCCATGTAAACACAGCCCTTTATGGAGCCACCACCAGCTCTCGCACAGTGCCTTGTTGTCAACTTCGATTCATGGCTTCTAGGGGTCTGCACCATACTCGAACCCTGCCTTCAGCTCTTACCAACAAAAACTTGGAGTCATCTGACTGGACCACGGCTTTCCTGTCGTCTATGGTCGAATCGATATGGTCACACGCGCAGGAGAAGTGCCGCAAGCGATGCCCTGCTGTTAGCAAACACACTCATTGGTCGTCTGCTGCCATAGCCCATTAACGCCAAACTTCGCCGCGCTGTCCTAACGCATTCGTTCGTCGTACGTCCCATACTGATTTCTACGGCTATTCCAAGCAGTGTTGCTTATCTCTTAGCAGTGACAACTCCACACAAACGCCGCTGCCCTCGGTTAACTGAACGCCGTCGGCCACTACGTTATCCGTGGTAGGAGGTAATGCCTGAACTTTCTCGGCGCACATTTGACACTGTGGATCTCTCAATGCTGAATTCCCTAACAATTTCCGAAATGCAATGTCCCATGCGTCGAAAATCTGTTAATTTCCGTCTTGTGGCCATAATAACATCGGAATCCTTTTGACGTGAATTACCTGAGTACAGCTCCGCCGATGCACTGCCGTTCTACACCTTGTTTGTGTAAGCGATACTACCGCCATCTGTTTGTGTGCGTATTATTATCCCATGACTTGTCACCTCAGTGTGTATTTTGTGTGACTTAGTTATTAAGGAAATATATTGCGAGTAGTTTGTCTGTTGTGGTCTTTAAGCTATGAGAGCCATCCAGTCTCAATCTGTCTCAAGTATTCGTATTTATAAACCTACGTGGGCAGGCCGCCACGAGCGCTCACTACTGCCAACACGTGGCTTTATGAGCAGCTGATTGCGTCACGTGTCCAAGGCGTCTCTGTCATTGTGACAGACTGCGGTGGTGGATGTCAAGAGAGACGCCGGAGTCAGACTCCCACCTGTAGCTCAGTTTATCGCTTTTCTTTCTCGTAGTTTCCTGTGACACTTGTACCAAACATATGAAATCACTCATCTAATATTTCGCAAGAAACATTTGAAAAAAGGAGCAGCATTTGTATGAATATCAAGAGTTGAAACGGCAAGCCAGTAATAAACAAAGAAGATCAGTTTGAAAGATAAAATAAATATGGAGAAACGCTCTGCGAAAGAAGGAAACCAGAAGACAACGTTACGAAAAGGGCTGAGGAGATGGATAAACATGAGGTGGTAGAAACGACACTGCGAGAAGAATTTTACAAAGAACTGAAAGAGCAACGTCAATCCCTCAGAATTATTTAGATCCTCGTGAAGAACACCATGACAAAGCTGATCGATCTAGTATAGAAGCTATATGAAACAGGCGAAATACCTTCAGTGTTAGAGAAGAATGTAATGAGGCCAATTCCAATTGAGGCAGGTCTGTAGGGTATCAGTCTCACCTGCATATCAATTTCATGAGTTGTGCTTGCAGAATAAGGACGCGAATTACTTACAGAAGAGTGGAAAGACTAGTAGAAGCTGACCTCGAGGAAAATTGACATGCGTTCCGGAGAAGTGTAGGAGCACAGGAGGAAATACACTCCTGGAAATGGAAAAAAGAACACATTGACACCGGTGTGTCAGACCCACCATACTTGCTCCGGACACTGCGAGAGGGCTGTACAAGCAATGATCACACGCACGGCACAGCGGACACACCAGGAACCGCGGTGTTGGCCGTCGAATGGCGCTAGCTGCGCAGCATTTGTGCACCGCCGCCGTCAGTGTCAGCCAGTTTGCCGTGGCATACGGAGCTCCATCGCAGTCTTTAACACTGGTAGCATGCCGCGACAGCGTGGACGTGAACCGTATGTGCAGTTGACGGACTTTGAGCGAGGGCGTATAGTGGGCATGCGGGAGGCCGGGTGGACGTACCGCCGAATTGCTCAACACGTGGGGCGTGAGGTCTCCACAGTACATCGATGTTGTTGCCAGTGGTCGGCGGAAGGTGCACGTGCCCGTCGACCTGGGACCGGACCGCAGCGACGCACGGATGCACGCCAAGACCGTAGGATCCTACGCAGTGCCGTAGGGGACCGCACCGCCACTTCCCAGCAAATTAGGGACACTGTTGCTCCTGGGGTATCGGCGAGGACCATTCGCAACCGTCTCCATGAAGCTGGGCTACGGTCCCGCACACCGTTAGGCCGTCTTCCGCTCACGCCCCAACATCGTGCAGCCCACCTCCAGTGGTGTCGCGACAGGCGTGAATGGAGGGACGAATGGAGACGTGTCGTCTTCAGCGATGAGAGTCGCTTCTGCCTTGGTGCCAATGATGGTCGTATGCGTGTTTGGCGCCGTGCAGGTGAGCGCCACAATCAGGACTGCATACGACCGAGGCACACAGGGCCAACACCCGGCATCATGGTGTGGGGAGCGATCTCCTACACTGGCCGTACACCACTGGTGATCGTCGAGGGGACACTGAATAGTGCACGGTACATCCAAACCGTCATCGAACCCATCGTTCTACCATTCCTAGACCGGCAAGGGAACTTGCTGTTCCAACAGGACAATGCACGTCCGCATGTATCCCGTGCCACCCCACGTGCTCTAGAAGGTGTAAGTCAACTACCCTGGCCAGCAAGATCTCCGGATCTGTCCCCCATTGAGCATGTTTGGGACTGGATGAAGCGTCGTCTCACGCGGTCTGCACGTCCAGCACGAACGCTGGTCCAACTGAGGCGCCAGGTGGAAATGGCATGGCAAGCCGTTCCACAGGACTACATCCAGCATCTCTACGATTGTCTCCATGGGAGAATAGCAGCCTGCATTGCTGCGAAAGGTGGATATACACTGTACTAGTGCCGACATTGTGCATGCTCTGTTGCCTGTGTCTATGTGCATGTGGTTCTGTCAGTGTGATCATATGATGTATCTGACCCCAGGAATGTGTCAATAAAGTTTCCCCTTCCTGGGACAATGAATTCACGGTGTTCTTATTTCAATTTCCAGGAGTGTAGTTAAACCACGATTCATCTTAGAGGATGAGTTGAAAAAGGCAGCGCACAGCATTCGCAGATTTAGGAAGCTGTTGATCTATATCTACATCTACATTTATACTCCGCAAGCCACCCAACGGTGCGTGGCGGAGGGCACTTTACGCGCCACTGTCATTACCTCCCTTTCCTGTTCCAGTCGCGTATGGTTCGCGGGAAGAACGACTGTCTGAAAGCCTCCGTGCGCGCTCGAATCTCTCTAATTTTACATTCATAACCTCCTCGGGAGGTATAAGTAGGGGGAAGCAATATATTCGATATCTCATCCAGAAACGCAACCTCTCGAAACCTGGCGAGCAAGCTACACCGCGATGCAGAGCGCCTCTCTTGCAGAGTCTGCCACTTGAGTTTGCTAAACATCTCCGCAACGCTATCACGGTTACTAAATAACCCTGTGACGAAACGCGCCGCTCTTCTTTGGATCTTCTCTATCTCCCCCGTCAACCCGATCTGGTACGGATCCCACACTGATGAGCAATACTCAAGTATAGGTCGAACGAGTGTTTTGTAAGCCACCTCTTTGTTGATGGACTACATTTTCTAAGGACTCTCCTAATGAATCTCAACCTGGTACCCGCCTTACCAACAATTAATTTTATATGATCATTCCACTTCAAATCGTTCCGCACGCATACTCCCAGATATTTTACAGAAGTGTTTGTTCCGCAATCATATAATCATACAATAAAGGATCCTTCTTTCTGTGTATTCGCAATACTTTACATTTGTCTATGTTAAGGGTCAGTTGCCACTCCCTGCACCAACTGCCTATCCTCTGCAGATCTCCCTGCATTTCGCTACAATTTTCTAATGCTGCAACTTCTCTGTATACTACAGCATCACCCGCGAAAAGCCGCATGGAACTTCCGACACTATCTACTAGGTCCTTTATATACATTGTGAAAAGCAATGGTCCCATAACACTCCCCTGTGGCACTCCAGAGGCTACTTTAAAGTCTGGAGACGTCTCTCCATTGATAACAACTTTCTGTGTTCTGTTTGCTAAAAACTCTTCAATCCAGCCACACAGCTGGTCTGATATTCCGTAGGCTCTTACTTTTTTTATCAGGCGACAGTGCGGAACTGTATCGAACGCCTTCCGGAAGTCAAGAATAAGAGCATCTACCTGGGAGTCTGTATCTAATATTTTCTGGGTCTCATGAACAAATAAAGCGAGTTGGGTCTCACACGATCGCTGTATCCGGAATCCATGTTGATTCCTACAGAGTAGATTCTGGGTTTCCAAAAACGACTTGGCCTCGGGCAAGTACAGAAAGGGCAGCAGCCTCAAAGGGTGCGGGGCAAAGTCAGGACATGCGGGGACCAAGCAGCAATCGGTATTGTAATTGTCAACTGTCGAAGCTGCGTTGGTAAAGTACCAGTACTTCAAGCGCTGATAGAAAGCACCGAAGCTGAAATCGTTATAGGCACAGAAAGCTGGCTGAAGCCAGAGATAAATTCTGCCGAAATTTTTACAAAGGTACAGACGGTGTTTAGAAAGGATAGATTGCATGCAACCGGTGGTGGAGTGTTCGTCGCTGTTAGTAGTAGTTTATCCTGTAGTGAAGTAGAAGTGGATAGTTCCTGTGAATTATTATGGGTGGAGGTTACACTCAACAACCGAACTAGGTTAATAATTGGCTCCTTTTACCGACCTCCCAACTCAGCAGCATTAGTGGCAGAACAACTGAGAGAAAATTTGGAATACATTTCACATAAATTTTCTTAGCATGTTATAGTCTTAGGTGGAGATTTCAATTTACCAGATATAGACTGGGACACTCAGATGTTTAGGACGGGTGGTAGGGACAGAGCATCGAGTGACATTATACTGGGTGCACTATCCGAAAATTACCTCGAGCAATTAAAGAGAGAACCGACTCGTGGAGATAACATCTTGGACCTACTGATAACAAACAGACCCGAACTTTTCGACTCTGTAAGTACAGAACAGGGAAACAGTGATCATAAGGCCGTTGCCGCATCCCTGAATATGGAAGTTAATAGGAATATAAAAAAAGGGAGGAAGGTTTATCTGTTTAGCAAGAGTAATAGAAGGCAGATTTCAGACAACCTAACAGATCAAAACGAAAATTTCTGTTCCGACACTGACAATGTTGGGTGTTTATGGAAAAGTTCAAGGCAATCGTAAAATGCGTTTTAGACAGGTACGTGCCGAGGAAAACTGTGAGGGACGGGAAAAACCCACCGTGGTACAATAACAAAGTTAGGAAACTACTGCGAAAGCAAAGAGAGCTCCACTCCAAGTTTAAACGCAGCCAAAACCTCTCAGACAAACAGAAGCTAAACGATGTCAAAGTTAGCGTAAGGAGGGCTATGCGTGAAGCGTTCAGTGAATTCGAAAGTAAAATTCTGTGTACCGACTTGACAGAAAATCCTAGGAAGTTCTGGTCTTACGTTAAATCAGTAAGTGGCTCGAAACAGCATATCCAGACACTACGGGATGATGATGGCATTGAAACAGAGGATGACACTCGTAAAGCTGAAATACGAAACACCTTCTTCCAAAGCTGTTTCACAGAGGAAGACCGCACTACAGTTCCTTCTCTAAATCCTCGCACAAACGAAAAAATGGCTGACATCGAAATAAGAGTCCAAGGAATAGTAAAGCAACTGTAATCACTCAATAGAGGAAAGTCCACTGGACCTGACGGGATACCAATTCGATTCTACACAGAGTACGCGAAAGAACTTGCCCCCCTTCTAACAGCCGTGTACCGCAAGTCTCTAGAGGAACGGAGGGTTCCAAATGATTGGAAAAGAGCACAGATAGTCCCAGTCTTCAAGAAGGGTCGTCGAGCAGATGCGCAAAACTATAGACCTATATCTCTGACGTCGATCTGTTGTAGAAGTTTAGAACATGTTTTTTGCTCGAGTATCATGTCGCTTTTGGATACCCAGAATCTACTATGTAGGAATCAACATGGATTCCGGAAACAGCGATCGTGTGAGACCCAACTCGCTTTATTTGTTCATGAGACCCAGAAAATATTAGATACAGGCTCCCAGGTAGATGCTATTTTTCTTGACTTCCGGAAGGCGTTCGATACAGTTCCGCACTGTCGCCTGATAAACAAAGTAAGAGCCTACGGAATATCAGACCAGCTGTGTCGCTGGATTGAAGAGTTTTTAGCAAACAGAACACAGCATGTTGTTATCAATGGAGAGACGTCTACAGACGTTAAAGTAACCTCTGGAGTGCCACAGGGAAGTGTTATGGGACCATTGCTTTTCACAATATATATAAAGGACCTAGTAGATAGTGTCGGAAGTTCCATGCGGCTTTTCGCGGATGATGCTGTAGTATACAGAGAAATTGCAGCATTAGAAAATTGTAGCGGAATGCAGGAAGATCTGCAGCGGATAGGCACTTGGTGCAGGGAGTGTCAACTGACCCTTAACATAGACAAATGTAAAGTATTGCGAATACACAGAAAGAAGGATCCTTTATTGTATGATTATATGATAGCGGAACAAACACTTCTGTAAAATATCTGGGAGTATGCGTGCGGAACGATTTGAAGTGGAATGATCATATAAAATTAATTGTTGGTAAGGCGGGTACCAGGTTGAGATTCATTGGGAGAGTCCTTAGAAAATGTAGTCCATCAAGAAAGGAGGTGGCTTACAAAACACTCGTTCGACCTATACTTGAGTATTGCTCATCAGTGTGGGATCCGTACCAGATCGGGTTGACAGAGTAGATAGAGAAGATCCAGAGAAGAGCGGCGCGTTTCGTCACAGAGTTATTTGGTAACCGTGATAGCGTTACGGAGATGTTTAGCAAACTCAAGTGGCAGACTCTGCAAGAGAGGCGCTCTGCATCGCGGTGTAGCTTGCTCGCCAGGTTTCGAGAGGTTGCGTTTCTGGATGAGGTATCGAATATATTGCTTCCCCCTACTTATACCTCCCGAGGAGGTCACGAATGTAAAATTAGAGAGATTAGAGCGCGCACGGAGGCTTTCAGACAGTCGTTCTTCCCGCGAACCATACGCGACTGGAACAGGAAAGGGAGGTAATGACAGTGGCACGTAAAGTGCCCTCCGCCACACACCGTTGGGTGGCTTGCGGAGTATAAATGTAGATGTAGATGTAGGTCGGGTTGACAGAGGAGATAGAGAAGATCCAAAGAAGAGCGGCGCGTTTCGTCACAGGGTTATTTAGTAAGCGTGATAGCGTTACGGAGATGTTTAGCAAACTCAAGTGGCAGACTCTGTAAGAGAGGCGCTTTGCATCGCGGTGTAGCTTGCTGTCCAGGTTTCGAGAGGGCGCGTTTCTGGATGAGGTATCGAATATATTGCTTCCCCCTACTTATACCCGCCGAGGAGATCGCGAATGTAAAATTAGAGAGATTTGAGCGCGCACGGAGGCTTTCCGACAGTCGTTCTTCCCGCGAACCATACGCGACTGGAACAGGAAAGGGAGGTAATGACAGTGGCACGTAAAGTGCCCTCTGCCACACACCATTGGGTGGCTTGCGGAGTATAAATGTAGATGTAGATGTAGGATTCGAACCTGCGACCGCAGCAGCAGCGCGGCCCCGGACTGAAGTGACTATAACAGCTCGGCCACAGCGGCCGGCTTATTTTGCTCATATGTCATTAATGCAATAATGCGACGGCATAGCTCAATGGTAGTGTTTCCGCTTGTATGCGGTGGACCTGGGTTGGATTATTGGTAACGTCAGCAATTTAAAGTGACCGCCTCACCACCGGAATGGCGTCAGATGGAAATCTTCCTGCGGTATCGGCGATGCATATGTCGACAACACACGCCGCGCCGCCCTCTTCTCCGCAGAAGGCACAACATTTAAAACAGGCCGGCAGAGGGCGCCACTGCTGCCGCACTGCATGCGGGACATTCCTACAGGTGGCGCTGTGGAAGCCACCAGAAGACGCCGTCTCCGTTTCCCAATCTCTGTCTTCCTCTGCAGTTCCCTCTACTACCGTGGAAGCTATTCCCCGATGTCTTAACAGGTCTTACTATCCCTGTCCCTTCTTGACAGTGTATTGTGTACATTCATTTCCTCTCCGAGGTTCCACACCACCTCCTCATTCCTTACGTTATCAGTCCACTTGAGTTTCAGGATTCTTTGTGGCAGCACATCACAAATGCTGCGATTCTCTAACGTTCCGGTTATCCCGCAGTCGATGTTTCACTACCGTACAACGCTGTGCTCCAAACGTACATTGTGAGAAATTTCTTTCTCAGATTAATGTCTATGTTTGATACTAGTAGATTCCTCTTGGCCAGGAGTGCTCTTTTTGCCAGTGCTAGTCTGCTTTTGATGTCCCCATTGCTCCATCCGTCATAGGTAATTTTGCTAATTTTTCTACTCGAACGTAGTGTTCTCCAATCCTAATTTTAAGTTTCTCACTGTTCTCATTACTTTCGTCTTTCTTCGATTTATTCTCAATCCATATTCTGTACTCATTAGCCTGTTCATTCCATTCAGTAGATGCTGTAAGTCATCTTCACTTTCACTGACGATAGCAATATCATCGTTGAATGTTAACACTGATATCCTTTCGCCCTGAATTTTAATTCCACTCCTGAACCTTTCTTTTATTTCTGTCATTGCTTCTTCAATGTATAGATTGAACAGAAGGGGGGAAAGACTACACCCCTGTCTTATATCCTTTTTAATCCGAGCACTCCGTTCTTCTTCATCCTTCCCTCTTGGTTTTTGTACATGTTGTATATTACCCGTCTTTCCCTACGCTTTACCTCTATCTTTCTCAGAATTTCGAACATCTTGTACCATCTGACATTGTCGAACGCTTTTTACAGGCCGACAAATCATATGAACGTGCCTTGATTTAATCCTATGAGAATGAAATTTCAGATGGCTGAATCAAAAGGTAGTACACGAATTCATAAAAATATGCGCTTTCCATGTACTATTGAAATTGCTTACCATTTACGTATCAAAGAAATCTACATTAGAAATGTGCATACTTATTATCGATTTTGGTTCTTGGGGCACAACACGTGTCAGACGTGTATATATCTATTGTCTATTGTCAAACCACAATTTATAAAAGATGTTTGTATTTTATTGATAGGATTAAGCAGGAATAATTATTATTTGTCATGTTGGAAATAATTATGGTGGCAAGGAATGTCTGCACCAAAGTATTGTTGGCGGGAGAGAACGCACATTGATATAATTTTAAAAAGGGCGGGAGAGACCGCGTATGGATACATTTTAAGAAAAGAGTGGGAAAGACCGCGCACTGATACATTTTGTAATGGTAGCAGGGATTGTCTGCACCAGAAAGCATTGTTGGCAGGAGACACCGCACTTTAGCGTTCGTAGGAAGTCAGTAGTAAGCGAGAAGTGAAGCGAGTCGGTAGCAGGTCTGAAGCGAGAAGCTGAGAGGAGCGGTGTGCCTGCCAGCCACTAGCTATGATTTACAAGAGATTATAAACGGATGTACGGAGACATCAGCTAACTATTATCATAAGAGGAACTAATATCACTGAATAATTTTTTTTTGAGAAACTCCTAGACTAGTGAAGGTATGTTTGCGCAATGCTAGTTGTAAGATTATTGTAAAAAGTAACTCCCATTTGAACGTTTGTAAAATCATTTCATTAAGAATATAATTAATTTTTGGCAGCAATATTGCATTACTGATTATAATCCATCCCAAAAACCATCAACGTGAAACTTTGCAAAATTTTATTGTTGTCAAGACAAAGTTTAACTATGAATTACGTAACTTCAGTCAAGTTAATTAAAGAATAACGTCAGCTTTGCTATTAAAGAATAACGTCAGCTTTGGTAATAAATACAGCCACTTATTATGAAAGCCCACCTGCAGCTAATAGAGTATAGTAAAACAGAGTAAGTATATTCATGTCGCAGTTCGATGTAGCAGTCAGATGGCGATCCAGTAACAGTAAAAAAGGTAAGGAACAGTTTTGGGTTATTGCAGGTAACGACTGAGGACCACGACGACGACACATTCTATGTTTCGTCGAAATAATCAGAAAATCACTTTTAATAAGCAGCTATTAAATTTGTATGCGAAAATTGAGAAAGAGAATAAATTTCAAAGGGATGATTTCATTTGTTATTATTAAGCAAGAGATAGATATCCTAAGGGAAGGTTTCATAGGTTATCGTAGAAGGGAAGGTTGCGTAACAAAAGAGATAATAGAGGATACGGGAAGGTTTCACACGTTTTCATGTTCACTGACTCAATTACATTAAGACTGACACTTCAAGAATCATGCCCTGTTCTGCAAAAAGATATACGTACGCTCATATCTGTGCGTCGAACTATACTTAAAAACAAAATTCTCTGCGATATGTATCGAGACATCTGGACTGTTGGTCAAACAGTGCTGACGAGTGTAACCAGAAGTAATGCGCCATTAGTTACAGAATGCGTTATCGCTTCCATAGCGGCTGGATGCGAACAAACACGAATTCACTGTCCTGGTTGCGACAATATGCTATCAACGCCTGTGGCGTATTTCACAAGGAATTCTGGCGGTGATGCAATGGGCAGACATTCCTGTAAGTGCGCTTCTGCTAGCCGCAACAAAAACACGCGCTTGCGAAACCCGGCGGCGTGCGAGTGCAAATTCGACCGTCACAAGGGCATGTCTGTGCGTGCGTGTGTCGCGCCGGGGGGGGGGGGGGGGGGGGGTGGCAGAGGAGGGCAGAGGAGGCAAACTGTCGAACTGTCGGCGACCATCCTGTTCCGGCAACGTCCTGACTGATTAAAACAATACAGCTGCTAGCTCTTCTGCGGAGGTAAACAAACAAAGCTGGCGCTGATGGCTTTGTTCTATTGAGAGCCTTTAGTCTCGCCTTCCTTATCTGTAGACCGTTGTCATCAACGGCTACGGCGATATGAAACTGTCTACAGTGTGTCGTTAGTCTTTCTACCCACAAAAGGACATTTCAGCTAAGCAGGAACAAACGAAGACTGATGTGAGTACGTTAGTTCCTTATTTGCCACTTCCACGGATCATGTTCGTCATGACGTATTTTGTGAAAGAGATTTTTGTATTGCAAGTATATGAGGAATCGCGCTGCAAAGTCGAAGTGCGTGAATTTTTCTTCACCATGTATATACAGTGTGATTATAATTAAACTTTCAAAACGCTGAAGAAATAACTTCACTGGCCAGAATGACGTCAAATTGCTACGGAACATTATCGGAGAAGGGGACAAACCTACGGCAGAAGAAAAAATGTGACAATTGATCAATAGACGGCGCTGTGTGTGTCAGAATACGTAAATGAACCCGTCCTGAGTGGCCGAGCGGTTCTAGGCGCTACAGTTTGGAAACCGCGCGACCGCTACGGTCGCAGGTTCGAATCCTGCCTCGGGCATGGATGTGTGTAACTTCCTTAAGCTAGTTAGGTTTAAGTAATTCTAAGTTCTAGGGGACTGATGACCTCAGAAGTTAAGTCCCATAGTGCTCAGAGACATTTGAACGTAAATGAAACGCCGCGCGGAGTGGCCGCGCGGTTTGAGGCGCCATGTCACTGACTGCGCGGCCCCTCCCGCCGGAGGTTCGAGTCCTCCCTCGGGCATGGGTGTGTGTGTTGTCCTTAGCATAAGTTAGTTTAAGTAGTGTGTAAGTCTATGGACCGATGACCTCAGCAGTTTGGTCCCTTAGAAATTCACGCACATTTGAGCATTCTGAACGTAAATGAAAACACCTGTCATGCGCACGACCCTTTGAAGCTGCTATAAACACGCCGGGTACACGGCTGTTCCTCCTCTCGCACCTGCGACGCTCGCCATGACTGTTTTAATGCAGGATCTCGCTCTGCTTGTAATGCTGTATTACAAAAATGATGACTGTGTTCACGTCGCAGTGCAGAAGTCCCGGACACCGAAGGGTTTGAAGAAAGGCGTTGATCCGATGACTGCCGTGGGTCGGAAATTCGAAATGACGGGTTCTTTTAGTGTGCAAGTGGTAGAGTGAGGAAACGGACTGATTCGACGTTAGGGGAAGCAGTGGGCACAGCAATGCTGGAGGAGACGATTAGTGGTGTGCAAACGTTTAGTAAACGGAGAATTGCCCGAACATATTCAGCATATTCTAGGAGACAGAACTCAGCACCTCGTACTTAACGCTCCCCTTTTATGTGCACGGATAACAGTACAGACGCTTCGTGCATGGAAGCAATGAGGCCTTGATGAGTCGCTGGAGGGAGCTGGCACCACATCTGCACACACACACACACACACACACACACACAAAAGTCACCAGATTCCCGTAAAGTCTGGGGAGGGGGCGATAAGCTCTGGCGTCACGTTCAATCACATCCCAGATGTGCTCGATCAGGTTCAGCTCTGGGGAGTTGGGGGGCACCACATCAACTGCCATCCGCCACTGTATTCCTCGAAGCACTCCATCACATTCCTGGCCTTGTGACATGGCGCATTATCTTGTTGAAAAATGCCACTGCCGTAGGGAAATACACCACTGGCCATTACAATTCCTACACCAAGAAGAAATGCAGATGATAAATGTGGTGCCACCGCCAGACACCACACTTGCTAGGTGGTAGCAAAAATCGGCCGCGGTCCGGTAGTATACGTCGGACCCGCGTGTCGCCACTATCAGTGATTGCAGACCGAGCGCCGCCACACGGCAGGTCTAGAGAGACTTCCTAGCACTCGCCCCAGTTGTACAGCCGACTTTGCTAGCGATGGTTCACTGACAAATTACGCTCTCATTTGCCGAGACGATAGTTAGTATAGCCTTCAGCTACGGCATTTGCTACGACCTGGCAAGGCTCCATTATCATTTGCTATTTATCTTGTGATGCATGTACTGTCAGACCGATGTTCACCAATTATGGATTAAAGTTAAGTATTCCAGAAGCTACGTACCTTTTTTGCTAGTCTCTATTCCTCTAACTGTTCCAGACCTCACGCCAGCCTGCATGAGCTTAAACGCGTGCCATTCGGCTTCCTCTCATAGTGGCTTCGCTGTCTTGCCAAGGCACAACAATAAACTATTCATTGGACAAATTTATTGTACTAGAACTGACATGTGATTACATTTTCACGCAATTTGGGTGCATAGATCCTGAGAAATGAGTACTCAGAGCAACCACCTCTGGCCGTCATAACGGCCTTGATAATCCTGGGCATTGGGACAAACAGACCTCGGATGGCGTGTACAGGTACCGCTGCCCATGCAGCTTCAACACGATACCACAGTTCATCAAGAGTAATGACTGACGTATTGTGACGAGCCAGTTTCTCGGCCACCATTGACCAGACGATTTCAATTGGTGAGAGATCTGGAGAATGTGATGGCCAGGGCAGCAGTCGAACATTTTCTGTATCCAGAAAGGCCCGTACAGGACCTGCAACATGCGGTCGTGCATTATCCTGCTGAAATGTAGGGTTTCGCAGGGATCGAATGAGAGGTAGAGTCACGGGTCGTAACACATCTGAAATGTAACGTCCACTGTTCGAAGTGCCGTCAATGGGAACAAGAGATGACCGAGACGTGTAACCAATGGCACCCCATACCGTCAAACCGTGTGATACGTTACTATGGTGATGACGAATACACGCTTCCAATGTGCGTTCACCGCGATGTCGCCAAACACGGATGCGACCATCATGATGCTGTAAACAGATCCTGGATTCATCCGAAAAAATTACGTTTTGCCATTCGTGCACCCAGGTTCGTCGTCGAGTACACCATCGCAGGCGCTCCTGTCTGTGATGCAGCGTCAAGGGTAACCGTAGCCATGGTCTCCGAGCTGATAGTCCATGCTGCTGCAAACGTCGCCGAACTGTTCGTGCAGATGGTTCTTGTCTTGCAAACGTCTCCATCTGTTGAGTCAGGGATTGAGATGTGGCTGCACGATCCGTTACAGCCATGCGGATAAGATGCCTGTCATCTCGACTGCTAGTGATACGAGGCCGTTGGGATCCAGCACGGCGTTCCGTATTACCCTCCTGAACCCACTGATTCCATATTCTTCTAACAGTCATTGGATCTCTACCAACGCGAGCAGCAATGTCGCGATACGATAAACCGCAATCGCGATAGGCTACAATCCGACCTTTATCAAAGTCGGAAACGCGATGGTACGCATTTCTCCTTCTCACACGAGGCATCACAACAACGTTTCACCAGGCAACGCCGGTCAACTGCTGTTTGTGTATGAGAAATCGGTTGGAAACTTTCCTCATGTCAGCACGTTGTAGGTGTCGCCACCGGCGCCAACCTTGTGTGAATGCTCTGAAAATCTAATCATTTGCATATCGCAGCATCTTCGTCCTCTCTGTTGAATTTCGCGTCTGTAGCACGTCATCTTCGTGATGTAGCAATTTCAATTGCCATTAGTGTATTATCGTCATGGAGGGTTGTATGTGATCTGCAATCTCTGTACGATATCTTTGCCGATGGCACATTGCACCAGCTCTATTGGAACCGTGGACGGGAACGCGAATGTTCGCCAGAGCATACTGGAGCCGCCGCCGGCTTGTCTCGATGTCGTACAGATGTGAAGGAGCTGTTCCCCTGGAAGACGACGGATTCATCAGACACTGCAACTCTCTCGCAGTGCGCCAACGTCCAGTGCAGATGGTCACGGACCCATTTCAGTCGCAATTGCCGATGTCGTGGTGGTAACACTGGGACACGCATGATTCGTCGGCTGCGGTGGTCCCTCGCTAGGAGTGTACGGTGCACTGTGTGTTCAGACACAGTTCTGAGCAGCATTAAAGTGTAATGTCAGTTCCACCACAGTTCGCCGTCTGTCTTGTTTAACAAGTCTACCCAGCCTACGACATTCGACATCTATGATGAGAGATGCCCGCCAAACTCCACGATGTTTACAAGTGGTTTCACCTTGGTTTCGCCACGTGTTGAAGACACTCACCACAGCAATCCTCGAACACCCGAAAAGCATGGTGCTTAAAATCCTACGAAATATCCTTCTTTGCTATCCATTCAAAATTACCTATGTGCACAAGTTGCTTCCTGTTGACCTGCCAACAACAGAGATCTTTGCTTTACAATTTCTTGCTAGCATGGAAATGACAATGACTGGCCGTGGAAGATTTTGTGGACAGACAAATCCCACTTTCATCTGACAGGATATGTGAATACACAGAATTGTCGAATATGGGTAACGGAAAATCCACACGCAAATCAACCAGAACCACTTCATCCTGAAGAGGTCACTGTGTGGTCAGGTTTACGGATTCATTTACCACAGGGTCATATCTTTTCGAAGAGACAGGTGCTTCCGGTCCTGTTACCTGTACTGTCACTGGTAAACGCTATGAGTGTCTTTTGCGCAACGACGCCATTCCATCTCTACAATACCGTGACTGTGTGGATGGGACCATTTTCATGCAAATGCCAGAATCATCAGCCGCCATTTACCAACAGCCTGGCCGTCTCTGGCTGTGGGGCTACATTTTCAGCGGCTGATGATTCTGGCATTTTCGAAATGGCACTTCAGCAGCTGCTTAACTGGATCTGCAATATGCGGAGGTGCACCATCTTGCATAAAATTTGCGATTGCAAACTTAGCTACATTGAAGTCACACATTGTGCAACACATTCTCAACTTGACCCCGGAGACACTTTGATCTGTTGTGGAACATGTGAGAGGTGGCATGAACCCCCTCTCATATTTCTATCTTACGATTTTCCTCTCTAATTGCATGCGGTGAAAAGTTGCTACTCTTTCACAAGCGGACTTCCCACGCAGCGTCTCTCGTCACCCAGGTGGTCCGGTGGCAGGCAGGCTCTGCCGATCTTGAAAGAGTAAGCCGACGGGTGTGAGGGAGTCGAATGAATGCTTTCCAGACGCCGACATTGTCAAAAGACCCACCCGGAGGGGCCTGAAGTAGCGGCTGGGCTAGAGGTTCCGTTACTTCGCAGAAACTTAGCGAAAACACTTTCTGGCGTGTTACCAGCGAGGCGTGGGAATGATTTGTGTTCCCAAGCAGCCTTGGCGCGCAAATTCCCGCGTTTTCTGCCGTATAGTAACTGTGATTGGCTTGCTCAGGGTATAGCTCCGTGACGTAGCAAAATCAGCGCAGAAATTGGCGCCAAGAATCTCCATTGGTGGAATGGTAGTGCTCCGGCAATGGAGTGGAATTTTCCGCCGGTTTTCGAGTTGCTGATTGGAACGTTTAACCACAGCCACTGTCGTGGGGGCGGGAATGTTCGCTGTTCGGTTTGTACGGGTGCTCTTGTGGTGGTCGGCTCCGCCTTTCAGTCGGAGTAGGTTACAAGACTGAGCCCTCGCCGTAACTTTCCGAGTACAGTTGGCAATTGAGTGTTCTGCGTACAAGCGGCCTATGTTGTCTTTCTTGAGCAGTTTTGGCTAAAGTTGACTGTATCGGAGTCACAGTGTGACTTCGCTTGATAAAATCAATCACTGTACCGTCAGTGATTGTGTGGCGAGCCTTCTTCGACTCCCTCAGAGGCGCATTTGTATTGCTAGGAAGTCTTTAGTCTGGAACAACCAGACCAGGATAATTAGTTTCTGGCTATACTCGCGACATTATCATCACCACGACGGGACGTCGAAGCAACTAGCCATCGCCTCCGGTACGCCAGATCGTGTTCTTGCAGTTAAGAAGACAGTTTGGTAATGTATGTCCGCAGCACCGGCAGATAGGGATTTTTCTAGGTGATAATCAGAGCTAACCAGAGCGCGCCTGTTCGTCTTTCTCTAACTTTGTCCTGTCTTGGGTGTTCATCGTCTGAGATCTCACTAATGTAGCAGCAATTAATGTTGGGTTAGCTGTGTGTCTCTCTTAAGATTTGAGTGGCAAGGAATTGGCTCCACATACCACTTCGTCATAATCCTCACAATCTAGTTTAGTGACAACTTCACCTTCACGGCGTTTGTTTGAATATCCAATTTGAGCCAATTTGATGTATTGTAAATGTTTCATGTGTTTTTGTTTATTATTTTGTGTTTAGTCTTAATAAATCATATTGTTATTTTGGACAGAACTTTCATTCTGTTAATCGGTAGAGCAACCCTATCATTTCTCACTACGTTAATGAAACCTTCGTTTATTTAACTTATTTATCAAATTAAATTATTGCAGGTGCCAAACTCTTTTCTACTCCACTGGCAGGGTTGATTATAGTCAGTTCGCGTATTTTTTTTAATCCATGTGCAACAGCAAAAGTCGGAGTTAGAATGGGGGGGGGGGGGCTTAGAGCACCATTTACATATGTAGATTCTAGAAGAATTTAGTGTTAAATACACTGCTAGCCCCGGCACCTCGCATAAAATGGCGACCCTTAGCCTCGGATCTTTCCTGTGAATCACTGATAAGCAAACAGGATTTTTAGTAGGAACATTCAAATCTTTTTCTCTACTTTTTTTTAATGATTAATACCCAACTTGTTTTTCTTGTAGTTCCGTGATTAGTTTTAAGTAGCTGTGCATGATTACTGTTTTTGTTTTCAGTATATATATATTTGTTTGTTTGTTCATTGTTTTATATGTCTCCTTGATGTGGTGTCCTTACCACTTCACACTTTGTCGTGTTTGTGTGCAGTTTCTGTGCATGTAATTACAGCGTTGTTGAAATTTTATTTCTATGTGTAAAAATACAGGGAGTAGATTATTTTTATTGTGTATTTTAGATAAATTTTGGTTCTCATGAATGATCACGAGAAGTAAGGCACGACTATTAGGCTAAAACAAAAGTGGATACTATAATGGATAAGGGGCAGTTTACTGACGGGGATAGGTTCGCAGATGAGGTAGGCACATTTTTAGCAGGTCAGGACGACAGGGTCATTGATGAGGAGGGTAATTTGGACGCGATCTTAGAGCAACGTCGCGGCCGTGATTATGATAGTGAGGTAGAGGATGAAACAGAGACAGGCACACAGGTCGAGACGGCAGCAGAAGTTTATAATCAAACGAACGAGAGCAGACAGGGGCCAGCTCGGTCACGTCAGAGCTCTAGCGCCCAGGTGTCCAGAGTTACATCACCCATGTGTGACGAGGATCAAAACGATGACATTAACCCAATACTAAGCTTCCTACGATCAATGAAAGAAGAAGCTAACGAACAACGTAAGAAGGAGAAGGAAGAAGATGAGAAACAACGTAAGAAGGAGAAGGAAGAGGCTGACGAACAGCGTAAGAAGGAGAAGGAAGAAGATGAGAAACAACGTAAGAAGGAGAAGGAAGAAGATGAAAAACAGCGTAAGAAGGACACAGAGGCAATAATCTCGCATATAGGGGAAATTCGTGGGGAATTACTAACAATAAAGAAAGAATGTGGAGAAGCAAAACAAATGTCGATGGTAGCACAAAAAGTAGCAGGCCTAGCCAAAACGGCAGCAACAGGGGCAATGAAAATCGCAAAAGTAACTTCTCAACTCGTACGGCGCTTGCGACGTGCGACACAAGCTCACTCAAAATCCCTAGCGTTCTTAAAAACCCAAGGTAGTATCGCTGTTACGAACATCACGAAACGAATGAAAGAAGTAGAGGGTCGAATAGCAAAACTAGAGCGAAACGGGCACACGAGTACTGCGCGTTCGGATACCAATGATGGAGTACGCAGAATTGTGTCTCCGAGGAAAAGCCCGCCGTGCTCCAGCCCAGTGACAGAGTGCGGAACTAACAATGCATACACAGAAACAGCGAGTAATAGCTCCAATAATTGCAGCCCACTTAGAAGAGTGAATGCTGAATTTCACTTCCACAGTGATACAGAGGTATCACATCACAGTTATCAGAAAGATAGATCAGGACACTCAGCAGACGTGCAAGTATCGGAAACGAGTGACAACACCAGTGCGAGGATAAGACAGGATTTTGATCACAATCACTTCCTGTCGATACTAAAATTCCAAAAGTTCAAAGAAAATGGAGGGTCGATGCATCCGAAGAGCTGGGTGATGCAGTTTACAAATTCATTACTGTCATCGTGGCCAACCCTGGCAAAATTAGAATTCATGTGTGGACATATCGAAGGCCAAGCCGCGAAAAAGATGCGAGGTGTGGCAGCGACGTGCCAGACTTATCAGGAATTTGTTGTTGCGTTCCTGCGGATCTACTGGTCAAAGGAAACGCAAGACAGGATTAAAGAGGAAATAATATTTTCTCCTGGACTGGAAGTGTCCGGGCAAAGGAGCGCAACCAAATTGTTTGATGATTTACTCGAGAAGCATCAATTTTTAGACAGTCCATACAGCAAGGGAGAAATCATAAAATTTTGTTTTTCCAAATTGCCAGTTAGGTACCAACAGACTCTTGTCGGGAAGTGTGGATCTGACATAGAAGCATTCAAGAGTCTATTGCGTGAACTCGAAGTTGTCTTTGACAAACAAGACGCAAAGGACAGGAAGAAGGGGCAGAGTAACAAACCAACGACCAGCAAGGGAGGACGACAACAGATGGCATAATCGCACTGGTCATTTAGGAAACCAGGGTTACAGAAATCAAGATTACGCTAACCAAGGTTTTGGAAATCAGAGACACGGAAACCAGAACGTCAGGAAACAGGGTCATGCTAGACAAGGAAGCGGGGACAGGAGGAAGAACGAACGGCAAAGAGACCGTAATTGGAGAGAGCGAAATCAAGAACAACAGGAGAACCAGGAGTTTGAAATTAGACCTGCAAATCCTAATGCACGCCAGAGGAGGGGGAGTCTAACAAGGGATTGGCGCTAGTCGATAGGACTCCACCGCATCTCTCACACAAAGAAGTTCGTGGAATAATAGTAGTTTAAGTGGTGTACATAATAGAATGGGCAAATACATGAACCTTACTATAGTAGTAGTGTAAGTGGTGTACATAGTAGAATGGGCAAATACATGAACCTTGCTACAGGTAACAATAATCGTTGCATTAATAGATTAAGATTGCTAAAGTATTAACACGCTGCGTTGTCTTGCATAAGAATTTACTGCTGCTATCCTCTTTTTGTTTATGTTCGCGACTTCCAATGTCGATGGAGGAGGAGACACTACCTTTTCATGAGCAATGTTTTTGTCCTTTCCTGTCTGGTGTCCACGTTGAGGGATAATGATGAGTGAGGAGAAGTCGCACAAACGGGCGCATACAAGAACGTGCTTTTAAAAGCGTTCTGATAAGTCGTGATACGCTCTACAGCGGCCACAACTAGTTCGTGAGACGTTCATACCAATGCTTGCAGGCATGCAACAGTGCACTGCAAGATTGTGGTATATTGCGTGATTTCGAGGATGAATATGGGCAGTATAGTTTTTACAGTGATGCGCCAGCGTCGTTGTCTTGCAAGTCGGGGTGAACATGCGAGCGTTTGACTCCAATGGTGCCCTAGACGGTAGAAATGCGGGCATAAAGCCTACCATGCCAAGGTGCTGGTTAGGGATTTAGCATGCTGCTTGCGACTGTCACAGATGAATAACCAGGGACTTATACTTGGATATTCGTGACATAGTGTGTAGCTGGCGTGTGGTGGGCGACTGAATCCTCAACAGGAACCAGTCTTGGCTTGGTCATATTACATTGCCTCTGGAAAGGTGCGTTTCCATTCCTAAAACTGCATCACATACAAAATTAAGTTCAACTATAAATTTATTGTCTTGTATAGCCATGGCTAACCAAGCCTCCGGAGTTTCAGTGAGGCGTAATGAAAACTCGGAGGTCATGTCGTACGGCGCGCACATCACTGTCGTCAATAGCGGCGAGCAGCGAGACATCTCAACGTAACAGGAATTATGTAAGACTATTGTATAAGGTAAACAAAAATGAATAAATAAATAAAAATTAAAAAAAGGAGAGTACTATATACTAGGATAAGTTAAACTTTAGGATTTAACAATAGCTAGATCCTTAATATCGTGGGGGTTTTCTACCATAAGTGTTTGGCGCGTGCCAGTTGGGATGCTATGTTTCAGGTCACCAAACCACAGACCCCAAGTGGAGGGACGATGGGCGAGCGAATGTAGAATAGTTGCATGTTCTTTATAACTCAGTAAAACTTCCACCTGCATAATCACCTAATTTATTCAAAAGACATAGAATGTAGATCGTTGGCAGTTGGTAGTTAACTCTTGAGCATGTCTGCTGTCGCTCTATGTAAGTAATAGTAATATAAGTGCGGGCCTGCACATTTAGCTGTTCATCCAGTATAGCGTCACACACCATGTACAGTAGTGAGACCAGTCTCTACACAAATATCAAGATAGATTATTTCCATGTCTAGATTAGGTACACCAAGATTTGGTTCTAATGGTAGCCATAGATTGATAACTATAAAATTAAAATAAGAGTGTCTGAAATGACAGACCATCAATGTATCGTTATGTAAATTTATTATAACATAGAAGGTCATGGGAAAAAGTTAGGCATAAGAATTTTTGTCAGAACTGTGCAGATGACGGGAATCGTGGCAATGCAGAGGCTAAGTGGAGCAAAAACAAGAGGTCATCGGCTACCTGCAAGAAGGGGAGCATCAGCGCGCCACCTGACGTGAAGGGCGCGAGAGCATCCGGTCCTACAAGCTGTCAGTCACCGGGCCGTATGCCTGAGGGATTAGGCGGCAGACAGCCCTCGCCGGGCCACAAGCGAAGGTGTGGCTGGCCGTTGACACTGACACGCGACCCACACGCGACAGCCTGCTAGCTCTCCGGACGCGGCAACCGTTTGGAGGGATTCCCTGCAGCAGACCACATTGTCGTGAGTACACAAAGAAGATCACATATCGTGTCAGAACCTGCACCTCATGTGCCTCAGGACAAAAGGGACGCTATATACTCACCTGTTTGGGTTTTTACAACTCACTAGCATTGGCCAATCTGCATACACAAAGCAGTATCGTGCCACACACTCTAACAAATGAATGGTCTCATTTCTAACTTCTCCTCCATATTAGAGAGCAGTTGTAGCAATCGTCGCTCCTAGTTCGATCCTGTATGGATGACCTCACACACTTGTGGAGTCACTCCATGTGCCATCATCCCTCGTCAAACTGCAATATTGGGAAACGTAAAGTACTGTCCAGCGAGAGAAGAGATCTAGACTAGTGATGTATCCAAACAAGTAGACCTCAGAGACAATTAATCGACGTGAGGAGAGCCTATCACTGTGTCTTCCTACCGTACTGCCGTGATCATATGCGTGGGTCTTGGTGCAATCTCAACACAGTACTGCAGATGCTCCAGCACACCCTATTGCTGTTGCAACAACGTAGCAACAACACCCGACGTTTAGCCCTATGTGATGTCAGTACTGTGGAATTTGTGAAGTGCTTCGAATATTTCTAACAATGTGATTTAGTGCCTCATTCTCAGCACAGTCGTGAACATTGTGCAATGTGCAAGCACAGCTTGACGCCCCATGACCCTTGTTTTTTTTCTTAAATTTCTTTGTCGAGTGTTGTTTTTGTAATGTATGTTATACCTTGTATGTGTTTGTGTTTTACACTGTAATTCTTATGTAAGTGATAGAGTAGGGCGCACAAATTACAAATTTCTGTATTGTTCTCCACACCATGTTTTTTTGTTTGTATTTTGTATTTACTGTTGTGTGTATGCAAACAGTGTGCCTGAAGTCCCCATAAACTGAAGCAGATACCACCACTGTCATTGTGAATGGACCATCAGTTCAGGGAACATTTTGTAAAGGTTATTCTTGCTGCAGGGAGACAGAATGAATCGGAGGTTGTAATTAAATTCTGAAAGCTCACAAAGAGATTGTTAACTTAAAAAGTATTGTGTGTGAGTGAGTTCAGGTTAGTTTAATGATTCAAATTGTTGTAACATCTTGGGCATTTAATTGCGGAGCAGTCCAACTCTGATTGTAAAGAATTAATTGCTCCATATTTGGCTCACATGCCCGGGCCATATTTAGAGGGTGAATGTCTGTGCGAACCGGTGTTTGGAAGAGCTCCCTGGGTATGGATGTGTGATGTGAGTGTTAGAGTTCCATATTAAGAAGGTGAAGTTGGCTACATCATAAATAATCCTCCCTCTATGAGCTGCATTTTTCAGTTGCAGTGATTTTCTTTATAGAGTGCGGCATGTGGAGTCAGTTGGTGAGATTGTTCATGGGCGATTGACTCACTACCTTGCTCCTAAGTGAGCCAACCTCTCACCATGAACCCCCTCTCATATTTCTATCTTACGATTTTCCTCTCTAATTGCATGCGGTGAAAAGTTGCTATTCTTTCACACGCGGACTTCCCACGCAGCGTCTCTCGTCACCCAGGTGGTCCGGTGACAGGCGGGCTCTGCCGATCTTGAAAGGTTAAGCTGACGAGTGTGAGGGAGTCGAATGAATGCTTTCCAGACGCCGACATTGTCAAAAGACACGCCCGGAGAGGCCTGAAGTAGCGGCTGGGCTAGAGGTTCCGTTACTTCGCAGAAACTTAGCGAAAACACTTTCTGGCGGGCTACCAGCGAGGCGTGGGAGTGACTTGTGTTCCCAAGCAGCCTTGGCGCGCAAATTCCCGCGTTTTCTGCCGTATAGTAACTGTGATTGGCTTGCTCAGGGCATAGCTCAGTGACGTAGCAAAATCGGCGCAGAAATTGGCGCCAAGAATCTCCATTGGTGGAATGGTAGTGCTCCGGCAATAGAGTGGAATTTTCCGCCGGTTTTCGAGTTGCTGATTGGAACGTTTAACCACAGCCACTGTCATGGGGGCGAGAATGTTCGGTGTTCGGTTTGTACGGGTGCTCTTGTGGTGGTCGGCTCTCGCCTTTCGGTCAGAGTAGGTTACAAGACAGCCCTCGCCGCTCTGGACAGCCGGCCTTCTGTTGGCTGTCTAATATACTTCTATTTAATTGTAACTGTTTGACGAAGTTGCTGAAGTTTCGACTTCAACGTAACTTTCCGAGTACAGTTGGCAATTGAGTGTTCCGCGTACAAGCGGCCTATGTTGTCTGTCTTGAGCAGTTTTGGCTAAAGTTGACTGTATCGGAGTTACAGTGTGACTTCGCTTGATAAAATTAATCACTGTACCGTCAGTGATTGTGTGGCGAGCCTTCTTCATCTCCCTCAGAGGCGCATTTGTATTGCTAGGAAGTCTTTAGTCTGGAACAACCAGACCAGGATAATTAGTTTCGGGCTATACTCGCGACATTATCATCACCACGACGGGACGTCGAAGCAACCAGCCATCGCCTCCGGTACGCCAGATCTTGTTCTTGCTGTTAAGAAGACAGTTTGGTAATGTATATCCGCAGCACCGGCAGATAGGGATTTTCCTAGGTGATAATCAGAGCTAAGCAGAGCGCACCTGTTCGTCTTTCTCTAACTTTGTCATGTCTTGGGTGTTCATCGTCTGAGTTCTCACTAATGTAGCAGCAATTAATGTTGGGTTAGCTGTGTGTCTCTCTGAAGATTTGAGTGGCAAGGAATTGGCTCCACATACCACTTCGTCATAATCCTCACAATCTAGTGTAGGGACAACTTCACCTTCACAGCGTTTGTTTGGGTATCCAATTTGAGCCAATTTGATGTATTGTAAATGTTTCATGTGTTTTTGTTTATTATTTTGTGTTTAGTCTTAATAAATCATATTGTTATTTTGGACAGAACTTTCATTCTGTTAATCGGTAGAGCAACCCTATCATTTCTCACTACGTTAATGAAACCTTCATTTATTTAACTTATTTATCAAATTAAATTATTGCAGGTGCCAAACTCTTTTCTACTCCACTGGCAGGGTTGATTAGAGTCAGTTCGCGTTTTTTTTTCTTAATCCATGTGCAACAGCAAAAGTCGGAGTTAGAATAGGGGGGGCTTAGAGTATCATTTACATATGTAGATTCTAGAAGAATTTAGTGTTAAATACACTGCTAGCCCCGGCGCCTCGCACATGTTGTTTCTCGATTTCTACTTGTTGCAGAAATCGGTGGACAGCATATTGAACATGTTTTGCGCCAGTCACACGGAGATTAATAATCCGATTTGATTTTGATTTATGCGGTTTTTGGCCTCAGGACAATTAAAAAGCAATGTGCGTGATGCTTTGTTTGTGGTTTTTGGCCTCAGGGCAATTAAAACCCGATTTTTCCCATCCAATGTGAGATGTCCTTGCTGTGGTGGATAGGCTTACGTAACTAAAAGTATCACACTTGTAGACCCATGCACACTGAGCAGTAAACTTTGTTTAACGTCGAACGAACGCATTAGGCATTGTTGTATGATTCATCTGTAGTCGATCACCATTAAATTATGATGCTTACAGCGCCATCTATTGCTACATCTTGTAACTATTTATTTTTCTTCTGCCATACGTTTACCCCCTTCTCCGATAGTATTCCGTTACAGTTTGACGTCATTCTGACCAGTGGTGTCATTTCTACAGCATTTTGAAAGTTTAATTATAATCATCCTGTATATAGGGTGACAAACTGCAGGAACGAATTGCTGACTGGAAAGTATATACGTCGGTGAACATTAATTTAACCGACAAACTGCGTGGACGAATTCCTGACTTGAAATGGAGGAAAAATGGTCCTATGTCCATGTGTCCGGAAATGCCTCGTTGCTGACCAATGTAAGTTCCTCAGACCGCGTGCTATGTCTGTAGCCCGCAGCTGACGGTTATGCAGCTTAGTAACCGTTGCTTCGTTAGTAAAGAGGTCTGCTAACAGAAACCCCATAACTGTGATGGTCTGGTGCAAGAACTGTGGTGTCTACAGAACCTGTACACTCGGTTCGCTAGACAATCTTTCAAACAAATCGTGTTAATGTGTTTTATTACAACGTAAAATTTATAATGCTTAACTTTGCAATTACACAGATGTGTCACAAGCAAAGGGCGACATTATCAAAATAATCAAGCGTCTTCAGTATAAGCCCGCCGGGGTGGCCTAGCGCTACAGTCTGGAACCGCGCGACTGCTACGGTTGCAGGTTCGAATCCTGCCTCGGGCATGGATATGTGTGATGTCCTTAGGTTAGTTAGGTTTAAGTACACTACTGGCCATTAAAATTCCTATACCACGAAGATGACGTGCTACAGACGAGAAATTTAACCGACAGCAAGAAGATGCTGTGATATGCAAATGATTAGCTTTTCAGAGCATTCACATAAGGTTGGCGCCGGTGGCAACACCTACAACGCGGTGAAATGAGGAAAGTTTCCAACTGATTTTTCATACACAAACAGCAGTTGACCGGCGTTGCCTGGTGAAACGTTGTGATGCCTCGTGTAAGGAGGAGAAATGCGTACCATCACATTTCCGGATTGTAGCCTATCGCGATTGCGGTTTATGGTGCTCGCGTTGGTCGAGATCCAATGACTTTAGCAGAATATGGAATCGGTGGGTTCAGGAGGGTAATACGGAACGCCGTGCTGGATCCCAACGGCCTCGTATCACTAGCAGTCGAGATGACAGGCATCTTATACGCATGGCTGTAACGGATCGTGCAGCCACGTCTCGATCCCTGAGTCAACAGATGGGGACGTTTGCAAGACAACAACCATCTGCACGAACAGTTCGACGACGTTGCATTGCTTCTTGGTGTAGCAATTTTAATGGCCAGTAGTATAGTTCTAAGTTCTAGGGGACTGATGACCTCAGAAGGGAAACCCCCTAGTGCTCAGAGCCATTTGAACCATTCTTCAGTATAAACAAATCCAAGTCTGTGCTACGTAGAGCGTACAACTGAAGTAACTGAAGTTGACGCTTCTATCCAAGTCGCTAGTCTTGAAGCTCCTATTCGAACTGGGGCCGCACCATTCGGCCGCAGCGCTTATGTCCTCTTCACACAGAGGCCGGTGCTATCGCGTTGTCGTCCTGGAGAGGAGTCGGTCAGCGTGCTATTGGCTGACATCTTCTCCCAGTCATCTCTTTTCTATCGTTCCAGACTGGCGTGCGGGTTCTTGACTTTACGCCGTGCAAAAAACCATCGACAAAATGCTTCCCGTAGAGCGAAATCCGCTGCTGATGATCCTCGCACTCATTGCAAGCGATAGGGATTGTAGTAGTGTTAAAAAAGTATTCCGTATTTTGCGTGGTGGTCGTACCGGTCAAAACAAGGAAAAAAGATCAGTAAAGATCGGTTCTAAAATTCATACCTTAAGAGCTACGGGCACGTGTTCATCTTCGCTACTCTCGGGCACATCTCTCCTACTGCAAGCTCTTTGATATTACGAACGACCTACAGAATGCTGGAAACAGACGAGTAACTAAATGAGAACGCATTATTTAATTACTCTTAAACAGACGAGCTACTGTAATCTGCTTGCTAATACATACGATCTGCACTTGCATCGCTAAAGGAAGCACAGAATGTGGTGTCCGTTCATAGGGTGGCATGACTCTGTCCGACGTCCTATCAGGAAATCACACTCTGAGAAACGAATGTGCTGGTAGGCACCGGCGACGCCTTCCGGTATTGTTTGTACATCGTTAATGGAGCTTACATACAACCAACATTCCAAGAAATTAACGTCGGGATAAAGAGATGGCCAACGCACTGGAACTCCCCGACCAATCCATTGCCCATTAAATGTCTGTGTGAGGTGCTCTCGGGTATATTGGAGAAAATGGGCTGATGCTCCATCATGCATGGACCACAGACCACACTTCCCGCTGCTGTTGGGACGGTATCTCCTCTAGCAGGACAGGCAAATCTGTTGATACGAACTGACTATACCTGGTACCAGCCAACCTGTTTGGTAGTGTATAAGGTCCCATTAGTCTATTGCCAATGATTCCTGCCCATATATTAATTGAAAATAGTCGCTGGTGCCTTGTTTCTTCAGCCGCCTGTGGATTGCATTAGTCCACATGTGTTGATTATGAAAATTGACACACCCATCTCGAGTGAAGCCAGCCCCGTTTGTGAACAATATCTTTGTTGTGGAAAGTAGATCTTCACCTCACCCATTTGCAGAACTGTATTCTGGCAGGCTGGCAAGCTGTAAGCACGTGATAAGGGTACAGCAACTGTTCATGCAAAAGTGCTCAGAATAGTGGACGTCGCACTACTTGCCCCAGGGAGAACAATATTTATTCATATGTAACTATGAATAGTGCAATGAATTAAGACTTATTATTTCTGAAAGACGTACGTAAAAATGTACAGGAAAAACATTGATCATTCAACGTAATTGTATTTAAAAACAATATCGATTTGTTTTGTACATTATTCTTTGTTCTATGTTAAAATTATTAATATCTGTGAAGCTGTCGAATGATTTTATGTAATTACCTACTGTGGTGTTGATCTTGCATGCGGATAGACGTCAGAGACATTGTAAGTGTACTTGCGTTGCGTTTTTGTTAAGTATATGTGTTTACTTGTTCTCAAGAACTTTATTTGTATATCTTTAGCATCCCTACATGTTAGGTAACTAATTACTTATTTTTTCAGACTATCAGAACGCGCAATACAGCGCGAGCCTACGATTGATTGTTATCTGCCATTTGCACGGCCGCAACGTCATATTTGAATATTGTCAATATTAAGCGGCACACTGCCGTTCAAATAACTTACAAAGTTTGCATTTTAATTATATTGTTTAACTTCAGTGTCATTTTAATTCATTTGGGAAGATTAATAGCAGTTTCCATTAAATTCTTCTGGTTTGCGCAAAACCGCTATCTTTTGTCTCAGGTACGTAAATTCACAGAAATTAACTTACTGTGAAATGATCAGTCATACATTTACCACACAATATTATTTCTCTACGTGAACCCATGTCATAAAAGCAGTATTAATTTCAATGAGATTGCAATGCAAATAGAACCTGAGACATTTTGTTAACTTACGAGTTAGTACGGTGTTTCACGCCGCTCTTTACGTGTTTCATATTGCGGGTTTCAAATAATATTTCCATAAAGACAGGACTGTGTAATTTGCCCGTGATAACTTGTGTTTTCACTGTAGTGTGTCACATTAGATGTGCAATTATACGTATATATGCCTACGAATCATACAGTTTAATGAACTGCACATGTGCACACAATTAAAGCACACCACTTGACGTACAGAACAGAAGACAACAACATACACATTAAAAACAACACAACGACTAACTGTGATAGATTCTGAAATTCTGTGTATACTACGGTGTAGTTCCAGGATGTTCTTCCACTTGTTGCAATACGTTTCACAGAAACAACAGTAACAGACTTTTACTGCTTGCTGTATTTATGGACAAAGAGACCCACTTGCAATGTCGGAAATATACCGTATACCATGCACATGCGGAAAAGTTTATGTCGGAATGACTGGACGATCGATTAACACCAGGATCAAAGAGCATAAGCGACATTGCAGGTTGGGGCAGGTGGAGAAATCGGCCGTGGCAGAGCACGCACTGAATGAGACCGACCACGTAATACAATTCGCCGACACGGAAATTCTGGCTGTAGAGAAGCACTATCACACGCGCTTGTTCAGAGAAGCTGTAGAAATCCAAAAACACGCGAACAGTTTCAACAAGAAAGAGGAAAGCCTTAAGGCAAACGGATCCTGGCTGCCCGTACTGCAGCGAACGACCGTCGCAGGTAGCAAGAGGAGAACCGCACCGGAAATGACCGCGGAGAATCCCTCGGACGTTGGCGCGCCAGGTACATATAGTCTGCGGCCGCGAGCTCGCCTCCAGTTCACCACCGGCAATGGAGGGTGAAGCTTTGACAATGCCAGCCACTCGTGCTGGCGAAACGTCAGAAAAATCATTAGATGAACGTCGGCCGAAGAACCCGAGACAGAAGCCAATAGGCAGTTTGACATCGAGAAAGTTCAAAGATTGGCAGCTCGTTTTGTATTACCGTGAAACAGGGAGACAGTCTCATGGATGTGATAACCGAGTTGGGGTGGTAGTCGTTAAGATAAAGGAGTTCTTTTCCGTTGCAGTGATATTTCTTGACGAAATTTCAAGCGCCAGATTTTTCCTCAGAATGGCAAAATATTTTGTCAACTCTCTCCTACATTAAAAGGAAAGAGCATCGTGATAAAATAAGAGAAATCAGAACTCGCTCGGAAAGATTTTTCGTGTGTCCTATTCGAGAGGGGAACGATACAAAAATTGTCTGAAAGTGATTTTATGATTTCACTGTACAATACTTGCTGAGTTGTGCTGATGTAGATGTAGACACACGACGCACGTAACGTCTCCTCCATTTTGGCCGCCGAGATTAACGTCCGGCGAACATCGTCGTGCCGGCCGGAGTGGCCGAGCGGTTAAAGGCGCTACAGTCTGGAACCGCACGACCGCTACGGTCGCAGGTTAGAATCCTGCCTCGGGCATGGATGTGTGTGATGTCCTTGGGTTAGTTAGGTTTAAGTAGTTCTAAGTTCTAGGGGACTTATGACCACAGCAGTTGAGTCCCATAGTGCTCAGAGCCATTTGAACATCGTCGTCAATCGACAAGACACTTTGGGGTTTAACCTAGTACAACAAGCATAGTCTGACGAAAATTTGTGCAAACAGATTCCAAAGAGACTGTTTACCGGGGCAAACTCACTGCATTATTGCGTACAAGAAACTTTCACTGCTGAACCGCATTTTACTCGTATAGTCCACCGTACGCAAGGAATAACACGACAGCATTTGTAAGAGATATTACAGTTATAAACTCTACAAAACCTACGCTAAATAAATTTACAAACTATTATTATATAGCGTTAACAGGGAAACAACAGAATCGAACGTGTGCTAGTAGAATGAAGATCAGCTAACCACTTGGAACATAAAATACGTCCAGTTAAATACCTAGTCTAGCATGGTGTCGTGTTTTACGTAAGTACAGGCTGCTAATTTTTCCTCGGTAAATTTGGATTAAAACTCTTTTATTGTTCGACAGATTCAGCTGCTACTGCCCCACACATAAAAGTTCCGCCAATCAGAATGCACTTCAAAAACGTTATCTTCTATTTATTCCAGTAACTGTGTAAAATATCTAAAATCTTTCAAAAATTTTACAGATTGAATTGATCCTGTCAGATCAAACTTGAGAAAAATCCCACAATTCTCTGAACACGGCGCTTTACTTTGGTTTCGTGGCTGATACAACAGTTACATTTAACCAGAACGCTCTGCGGAGCACACCCTTTCCAATACACAGTGACACGCTGCTTGATATTTCTCTTAACTGTTATCAGCCTTCGTTATATTTGAGTACCAGATCTTCACGTTCTTTCATGCATTGCACCTGAACTTGAATTAACCGTTCTAGAGATGGTTTAATTTTTGTACTCTGCTCCTCTGTCTGTGCTTGCTAACCTTGCTCATCCGCCACTTGCACTGATTCTCCATCACTTAAACTCTCTCAGTAGTCTTTTTCTAGTTTTTCTATATCATTCTCTACTGTATCACCCCGAGAATCGAGTTTTATAAAATTCCTCTAATAGTGAAGATATATTTCTGTCTAAGTCATTTTTAAGATATCTGAACTTCTTGTCTATAAGTGAAAATGTCTGGCCCGTAGTTTAAAAGTTTTGGCCTTTAGCCAACAAGATCGATCGTAATCTTATGTCCTCATTTGAAGTACTCACGCTTCGTTCGCTTGCTGCTAGCACATTTACCACTGGTTCTGCTTGAAGTCTCTTCTAATTCAAATGGTTCAAATGGCTCTGAGCACTATGGGACTTAACAGCTGAGGTCATCAGTCCCCTAGAACTTAGAACTTCTTAAACCTAACTAACCTAAGGACATCACACATATCCATGCCCGAGGCAGGATTCGAACCTGCGACCGTAGTGGTCGCGCGGTTCCAGACTGAAGTGCGTACAACCGTTCAGCCACTCCGGCCGGCTTCTCTTCTAATTAAGTACTATTCTCCAACACACAACCTCACCCCATCGACCATTGTATTCTGAGGTTTTCCACAAGGTTCGATAGCAATTCGACTCTCAAAACATCCCCACTTCCCACTTCGCCATGCTTCGTCGCTTCCACTTATGAAACACAGATAGGTTAACATGAATATAAAAAGTTTCTGTTTTTATCTTATTCCTTATTTCGTTGCCTGCTATTATTTTTTCCAGTTCATTTTTTTTCAATTTTATTTTTTCCACCGTCTTTTACGTCACACTACGTCAGTACACGTACGGCAGAATTGCACAACACTCTGTCACTAGCGCGCCGCTGCTAGTCGCGACAATGGAGCTGCGCTTTTCTGGAAATCTTGCGCACAAACAAAATAATGTCCTGCGTCTATAAAGCAGACGACTGCTCTTAAATTGCTATATTACTTTGTTGTCCAGGCCACACGCACCAATGTTGCGACATTGAGGCTTTTGTCTTCATTCGGTATTGTTAAAAATCCTTACTGCAGATATCGACAAATGTTATCGCTGGATCAATACTTGCCTGCTCGTAATTCTACAATTTTACCGCTAATACATCTACGTCTACATAGATAGTCCGCTAGCTACAATAGGTGCATGGCGGAGGGTACCCTGTACCACTACAAGTCATTTTCTTTCTTGTTCCACTCGCCAATAGAGCGAGAGAAAAATTACTGTCTAATTGCCTCGGTATGAGCCCTAATTTCTCTTATGTTCTCGATCCTTACGTGCGATGTACGTTGGCAGCAGTAGAATCGGTCGGCAGTCAGCTTCAAATGACAGTTCTCTATATTTTGTCAATAGTGTTTCTCAAAAAGAACGTCGCCTTTCCCCCGAGATTCCAATTTAAATTCCCGAAACATCCCCGTAACAATTAGGTGTTGTTCAAATCTACCGGTAACAAATCTAGCAGCCCACCTCTGAAGTGCTTCGATGTTCTCTTTCAATCCGTCCTGGCGCGGATCCCAAACACTCGAACAGTACTCAAGAATCGGTCGGACCAGTGTCCTATTGCGGTCTTCTTTACAACTAAACTACTCTTTCCTAAAATTCGCCTTCCCTACCACAGTTCTCACATGCTAGTTCCATCTCATATCGTTTTGCAACGTTACGCCAATATTTTTAAACGACTTGACTGTGCCAAGCAATACTGTATTGATATTCCGACTCATCCGCATTAACTTACAGGGCTATTACAAATGATTGAAGCGATTTCATAAATTCACTGTAGCTCCATTCATTGACATATGGTCACGACACACTACAGATACGTAGAAAAACACATAAAGTTTTGTTCGGCAGAAGCCGCACTTCAGGTTTCTGTCGCCAGAGCGCTCGAGAGCGCAGTGAGAGAAAATGGCGACAGGAGCCGAGAAAGCGTATGTCGTGCTTGAAATGCACTCACATCAGTCGGTCATAACAGTGCAACGACACTTCAGGACGAAGTTCAACAAAGATCCACCAACTGCTAACTCCATTCGGCGATGGTACGCGCAGTTTATAGCTTCTGGATGCCTCTGTAAGGGGAAATCAACGGGTCGGCCTGCAGTGAGCGAAGAAACGGTTGAACGCGTGCGGGTAAGTTTCACGCGTAGCCCGCGGAAGTCGACGAATAAAGCAAGCAGGGAGCTAAACGTACCACAGCCGACCGTTTGGAAAATCTTACGGAAAAGGCTAAAGCAGAAGCCTTACCGTTTACAATTGCTACAAACCCTGACACCCGATGACAAAGTCAAACGCTTTGAATTTTCGGCGCGGTTGCAACAGCTCATGGAGGAGGATGCGTTCAGTGCGAAACTTGTTTTCAGTGATGAAGCAACATTTTTTCTTAATGGTGAAGTGAACAGACACAATGTGCGAATTTGGGGGGTAGAGAATCCTCACGCATTCGTGCAGCAAATTCGCAATTCACCAAAAGTTAACGTGTTTTGTGCAATCTCACAGTTTAAATTTTCAAATAACTTCCGGGAATTCAGCCAGGTAACAGTTTCAGCGACCCCGGAAATTATTTGAAAGTTGTATACGCCAGTAGAAACTCAGGTCTCTCACAGTTTAAAGTTTACGGCCCCTTTTTCTTCTGCGAAAAAAACGTTACAGGACATGTGTATCTGGACATGCTGGAAAACTGGCTCATGCCACAACTGGAGACCGACAGCGCCGACTTCATCTTTCAACATGATGGTGCTCCACCGCACTTCCATCATGATGTTCGGCATTTCTTAAACAGGAGATTGGAAAACCGATGGATCGGTCGTGGTGGAGATCATGATCAGCAATTCATGTCATGGCCACCACACTCTCCCGAATTAACCCCATGCGATTTCTTTCTGTGGGGTTACGTGAAAGATTCAGTGTTTAAACCTCCTCTACCAAGAAACGTGCCAGAACTGCGAGCTCGCATCAACGATGCTTTCGAAGTCATTGATGGGGACATGCTGCGCCGAGTGTGGGAGGAACTTGATTATCGGCTAGATGTCTGCCGAATCACTGAAGGGGCACATATCGAACATTTGTGAATGCCTAAAAAAACTTTTTGAGTTTTTGTATGTGTGTGCAAAGCGTTGTGAAAATATCTCAAATAATAAAGTTATTGTAGAGCTGTGAAATCGCTTCAATCATTTGTAATAACCCTGTACATTTATCCCCATTTAGGGTTAGCTGCCATTCATCACAGCAGCTGGAAATGTCATCCAAGTCGTCTTGTATCTGCCCACAGCCACTCAACTTCGACACCTTATCGTACACCACGGCATCATCAGCAAACAACCGCAGATTGCTGCCCACCCTGTCCGCCAAATCATTTGTGTACGCAGAGAACAACAGCGGTCCTATCACACTTCCCTGGGCCACTCCTGACGATACCCTTCTCTCTGATGAACACTCGCCGTCGAGGACAACATACTGGGTTCCTTTACTTAAGAAGTCTTCGAGCCACTCACGTATCTGTGAACTTATTCCATACGCTCGTACCTTCGTTAATGGCCTGCAATGGGGCACCGTGTCAAACGGTTTCCGAAAATTTGGAAATATAGAATCTGCCTGTTGCCGTTCATCCATAGTCCTCAGTATATCATGTGAGAAAAGGGCAAGCTGAGTTTTGCACGAGTGATGCGTTCTAAAAGCATGCTGATTCGCGGACATAAGTTTCTCAGTCTCAAGAAATTTTATTACATTCAAACTGAGTATATTCAAGGACTCTGCAGCAAACAGAAGTTAGGGATATTGGTCCGTAATTTCGCGGGTCCGTTCTTTTATATTGGAGTCCCCTGCGCCTTTTCCCAGTCGCCTGTGATTTTGTGTTGAGCAAGAGGTCCACGATTGGAAGCTAGGTAAGGAGCCAATGCCGTAGTGTACTCTTTGTAAAATCGAACTGGGGTTCTATATGGGCCTTAATTTGCTTTCAAACCTTTCAGTTGTTTTCCTATGCCAGGGATGCTTATTACTACGTTGTCCGTACGGGAGTCGGTCCGATGGTCAAATGAAGGTATGTTTCTACTGTTCTAATGTGTAAAAGATTTCTTGAACGTGAAATTTAAAAGTGCGGTCAACAAGTGACTGGATGGAAGCTTTAGACCCGCTTAGCGATTTTACGTAAGACCAGAATTTCCTCGGGTTCTCCGCCAGGTCCTTTGCTAAGGAGTGACAGTGATGGTATTGTATGCTTCGCGCACAGATCTTTTCACAGACCCCCGAATCTTTACTAACTTTTTCTCGTCATCATTTGTGCATTCCCTTTTGAACTGAGAGTGCAACAGCCTCTGCTTCCTCAGTATCCTCCGTATTTCGTTATTAAACCATGGCGGGTCTTTTCCATTCTTTATCCGCTTACTAGGCACATAATTCTCGGGTGCACGATTTACACTCTGCTTAAACTAACAGATACTTCCCCACATGCGACTGTGTTTTACAAAAATAAAAACGATTTCTGTTCCCCGATAAATTCGCAATTAAAACAGACTAATACAGCAGTCAGAGAATCTTTATTTCCACACTTCGTAATAGTGACTCCCATTCGAGGTACAATGAAAGTAAATGAATTTCAGCTAATTGCTGCTTCATCAAATCACAGAACATATGAACAATAACACATTACAATAATAATCACAAGTATTCTCTTACAAGAAGTAACAGCCAATACCTACGACGGAAAGCTAGTTTAATCGATGTACTGCACCGAAATTTATGTTACACACACACATACACACACACACACACACACACACACACACACACAGTACAATAAACTACTGGTGCGAGTTCTTCAGCCATCGGGAGATGACGGCAGTTTTCTAAAATATTGTTGACGGCATTTCTCTGTCCATTAATTACGCTATAGTTCTGCAGGGTTTCATCAATCTCTCGCAAAACGTAAGTGATGTGTAATTTTCTGGGGATATAACTGAGCAATTTGCGCGTTTACATTGTTCCGAACTTTTGATCATAGTATTCAAATTATGGTGTCGGTCGTTAATGCATGACGAGCGATATGTTATCCGCCAACTGAAGGATCCTTAGAGATTGAGCTAACACGTCATGTATGCTGAAAGTGTAAATTATACACGTATATAGCAGTGGGCACGGAACAGCACCTTGTCGACTGCCGATGTAAGATGTACGCAGAGCAGTTAGTAAATTGCCTGCACGTACATAAACTAGCTTTTTAAAATTTAAATGGCTCTGAGCACTATGGGCCTTCACATCTGAGGTCATCAGTCTCCTAGAGCTTAGAACTACTTAAACCTAACTAACCTGACAGGACAGTATACACATCCATGCCCGAGGCAGGATTCGAACCTGCGACCGTAGCAGTCGCGCGGTTCCAGACTGAAGCGCCTACAACCGCTCGGCCAGAACTGCCAGCAACTATTCTTTTCTTTAGAACAAACGACAGTCATTAAACGAATTTGTACGGAATTCCCAGGTGGCATAGTCTGTGTAGTAACACGTTATTCTGGAAGCTGTCATAATTTTTCGACGGTTCTGTCAACACGATTTAACTCACCTTTCCTTTCACTGGATCCCCACTGAACTGTATTCTCCAGGATTGTAAGATATCAATACAACTATGCTGAATGGAACTACTGTCATTTTATCATTTACAACGACGCACTTAACTATTCACAGAACAAACTAAAGCACGGCTATAAAAAATGACTTCACGGCGAACGGATGTTCATGCAGCGAACTTGGTAAAACGACCTGCCTATTAGAGCAGGCTTTTCAATGTTCAGTCTCCTGAAAAGACAAAGCGCTACGAGATAGTCGCTCGTGAACTCCTGTATGCTGATGATGCTGCAATTGTTGCGAACCCCGCAGAAGAGCTGCAAGAGCTAGTATCAAGATTTAGTCACGCATGCCACCTATTCTCGATAAGTGTAAACAGCAGTAACACCGTAATTATGGTTCAGGGTGCTAACACAAAGCCGAATATCACACTAGATGGCACTACTCTGCAATTTGTAGATAACTTCTGCTATCTTGGATCTACTACAGAATCGAACGTGTCTCTTGACAAGGAAATTGATGCTCGCATTGGAAGAGCTGCGACAACTTTTGGCAAACTCTCTACACGTGTTTGGAAAAACAACAAACTCTCTTTGACCACCAAAATTCTTGTATATCAAACTTGCGTCTTCAGCATCCTTTTGTATGCATCGGAAACATGGACTACCTATGCCAAACAAGAACGTCGCCTTAATGCTTTCCACATGCGGTGCCTGAGATCCATCCTCGGAGTAACGTGGAAGGACCGAGTGACCAACGAAGCAGTGCTATCTAAAACTAACTGCGACAGTATTTCAGCTATCTTGAAGCAGAGACCACTCCGCTGGCTGTGACACGTCCACCGTATGGATCCTGACAGATTACCACGTGAGGTGATGCTTGGAGAGATCTCCATAGCCGAAAGACCTATACGACGTCCTGTATTGAAGTTCAAGGACTCCTGTAAAGGAGATATGGAGAGCTTTGGAATCGACACAAACAGATGGGAGGCACGAGACCAGAGTGGCGTGATGATATATCATCTGGAATGCCGAAGCATGATCAAGGCTTGTTAGACAGATTAAGGCAGAAAAAGCTTCGCAATGTTACCACTGCTCCTGCCTCAGCGCCAAGATACACTTGTGACAATTGCGGCAAGAGATGTCGTGCTGCCATTGGCTTGACAAGTCATATGAAAAAATGCAACCTATAAACACACAGACACTGCAACAATCATCTACCAAGATGTCGTGGCCAATATATATATTAGAGCAATGATTCCTTTACTTTTTCGAATATTCCCACATTTAATAAATAAAGAACTTAATCTGCTACGTGGGCTTATAAGGGAGCACTCGTGTTGCTGTGCGGAAGACAAACAGCGGAAGCAGTGTTTCCTGCAAAGTCGCGCGTGAACCGCGGAGTGACCGCAGAGCGCTACTCGGCCGCTCTCTTATCGCAGAGCGCGGGGCGCTAGCCGCTTATTTGTTTACGTCTGACTTTGGTCGTGTTTTGTTTGGAGGCGTGAGCGCGAAAGCAGCTGTGACAGGATGTGAGACTTGCAGGCGAGGTCTCCGAAGTCTAGAGCTCAGAGACCTTGGGCAATTTGTAAGTGGTTCGCCAAGGAGCCGGCAAGTCAAGAGGCGAGTATTAAATGAGCGGTAGGTACATTAGTCACAATAGGATCGTGTCAAAGAGACAGAAAATTAGAATGCTGGAATACTATTGATGGTTGGATAAAAAGTTCTCGCTATACTTGCCGTGCCACATTAGGATAAAATGCCGAGCTTTTCGATGACACTTCCCCCACCTGCTCTCGACTGTGGTGTCACATTTGCCCCCTTTTTAGTGCAGTGTTCCAGTGACTATTCAGTGTTGTTTGTCTTTCTCGTGTTGCGAACAGAAACCATGCTGTCGCTAGGTGTGAATTTTACGTCCTTTGCGAACAGAATCCAGACTGTCGCCGTGTTTTTTTAATTGTCTATTGTTTTCCCTGTCTGCTTCGTCTGTATTTTTCTTAGCATCATCATCCCTCTGTTGTTGTTTTAAGTTCCACGATTTCTTTTCGCCTTGTTACTCTCTAAGTCTCCGATTTTATCGCCTGTTTTTTTATTATTTGTTCTCTTGATCTTTGTCACAAAATCTGTCGGCTGAAGAGCGGCATACTAAGCTGCTGCCAGCCCGCCCCCTTCGGGGGGAGTTGAAATTCAATAAATGAAAAAAAAAAAAAAAAGATGACTGTCCCTGGCTGCCATGATGTGGGCTAAGTCTGACTGTCGTGATAGTAGCGAGGTTCCCACTTTTGACCCCAGAGGACAACATCGGATAGGCCGGATTACATCGTGATGTCATCCAAGAAATTGTACGAACTGAGGTGGCGCCCTCTAAGTCAACGGATTATGTTGTAAGGTGGCAGCGGCCTTGCACCTTACATTGAGTCCATTTAACGCGACACTTTAGGTTTTGTTGGGGTAATACTCTAAATTACGGTGTAGGAAATCTATGTTGGAAACGCATCGGCTCGCGAGAATTCCGCGATTTTGTAATTATAAGATTTTGCGGAAAGGCAGTACACGAGGCAGAACTCGGCTAACCCCCCGCCTAGCCGCCGAAGGCCACAGCCTAACGGTATGAATGGTGAACTGGGGGAGTTCTGTAATTCGTTTAGAGAGGCCACATCGGTCGCCAACCTCTGAAGGACGTGCGGCTGCAGGTGTTCAAGTATTTACCAAAATGGAGCAGTGGATAGCTGGACAGGCTCTCCTGTGCGTGCTCTCGCCTGTGTCCCACTAATTTTACTCCTTCGATTAACTCAAGTGGGGCAGCCCAGGAGTTCCGAATAACAAACTTTCAATGCAAGAATCTGTGTTCGCTACGACGGGGAATCTTGCCGGGAAAATCTCGAGTGGTCTCTTGGGAGAAAGCTTCCAGTAAACGTGTTATTGCCCAAGGCTGTGGTTGTTCCCAGCCGGCGAAGACGGAGTTTACTTGTGAAATTTTGTAGAAATAAAAGAATGGTGGAAAAGAGTTCTGTTCCCAGGACGTACATTGGTCGGCACTGGCAAATTGGGTATTTTGAGAGCTTCTAGTGATGAGATTCGCTCGGTAAAAGTGGAGGTGAGAAAAGAAAGGTGAAGAGCGATCTTGCTGTACTCTCGGTCGGGGTCTTCCGTTCTGGGCTCTCTTACTGAAAGGACGTTACACAAGTCGTCTTCCGTCTTGGTTTTTTCGTTCTGATGGTTCAAATGGCTCTGAGCACTATGGGACTTAACATCTGAGGTCATCAGTCCCCTAGAACTTAGAACTACTTATACCTAACTAACCTAAGGACATCACACACATTCATGCCCGAGGCAGGATTCGAACCTGCTACCGTAGCGGTCGCGCGGTTCCAGACTGAAGCGCCTAGAACCGCTCGGCCACCTCGGCCGGCTTTTCGTTCTGAATGGACGTTAGCCGCGCCAGCTCTTTGCTGCCGGGAAGATCGTTGCAAATAGAGAAGCTTATGGACAGCGGTCCGTTGTCCGAGTAGTGTAGGAGTGTACTTTCCACACGCCAACCGCACAGCCGCGCCGTCGCCGTCG
The DNA here is from genome assembly GCF_023864345.2 of Schistocerca serialis cubense. Classification (NCBI taxonomy): domain Eukaryota; kingdom Metazoa; phylum Arthropoda; class Insecta; order Orthoptera; family Acrididae; genus Schistocerca; species Schistocerca serialis. The sequence goes on along the minus strand of NC_064642.1, from coordinate 759,454,535 downwards.
GAGACCGCCGCTGCAACAGGAACATTGCGGTGAGATCGCTCCCGCTTCGGCCTGTGTTAGAAGTAACGTTAAATAGTGCAATTGCTGTTTCCACATAGGTTTCACGGCACTTTGGGGTGTAGTGGTTCTTCGTATTTTACGTTTTGTGTCGATGTCAGTCGGTCAGCCAAGTTATAAGAGATCGCGTTTTGGACCAATTTTAACACAGTTCACTGCCAATGCCAGTCAGGAGGATAACATGTAAATTTTTCATTGTGCTTTATTCAGCATTGATCTGAAGGTTATAATAAAATTATTGTGATTCAGTAGAGCCTTTACTTTCAGTAGTTGATGCTGAATTCACCCTTTTGCGTTATTTTATTTTTTGTGTATGTGTTTGATGTCATTGGACACTCTAAGTGTTCGTGATGATTCATGTTTGGAAGTAAAAACAGGTGTGGTTCATCGTCAACGCTACCACCGCAGATTAATTAGGGGTGACAGGGCCACATTTAAATCTAGCGTTATCCATTTTTGCGTACAGTTCCACTCCCAATTTTTCTGTAAGTTGTTTGTCAGGGGCGAACACACGCAAAAATCGGACGAGCAACGGGTGGGGTGTTACAATGTTCGTGCTCTCTATTAGGAATGGCGGGTATCACCGAAACAACCGGTTTCGGTTATAACGGTTTCTTCGAATCCAGTTTAACCTGACAGTTAAAACCGCTCGTAGTAACTGGTTTCTGAAATAACCTGTTTTCGGTTGTTTTATTATTGTTTCCAGTAATAAATGTAGACTTCGAACCAAGATTCGAAAATTCTAATGACGGTAAAGCAGTAGGGAATCTAGATCGATAGGAGTGAGGCTGTGGAAAACTGGTCTCGCTGTCTCCAACAAAGATGGCGAAGGTGAAGGAAATGAGCGCGGCGACACTGTGAGAGAAAGGAGATGATGGCGTCATTTTTAAATGGTATAAATTTTTGACACTGAGTCAACCACAAAATTAAGAGATCAGTTATTATCCCAAGTTTATAGGGTATCAAAAAATTATATCTGCAGCAATCAAATTTACTTTCTCCTCCAAGGAACGTTTTCCATATTTATCTTTATACTAAGTTGGAACATTGTTGTACATCCTCCCGTTTTTAATCTGTTTAAGCAAATGGAGCACTGTACTTAATTCTTCTACACCTACATCTACATCCATACTCCGCAAGCCACCTGACGGTGTGTGGCGGAGGGTACTTTGAGTACCTCTATCGGTTCTCCCTTCTATTCCAGTCTCGTATTGTTCGTGGAAAGAAAGATTGTCGGTATGCCTCTGTGTGGCCTTTAATCTCTCTGATTTTATCCTCATGGTCTCTTCGCGAGATATACGTAGGAGGGAGCAATATACTGCTTGACTCCTCGGTGAAGGAATGTTCTCGAAACTTCAACAAACGCCCGTACCGAGCTACTGAGCGTCTCTCTTGCAGAGTCATCCACTGGAGTTTATCTATCATCTCCGTAACGCTTTCGCGATTACTAAATGATCCTGTAACGAAGCGCGCTGCTCTCCGTTGGATCTTCTCTATCTCTTCTGTCAACCCTATCTGGTATGGGCCCCACACCAGTGAGCAGTATTCAAGCAGTGGGCGAACAAGGGCACTGTAACCTACTTCCTTTGTTTTCGGATTGCATTTCCTTAGGATTCTTCCAAAGAATCTCAGTCTGCCATCTGCTTTACCGACGATTAATTTTATATGGTCATTCCATTTTAAATCACTTCTACATCTACATATATGCCCCGCTAGCCACCAAGCGGTGTGTGGCGGAGGGCACAATTCGAGCCAAAGTCATATTTCCCCCACTCTGTTCCACTCGCGGATCGCGCGAGGGAAAAACGACTGTCTGAACGCCTCAGTACGAACTCTTATTTCCCTTATCTTTGAATGATGATCATTACGCGATTTGAAAGTTGGTGGTAATAATATATGCTCTACATCCTCAGTGAAGATTGGATTTCGGAATTTGCAGAGCAGCTCCTTCTGTTTAGCGCGTCGTCTATCTGCAAGTGTGTCCCACTTCAAACTTTCTAAGAGATTTGTAACGCTCTCGCGATGGCTAAATGTCCCAGTCACGAATCTTGCCGCCCTTCTTTGGACCTTCGCAATCTCTTGAATCAGACCCAACTGGTAAGGGTCCCATACAGACGAACAATACTCTAAGACTGGACGAACTAACGTATTGTAAGCAATTTCCTTTGTTGAAGGACTGCACCGCTTCAGGATTCTACCAATAAACTGCAATCTAGAGTTCGCCTTACCCGTTATTTGTGTAATCTGATCATTCCATTTGAGATCATTTCGAATAGTCACACCCAGATACTTGACTGATGTTACCGCTTCCAAAGAATGATCATTTATTTTGTACTCATACATTAATGGGGATTTTCGCCTTGTTATACGCAGTAGATTACACTTACTAATATTGAGAGATAACTCCCAGTCATTACACCACGCATTTATTTTCTGCAAATCCTCACTGATTTGTTCACAACTTTCGTGTGATACTACTTTCCTGTAGGCTACAGCATCATCGGCAAATAGTCTAAGGCCGCTGTCAATACCATCAACCAGATCGTTTATGTAAATCGTAAAAAGCAGAGGACCTATTACGCTGCCCTGGGGCACACTTGAAGTTACTCTTGTTTCTGTTGAAGTTACCCCGTTCAGGACGACATTCTGCTCCCTGTCTGTTAGAAAACTTTCTATCCAACCGCATATGTCATTGGATAGGCCGTAAGATCGCACTTTTTGTAGCAAGCGACAGTGCGGAACTGAGTCGAACGCCTTTCGAATGTCGATAAATATAGTATCAACCTGGGAGCCGGCATCTAGAGACTGTTGTATATCATGCACAAAGAGGGCCAGCTGTGTCTTGCATGACCGCTGTTTCCTAAAACCGTGCTGGTTTCTGCAGATGGGCTTTTCAGAGTCTACAAGGGTCATTATGTCTGAACACAAAATATGTTCCATGATTCTACTACAAATCGATGTCAGTGAAATTGGCCGGTAATTATGTGCATCCGATTTTCTACCCTTTTTATAGCTTGCTATGACCTGCGCCTTCTTCCAGTTCCGTGGAACTTTCTGCCGTTCCAATGATCTCTGATAGATGACGGAAAGAATGGTGCTATTTGTAGTATAGTCAACTTAAAATCTTACGGGGATACCGTCTGGGCCAGATGCCTTTCTGGCGTCTAAGGATCTTAACTGTTTTACAATCCCAGATACACTAAACACTATGTCAGCCATCCTTTCATTTGTTCGATAATTGAAAGGGGGAATGGTGCTGTAGTCCTCTATCGTAAACGAGTTTTTGAACGCTAGGTTAGAATTTCGGTATTCTGTTTATCATCATCAGTTACATTACCCGCAACAAGAGAAGGTATTGAATTATTTGTAACGTTCATAGATTTTACGTACGACCAAAATTTTTCGTGGTTATTTTTAGAATCTGCAGATAAAATATTGCTTTCAGATTCGTTAAAAGAGTCTCTCATTGTCCTTCTGACAGCTGCTTTCATTTCGCATTATTTCTGTTTGTCAGCGGGGCAGTGACTACGTTTAAAACGACTGTGCAAAATTCTGTGCTTTCTCAGCAACTTCCTAATATGTTTGCTGTACTAAGGTGGATCCTTTCCCTCCCCTGTACTTTTGCTAGGCACATACTTCTCTAGCACATGGTGAACAATACCTTTAAATTCCGAGCAAAGATGCTCAATATCTTTATGTCCCGCGGTGAATGCTTGGAGCTGACTATGAATATATTCATTAATGACACTTTTATTTGATTTCCCAAACAAGAAAACTGTACGCTGGTTTTTTTTTTTTTTTTTTTTTTTTTTTTTTTTTTTTTTTTTTTTTTGCAACTTTCATTGACATAGAAGCCACGACGACATTACGTCGCTGATACTTTCTTCTAGAATAACTTCCTCGAAAGATCAGGTCTGTTTGTCGCCAAGATATTTAATATGTTGCCATCTCGAGTTGGTTTTCTAACCAATTACTCAAGCTTGTATGTTGAGAGCGCTCCTAGAATAACTTCACACGAATCTTTGCTTCTGCCCCCTGTGATAAACGTGTAATTTTCCCAGTCAATGGATGCTACATTAAAGTCTCCACCTATAACTAATGGATAATTTGGATATTTACTTCCTATTCCTAATGCCTACTCCCAGAAAATTTATGGAATTAACTGCTTCCATTTGCTGAACGCACTTTGCAAAAAAACTTCCGAACTTGGGAGGTGCGATAGCGAGGTGCGGTTCTGGAATACAACCGATGCCCGAGGATAACAGGTAAAGCATACCTATTATTGTGGCAATTGTTTGTTGCTCGTTCCTAATTGTCGGCGTTGTAATTAAAATATCACTGATGGCTTTTCCCACTTTCTATACTAACCCAGTGCTTCAAAGCTATGAAAGCTTTTCGAATAAACGTCATTCGTTTTTTAAAAAAGTTTTATTTAGCAACCAAACATTTTAGCACTGCTGCTGCTATGACAAATTGATTTGCTGGTCTTTTTACGCAGTTATTTGTAAAATATAAAAAAAAACGTTATAATAGAGACCGAACAAATACCGAATAGCTGGTTATTCAGAACTAAAATACCGGTATCTGATCTAACCGGCCTGTTCTTCCCATCCCTATTCGCTACCGAGCGACACTTGGCGTTCAGCTCGTGGTCGTGCGGTAGCGTTCTCGCTTCCCACGCCCGGGTTCCCGGGTTCGATTCCCGGCGGGGTCAGGGATTTTCTCTGCCTCGTGATGGCTGGGTGTTGTGTGATGTCCTTAGGTTAGTTTGGTTTAAGTAGTTCTAAGTTCTAGGGGACTGATGACCACAGATGTTAAGTCCCGTAGTGCTCAGAGCCATTTTTGAACTTGGCGTTCAGCGAACTGACCTCTCCCACTGCTTTTTGTGTTCTGGTGGTCTTAGTGGCGCCACTTGAGCGCATCGAGAAAAGGCGTCGTACTTGGTAGACCTAAACGGCTCTATTCTTCCAAAGGTCCACGCCGTCTTGGGACATTTTTTTGTAATAATATGCTTGACGGGTAACAAAATTAAAAAGCCTCATCATCCGATGGTCATATAATTCAGTAACACTGGTCGGACTAAAATCCCAACCAAAACTGATTTTATAGGAGAAGTTTGCATATTGAATTCTCCAGTTCATTTAATAAGCGCTGAATCGACCCGTGATTGCTGTCAATGTACCCTGTGTACGAATCTGTTATTGGATTTTATATCAATTGTACAATTTGATATTCTTTCTTTCGTAAGAGTTGGACGAAACGTTCATTAAGGCCTCTCCTCGAGTGTTAGGGAAGGTCTCATGACAAAAGTCATGGGACAACGATGTGCAAATATGGAGATGGCGGTAGTATCGTGTAAGCATGCTACAAAAGGGCAGTGCATTGGCGGAGTTGTCATCTGTATTTGGATTATTCATGTGAGAAGGTTTCAGGCGTGATTACAGCCGCACGTCGGGAGTTAACAGATTTTGAACACGGAATGGTAGTTGGAGCTAGACACGTGGGACACTCCATTTCGGAAATCGTTAGGGAATTCAATATTCAGAAACCGACAGTGTCACTGTGTGCCCAGAGTACCAAATTTCAGGCGTTACCTCTCACCACGGACAACACAGTGGTCTACGCCTTCACTTAACGACCGACAGCAGCAAAGTTTATGTAGCGTTGTAAGTGATAACAGACAAGCAATACTGCGTGAACAGCCGCAGAAATCAATGTGGTACATACTACGAACGTTTCCGTTAGGACAGTGCGGCGAAATTTGGCATATTTGGCTTTGATAGCAGAAGACCAACATGAATACCTTGTAAGTAAGCTGTTTAGGTTTTTATGTTGGTAAAGCCACGTAGAGCTCTGTATGAAAATCGCTGACGGTGCTGTGTGCAGTCTGTGGCTGGTTGGACTCATTGTTGGAATATTGGCTCGTGTGGTGTTGGGCAGTTGTATGGGAACAGCGCGTAGCGTTGGGCAGTTGGAAGTGAGCCGCCAGCAGTGGTGGACGTGGAGAGAGAGATGCCAGAGTTTTGTGAGTTTACTATAAGCGGACGACCTGGACGTGTGTCCGCCAGAAAAAGGAAATTTGTAAAGATGGATGTCATGAATTGATATATATATATATATATGATGACTTTTGAACGTTATTTAGGTAAATACATTGTTTGTTCTCTATCAAAAAAAAAAAAAAAAAAAAATGGTTCAAATGGCTCTGAGCACTATGGGACTTAACATCCAAGGTCATCAGTCCCCTAGAACTTAGAACTACTTAAACCTAACTAAACTAAGGACATTACACACATCGATGCCCGAGGCAGGATTCGAACCTGCGACCGTAGCAGTCGCGGGGTTCCGGACTGACGCGCCTAGAACCGCACGGCCACCGCGGCCGGGTTGTTCTCTATCAAAATCTTTCGTTTGCTAACTACGCCTATCAGTAGTTAGTGTCTTCAGTAGTTAGAATCTCTTATTTAGCTGGCAGTATTGGCGCTCGCTGTACTGCAATAGTTCGAGTAACGAAGATTTTTGTGAGGTAAGTGATTCATTAAAGGTATAGGTTATTCTTAGTCAGGGCCATTCTTTTGTGGGGATTATTGAAAGTCAGATTGCATTGCGCTAAAAATATTGTGTGTCAGTGCAATGATTATCAGAATACGTAAATAGAGAATTGTCTGAGTACATTCAGTTTTGCTCAGCTGTTTGAAAATCAAGTAATGTAAGAGGTTTTCCGGCACTGTCTGGTGGACTGGCAAGACAGCCAATCCACAGTGACGGGTAGCCGAAAGGCGCGCGTTTAAGCTCACGCAGGCTGGCGTGAGGTCTGGAACAGGTAAAGGAAGTTATAGTAGCAAAGAACGTACGTATCTGCGGGAATACTTAACTTTAATCCATAATTGGTGAACATCGGTCTGACGGTACATGCATCACAAGATAAATAGCAAATGATAATGGCGCCTTGCTAGGTCATAGCAAATGACGTAGCTGAAGGCTATGCTAACTATCGTCTCGGCAATTGAGAGCGTAATTTGTCAGTGAACCATCGCTAGCAAAGTCGGCTGTACAACTGGGCGAGTGCTAGGAAGTCTCTCTAGACCTGCCGTGTGGCGGCGCTCGGTCTGCAATCACTGATAGTGGTGACACGCGGGCCCGACGTATACTAACGGGCCGCGGCCGATTTAAAGGCTACCACCTAGCAAGTGTGGTGTCTGGCGGTGACACCACACTGTCATTTTTAAATTTTTCTAAGGGGACGTTTCAACCTTTGCTAAAAGCACACATCGCCTGCAACGCCTCTCTTGGCCTCGCGACCATATCGGTTGGAGCCTAGACAACTGGAAAACCATGGCCTGGTCATAGAGTCCCGATTTCAATTGGTAAGAGCTGATGGTAGAGCTCGAATGTGGCGCAGACCCCAAGAAGCCGTAGATCCAATTTGTCAACAAGGCACTGTGGTGGTGTCTCCATAATGGTGTGGGCTGTGATCACATGCCATGGGCTGGGTCCTCTGGTCCAACCGAACCGACCACTGACTGGAAGTGGTTGTTAATGGCCTTCATATTCCCAAACAACGACGGAATTTTTATGGATGACAATGCGCCTCGCCACCGGATCACTGTTGTTTTCGACTGGCTTGAAGAACATTCAGACTTGGCCATCCAGATGACCCAACCTGAATCTCATCGAACGTTTATGAGACTTAATAGGTACGTCAATAGTGTACAAACTCCTGCGTCGGCAACAATCCATAGTGGATTGGCTTGACACGAGTATCGAAGATTTTGTGTGTTCACTTCACGATTGACGTAATACACAGCTTAATCACTGAACAACACACAGTCTTTAGCAAAACTAGTATTTTCATCCAGTGTATCTGCAAACCATCCACACAACTGCTTGCTTCTATTTGGGTTGTCTTCGTTTAAGTGATGCAACATCTGCAACTTGTACGGATGAAAGCTCTCCTCTGCCAGGACTTTGGGTGGTTGACGTTGGCTCCCCCAACTCCGTGGGTGTTCGACGAAGCGATTTCTTTGGGTCAGGATAAACTTCGGAGAAGATAGCGTCTTTCGTTTCGTCTTAAGTCTTTGGTCCTCCAGAACGGGGTTTGTCCAACACAATGCCTTTTTATTAAAAATTGGTGGTTAATTTCCGGACGGCAATAAAACAAGTAGGTTGATGGTGACGGTGTCGAAGGTTGAAATGTTCCGCAATTTTGCGATACGACAATCTTCTCGTCCATTTATGAGTGCCAACTCCATAAATTCTTCTTTAGACAGAGCCATCACTCAATGCGAAAAAAAAAAAAACAAAATTAGAATAATTGGATTTGATTTTATTATTATTTATTTATTAATATGTATAGAATATTTTTTTTAGAATTTATTAGAATTCACTATGTACCTAGGCCTTGAGGACACTATGTACAATTCCTCACACTAGTGTCTTGCTTTTGACAACGTTGACTGTAATACTCTTTCAAATTCTGAAGGTGGCAAAGGTAGAATACAGATAGCGAAAGCATATTTGCAATTTGTACAGTTGTAAGAGTCGAGGGCCACGAAAGAGAAGCAGTGGTTGGGAAGGGAGTGAGACAGGTTTGTAGCCTATCCCCGATGCCATTCAATCTGTTTATTGAGCAAGCAGTAAAGGAATCAAAAGAAAAATTTGAATTAGGAATTAAAATCCATGGAGAAGAAATAAAAAAATTGAGGTTTGCCGACGCCTGTAATTCTGTCACAGGCAGAAAAGGACCTGGAAGAGCAGTTGAACGGAATGGACAGTGTCTTGAGAGGAGGATATAAGATGAACATCAACAAAAGCAGAACGAGGATAATGGAATGTAGTCGAATTAAATCAGGTGACGCTGTGGGAATTAGATTAGGAAATGAGCACTTAAAGTAGTAAATGAGTTTTGCTATCTGGGAAGAAAAATAACCGACGATGGCCGAAGTAGAGAGGATATAAAAAGTAGAGTGGCTATGGCAACGAAAGCGTTTCTGAAGAAGAGAGATATGTTAACATCGATTATAGATTCAAGTGTTAGGAAGTCGTTTTTGGAAGTATTTGTATGGAAGTGAAACATGGACGATAAACAGTTTAGGCAAGAAGAAAACAGAAGCTTTCGAAGAGTGGTGCTACAGAAGAATGCTGAATATTAGATGAGTAGATCACTGAATTAATGACGAGGTACTGAGCAGAATTGGGAAGAAGGGATCGTTTGGTAGGAGACGTTCTGAGGCATCAAGGGATCACCAATTTGGTTTTGCAGGGAAGCGTGGAGGGTAAACATGGTAGGGGAAGACCAAGAGATGAATACACTAAGCAGATTCAGAAGAATGTACGTTGCAGTAGTTACAAGGAGATGAGGAGGCTTGCTCAGGGTAGAGTAGCATGGAGAGCTGCACCAAATCAGTCTCTGGACTGAAGATCACAACAACAACAGTGTCTTGCACGTGATTTTCTTAACAGCTGTACTTCACTTCCCAGAACAGTTTCAACAAATGGAAGTCTTCCAGTCATATTTCCTCATAATGATTTTACATGCTCTTCCCATTTCATATTGGTTTTTAGCAGTACCCCTAAATACTTACACAACGTCATGTGCTGAAGATGTTCACCACTAATCTTGTAATCGGACACAGTCGCAATCTTTCCTTTTGTTACAATATCACCTTACATTTATGCAGTGCAAAGGGAGCTGCCATTTAGCAAACCAAGTCGGTATTTTGTCCTAGTCTCTCTGTAATTCATTACGACCATCCAAAGAGGATACTATACTGTACACAGCTGCACCGTCAGCGAATTGTTTGTACATATCAGGCGCGCAAACAATTAGGTTTGGAGAAACGGAAAAATTAGTGATTCTGTGCCTCGTAAGCCAAGTTTGCATCGAAGCGAGTGGAAGTGAATACAATCGAATCACCATCTTCAGACGATTCGCCAGTATTCACTAAAATTCGTTTGCATCTGCGAGTAAGCGTTTTAGAGAAGAGGGAATGGAAGAGAATACAACAAAACAAAGATATCCTACGAGTGCTGCGTTGTTATTCTTTGGTGCTACTAATGGACACACAGAGCATAACACTAAATAGGGTGCCCCAGAAATATTGCGACAAACTTCGAGGCATTGTAGAGTGTCTCTTGAGGAACAAATCGTGTGTAGGAACACGTGTCCGGAAACCTCATCTAAGCAAACTACAGAGCATTCCAGTTATAGGCGCCTGCCCCTGACAGTAGGCCACCCCTTCACCAGCAAACATGACTTTGTACACCGACAGAGTCCAAGCAGAACGTTTTTGTATGTTGATCCGTGTGACTGAGGGTCTAAGAGACATTGGTCGTTCACCTATGTAAGAAAATGAAACACGACAGCAGTCCTTATGATGTCATTTGATGTATGGCTACCGGTTTCGGTGCTTCAGTGCACCTCCTTCAGGCCTTAGCTGATGCCGAGAGAGTTAACACCATCCGTATACACGATTCATTAGTGGCTAACATCTATAACTGGCTTTCGCAGACTACCTGTAACAGCGATGTTCTCTCTCCAGCCATTGACTATCAACTGATAAGATATTGGTCGCTGATACATCGTGTATGCGGAGGGTCTTAACCCTCTTCGCATCAGCTAAGATCTGAAGATAGAGCATTGAAACATCGAAGCTGCCACCCACACAATAAATGACCATACGGCTGTAGGTGTTTCAGTTTCTTACCTATAGCCAGAACGTCTTGCAATGTTGTTTGTTATTTAGTGATCGCGACTGACTGCCACGATCGCTAGTGGAGAAGATGGGGAACTAGTTGCTTCGTAGAAACGCCCTGCCTCCCATGGTTCAAATGGCTCTAAGCACTATGGGACTTCTGAGGTAATGAGTCCCCTAGATCTTAGAACTACTTAAACCTAACTAACCTAAGGACATCACACACATCCGTGCCCGAGGCAGGATTCCATTCTGCGAGCGTAGCAGCAGCGCGGTTCCTGACTGAAGCGCCTAGAACCGCTCGGCTTCAACGTTCGGCTGCGTCCCATGAATGCGATGCTCTCTTTCCTTGGTGGACGACAGTTCTATACACGTCTCTTCAACTTATTTGTCTCCTTTATACCGAAAAACATTCCGGATTTTAGAGGATTCCAGGAGAAAAATAAACTCCTGATTGAAACCTGTGTCCAAAAGCTTTATCCAGCGGCGCAACAGAGCATCAACACAGGAGAAAAGGAGTTTCTACGCAGCAGCTACCTCCATCTCCTTCAATGATGATTGTGGCAACCGGTCGCGGTCACTGAATAACAAACAACATGACGAGACGTTGCTCCTATAGCCCAGCATCGTGCAAAGCCGCGTTTGCTACCGAAGGGGTGCCCTAGTGATAGCCGCCGGCGCTCTGTAGCCTCGTTGGATGGGCTTCTACCCTCGATTTGTTCCTCAAGAGATCCTGCAGAATCCCTCGAAACTTGTCGCAACATTTCTGCGACACCCTTTACAGTTACAGCCACGACGTAAAAGTTTGACATTCAGAGATGATTATTGTACATCGCAAGTGCACTGTTTCTGTCGAAGTAGGCAAATTCGAGTAGGAAAAGAAGAATTTAGGAGTCTGAATTTGTAAATGAGCGTGAAATGCGTGGAGGCAGTGCTTGTAACACTCGACTGCGCACCCAGATTTCCTCAACATTGTTCCAAAATTTTGAGCAACCGTGACGTTTTTCGCTGGCTCCTCAGTGTAGATGAAGAGGAAATGCAAAAGCAGAGCAGTAATTACCAATGACCAACATGACCTGAAGAAAGGGAAGCAATTACACTCTGGTTGTTAACAACTTGACACTTTAAGTTAGTAACTGTTTCACATTTCAGTACCTGCCACGTCTCAGATAATGTGTGCAATGACATATGTCAAGCACTTCAAGGATTTTATTGAAATACTTGTAAGGAAGATAACGCCAATAAAATATGACTAATGACTGGTGAAACATACATATGGCTCTGAACACTATGGGACTTAACTTCTGAGGTCATCAGTCCCCTAGAACTTAGAACTATTTAAACCTAACTAACCGAAGGACATCACACACATCCATGCCCGAGGCAGGATTCGAACCTACGACCGTAGCGGTCGCGCGGCTCCGGACTGTAGCGCCTAGAACCGCTCGGCCACTCCGGCCGGCAAACATACATACGAACTGTCGCATAGACCACCTGATAAAATTTGCGGTATAGTTTGATAGAGGGCAGTAGCGTGATCCTCGGTAAACTAACTTTCGGTCCTTCTTATATTTTTAATTTTATTCAGCATAACAGATACGCATGCACACATGTTTACTTTTAAGCAAATTTACTGTGCTTTTTGGTTTTAGTAAAAATAAATGCAAATGCTTATTCAATGTATTCTCGCCTGATGCAAATATTGAATTTTACGTCTCCCTCACGTCCCCAGCAGGACTTGTGAGTACTTCGGTAATCTTCTACCAGAGAAGTTTCTTTTCCTTCAACATTTCTGATGTGGCTCTCTTGGACCCCAGAAACACTTATGATATCTTATTCTTCTGTCAGCAACATTACATTCTCCTGAGACTTCTCCATCGATGACACGACTCATGCCAAGAAATTAGTAGACAAGACCGCAGATGAATGGTTTCTGTGCTGATAGCGCCGATGCGGAGAGAACACGAACTTCCTTTGTTGGTTTCGCTAAAAGGCCGACAACAAGCGGAAAAAGAGGGAACCCTGGTGAATGTGAACCGAAGACAATCGAATGCACTACACTCCCGAGCGCCCACTGGTTACACCACGGAGAATGCAAGTTCGCTGACAGTCATCGTTTGTATTAGCACCAGTGCAATCCAGTTTTAGAGAGGATCCCCACCTACATTGTTTAAAAAATCGAAGCCCCGTGCATCAGATCTCATCTCTCCTATACTGTGTGTCGAACACTGATGTAACTTTACAGGTACATTCAGTGGTATATGTGAAAACTGTCGGCAAAATGGCATAGTGCAGTGTTGGAGGTAAGGAAGTACACTACTGGCCATTAAAATTGCTTCACCAAGAAGAAATACAGATGATAAACGGGTATTCATTGGACAAATATGTTATACTAGAACTGACATGTGATTACATTTTCACGCAATTTGGGTTCACAGATCCCGAGAAATCAGTACCCAGAACAACCACCTCTGGCCATAATAACGGCCTTGATACGCCTGGGCATTGAGTCAAACAGAGCTTTGATGACGTGTACAGGTACAGCTGCCCATGCAGCCTCAACACGATACCACTGTTCATCAATAGTAGTGACTGGCGTATTATGACGAGCCAGTTGCTCGGCCACCATTGACCAGACGTTTTCAATTGGTGAGACATCTGGAGAATGTGCTGGCCAGGGCAGCAGTCGAACATTTTCTGTATCCAGAATTATCCTACTGAAATGTAGGGTTTCGCAGGGATCGAATGAAGGGTAGAGCCACGGGTCGTAACACATCTCAAATGTAACGTCATCTGTTCAAAGTGCCGTCAATGCGAACAAGAGGTGACCGAGACGTGTAAACAATGGCACCTAATACCATCACGCCGGGTGATACGCCTGTATGGCGATGACGAATACACGCTTCCAATGTGCATTCACCGCGATGTCGCCAAACACGGAACGACGATCATGATGGTGTAAACAGAACCTGGATTCATCCGAAAAAATGACGTTTTGCCAATCGTGCACCCAAGTTCGTCGTTGAGTACACCATCGCAGGAGCTGCTGTCTGTGATGCAGCGTCAAGGGTAACCGCAGCCACGGTCTCCGAGCTGATAGTCCATACTGCTGCAAACGTTGTCGAACTGTTCGTGGAGACGGTTGTTGTCTTGCAAACGTCCCCATCTGTTGACTCAGGGATCGAGACGTGGCTGCACGATCCGTTACAGCCATGCGCATAAGAGGCCTGTCATCTCGACTGCTAGTGATACGAGGCCGTTGGGATCCAGCACGGCGTTCCGTATTACCCTCCGGAACCCATCGATTCCATATTTTGCTAACGTCATTGGATCTCGACCAACGCGAGCAGGAATGTCGCGATATGATAAACCACAATCGCGATAGGCTAGTATCTGACCTTTATCGAAGTCGGAAACATGATGGTATGCATTTCTCCTCTTTACACAAGGCATCACAAGAACGTTTCACCAGGCAACGCTGGTCAACTGCTGTTTGTGTATGAGAAATCGGTTGGAAACTTTCCTCGTGTCAGCACGTGGTAGGTGTCGCCACCGGCGCCAACCTTGTGTGAATCCTCTGAAAAACTAATCATTTGCATATTACAGCATCTTCTTCCTGTAGATTAAATTTCGCGCCTGTAGCACGTCAACTTAAAAAAAAAAAAAAAAAAAAAAAAGGTTCAAATGGCTCTGAGCACTATGGGGCTTAACTTCTGAGGTCAGTCCCCTAGAACTTAGAACTACTTAAACCTAACTAACCTAAGGACACCACACACACCCATGCCCGAGGCAGGATTCGAATCTGCGACCGTAGCAGTCGCGCGGTTCCAGACTGTAGCGCCTAGAACCGCTCGGCCACCCGGGCCGGCCGTCATCTTCGAGGTCTAGCAATTTTAATGGCCAGAAGTGTAGTAAATTAAAAGGTCATGCCTGATGCTGAAGTTTCATTGCATGAATCGCGACAATGTAATAAGCTATAAACTTTTTTCCTTTCATTATTTTGTGAGATGGAATCAGTGAGAAAAAGTCTCTAGGAGCTCTGAAATGATATCTGTAGTTCGTTGGAAAATGGTAACTGGTGACACCATAGAGTGCTGGGTGAATATAGTCTGTGGGTAATTTTCGTACTGTGAGTTATACTGCCTCAAGTCGAACCCCCACTTTCGAACTTTAATACTTGACTTACTGTGTGAAGCCTTCAACGTAAGCATTACATTTGTGAGGTAAAGTGTTTGGTACACTGGCCCGTCGATACACCGTTACAATTTGTGAGGGGTATAGCAGGACTTTCTAAACTTGATTCTCTTGTAACAAATGATATTTTACAAAAATATTAATTTTTATATTTCATTTCTAGGCACAGTACAAACATACATCAACCGCAGACAGGTACAAAATGTTTCAATATTATGAGGGGTAGTGAGATAAAAACCGAACATCTGTCACAACGAGACCATGTTATTCTTCCATTCAAAAGTAATCACCACAAGTGTTAAGACTTTGTCCAACTGGGAGACGCGCCGATCAACTCCTCTTTCGTAGAGAACAGTCGGCCGCTGACGGCTCCACAACCACATTAACTCTTGCACTTTGTCGTCCGACTGAAACCACGAATGTCTTTCTTCAGGTCGCCAAAGATGTGAAAATCACACCCAGTTGTAACGTTGTGGTGTTTCCCATACAAATCACTGATGCACAGCCTTCACCTGTCTGGCAGTGTAGGCGTGGGGATTATCGTGGAACAGAATGATTCCGTCCCAGATCCTTCATCCTGCTGTTTTCACATATTTGGTAATATGAAGAAAGATGTCGCCGTCCAGCCGGACAAGGACGTGCAAGAGTGGGTGATCTTTTGCATCTGTAGCGACCGACCGCAGTCTATGAAACAGGGACAGATCGCCTCGTCTCCCAGTGAGATAATTGTCTTAACGCTAGTGGCGATTGCTTTGGAATGGAACCATTCCATGGTCCCACTGTGGCGGCGATTTTCACTTGACTGTCCGTCAAGACTTCAGTGACTCAACGTGGGATTGATGAGCATTACAGATCTGATTCCACCAGTATCGCGATACGCTTGAGGCTACAGCCCATTTGCAAAGCTCCGCCCTACAGTCTACAGCCAACACTCTTAGCTGCAGCCTTACCTCGAAACGGTGTGCCCCAAGTTTCAGGCACCAGTGCTCTGGATGTGGTCAGATGTGATGATGCAATACACCTATCTAATTCTATGCCATGATGCCATGTTGACGGCTATACCAACAAGTGTGACGAGGTCACAATAGCATGAACTGGCTGCATCCCAATTATCTGGTTTAAAGCGGACTCAGGCCTCTCAGGATAATCCAGAATACGAGGGCTATTCGGAAAGTAAGGTCCGATGGGGTGCGAAATGGAAACCACAGTGGAAATCGGATGAAGCTTTGCCCAGATGTGTTGGGCACTGTCTCTAGTATGCCTGTCGATCACCCGTCACTTTTTTCAATTCTGAGCACACAGGAGCACGTAAATATGCCTGGAACAAGAGCGGGCCGGCCGAAGTGGCCGTGCGGTTAAAGGCGCTGCAGTCTGGAACCGCAAGACCGCAACGGTCGCAGGTTCGAATCCTGCCTCGGGCATGGATGTTTGTGATGTCCTTAGGTTAGTTAGGTTTAACTAGTTCTAAGTTCTAGGGGACTAATGACCTCAGCAGTTGAGTCCCATAGTGCTCAGAGCCATTTGAACCATTTGAACAAGAGCGTCTCCCGCGAAGTACGAGTGTCTGTGAGTGATTTCGCCTGATTTCATGCAGCCCACACAACGTAACTGTCACGGCCGGCCGTGGTGGTCTAGCAGTTCAGGCGCTCAGTCCGGAACCGCGCGACTACTACGGTCGCAGGTTCGAATCCTGCCTCGGGCATGGATGTGTGTGATGTCCTTAGGTTAGTTAGGTTTAAGTAGTTCTAAGTTCTAGGGGACTGATGACCACAGATGTTAAGTCCCATAGTGCTCAGAGCCATTTCAACCATTTAACTGTCACACATTTCCTTCATCGTGACAATTCTCGGCCACATACTGTAGGAGTAATAAAGGACGCACTTGCAGCGTTTTGAATGGAAAGTGTTTCATTACCCTCCACACAGCACGGACTTGTCTCCATCTGATATTCATCTCTGCTTACATCAACCGCTAGCTGTGAAGAAAACATTTTGACCTAGACAACGAACTGCAGATCAGCGTAGAGAAGTGGCGGTAGGCACAAGCAGCTGCCTTCTATTACGAGGGTATTGGAAAGCTGGCACAAAACTACGAAAAATGTCTAAGTCGGATTGGCGACTATGTAGCTGGAACGTGTAGCAAACTGTTCAAAATAAAAGTTTTTTCATTTTAACTGTGATTTTCATTCGCGACCGATCGGACCTACTTTTCGAATAGCCCACGTACACGTGTTTTGATGGGAAACTTTTATTTACTGCCTGTAATGTTCGATACTAATCAGTATGCAACGAAGTTCAACATCAAACAAAGTGAAATGTCCCCTTAGAAAAACTATAAATGACTGTGCCGATAAAACTCTTACGTTATTTGATTTTCAAACAGCTGATCAAAACTGAACGTACTCAGACATTTCTCTCTCTACTTATTCTGATCATCACTAAACTGACACACAATTTTTTCTTTTTAGCGCAACGCAATCTGACTATCAATAATCCCTACAAAAGAATGGCCCTGACTGACAATAACCTATACCTTTCATGAATCACCTACCTCACAAAAATCTTCCTTACTCGAATTACTGCAATACAGCGAGTGCCAATACTGCCAGCTAAATGAAAGATTCTAACTACTGAAGGCACTAACTACTGATAGTTAGCAAATGAAAGATTTTGATAGAGAAAAAAAACAATGTATTTACCTTAATAGTGTTCAGTTCATGACATCCAGTCTTACAAATTTCCTTTTTCTGACGTCCAGATCGTCCGCTCTGATGGACACACGTCCAGATCGTCCGCTCTCAAAATTCTGCCATCTCTCTCCCCACATCCACCACTGCTGGCGGCTCACCAACTGCGCAACGTTACGCGCTGTTCCCATCCAACTGACCAACACTACAATAGCGAATATTCCAACAATGCCAACCAGCCACACACTGCACACAGCACAGTCAGTGATTTTAACAGAGAGCGCTACGTGGCGTTACCAACATAAAAACCTAAACAGCCTACTTACACAAGTAAGTACATTTTAAGTGAAATTATTCACCGTTCTTGCACTACTTATTAAAATAATTACAAACGAAATATGTGTTACTTATATTTCTCTCTTGCGTCCTGCTCATTAGCTAAGATCTGCTTTCTTATGCGATGACTATAACACATTTCCTCTCGTTCGTCATTTATCAAGATGAACCCAGCTGTTCCCGACACATATTCTACAAAAAAGGACACAAATGACCAACATCTTCAGACGAGTGGCACAGTGGCTTGCAAGTATTAAGTTAATCACGGACTCACTGGCATAGTATCTTTACACGTCGAAAGCTAAACATTCAGGGGTAGGCTAATAAGGCTAGGGCAAGGAAGATTGAAATAAGCCTTCAGTTTGCTGAGAACATGTACAATAAAACGTTATCTCCTATCAAGCAGTGTTACAGTATTATGTTACATTAATGAAACCAGAATGTCTATGCATAACTGAACACCTGGATTTAACCAAGACAAACATAAAACATGGAAAACAAAGGCAGGAAAATCCAGAGAGAAATGTTGCGGCTAGTAAAACACAATGGCGAGTACAGAAGCAGGAGTAATGAAGATCTGTACAAAAAAAAAAATGAACAACTAAGTATGATAAAACGTAGAAAGATGTTTCACGGCCATCGGGTTGGGCTAAATGGAATAAGTACTGCAAAAGAATTCTTTAAAATAAACACAAAAAATCTACGAGGTGCAGCTTGTTCCAAGAATTCAGAAGTGATCTGAAAGAGTTGGAAGATGGACAGACATAAAATTCTGAACAAATATACATTTAGAAAGTAGGTTTTAGAGTCCCATCTCTAGAAGGGAAAAGGAAGACTGGAACAAAGTGGTTGAAAGTCCGTGAACAACAGCACTTCGATCGTATGAAAAATTATTCGAATATCACGAAGTTCATTCAGTACGTGGTACATAGGAGGACCATAGTAGCCCACTGATGATATGAAACGCGTTTGGTGAAAATTAAAAACATAATTCAGCTACAAAAAAGGAATATTAGGTACTACTATCTGCCAGACGAACAGCAAACAACACGCTGATATAAGAAATGGCCTTTTGCGATAAATACGAGGGCGGTTCAGAAAGTAACCTCCGATTGGTCACAGTGCGGGTTGTGGGGGGAGTAGCGACGCCATCTGTGCGTTCACGCACTCAACAGGTCAGTCGGCATCAAGCCGTGGTCGAATGAACGTCGTATCTGCGCTAGTTTAGTTTTTGTGGCAGTTTGAAATGTGTGCTGCAATAGAAAACCCCGCCAAATGTGAAGTGCGTGCTGTCATAATGTTTTTTACAGCCAAAGGATATTCTGCAGCAGCTATTCATCGTGAGCTTTGTGCCGTGTACGGACCAAGAGTTATGAGTGAAGGAGTTGTCCGTGAATGGGTACGTTTATTTAAAAGTGGACGAGAAAACGTTCATGATGAAGAGAGGAGTGGTAGACCATCATTGGTGACTGACGAACTCGTTCAGACAGTTGATGCAAAAGTTCGTGAAAATCGACATTCCTCAATGTCGGAGTTGTCTACTGGTTTTCCACAGATTTCTAAGACTCTCTTGTACGAGATAGTGACAGCAAGATTGGGTTACCGTAAGTTCTGTGCACGATGGGTGCCCAAAATTCTTACCGACCACCACAAAACTCAAAGAATGGCCTCTGCATTAGACTTTCTGTCACGTTATGAGGACGAAGGAGAACCATTGTTAAACAGAATCGTGACCGGTGACGAAACCTGGATTAAGTACGTGAACCCTGAGACAAAAGAACAATCAAAGATGTGGGCACATTCAAATTCGCCTACCAAACCAAGAAAAGCCTCGCAAGATTTTTCTGCCAGAAAACTGATGGCAACGGTGTTTTGGGATGCCAAAGGGGTGTTGTTGGTTGAATTCATGGAACGTGGTACGACCATTAATCAAGACGTGTACTGTGAAACAATAAAAAAGTTACGACGGGCTATACAGAACAAACGCCGTGGTATGCTGACTTCCGGTATCGTTTTTTTGCACGATAACGCCCGTCCTCACTCTGCTCACAGAACAACGGCCCTTCTTGAGTCCTTCAAGTGGGACGTTATCAACCATCCACCTTACAGCCCAGACCTGGCGCCAAGTGATTATCACCTCTTCATGCATTTGAAGAAATGGCTCGGGTCACAGCGGTTTGATGACGACGAAGAGCTCAAAGATGCCGTCACAGGCTGGCTCCAGGCACAAGCGGGTGATTTTTATGCAGAAGGAATTTCAAAGCTTGTGAAGAGATACGATAAGTGCCTCAATCGCTATGGAGACTATGTAGAAAAATAGTGCAAAGATGTAGTTGTAAGATGTATATATTAAAATATTTTTATTTAACTTGGTGTATTTTTTTAAATCAACCGGAGGTTACTTTCTGAACGGCCCTCGTAATTTACTACATAGCTGTACAATCAGAGGAAATATCTGGCTTGTTGAGTCATTTATAGTTTCGCATGGTCAGTGCGACCATTCCTCTCACTGTCTTTGAGAAACTGACAAAAAGTCGGAAAATCACTTTTGGATTTGTCACGTAAGTTATTAAATTTAGGAATTCAGCGGAAAAAATTGCTGTCAGCTAGTCAGTTTGTTACGCATGAGGTCTCTAGTTTTCAGCTCTAACCAAAAGTTAAGGACTGACGCAACTAATTGCCATTACAACTAATTGCGACTGTGCCAAATACAACAGCTTCTGCTAAAAGGCCGTTTTCTACTTTCAGCGGAAAAAGTGTTTCGGCTTGATACTTTGACCTATAGGAAAGGCTACCCCTCCCCCGCACCGCTCTTCATTCTTTGAAGCCATCACTTAATTCGCTCAACATCGAGTTTGCGTGATAACTTCTTATTCCGTCGCTTCTTGGTACAACAACTTCATAAATATAAATCAAAAACACAATACTGTATTTGTCCTACAGTATAAATTTATTTTCTTAACCAGGTTCGACTTGCAAGACCATCTGCAGGCTTTAACTAACCATCTTCGCCAAAGAGGATACAAAACTGGTGAACAATATAGCAAAAGACGTTACACATCGAGAGTGAGGTACGAACAATGTAAAAGTCGTCTTCGATAGTGCAGTTGTAATGCAAATAAAAATGTTGATCCTGAACAGTGATTTCTCTGCCTCGTGATGACTGGGTGTTGTGTGATGTCCTTAGGTTAGTTAGGTTTAAGTAGTTCTAAGTTCTAGGGGACTGATGACCATAGATGTTAAGTCCCATAGTGCTCAGAGCCATTTGAACCTGAACAGTGAATAAATATAAAGGGGAAAAGACCATTCACATTAATTTAGTGTCAGTGACGGTAATTAAAGTGTGATGATAACCTTGTAAACCGGGACTCGATTAATACACTGATTAACAAAATAAATTAATACTGTAGAACATACACAATATTGTGTTTTTGGTTTATAAGTTCGTATGAATTTTATACAACAAAATTGCCTAAGGACTGAGTGGATTATTAGTGAGTAAAAGACAATAAGTTGTCAAGTACTAGTGCTTCGTTAAGTATGAAATATTCCAATTAAAGTTTATATGCGTTTCTGGGCGTCATGTTGTGAAGACTACAAGTGACTGCTATTGGCCTGATTTTCCATTTTTAGACAACGGTCAGGACACCCTATATCACGGAGTTCCACGTGCCACCGCTGTAAGCGACACAAGGGAAATATATCCTGATTACGTGCCAAAGAGCGTGTGAACAGCTGAGTGTCTGGCCGATGATACACGTGCCCCTGTACCCCAGTGATCTTGACCTCGATGCTGACCGATAATCAGCCGTCAGGAGTCCCAGCTGGTGCTTATCTTATCTTGGCGGCGCAGACCATCCGTCTCCTGACGCGCGTTCGACTTACAGATGTCACACTAGTGCCTCTCGGGAGGAAACACGTCCTATAGCCGGTTTTCTATCTACTTTGCTATCGGCGCATACGCCCACGGTGTCCCTCTGAGTAATTTCAGAAGAGTCCAGTAGTTCGATGTAGGAAACGGAATACATAGTAGTCACACATCAGTTGTGTTTGCATAAACAAGGATTTGAAACTAAAGTTCCTGCTAGGTTAAGCTGTTTGTATCAACCTACAGGTTATTGTTCAGTTTAGTTCTGTAGTGCTTGTAAGATGGGACGAACACAACTGATTAAGTGAATTACCTATGAAAATACCACTTTCCTGTTAGCAGATAACAGAAATCTTGAAACCAAAATTAAATGCGAGACAGCTATGATATAGCAAGGGACGACACCAGACCACTGGTCTCTTGGTGCTTCACTCGTGTAGACTGTATGGTCCACAAAGAATTTTTATTGTTTTTGTTTTGACGAAATACTTTCATAAAATGTTTTATTCCCTGTTTCATCCGCTCAGGGGTTGAATTTCCAAAAACTTCTGTATTTTTTTATTTGTAACTGAGAAGCCATACGCAAATTTTCATAGATTTAGAATGAAACGCCTCTGTGAAGTCGTTTCATAAGACGCTTGTCGAATTCGGTACAACTTATTCACTTTACTACCTGATTTTAGCTCAATTCATGAACTCTTCCAGAAAGACTGAGCACTCAGATAAGGCCTATTGAATATTTTATGTGTGTTTGAATGTGGGGTTTCGGTTTTTTTTTTGTGGGAAACGCTGAGTTGGTCATCGTCTGCTGGAAGCAGACGATGTTGCTTCTAGTTAGAAGGAGAGCACAGGATGACCAACATACGTTTCCAATACATGAACAGAGAGGTTTACCCATCTTAGTCGAAGGCTATATCGAAGGCTGTTTCTGTGTGTGAGGTTAGTGACAGAGGGCTACCCCTATGGTAGCTTCCGGTGCACAGGGAGCTAGGTAATCTCGAAAGAGAAAGGGGCACTCTTCGGTGAACGCTTGGTGAGTACGGATCGTAGCTCTTAAGGGTGGGTTTCAGGTGATAGGAAACAGTTTGAGTTAGGACTGCGTTATGTTTAACTGTTGAAATACTTAAGAACTTCAGCGTAACTGACGCGTGTGAAGCGAGTTATTTTTCCGAATGTGCCATAATTATATTGCTTTAAATAGGCGATTTTTGGGTGTTTGAGTTAAAAGTGTGGAAGTTACTTTGTGCATTTTGAACAACGATGAAGTAGAATTTCAAACGGTAAATCTGATTAGGAAATGCTGGTTAGGATCACCTCAACCGTACGTGAGTGTAATACTGTGTCGAACCGAGTATGATTTTTAATCTTATATCTTGTAGAAGTTGCTTTTGTCTTTATGTGTCGATTTTGTGCCACGTGTTCGGTAATCAATGACCCTTCTGGTCCACCACGGCACCGCAATAGGCTTTATTTGAACAGTTTGCTTGTTTAATGAGCTATTATTTCTGCAAGAATATCTGTTCTTTCGTGCTCTTCTACAAAGCAGCACAACAGCTTGATTCGGAATGCACCACGTGCTCTAGTTCGGCCGTTTGCAAGCAGCAGACGCAGTTAGTATGTTGAAAAATTATCGCGCAACCTCGTCCATTGGTTAAACCTCTGTCCAGAATAGTGCATGCGTAGAATCGGAATGCGAATCTCACTGAGATATTTTTATGGTATGAATGCAAAGGAGATGATAGTATCATTGTCTTCCACCGCCGTTTTCTGTGTTTCTTCTTGCTGTAGTTAAATTGTGCTCTGTTACATTCTCACGTAATTCTTACTTAAATGTTTCTAGTCAGGCACCAGTTATGTGTAGTTAGGATGTGCAACCAAATACTTAGATACAATAAATAATCTACGTGAAAGATAAATTCTGTGATGTTGATCTTACCCACTTACTCCGATTTCCAATTCAGAATTAATCAAGCTGCTTCATGCACGACATGGAGTGCTATTTATCTGGCTACTCAAAGAAATTTGCATATTTCTAATTAAATTATTAAAGTAATTAAACTAATAATTTTCCAGCTCCGTTTTTTCTAAATGGTTAGAAAGGGCTTGGGCTGGTGGCGACCCTGAATTTCTGAATTTATATCATTATTTGTGTGAGAGAAGCAGCTAGAAAAGTGACATAATGTATATGGCTGGGTGAGAAACGTAGTAAAGATACTAATACGTTACAAGATCCAAAAATGCTCTCGTAATGAAGTATTTCCATAAAAACTTTTATCCCCTATTTCCCCCCTTAGAAGCTGAATTTCTAAAAACACTGAAACAGGTATTTTTAAAATTTCTAACTGAGAAGCCAAATACAAACATTCATAGACTTAGCTTTAAAAATGCTTTCATATAGACAAGTTTTCATAAAACTTTCATCCTCTATTTCGTTCCGTTAGGAGAAAAAATACCAAAAACATTGAAATCGTATTTTTTTATTTCCAACCGAGAAGTCAAACGTCAAATTTCATACATGTAGCTTTAAAAAGGCTTTAGTACTTGTTTAATAATGATTTATTTAAAAAAACTTTCACCCAATCTTTCTCCCCGTTAGAGGTTGAATTTCTAAAAATACTGAAACATTTATATTTTTATATCAGACGGAGAAACGAAACACCAATTTCCGTAGTTCTAGCTTCAAAATTGCCTTAGTAGCGACATATTTTCAGAAAACCTTTCATCCTCTATTTTGCCCTTTTGAGGGTGGTATTTGGAAAAATCTCTTCTTAAACGACGCCTAGAGTATAAGATCAACAACCTCTCCAGATTGTAAAGTTCTATCCTTAGCTTCGGGCTGAGCGATGATAAGTTAATGGATCAGTTAGCACATTTCCTTTCATATAACCGAGCGAGGTGGCGCAGTGGTTAGCAAAATGGACTCGCATTCGGGAGGACGACGGTTCAAACCCGCGTCCGGCAATCCTGATTTAGGTTTGCTGTGATTTCCTTAAATCGCTTCCGGCAAATGCCGGGATTGTTACTTTGAAAGGGCACGACCGACTTTCTTCGCCATCCTTCCCTTACCCGATGACTTTTCTGTTTTTGTCCCCTCCCCCAAATCAACCAACCAACCTTCCTTTTTTTTTTTTTACACAGGGTGCCTGTCCAAAGCGTCGTCAGGTGCATTTTCTCTGGCGTTTGAGCCGATATTTGCAGTTTCGTTTTTGCAGTGTGTAGATGAAGTGGGCTCAAACAGATACTGCTCGCCACATGTTTCATGCGACGGCCTGTGTATAGGGAAAGCGTCAGTCTATTTCCAGTCACAAACGAAATTTCAAAACGGAATTTTTCGTTCCCATTCGACAGAGAGGTCGCAGCTTAGTCTACTGCTATATCTGTTTTATTAACAGGGGCAGTAAAACTCGAAGAATAACCTGCCGTAAATTTGTTTCTTTTTCGTGTTTTACCGTCCCTGCTAATATGTGTCGACAACGCTAATATCACACTAAACTGCTTCGCTCTATCGAATAAGCACGTAAAATTCCGGTTTAAAAATCATTTTGCTGGTAACTGGAAACAGACCGACGCTTTTCCTATACACAGGCCGTCGCATGAAACATGTGGCGAGCAGTATCTGTTTGAGCCGACTTCATCTACACACTGCCAAAACGAAACTACAAATACTTGCCGAAACAGCAGAGAAAATGAGCTTGCTTACTCTGAGGAGAGACACGACGTAGAGACATGTACCACTAAGAAACCACGACCAAATGAGAGGTAGCGTTGTTACAGCATGGGATGATAACATGCACATTTCACGGTTACCAATGCGTAAGCCGGTTTTCCGTCCGCCCCAGTAGCTGAGTGGTCAGGGAGACAGAATGTCAATCTTAAGGGTCCGGGTTCGATCCCCGGCTGGGTCAGAGGTTTTCTCCGCTCAGGGACTGGGTGTTATGTTGTCCTAATCATCCTCATTTCATCCCCATCGACGAGCAAGTCACCGAAGTGGCGTCAAATCGAAAGACTTGCACCCAGCGAACGGTCTACCCGACGGGAGGCCCTAGTCACACGACGATGACAGCCGGTATTCCGTAGGAAATACAATTATCGCAAGAACAACGAATGAACAAGAAATAATAGAACGTCCAGTCCCAAGTGGAACGCGTTAAGACATACGGAAGTAACACACGGGAGAGATCGTGGTTAGCCATGAGGAATATGAGACGCGAACACAAAGGGCGGCAGGTGAGGCAGTTCATACCCCATCTGCATGGGTGAATGGACTGAGCAGTCAGTTCGAATCTCAGGCTGCACTGCATGCTCGCGTAATTACGGCGGTTCAAGTAGGCGCAAGCGTACTCTCGCGGCGCGACCGAAAAATATGGTGACGTGACTTTACAAGAGACTGTTTCCAAAGTAATGGAAGCCAGTCCACGTTAAACAACATTACGCACTAACTATACAGCGACACCGTCGTGAACCTGTTGACAGATGAGAGTCTTCTGAGATCTGTGCCCGAATGGGAGCCGGAGAGCTTCCCTGGTGTGACTTTCTGGTCTCCTGACACTTGTTGTCAGCTCGGGCGCCCTCTGGTGGCGCCAGCAGAGCGGCTTCTGAGAGAAGAAATCGTGTCCTACGACCTGGCGTGTCTGGGGACCAAGACCTCAACGTAACGGTGCCGTCTTCTACTAATGAACGCCACCTTGTGGTTTTCATAAATTAGTTGTCCGGCTAGTATTAAAATAAATCCGCCCCCACCATCAGAAGGTCCTGTGCCATGGGCAACACTTCCGTTGGTCAAGAGACCGTGGAGCAGCGACAACATAATATAATTAGTCTATTAAGTTTCCCGACTTGCTCATTAATTACGCACTCAGTTGGTGATTAGTATCGTTAGATTTGTAATTTAGACTTCCGTATGAATCAGTCGATTAGTGAGTAGCTGAGGACACTTACTTTGTAAGGGAATGCACTACACAGTCGCTAAGGCCTCCGCACGTGTATTTTGTACGAGTACATCGCGAAAGGGTCTCAGGGTTACATCTACATCTGGATACTCTGCAAATCACATTTAAGTGCCTGGCAGAGGGTTCATCGAACAACCTTCACAATTCTCTGCTATTCCAATCTCGTATAGGGCGTGGAAAGAATGAACACCTGTATCTTTCCGTACGAGCTCTGATTTCCCTTATTTTATCTTGGTGATCGTTCCTCCCTATGTAGGTCGGTGTCAACAAAATATTTTCGCATTCGGAGGAAAAAGCTGGTGATTGGAATTTCGTGAGAAGATTCCGTCGCAACGAAAAACGCCTTTCTTTTAATGATGTCCAGCCCAAATCCTGTATCATTTCTGTGATAGTCTCTCCCATATTTCGCGATAATAGAAAACGTGCTGCCTTTCTTTGAACTTTCTCGATGTACTCCGTCAGTCCTATATGGTAAGGAACCAACACCGCGCAGCAGTATTCTAAAAGAGGACGGACAAGCGTAGTGTAGGCAGTCTCCTTAGTAGGTCTGTTACATTTTCTAGGTGTCCTGCCAATAAAACGCAATCTTTGGTTAGGCTTCCCCACATTTCCTTTGTGTTCTTTTCAATTTAAGTTCTTCGTTATTGTAATACCTAGGTATTTAGTACAATTTACGGCTTTTAGATTAGACTGATTTATCGTGTAATCGAAGTTAACGATTTTCTTTTAGCACTCATGTGGATGACCTCACACTTTTCGTTATTTAGGGTCAATTGCCACTTTTCGCACCATCTTTTCTAAACCTTTTTGCAGTTTGTTTTGGTCTTCTGATGACTTTATTAGTCGATAAACGACAGCCTCATCTGCAAACAACATAAGACGGCTGCTCAGATTGTCTCCAAAATCGTTTATATAGATAAGGAACAGCAAAGGGCCTACACCACTACCTTAGGCAACGCCAGAAATCATTTCTGTTTTACTCGATTTTCCGTCAATTACTACGAACTGTGACCTCTCTGACAGGAAATCACAAATCCAGTCACATAACTGAGACGATATTCCATTAGCACACCGTTTCACTACGAGCCGCTTCTATGGTACAGTGTCAAAAGCCTTCCGGAAATCAAGAAATACGGAATCGATCTGAAATCCCTTGTCAATAGCACTCAACACTTCATGTGAATAAAGAGATAGTTGTGTTTCTCAGGAACGATGTTTTATAAACCCATGTTGACTGTGTGTCAATAGACCGTTTTCTTCGAGATAATTCATAATGTTCGACACACAATATATGTTCTAAAATCCTGGTGCATATCGACGTTAATGATATGGGCCTGCATTTTAGTGGATTATTCCTACTACCATTCTTGAATATTGGTGTGACCTGTGCAACTTTCCAGTCTTTGAGTACGGATCTTTGGTTGAGCGAACGGTTGCATATGATTGTTAAGTATGGAGCTAATGCATCAGCATACTCCGAAAGGAACCTAATTGATATACAGTCTGGACCAGAAGACTTGCTTTTATTAAGTGATTTAAGTTGCTTCACCACTCCGAGGGTATTTACTTCTACGTTACTCATGTAAGCAGCTATTCTCGATTCGAATTCTGGAATATTTACTTCTTCTTTTGTGAAGGCATTTCGGAAGGCTGTGTTACGTAACTC
Organism: Schistocerca serialis cubense; assembly: GCF_023864345.2. Classification (NCBI taxonomy): domain Eukaryota; kingdom Metazoa; phylum Arthropoda; class Insecta; order Orthoptera; family Acrididae; genus Schistocerca; species Schistocerca serialis. Next base: position 759,426,085 of record NC_064642.1, on the reverse strand, counting down.
TGCTTTGGCAGCACTGTCTTCGATAGTATCTCCATTGCTATCGGGCAGAGAAGGTATTGATTGTTTCTTGCCGCTAAAATAGTTCGCATACACTTTACCAAAGATGAGCCGCTCATCAGTAGACGTTCAAATCCACATCTCCTGTGGATATACTTTCCTTGTAATCGCTGGTTTTCCAGGGTTGCAGGTCAACCGTTCCATGATACACATGGTAGTCATAAGACTCGACCCGTTTCTAATAAGTAATTAATCCATTTACATACTACATGAATATAATAAGACTCTGTAATGATGTTGGCCTATTGTTTCTTTTTCTGGATAATCAAGAAGAACGCTTCTGACAGAAGAACTTGTGGCTATCGTTAGTACGCGTTTGCGTGTTTTATCTTTGCCGGCCGGAGTGGCCGTGCGGTTACAGGCGCTACAGTCTGGAACCGCGTGACCGCTACGGTCGCAGGTTCGAATCCTGCCTCGGGCATGGATGTGTGTGATCTCCTTAGGTTAGTTAGGTTTAAGTAGTTCTAAGTTCTGGGGGACTAACGACCACAGTAGTTAAGTCCCATAGTGCTCAGAGCCATTTGAACCATTTTTGTTTTATATTATCTGGAGCTGCAACAGGAGTTCACTGCCGACCGAAGTGGCCGTGCGGTTAAAGGCGCTGCAGTCTGGAACCGCAAGACCGCTGCGGTCACAGGTTCGAATCCTGCCTCGGGCATGGATGTTTGTGATGTCCTTAGGTTAGTTAGGGTTAACTAGTTCTAAGTTCTAAGGGACTAATGACCTCAACAGTTGAGTCCCATAGTGCTCAGAGCCATTTGAACCAACCAGGAGTTCACTCGGAAATTTCACGAGCCAGATCAACAAGAGCAAACATCCGGTTACTTGTCAATAGGCTGCAAAGACCTGCAAACTTTGCTGATGAACCACGCTCTGGGAGACATCCTGTACGACAACAGAGTGCTCGGTGAATCAGAGAAGCAATCGATAGAAGTCCGTGAGCCTCAACACGATGTTTGAGCAAAGAGTTAGACATACGGAAATAAACGAGTATGTAAGTTTTACTCTTTACGCTAAAGAAGAAAAGAAAAGCGCACCACATTCAGTTGCCTTACAAATTACACCACGAAGATTACGCAGCTCTCCAAGCTGCTTGTTACGATTTCATAGGAGCTGCACACAACGAACATTTCACGGACTGCATTTTGTTAACAAACGGAGACACTTTTCGCAACTCCGGGAAGGTTAACAAACATACCCATCGCATATCGGGTAACAAGCCACCTCGAGGTAACACTCAATGGCAAAGAGACGCACCAAAAGTGAATGTCTGGCTTGGATTCACAAAGAGTACAGGCCATCGAACCTTCAATTTTTCAGAAGAGACAATTACAGGAAAAATTTACCTTGATGTACTGTGTTTGACGTGATCATAACTTTACAAATTACAAACAAAAACTTCGAGTAATGTTTGTCTATTTTTGTTTAGTAAAATAATAATAATACTGACGGAGCGGTTTTAGGCGCTACACGGTTCTAGGCGCTACAGTCTGGAACCGCGCGACCGCTACGGTTGCAGGTTGAATCCTGCCTCGGGGATGGATGTGTGTGATGTCCTTAGGTTAGTTAGGTTTACGTAGATCTGAGCTCTAGGGGACTGATGACCAAAGTAGTTAAGTCCCATAGTGCTCAGAGCCATTTGAAGCCAATGATAATGATACAAGCAGCAGTACACTGACATGCCTCGTGCCTCAGTGTTGCTACCTTCGCGGTAGGTAGAAACAGTACACAGCCATCTTGCAAAACAGACGCATCTGCATGTGTCAGAGCGTCTGCTAGCTAAACTTGCAGATACCGTTTCAAGGCTGTCACCACAACTGCGCATCTTCGTTCCAGGCTGCAGCTTACATTCTAGTGGCCTGTGACGTCATTCCCATGGCGTCAGACAATCTCCACGTCAGAATTACGATGTGTCTTGTGAATCGTATTAAGTTCATGTACTTTAAGTTACGCATATGGATAATTATACAGATGATTCAGTGCATCCAAATGCCATTTGGAGTTCCTCACAAACTACTGATTCAGTTCGCAGTCAAATCGTGTCTACAATACACCGATTGACTCGGTGAGAATGGCGTGGAAGGCCTAAAATTATAATTAAACGAATCTCTATAAAAACGCCCAAATGAAAATTAACCAATGCTGTTGTAATGTATGTCAAACTATTCCGTTTATTCATAAGGTCACGGGACTGAAATTGGATTTTGTCTAGGTAAAGTATTACGGAAGTTATCGACGTCTTAATTAATTAATAGTAATTGGCTTAAATGGCTCTGAGCACTATGCGACTTAACTTCTGAGGTCACCAGTCGCCTAGAACTTAGAACTAATTAAACCAAACTAACCTAAGGACATCACACACATCCATGCCCGAGGCAGGATTCGAACCTGCGACCGTAGCAGCAGCGCGGTTCCGCACTGAAGCGCCTAGAACTGCTCGGCCACGGCGGCCGGCGATAAAGTAAAAATGAGCTATTTACTGCGTCCTAGGTATTGTTTGATGTGTTTGCATTTATATATTCTCTCGAGCAAATACACTGGTGTCCAAAATTAAAGCAACAAATCGCTGTTTCCCTTGCCTGTGCCTTATTTACGATATAATCATACAAACTGTCAACCGGATGCCTGTCGTGTTCTGCACGGAAGATGGCATTCCGGTCAACGAACAACCATGCCAACGATGACGGCAGGGCACATATGAAATGAGGCAATGTGTTCCGGGCATCTCCATATCCACAATCGATATGTACACAGTCACAGACAGTGGAGTATGGCACAGAGAAAATGCCTACCAGACTCTCTGCGGTGGAGGTCGACAGAAAGAAAGGAAGCAGGACAATCGCAAACTGATTTGGCCCTATGGCTTCATGTGAAACGTTCTGTTGTTTGTCGGATGTGGAGACGGTTTATAGAGGCCGAAACTGTATCCCGAAGACCAGAGAAGGGCAGATCACGTGTGACTTCAGAAGAGATGACCGTTACTTGGTTATAAATGCACGCCATTACCGCCTTAGTACTCCACTGCAACTTGCACGTGAAATCGCAGCATCCACTGGACGTGTTGTATCGAGACAAACGGTGCACAATGCTTCACCAGAGGGGCCTTTATTTATTATGCTGTGTGTCTACCGCTGATGCGTCTTCACAGAAGCGAACGTCTAGAGTGAAGTCATCAACATGCCACCTGGGCGATCGAACAGTGGGCAAATGTTCTTTTCACATGTGAGTCCCGGTTTACTCCGGAGAGTGATTCTCGATGGATTCGCATCTGGAGGGAACGTGGAACACGAATTCGGGACCCAAGCATTATGGAGAGAGACAGGGATTGAGGAGGGTCCCTATTCGGACCCCTCTTCATGAAACTGTACAGGTGAATCGGCATGGTTTAACTGATGTCAGGTGACGAGACCTTGGGACCTCACCCAATACTGCGAGCCGCTGCGGACCCAGAAGTCATACTGATGGACGATAATGCGCGACCTCATGCCCGGATGGCTGATATTTTCTTGGAAACGGAAGATATTGCACGCATGGCGTGGCCTGATCGCTATTCCGATCTGAATTCCACGGAACATATCCGAGACGCACCAGGAAGACGGCTTGCATCACGTCAGCATCCACCAACTACCCTCCAAAACTACGAGCAGCTCTGCAGGAAGAATGGGCGTCAGTGCCTCAACATGAGACTGATAACTTCAGTCACAGCATGCCCCGCTGTTGACAGGCCTGTATTGCTCATAGAGATGGTCACACCCCATACTGAGCGCATTAACCACTTGACGGAATGTGCGTGCCAATCCGCTGCGAGCTAAAACGAAGAACATTTTTGTCTACCGTTTTGTATGTTGCAGTCGTTTGCGTTATGTGTACTTTACACTGTTTATACTTTATTATCATCTGTTTACACTGTTTTGCGGCAGGTGGCCGAGCGGTTCTAGGCGCTACGGTCTGGAACCGGGCGACCGCTACGGTCGCAGGGTCGAATCCTGCCTCGGGCATGGATGTGTGTGATGTCCTTAGGTTAGTTAGGTTTAAGTAGTTCTAAGTTCTAGGGGACTGATGACCTCAGAAGTTAAGTCCCATAGTGCTCAGAGCCATTTGAACCATTTTTGTTTTGCGGCAAAATAAGCGCAACCGTGCAAAATTTCCTTTTGTTGCTTTTATTGTGGACACGAGTGGAAATGTCGTCGTTTTGAAATGTTTCGACGACACTTCTCCCATTCTTTCAATACTCAGGAGTGCAGAGAATTTGCCACAGGACCTTTGAGAAGAACATCCATTATGAATTTTGCTTTCCTCATAACTCCATTATCATTGCTTATTCCTGCATTTTGTTACTACATTTCGATTTTTTCGTGAAAAGAATGGTCCTTTACAACCTCATTTCCACCGTCCAGGTGCCAAACTGTACAGCCGACAGTTCTCACAATACACGCAATTTTGGCGCCGACCAACGAAAATGACGAGACTCCCGTACAGAAATAGAATGCCAGGGACGCAACAGCAGACTCGTATGTCTCGAGAAGTCAACTGCGACAAGAGCTTTGGAGTTATTCGTGTTTTTGTGTACCCAGTGCTTGTCCTACAAGGGCAACGTGTGAACGTGCTCCTATGTTTTCGGTGCGTTCGGACTGTGGTAGCACTGTGCTAGTAGTCCACCATGATTACACTACCAAACGATGTAACAAGAACATCATCTTCGTAACCATGTCTTTGCCACGCATATGTTAACATAACTGTGTATCTCAGTGCAGAAAGTTAGTTGTAGATAACAGAGTGACAAAAGTAGTACAATGACGTATCGATCACGCAGATACTGAGCTACGGTTTGTAAATTTGCAAATGTAGTAAATCAACAAGATGTCTGGCATCGAATTTGTACTATCTAAAATATATGCACAGTGGTTGTAAGAATTATATTGTGTTTGATGGCAATGGATTTACCGAAATTCCCTTGTCAGGAAAACTTTCTAACATCCATTGTACAGAAATTCGGACTTCTTCACATAAATGACCTGGACGGGTTGCAGTACAGACGCATCTACACATTTTAAAATAATTTTCATTCGGTTTCAGCAATTGTAGATGAGATATCCACTTGTCAGAAACAGTCGCTATTACACCAACATCTATCTCAGTAGCTCTGTGTTGTCAACCGTGAAGCTTGGTGATGGTCACCCTTCGCAGTGCGTCATCAATTGTTTCCCATCCGTCGCGAAATAGAATTTCCGCTCGCTACGTCTGCACCGACCATGTGCGCGTCTCCATTATTGTTGTGTGTTGGTTCAGTGCTTTATAATATCACTCTCCGACACCCACTATGCTCGTCCGGCCATAGCAGGCAAATCTTGTTCAGCTCAGAGTTTCTCGACATGCAGTCTTGCGCTCATTCACAGTCTTACGTCGAACTGTCTCCGAGACGTTTCTGACACACTTTGTGCAGCAGGTAAATGGCTCATTGCGCACGTGTCGCTTTGCCCCAGTGATCTTGACCGATAATCATATCAGAGCGTTGACCTGCACGCGGCGAAAGATGTCTTATCAAGCACAATTGTCTGTTTATTTGTGTTTCGCGGCGCGGTTGTAAGGAAACGCTGTGTCCTTGGCCAGTGTTAAATAACTGTTTTATTAGTGATACGCGTTTTTATGGGATGGCCTTGGGAGAGCCAGTCATGACAAAACTCTACCATCTGGTGAGCAAGATGTATGAGACAGGCGAAATACCCTCAGACTTCAAGAAGAATATAATAATTCCAATCCCAAAGAAAGCAGGTGTTGACAGATGTGAAAATTACCGAACTATCAGTTTAATAAGTCACAGTTGCAAAATACTAACGCGAATTCTTTACAGACGAATGGAAAAACTGGTAGAAGCGGACCTCGGGGAAGATCAGTTTGGATTCCGTAGAAATGTTGGAACACGTGAGGCAGTACTAACCTTACGACTTATCTTAGAAGAAAGATTAAGAAAAGCAAACCTACGTTTCTAGCATTTGTAGACTTAGAGAAAGCTTTTGACAATGTTAACTGGAATACTCTCTTTCAAATTCTGAAGGTGGCAGGGGTAAAATACAGAGAGCGGAAGGCTATTTACAATTTGTACAGAAACCAGATGGCAGTTATAAGAGTCGAGGGGCAAGAAAGGGAAGCAGTGGTTGGAAAAGGAGTGAGATAGGGTTGTAGCCTCTCCCCGATGTTATTCAATCTGTATATTGAGCAAGCAGTAAAGGAAACAAAAGAAAAATTCGGAGTAGGTATTAAAATTCATGGAGAAGAAGTAAAAACTTTGAGGTTCGCCGATGACATTGTAATTCTGTCAGAGACAGCAAAGGACATGGAAGAGCAGTTGAACGGAATGGACAGTGTCTTGAAAGGAGGATATAAGATGAACATCAACAAAAGCAAAACGAGGATAATGGAATGTAGTCAAATTAAATCTGGTGATGCTGAGGGAATTAGATTAGGAAATGAGACACTTAAAGTAGTAAAGGAGTTTTGCTATTTGGGGAGCAAAATAACTGATGATGGTCGAAGTAGAGAGGATATAAAATGTAGACTGGCAATGGCAAGGAAATCGTTTCTGAAGAAGAGAAATTTGTTAACATCAAGTATAGATTTAAGTGTCAGGAAGTCGTTTCTGAAAGTATTTGTATGGAGTGTAGCCATGTATGGAAGTGAAACATGGACGATAAATAGTTTAGACAGGAAGAGAATAAAAGCTTTCGAAATGTGGTGCTACAGAAGAATGCTGAAGATAAGGTGGGTAGATCACGTAACTAATGAGGAGGTATTGAATAGGATTGAGGAGAAGAGAAGTTTGTGGCACAACTTGACTAGAAGAAGGGATTGCTTGGTAGGACATGTTTTGAGGCATCAAGGGATCACAAATTTAGCATTGGAGGGCAGCGTGGAGGGTAAAAATCGTAGAGGGAGACCAGAAGGATGTAGGTTACAGTAGGTACTGGGAGATGAAGAAGCTTGCACATGATAGAGTAGCATGGAGAGCTGCATCAAACCAGTCTCAGGACCTGAAGACCACAACAACAACAACAACAATGCGTTTTTATTTCGATGTGTACCGTGGACTAAGAAACTAACAATAGTACGTGTCGTATTGGCTCTAAATCTGAATGCAATTCGGCGCAATAATCTTAAAACTATGATATGCATATCGGCAAACAGTATGGATGTTGTTGTTGTTTGGTTTTGATTGCGGACGTGAGTGACTGTGTAGTACATACCGCGGATTGTCACTTTAAACAGGTGATACGGTAATGCTATTTTCTCGTCGTGAACTGATATTCAGAACGTTAATCTTGAATGTACGACGTACCGATCGCCGCGTGACCGACGTGAACATACGGTGATAACTTTGCACAGCACGGATTGATTGGCGCGTACCGCGGAATGTTAAATCCAACTACAAATATATTAATGTACTTACTTATTGTGGACTGTGATAATATGAAACGTTCCGAGTCGTGAACGAACGGGAAACTAAAAGTTGAAAACAGTGACTATTAACGGTTACCAAACTTTATGACGTCGTTCTGAAGAAGGGCACTAAGTACCCGAAACCGATCAAGAAGTTAAATTTCTTTTATGCAACTGGTTGCTTATTATTTCATTATAAGCGACTGCAGTTGCTGGAGATATTCAAAATACTAAATTTGAGTTTCCATTTGAAAGGCAGCACCATTAATATTTTCAAGCGGACATACATTTCAGCCTTCAGCAGCTCTTCAACACAGCATAACTCAAGGCAGCACGGGCAGCGGCGCAGGTGATCCATTGCCTGTTCTCCTCCACATTTACGTTCTGTCGGTCCTTTGAAAAGCCCCTGTTTGACAAGGTTGTGTCTGGACATAGCAATATCTCATCGTAGCTTGTTCAATGATCTCAAAGCGGTAGGCACTGAGCAGGTTTCATCCAAATTTGAAGTTCAGCCGGCCGGTGTGGCCGTGCGGTTGTAGGCGCTTCAGTCTGGAACCGCGTGACCGCTACGGTCGCAGGTTCGAATCCTGTCTCGGGCATGGATGTGTGTGATGTCCTTAGGTTAGTTAGGTTTAAGTAGTTCTAAGTTCTAGGGGACTGATGACCTCAGATGTTAAGTCCCACAGTGCTCAGAGCCATTTTGAACCACATTTGAAGTTCATCACACCTAGCTGCCCACAGTTGTTTCCTGCCAGTACGTGGCGACATAGTTCTGACGTTGAACTAAGGAAACTTCTTATGGATTTAAGCCTAGATCTTGGTGGGTGACAGGCGTGTATATAATTTAGTTCAGCGTTTCTCCTTTCTACGTCTGCTGCCTCTTTACGACGAGGTGCAACGCCTGCAAAGCAGTAAACCCAGTCTGCAGGTGTCGGTTTCAGACACACAGTTGCCAGACGTTCCGTTTCATTGAGTGCGACGTCGACTTGCTTCCCACGGCCTGAGGTGCACCATACAGGGCACACATACTCCCCTGCAGAAAGCAGAGTGACGTGACGAAGGGGTTCTGATGACTTTGTGCTTGAGCGTCTCAGATACCGCCTGTGAGTTTCAGAATGATGATATTTCAGATTGACACTTTTAGCTTCGCGTTGAGACCGTGTTTGCGGCATGTTAAAGATCTGTCTAAAGTGACGCCAAGGTATTTAGCAGTAAAACGGTGTTGCAACTCTGTGGCCTCTCAATTAACTTTTAGTTTTAAAACTGCCTGTCTGTTTCCTGCCGATTACAAGGTTCTCACCGTAATATTCACTGAAATTTCTGAAAACTGCAAGAACTTGTTCAAGCTCCCCGAACTTCTTTGTTTAGCATTAAAAAGCAAAATCGTCTGCATGTACGAGCGTCACTCCAAAAGAAATGCACACTAGTTTTGTAAAAATACAGTTTTCATTCTGCAAGTGTGAAAGTTGTACAGTGTGTAGATACATCCTTCCCGCTTGTTTTCAAGCTTAGTTCAACCTGTTCCCGTGTGTGGCGCCGTCACAGCATGTCTTCAAGATCGCTGCTACAGTTGACGTTCGTCAGAAGCAAGGTGCTGTCATAGAATTCCTGTGCTGTGAAAACGAGACAATGGGAAACATCCACAAGAGGTTGAAAATTGTGTTTGAAGATGCTGCTGTCGATCGCAGTACAGTCAGTCGGTGGGCAAGCAGGTTACGCGATGAAAGCGGGCACGGCAATATTGAGGATTGTCCTCGCAGCGGCAGACCTCGTACTGCACACACTCCGGACAACGTGCAGAGAGTTAACGAATTGGTGACTGCTGACAGACGCATCACAGTGAACGAATTGTCACGCTACGTCCGCATAGGGGAAGGAAATATTTACATAATACTGAAAGTGTTGGCGTTAAAAAAGATTTGTACCAGGTGCGTTCCAAGGATGTTGCCAGTGGCTCACAAAGAAACAAGAAAAACGGTATGCAGCTAACTTTTGGAACAGTACGAGAATGGTGGAGATGAATTTGTTGGAAGAATTGTGACAGGTGATGAAACATGGCTCCATCATTTCTCACCAGAGACGAAGCGGCAATCAATGGAGTAGCATCATGCAAATTCACAAAAAAAAAAAAAAAAAAAAAAAATCACATTTTCTGCTGGAAAAGTTATGACTACAGTGTTTTTCGATTCCGAAGAACTCTTGCTTGTGGACATCATGGGAAGTGGAACCACCATAAATTCTGATGCATATGTGACGACACTGAGGAAACTTCAAGCTCGACTGAGTCGTGTTCGACATCGGCAAAAGCAGGATGTTTTGCTGTTGCACGACAGTGCACGGCGACATGTCAGTCAAAAAACCATGGAAGCGATCACAAAACTCGGATGGACAACACTGAAACACCCGCCTTACATTCCTGACCTGGCTTCATGTGAGTGTCATTTCTTTGGGTAACTGAAAGACTCACTTCGTGGAACATGGTTTGAAGATGATGACTACCTTGTGCACGCTGCCAAACAGTGGCTCCAACAGGTTGGTCCAGAATTTTACCGTGCGGGTATATAGGCGCTGGTTCCAAGATGGCGTAAGGCAGTTGAGAGGGATGGGAATTATGTGGAGAAATGAAAATATTGTTCCTAAAGGACGTATCTACACACTGTAAAACTTTCAAACATGTAGAATAAAAGATGGATTTAAAAAAAAATAGTGTGCATTTCTTTTGGAGTGACCCTCGTATGAAGTTTTGCACTTGTTAGGCCTTGAGTGGTCAGTAGTGTCAAAGAGTGCAGGGGACAAAACACTTACTTGGGGCAGTTTGCGGTAAAGAGGCGGCATTCGTCAAACATGTATAAATTTATTTAGTGTCCAGTTCAGAGAGTGCAAAAATATCACTGATACCGACCTCTTCGTGAGTCATACTCTGACAGCGTGTAGTGTTTACGACTTCATCATAATACAGACCAACATTTTTCCCACTTTTTTTGCGACCACTTACAGTTCGTCACGCTAGAGTTCCTATAACACATCTGAAAAATCCCCATAACAGAGACAATTCAGAGTATCTGTTCAATGTACTGTACACTGAGTTCCATGCGTCTTTACAGGTGAATCTCCATATTCTTGAGGACATTTGAGAATAATCCAGGCTGATAGTTTCGTATAGTTTTTTATTTTTGTGTGAAGATGAGTCACAGCCGGCCGGTGTGGCCGAGCGGTTCTAGGCGCTTCGCTTAAGTAGGTCTAAGTAGGTCTAAGTTCTAGGGGACTGATGACCTCAGATGTTAAGTCCCATAGTGCTCAGAGCCATTTGAACCATTTTTTAAGATGAGTCTCACGTTGTACGACTGAAATTTGACGAATGTCCCAAAGTTACAGTGCAAAGGATTGGAGCCTAGCAATCGGTTGCCATCTTTGGTAGCTCCAGTGATTAGTAACTGTAGTGTCCAATCACTCTCCTACAGTATGGATGTAACACAGAAGGCTCCGTCATGCAGAAAGTGAGCTGCACACGCCGTAATACTGTTCAGACACCAGTCAGCCGTCTAACTGAATCACAGAATTTTCTCACTTGATACATTCTTCGTAAAAGTATGCACTGACGATACACAGCGCACAAATTCTGCACCAGACACTATCTCACTAGGACCTCTCCTCGTACCAATTCAGGGTTGCCCAAGAGTCAGTAACGCAGACTATGTCGATCAGGATATGGTGAATGATGCTTACCAGGATACACTTTTTTCGGCTCGCGCATTAGTTGGTGTAGTCTGTCGAACGTCCATCTTCGCTTGTGCGTGGACTTACCGAGTAAAACAAATTCGCGTTGTACGCCTTAATTGTAATGTGTTAATTTTTTGTTCCCCAATAAAAAAGCGACAGCTGTTGTTTCCCCGCGCACCACGGCGGCGATTGAACTCGCCGACATCATATCTATGTGGGTAACCACCACTTCCTGTTATGAGTAGGTTGCTCACATATTTGTTCTGCGACAGGGTCGTTCGTTACGAGAGAAAGAAGGAGGAAAGAGAACATAGTAAGGAATCTGTATCAGCGGCAGTGTACTTCGCCGATAGGCGCGTTCAACACTCTCCCGAATAAGGAAAGTGAGCAGCGATGTCACGTGTAACACAGAGGCGCTGGCCTACCTGGCATCTCTATAGCTAATCACGGCTGTTAGCGACCCGATTAGCATTTAGTAGCACGAGGATCAGTCAATTTTTGTTTTTTTACCGCACAAGAAAAGTAACTCCCCAAACACGTAAGATAACAGCTGCACCATTCACGATTAGTTTGTCACTATTCAGTGTAATCACCATTGTTGTCTACAGTTTTTTTTCCACCTTGAAACAGGAACATGTATACCTGACGGTCTAAAAATCACGGTCCTACTTACTCAGCCACCAGCTCACACAATTTTTCAGGGTCTCCGCATATTCAAAGTGATGCCCCCGACGTGAGTTTCTTGGAGTGGATCGAACGGATGGGAGTCTGATGGTGGAAGATGGGGGCTGTGTGGTGGGTGGGACAAAGACTTGCCCTTCAGCTTCTCTACACCGACAAACATTCCGTCTAACTGTGCTGGCATCCGCCGTACCATCTCCATAGACATGCTTCAGCCTTTCAGGAATGCTATTGTGTGTTTCACGTTCTGCAGTAAAGAATTCAGTCACAGAACAGTGTTTTATATGTACGTCATTACCAGCGATTTCCTAAACTTACACAGTCTTGTCAACCGTCAACGTTGTTAGAGGAGTGGTCTGTAGAAGATGGGCTGCGGAAATGTGACAAATCCATGATTAGTGCTGTATCAAGTTAACGAAGGAGGAAAAATAAATAGGTTGCATTTCAAGTTAATTTTATTTACATAACATCTGAAGTCCGCCCCCGGTAGCTGAGTGGTCAGCGCGACAGACTGTCAATCCTAAGGGCCCGGGTTCGATTCCCGGCTGGGTCGGGCCGGCCGAAGTGGCCGTGCGGTTAAAGGCGCTGCAGTCTGGAACCGCAAGACCGCTACGGTCGCAGGTTCGAATCCTGCCTCGGGCATGGATGTTTGTGATGTCCTTAGGTTAGTTAGGTTTAACTAGTTCTAAGTTCTAGGGGACTAATGACCTCAGCAGTTGAGTCCCATAGTGCTCAGAGCCATTTGAACCATTTTTGAACCGGCTGGGTCGGAGATTTTCTCCGCTCAGGGACTGGGTATTGTGTTGTCCTAATCATCATCATTTCATCCCCATCGACGCGCAAGTCGCCGAAGTGGCGTCAAATCGAAAGACTTGCACCAGGCGAGCGGTCTACCCGATGGGAGGCCCTCGTCACACGACATAACATCTAATGGTTCAAATGGCTCTGAGCACTATGGGACTCAACTGCTGAGGTCATTAGTCCCCTAGAACTTAGAACTAGTTAAACCTAACTAACCTAAGGACATCACAAACATCCATGCCCGAGGCAGGATTCGAACCTGCGACCGTAGCGGTCTTGCGGTTCCAGACTGCAGCGCCTTTAACCGCACGGCCACTAACATCTAATGATGGTACTATGATGAAAAGATAGTTGTCATGAAATTAGTGTTGCACCGGGAGGTTATAATTAAATTTTTCCTGTTAAAAGCGTTATAACACGGAAACTAATTCTCGTACGAGTACCAAACATGGTAGCATTAATGTCCTAGTATGGGGTGCATGACTTCCATGCGTCATAGCCCCACGGACCAGTTCCAACTAAGGTCATCAGGTGCCATGGTCAGTCATCGTGATTCACAGTCTCACACACCTGACCAGCCGCAGTGCACTTGTTGACGTGTCAACACGAGCTTTGACAAAACGAGCAGGGCATTTTTGGTGAAGCTCTAACATAAAAACAATGTAATACTGCAGCTGCATTTCGAAAATATCGCTGGCTGAAAGGATTGCTGAAGGGTCCTCTTTCTCCACTTGTTGTGCGGAGCACGATGATGAACAAATCAACTGGAGAACAGGGCTTCGCTCCACATCAACCACAGGTGGCTGATGAAATCGCTGTTGCTACGGCAGACAACGCTGCGCGCAATTCCCGATCGTCAGGAAGTGCGTGCGCTGTGCCACGGCAGTTGAACATTCTGTGGTCCACTGTAAGGAAGGTGCTTCGAACCAATCTCAAACGGCATCCGTACAAGATCCACCACAGGGCTCACAACGATGTGTTCACTTCACTCTCCACTTCCCCGCAAGGATTGAAGTTCACGAGAGCTGGACCTGGACCATCCTATGGACAGACGAAGCGCATTTTTCTCTGACGGGTGAGGTGAACACAAAGAATTGCCGAGTTACGGGATCTTCACCTCCAGTCATTGTGCATGAAGCTCCTCTGTTTCGTGAACTTGCTTCACGGCTACGGTCACCATTTGCCCATTCTCTTTTGAACACGCTGGCGCAGGGCCAAAGACGTGCTGTGTGACTGGCCAGCGTCACTGCGATATGTTTCGCCGGCACGTCATACCCACCCTACAGGAGAGAGACGCGCTGAACTCTAGATTTCAAGCTAGATGGGGCTCCACCGCACATCGATCGTGAAGGTCACCTGCTTCTCCGAAACACATTTGGAAACGATCCAACTGTCAACCGATCGTTTGTAAGAGCTTGGCAGGCACGATCACCTGATCTCACTCCCTGTGATTTCTCGTTGTGGGGCTGCCTGAAGGACAGGGTTTACCATGTGAACATTGACACACGTGCTGATATATAGGGAAGCATATCAAGAGAGGCAAGCAGCATACCTATGGCCATGCTTCGTTCTGCTGTGCAGAATCCAATCCTGCGCTTTCAGATTCTTGCGAACACTGATGGGCTTCATATTGAGCCCCTTTAGTCGCCGTAATGGTACCGGTATGTAATGGTATGATGCCTGTAGCAGCACATTAAAAGTGTTTCAACTGTATTGATTCGCCATTATTTCTCTTCCCATGTGCTTGACATTAATTCTAACAAATTTGGTCCCCGTGCGGTAATTAGTTTCCATGTTATAACGTGTTAAATAGGAAAAACTTGAATTACACTACTGTCCATTAAAATTTCTACACCAAGAAGAAATATATTATATTAGAACTGACATGTGATTACATTTTCACGAAATTTGGGTGCATAGATCCTGAGAAATCAGTACCCAGAACAACCACCTCTGGCCGTAAAAACGGCCTTGATACGCCTAGGCATTGAGTCAAACAGAGCATCGATGGAATGTACAGGTACAGCTGCCAATGCAGCTTCAACGCGATACCACAGTTCATCAAGAGTAGTGACTGGTGTATTGTGACGAGCCAGTTGCTCGGCCACCATTGACCAGACCGTTTCAATTGGTGAGAGATCTGGAGAATGTTCTGGCCAGGGTAGCAGACGAACGTTTTCTGTATCCAGAAAGGCCCGTACATAACCTGCAACATGTGGTCGTGCATTATCCTGCTGAAATGTAGTGTTTCGCGGGGATCGAATGAAGGGTAGAGCCACGGGTCGTAACACATCTGAAATGTAACGTCCACTGTTGAAAGTGACGTCAATGCGGACAAGAGATGACCGAGACGTGTAACCAATGGCACCCCATACCATCACACCGGGTGATACGCCTGTATGGCGATGACGAATACACGCTTCCAACGTGCGTTCACCGCGATGTCGCCAAACACGGACGCGACCATCATGATGCTGTAAACAGAACCTGGATTCATCCGAAAAAATGACGTTTTGCCATTCGTGCACCCAGGTTCGTCGTTGAGTACACCATCGCAGGCGCTCCTGTCTGTGATGCACCGTCAAGGGTAACCGCAGCCATGGTCTCCGAGCCGACAGTCCATGCTGCTGCAAACGTCGTCGAACTGTTCGTGCAGATGGGTTGTTGTCTTGCAAACGTCCCCATCTGTTGACTCAGGGATCGAGACGTGGCTGCACGATCCGCTACAGCAATGCGTATAAGATACCTGTCATCTCGACCGCTAGTGATACGAGGCCGTTGGGATCCTGTACGGCGTTCTGTATTACCCTCCTGAACCGACCGATTCCATATTGTGCTAACAGTCATTGGATCTCGACGAACGCGAGCAGCAATGTCGCGATACGAGAAACCGCAATCGCGATAGGCTAAAATCCGACCTTTATCAAGGTCGGAAACGTGATGGTACGCATTTCTCCTCCTTACACGAGGCGTCACAACAACGTTTCACCAGGAAAAGCCGGTCAACTGCTGTTTGTGTATGAGAAATCGGTTGGAAACTTTCCTCATGTCAGCACGTTGTAGGTGTTGCCACCAGCGCCAACCTCTTGTGAATGCTCCGAGAAGCTAATCATTTGCATATCACAGCATCTTCTTCCTGTCGGTTAAATTTCGCGTCTGTAGCACTTCATCTTCGTGGTGTAGCAATTTTAATGACCAGTATGGTACTTCGCAGAAAGGCCTTGCTCCTATGAATGCAATGCTCTGTTGCCTTCGTGGATGAGGGTTCAGACACGAGTTTCCAACTGAAGTTTATTTTTCTCCTGGAACCCTCTAAAATCTCCAATGTTTTTCGATATACAGAAGAAAAGAATAAACTGCAGATGGAAACGCGTGTAAGAAACCGTCAACCACCGAGGCGACAGAGCATCTAATTCCTGCCAGACAACGTCTTTCTACGCAGCAGCTGGCTCCATCCTCCCCAGTGGCGACCGCGGCAATCGGTGCTGATAATTGAAGAACAAACACAATTACGAGACGCTCTGCCTACAGTCCGCCAGCGTACAAAGTCACGTTTCCAGCCGAACGGCAGGCGCCGGCGCCTGGCACCGGCGTTTTTATTTAAACCAGTTTTTAGCCAAGCAGTTTACGCTTTCATATCAACTCATAAACAACGTTTTGTTAAGAATGACGCAATAGCATAGTCGCACCACAAGAGTCACATTACGATCTCTTTTCATGACGTGACAGGTAGCCACATGTTGAAGGGCAGAGATAAAGATGTGCTGGAATTGCTGTGTTTTGTCTTAGCGGCTGGACGGAGGTAGGACCTGGTCGAATGGTCAGTTACTTTAGAATCTTAATTTCATTTTCGACAAAACGCAGAACATTTTAAGAAGTTTAGGAAAAAACTGGAACAATTAAGGAAAAAGTGACACACAACTTGTTATTGACTAATTTTAATGGACATAGAAATTTACTTTTGCCTCATGCACTCAGATGATCCCAGATGATTTTTTTAAATTTATTTTGCTGCACTGTCAGCGTACTTTTCACTTTTATGTACCGGGTGATCAAAAAGTCAGTATAAATTTGAAAACTGGATAAATCACGGAATAATGTAGATAGAGAGGTACAAATTGACACACATGCTTGGAATGACATGGGGTTTTATTAAAGCCAAAAAATACAAAAGTTCAAAGAATGTCCGACAGATGGCGCTTCATCTGATCAGAATAGCAGTAATTAGCATAACAAAGTAAGACAAAGCAAAGTTGATGTTCTTTACAGGAAGTGCTCAATATGTCCACCATCATTCCTCAACAATAGCTGTAGTCGATGAATAATGTTGTGAACAGCACTGTAAAGCATGTCCGGAGTTATGGTGAGGCATTCGCGTCGGATGTTGTCTTTCAGCATCCCTAGTGATGTCGGGTCGATCACGATACACTTGCGACTTCAGGTAACCCCAAAGCCAATAATCGCACGGACTGAGGTCTGGGGAGATGGGAGGCCAAGCACGATTAAAGTGGCGGCTTAGCACACCATCATCACCAAACGACGCGCGCAAGAGATCTTTCACGCGTCTAGCAATATGGGGTGGAGCGCCATGCTGCATAAACATCGTACGTTCCAGCAGGTGTTTATCAGCCAGGCTGGGGATGATGCGGTTCTGTAACATATCGGCGTACCTCTCACCCGTCACGGTAGCAGTTACAAAACCACAATCACTCATTTAATCGAAGAAAAAAGGCCCGATAACTGTAGATGTGGTAAATCCAACCCATACCGTGACTTTCTCGTCGTGCAGTTCTAGGATTTTTGGTGGCCCAAATTCTGCAGTTGTGGGCGTTGACAGACCCTCGGAGCGTGAAATGAGCTACGTTGGTCCACAACACATTACTCAACCAATCGTCATCTTCCGCCATCTTTTGAAACGCCCACACCCCAACTGCCCTCCGCTTCACTAAATCGCCAGGTAACAGTTCATGATGCCGATGGATTTTGTACGGATACCATCGGAGGAAACGCCTAAGTGCCAACCAAACAGTAGTGTATGGAATGCCTTTGGAACGTGCGACTGCACGAGCGCTGACTTGCCCGTGCATAGACGAACCCGCTACAGTCACCATTTCTTCCTGAACTGTCTCAGCAGCATTACGCCTTGTGCTCGGTCAGCCACTACGGGGTCTATCGTCTAAACAACCCGTGGCGTCGAACTTCGAAATCATTCTCGCCACGGCTGCATTTGTCAACGGACCTTTACCCGTTCGAATCCCCTTCCTACGGCGATAGGATCGTAACGCTGAACTAGCACATTCCCCATTCTGATAATACAGCTTCACTAAAAGTGCCTTTTCAGGTAACGTCAACATGCTGCGACTGCTGGCGCATCTGATTCTCTCTCTCGTTACAGCTCCTTTTATACGCGATTGTCATGAGCAGTCACTGACGTTTTGATGTCCAGCGCCATCTGTTGGACGTTTTGTGAACTTTGGTTTTTTTTCTTCTAATAAAACCCGGTGTCATTCCAAGCATGTGTGTCAATTTTTACGCCTTCATCTACATTATTCCGTTGTTTATTAAGTTTTCAAATTTATACTGACTTTTTGATCACCCGGTATTTCATCAAGAAGTGCGTTTGCGTTTGGACATTCATGCTATGTTTCTTTGTCTTAAAGCGATTCGCAATGCGAGACCTCCTTCCACGTCTAGTAGCAAAGTTTGATTTACACAATATAACAATGCACATTCTACTGTTTCTCCACTGTCAGTGATGAGAGTGATCTCATTTTTTATATTGCTGTTAAAATTATACTCTCGATTCGGTATGAGGAAACAGTGGACATGAATCGGTACTATCAACAGTGTGAAACGTTAACAGTAAATAAAAAAGATTGTAGAGCAAGTTGCCGCTTTCTAGTGTACATGGTTGTGCAGTGGCGGTAAACTGCAAATCAAACATCCGTTACGGTAAAGTACATCAGGCAAGCGGAATAAAAAAAGTGTGGCATTTGAGCGTCCCCAAAAAATTTCCAGGACAGCGGTATGTTTTGGAAAAGAAACGGACGCCCTAGTTTAATTAGCTCAGTTATTATCCTTTCTTTCCACACAACAGAATATGTGGTACTACAATTTTTAAATTAAGAGAGAAAATATGTACAGGAAACAACCCAATCATTCTTTGAAACACAATTTACAATTTGCTCTGTTGTTGTGTTTACATTTAGATTAGTTGAACACTAATTTTATGTGCAAATAGAACTACTTCTGTTTGCTATTTATTAAATGGAAGTTCATTTACATACTTGTATAAAAAAAGAACAGTGGACCTATGATTTAATGATATGGAAATTCATTACTGATACCCCTCAGTTAAAAAAAAAAAACTATCATATATCAGCTCAGTGAAATGGAGTCGCTTTCTGCATTTCTTCGTTAAGAATAACATGAAATTTGTTAGATACATCATTGATTTCACAAGGCCTGCAATTTTTCTAACAAAATTTTGTGAAGTATTTTGAATATGTGTTACAAAACAAACAAATAAAAACTGGTGTTATTTCTTCACTTTGTGCTTGTGCAGCATAATAAGTGTATTTCCAAATGACATTATCTGAGCAAGATTTCTGAAATCCAAATTGCGCTTTGCTAAGGATATTATTACCAGATTTAAACGAAGGCTTACCAACAAATGTTCATTTTTTGGCACTACCTGTGAATGGAAAACGAAGTGTGAAAACACTATATCTACACTAGATACCTCTCCTACAGTACAATGTATATACTATGCTCTTCTGAGGTCAACATTTCACTAACTATAGAGTGATACAGGCTCATATTTCAGACAGTCAAATGGGAATTTGTAGTGCACAAAATAGAAATCGTTACTGTGGCGCTGTTGCCTGCTGATGTGTATACTGTTATGTTATGAAGTAATTTGCATATACTGTGCGTGGTGATTGATAATGGGATATGAGTGAACAGTGCAGCATCAGCTTTCTACATTATTCAACAACTTATTTGCAAAACAGTATTGTAAGCTAGGAAAAAACTAAATAAGATTGCACTGTATTAAACAGACTAGCATTATATTCTGGTAAATGGAGGCTCTGATCTCCATCTGACCACCTTCCATGGTTTCCCTCAATCACTTCAGGCAAATGCCACCCTTTTCAAACTAGAACTGTAAGCATGTAAACACCTGTACATATGAATTATGTTGTTCTGTTCTCAACTGTAATGTCATTGCGTCCAATATCCTTGTAAAAGTGATCGACATATGAGTAACACTGCTACTGCTACTACTACTACTACTACTAAAGACCGTATATTAGAAGCAGAAAACAGATGTGATCGTAGGCGAAAGTTGTTTCAATACTCCATTCCTATATGTCTCACTGTAGGTCAAAAATCAACAGCTAGTATCAGCGGGAAAAAGGACGCGTGTGGTTGCCAAGTGTTTGGCTGAGACAAGTGCTTCTACATCTACATCTACATGACTACTCTGCAATTCACATTTAAGTGCTTGGCAGAGGGTTCATCGAACCACAATCATACTATCTCTCTACCATTCCACTCCCGAACAGCGCGCGGGAAAAACGAACACCTAAACCTTTCTGTTCGAGCTCTGATTTCTCTTATTTTATTTTGATGATCATTCCTACCTATGAAGGTTGGGCTCAACAAAATATTTTCGCATTCGGAAGAGAAAGTTGGTGACTGAAATTTCGTAAATAGATCTCGCCACGACGAAAAACGTCTTTGCTTTAATGACTTCCATCCCAACTCCCGTATCATATCTGCCACACTCTCTCCCCTATTACGTGATAATGCAAAACGAGCTGCTCTTTTTTGCACCCTTTCGATGTCCTCCGTCAATCCCACCTGGTAAGGATCCCACACCGCGCAGCAAAATTCTAACAGAGGACGAAAGAATGTAGTGTAAGTTATCTCTTTAGTGGACTTGTTGCAAGTGTCCTGCCAATGAAACACAACCTTTGGCTCGCCTTCCCCACAATATTTTCTATGTGGTCTTTCCAACTGAAGTTGTTCGTAATTTTTACACCCAGGTACTTAGTTGAATTGACAGCCTTGAGAATTGTACTATTTATCGAGTAATCGAATTCCAACGGATTTCTTTTGGAACTCATGTGGATCACCTCACACTTTTCGTTATTTAGCGTCAACTGCCACCTGCCACACCATACAGCAATCTTTTCTAAATCGCTTTGCAACTGATACTGGTCTTCGGATGACCTTACTAGACGGTAAATTACAGCATCATCTGCGAACAACCTAAGAGAACTGCTCAGATTGTCACCCAGGTCATTTATATAGATCACGAACAGCAGAGGTCCCAGGGCGCTTCCCAGGGGAACACCTGATATCACTTCAGTTTTACTCGATGATTTGCCGTCTATTACTACGAACTGCGACCTTCCTGACAGGAAATCACGAATCCAGTCGCACAACTGAGCAGGCAGTAAGAACCGCTCGCGAAACGAACCTCTTGCCTGATTCCCGCCGCAGGCAGTGTGGTGAATGACGTGACGTCACGGCAGTCTCTTCAAGAGTTCTTTCCGGATAACGCACACATAAATGGGAAGCGGACGGGCGGTGAGTGACTGCTGCTGCCCAGAGGCAGCTAACGCGCCCTGACGAACGCACAAAGGCCGCTGCGCTCATTTCGCGCTTCAGACGAAAGCGCAGTTCCGGCCACTTCGTACACGACAGGACGGCGGAAAATTTGCAGGCCAGAACGCCACGCAGCATTACTCTGCGAGCCAGCCTGCTTAACCATCACGGGTGTGGACGATGTAGGGCGCTGGTGGCAGAGCATAGGATTGTCGTCAAACAGTTACTGCCTGACTACAGTATTGAAACTTGAAACGGAAGATAATATCGCTTGGAATACAGTGGGGAAGGAAAGGAAGATTTTGGTTTCACGTCTTATCGACTGTTCTAGAAAGGCTGTCTCTATATGGGAACCGATGAAACTGAGGACTCGTACAACGTTGTAAACCTACCATAGGCTTCCGTAGACTACAAGTAATCGTAGACTAGAGTAGTTTTCGTAGCTGCTTCCGTCGTTACCTATACATTAAGTGTGTTGCATATCTATCGGGCGTTGCTTCACAATAATCGCTTTCTTTACGTATGCGATCTTACTACATTCCCCTAGAAACCGGAAGTGATTAACTGCTTACAAACTGAGTGAAGATATATAATGGACCAGAGTTTACCACCGCCCCCGGTAACCTTCCTCTTGCACACACAAGTCCTGGTTCGATGTCAGGTTCTATTGCACATGATCAGGACAGTATGGCCGTTTCACTTTGACACCACGTCTCTAGAATGCCTCCTCTTTCCACTATTAAGGTAAGTATAAGTAGCAGTCGTCCACCCTCTTCCAGAACAAGCAATTTTATCGATTTTGGTCAGCACTGAGTTCATAGTATTTCTTCTCTAACTTTATGTATTCTCTGCCAATTTCGGTAATTTTGCTAGATTTTCGCTGTTTTACATATTCCAATGTATTTCCTTCAATTTTACGTATTTCACATTATTTTTTCGTGATTATACCAGGTTTTCCTCGGATTTTACCGGTTTTATGTCATTTTCCACATTTTTTCGATAGTTTTTCCATATGTATATTGTCATATTACTGACATACCCAGCTGTTGCTCGAATTCTGCGAGAATATTTGTGTGTCTTATACACCAACCTACTAAAATGTCAATAAGAAACACCTCCTCTGTGTTTTATTACAACCATCCTGTGTATTGTGGCAGCAGTATAATTTACACTGTGTGCTGTCCAGCTTTCTGTGAGAGCCAATGGATCGAACCATGGTTTTTCTTCTTTTTTTTATGTCAGTTTAGCACGTGACACAGACCTCAAAGTCACGGTAGAGAAACAAAATGCATGACTGTGTACACAGCTGTAGTCCTACATTGCTTTGATGTGCTACAGCAAAAAACAATGTATCAAACTGCTTATGAAGCAACAACACAAGAACCCTCTCCCTGTGATTGATAGTAGATATGGTTTTCCTCCAGTACAGGCGACAAAACTTAACACAGTTCTGTGAAAGCGACTTCGATCACTGGGCACGTGCTCCAGTGGACCAAAGCACGTATATTTAGTGGGATCACCACATTCTCATTGTGATAGCTCTACCTAGTCAGTGACAGGCGGAGAACTAGACTGTCTTCTAATTAATCGAACAGTGGGATTTCAAGAGAATTAGCAAGTGTCTGTAACTTGGCAGGGGGGGGGGGGCATCTCTTACTCATAGAAATCATACAGATTCAAATGCTATATATCGAAGACTGGAAGACTCCTGAGAATACAACAGGTAAGGGAATTGAGAGGTGAGCTCTATACTGTTTCTTCTTAATATTGTGGGCAAATATATTACAGCCTCTCATACATCTCACAGAGAGAGGGGAGGGAAGGGGAGGGGCTAGGAGTTCCCTGAGGGTGACTCACATGCCGACTGGGGAAAATCCACTACGTCATCAGAGGGTGAGGGTAATTATTTGATAAGTTAATTGTTTTGCACAAATAATATATCAAATTTGTAACAGAACTCTCTTTATTCCACTACTCCAAATGATGTTGCTATAGGAGTCCTGTATATGGGGGACAGGATGTTACAGGCACAGTGGGACATTTGGTTGCTGTTCTAGTACTATTATCACCCAACCTTGTGTTGCTCTCGGCAGCACCTGTTCACTTGTAGATTGGCAGGAGGCGACTTCCCCGTGCTTCTGAGATAGCTTGCTGTCATTACTATCACCACCACCCACACTTCCCATATAGTGCTGTTAGCTAGACTGTCTTGAGCAGTCCTAGACTAACAGCGAAAATATACAGCAGTTATTGACGAAATTGTATGAAGCTACTATCAAGTGCTTGATCAATGGCAACTCAGATTGTTTAAATAAACAATGTTCTACACTGTGTACAAGAAAATAAAGTCTTACATTCATCCTGTCTGGAAGAACAGCACAGACTGAAACTTCCAACTGGAGGACAGGTGGGGATGGAATAGGATGGGAGGGGAGGGGAGGGGAGGGAAGGGGATGGGATGTGGGTTAGTGGGGGGAGGGGCTTGGTGGTATGGATGCGAACAAGGTCAATTGGTTTCAGAATATCAGTGGAAGATACAAAATTTGATGTTCCTGCCAATACATTTGAATTTCCCACCATTTCCAGAGATGGGGGAGAGGGGTGGGCAGGGGAGGGGAGGATAGGGGAGGGGAAGGGGAGGGGTAGGGCCAGTAGTTCCCTGAGGGCTACCCACGTGCCAACTGGGGATAATTAATTTATAAATTAATTAATTTTCATAATTAATTTGATATCAGAACTGCACCAGAACTCTCTTTATCACACTACTTACATCCAGAACTGAGTGCACACTGCTTTCCTCCACAAGTAAAGCAGAGTGAAATTTCAGAGAGCTACTAAAAAATTCTTTGAAAGATATTGTTGACAATTGCTTTTCTCTCCAATAACATTTATTATAATACTTGTATTGTCTGCAAAATGTATTGACTCTGCTCGATATATTTGAAATGGAATGGCCTTGCCACAGTAATAACATCGGTTCCTGCCAGATCACCTAAGTTAAGCGCTGTCGGGATTGGCTAGTACTTGTATGGGTCACTGTCCAGGTCTGCCGAGTGCTGTTGGCAAGCGGGATGCACTCAGCCTTTGTGAGGCCAACTACTTGATTGAGAAGTAGCAGCACCGGTCACGAAAACTGACAATAGCCGGGAGAGCAGTGTGCTGACCACATGCCCCTCCATATTCGCATCCCATGACACCTAAGGGTTGAGGACGAGCCGGTGACCGGTCGGCTCTGTTGGGCCTTCAAGACTTGTTTGGATGGTGCTGTTGTTAAACAGGTTGTTTAAGTTATTCTGGTTTTTGCTTAAAGAAATAACTACTAGTACAGTCTGAAATTTTGTTTCGTTGTATTACTTGTATAGATGATTAGGTTCGAACTCTACTATAGTCGTCATGTGAGAAAGCTTCACTTTTCCTTTCATCTGTCACACTTCTCATGAAACTACTTTACGCATTCCCCAGTTGAGTTGACGGAAGCTTCACGAGATTGCTCTGCAACAAAGATGCCAGTGCGTTCATCAGATTACTAGTAGGTGTCACGATTCTTCTGCTCGAAAGCAATAGTCAGCCGTACCCTGCCGCACTCGTTTTACCTTTCAAATCTATCAGGAAATAGTGGTAGATTACCCGTTCTTCCACACCTTCGTAGAGAATTTATGCATTTACTACACTGCGAATTCTCTTCAATATCTGAGATCAGATTGAACTGCAAGGGACTTTTTTTTAGCACATTGAATCATTAGACAGCATTTGGCATCTTAGTTTCATGAACCTCCACTCTGAGGGGAAAAAAATTGCACTATGAAGGAATTATTCGAATGGGACTGAAATCTATGGATGCACAAAAAAAGCAAATGATTACAATTTCAGACAAATTGGATGATTTGTTCAAGAGAAAGCTCTTCACAAATTGAGCAAGTCATTAACGCTTTGGTCTACCTCTTACCTTTATGGAAGCAGATACTGGGTTTGGTATTAATGCATATAGTTGTTGGATGTCCTCCTGAGGGATTGCGTGAAAAACTACCTCCAACAGGCGAGTTAGACGTCAAAATGCCGAGAGGGTTGGACGTTCTGTCTATAATGCTCCAAACGTTCTCGATTGCGGAGAGATCTGGCTACCTTGCTGGCCAAGGTAGGGTTTGGCAATCAAAAAGGCAAGAAGTAGAAACTCCCTGTATGTGGGCAGGCATTATCTTGCTGAAATGTAAGCTTAGGGTGGTTTGCGATGCAAGACAGCAAAAAGGGGTGTAGAATGTCGTGGCCGAACCGATGTGCTATACAGGTGGTGCGGATGACAACCAAAGGGGTCCTGCATTGAAAAAAAAATGGCACCCCAGACCATCACTCCTGGTTGTCGGGACATGTGAGTGAACGACAGTCAGGTTGGTAACCCACAAAATATCCGGGCCATCTACAGACATGGTTTCACCCTGGAATCTCGATGACTGTAGTAAAGCCATCTTCAGTGATGAGTCCCATTTCGAAGTGAGCCCCTAAGATCAGTGGAGACGCGTCTGGGGTGGGATATGCCTCGTCTTGTTGCACTTCGTGGAAAGCCATCCTGGGCTTATAGTTCAGCAAGATAACGCCCACTCACATATGGCGATAGTTTCTACTGGTTGTCTTCGTGCTCGCCAAACCCTACCTTGGGCGGCAAGCCCGCCGGATCTCTCCCCAGTTGAGAACCTTTGAGGCATTATCGGCAAGGCGCTCCAACCAGCTCGGGATTTTGACTATGTAACGCACCACATGGACAGAATTTGGCACGATATCTCTCAGGACGACATGCAGAAACTCTGTCAATCAGTGTCAAACCGAATAACTGCTTGCATAAGGGCCAGATCAATCTGTTATTGGCTTACTCAATTTGTGAAGCTGTCTTTTAAATAAATCTTCCAGATTTTCTGAAATTTTAATAATTTGTTTGTGTGTACATGTACATCACATCTAGTGATTTCTGTCCTATTAGGATGATGCTTTCATGGTGCGTAGTTTTTTTTAACTCGCTATGCTACTTAACTAACAACAAAATTTAATTTCTTATAGAAAGTCAAGATCTGCTTAATATAGACTCCAAAATTTCTATTGTATTGTAGAAGAAATGGCTAATGAGATGCATTTTTACTCAGGTTTAGAATACGTGGTGAGTTTCAATTTTCTTCCTGGCGTCAAACCGCAACATTCTGTGGACCTTTGCTGAACACTTAGAGGGATGTGCATAGTCTGCCCCAGTGTTAAAATACGATGAATTGATGACGTGGTGTTAGAGTTAGATCTGTTGACGTTGTAAGCATTTGTTAACTCACGTTTCTCAATTTAGATTGTGGTTTACAACAAGTATCTCTTCGACGAGCCACAAACTTCGTCCAGTGAACTTCTGCGTGGTGTAGTACCCCACCTTCTCCTGAAGGTCCTGTTGTTTGTGGTGTGAATTATCTCGCAACAGTTGAGATTTCCCTAAACTGCTCTACACAGATTGGTAGGCCTATTCCTTGTACAAGGAATAGGCCTAGCCATTTACAGTGAAAAGAAAACCGACAATTCTGACGTTTCTCTGCCTTGTTCTCTCGTGCGAGCACCGCCTGAATAGCACATTTTAAACGCACGCCTCTGTTGTCCAGGCCTGACGGCTGTAGGCCGTACGCGTTTGGGTGTAAAAACCCCCAGCGCCCTACGCCGCTCCCCCCACCATACCACTCACATTGAGGAGGCCATCTTTTGTTCAAAGCGAGCTCGAGGCGCGCAGCCATCTGGCAGTTGCCGTATTGGGACCGACCCCCGGATGGAGGTGAGGCTGAGGTTCGATTCGGGAATAGTCCTCGGCGTTGGTCCACCACTGGGAACAGAGCTGTCGTTCACGGCAATACTTTCCTACGTGTTTTTGTTCGGTTCATCAACTCTAAAGGCTGCTTTGATGTAGACCTCTATTCATGTCGTGTCTACCCTTTTCTTACTTTCTCTTTCCTGTTCCTTCAGCTACTGGGGTCAACAACAACTCGTGTCCTCACATGTATCCAGCCACCCTATCTCTTCGTTTCATTGATATCTCGTCTGCACTTTTTTCTCGTTGACGCATTGCACGAAATATTCACTCGTTACTCGAGCAAGTCCTCCAGTATTCACCAATGTCCGTGTTTTGCACCCACACACAGCTGTGTTCCAAACATAGTTTTCCTTCATCTTTATTTAATTTCAACGTCTAAGATGTAAACAAAGATGTGAGTCGGAAAAATGGCGGATACTTAGCTGTTTTTGTGCAAAAAAGAAGTACAACAGTGTTTGTGCCTCGTCCATAAAGGCGAGAATCTGAATAACAACAAGCGGAGTAGAAAGGCAGCTGCAGAATCCAATTTGCTGTCGATGTTGTGACTGTATACTGAAGTCTCAAATATGTATGAAACTAATTGAAGATGAGTGAAAGTCCGAAACGCGAACTAGCTTACATAAAACAATACATTACGAAGTGGCTGGTTGCTGTATTTTTAAAATAACGTAATCCACAGCCACGGAACTAAACAGTCAATAAAATCGATAAGTTATTATTACTGGCAGTATTCTTTCTGCGTACATGTAAAAATTTTTCGCTCTGTGAATAACACAGTCCTGTAACATTAAACGTTATATAACGAAAACATGAAATACGGATGTTCTACAATAATGATTTTCCTCGTCAGCCGTTTTTCAACTTATCAAGAGCATCATGAAACAGTAACTTTCTGTACTCGTGGTACATTAGCAAGTTGATATACAGCTGGAAAGATATTACATATGAAAGGTGTGCTGCTAACCTCACACAATAAAATAATATTTTTTTCAATGCAGTCATAACACAACCGTAAAAATTAAAGCTGTGTGTAAATAATTGTAAAACAAATGGAGGGGGAGGGGGGGGGGAGGAGAGGTTACACAAAAATGAAACTAAATTGCTCTTTTACCATAAATACACCTTCGGACTAGTTACACGTAGTAATTCTTTGCGCTTAGACAAACATGCAATTCATATGTTATTTGTAACATGTAGAAAGTTGCTGCATTACAAATTTCAGTTTAAGTGTAACACGACGGCGTATCAACCAGGAGACAGGGGGCTCTCGTTCCGACACTTCTAAGACTGGGTAGGGGAGAAATGCTGTGAACGATTCGTTACGACTGGTATACAAGTGTCAAATTTATCCTTTGTTCGAAGGCAACTTACCGCTGAACGTGGCAGGTTTTATGTCGACAGCTACAGTAGCGTAAGCACTCTGAGGCGTCATTCAACGCCTTTCGACTACTTAAAAGTTGCCACAGATCAAGAATTACACAGTAGAGGCTCATCCGTCTACTCTTACTTCATGTTCATTAAGACAGGGCTGGAAAAAGTGATTTTATGGATGTCATTAAACCATATATTTCCGAAACTGTGGGAAGGAAAAATACTTTAGGAAATTATGTGTAAATTTTTGGAGTCTAAAAAGAAATCAAACGATAATTTAACCTGCTAGAAAAGTTGTTTCTAATCTGAAGAACAGCAAAAAAACATTAGGAAACGTAATATAGTAACGTATTTGTAACCACAACATAATATATTTATTACATATATATAAGAAAAACATGTGTTACAGGCCACTGAAGATGTTTCGTAAATAAAAGAAGCGAAACGCGTATGGCAAAATACAGACTGCCTTTCGTTTAGATGCAAAGGCGGAACATACCTCCACGAACTAAATTAACTGTTTAAAACACGTTTCCACACTATCAGTGCTCATGTATGCTTAATGGTTTTTCTGAAAGATGTGTATCTAATTCATACTAGACGAAATCAGTGAACAGGTTTGCTTGCCACCACTAAAAAAATTAGTTGGTACACAGTTGGTCTAACATGATTTGAACCCACGGCCAACTACGCCACACAGACAGACGTACACTTGCAGTGACGGTTTGAAGAGAGGAAAAGCTACTGGCTTACTAGCAAATGCACCTAGAGACATTTCTCGTGAAGTCTCAAAACTATTTCTCCATTCGCCGTTATTATTCTTAAAAATGAAAATTCCAAATGACGTTCTAACAGCATTCAGTAGTGTTGTACCTACAGTTGACAATACTTTTCTTTCTCGTGTTTCTAAACTGTGTAAACAGAAAGTATTTGCATAAATCTGAACGTTGCCTGCATAACGGCTAAATAATATGAACAAATTTCGTACAAACTGTAACCTCGTTTAAGTGCAGTATTATAAAGTGGTAGCACTAGTAGATTTGTTGTGTTAGAAATGAAAATTTTCAACAGTACTGGGTTCTGGTTTAGAAATCGTGCTTCCTTTCTACCTCCACCCTTCATCCCACACACAACTGATATATTGGTTACGCTCTTGGCTGTAAGCACCATTGCCTCGCCCTTCAGCAGTTCCCTCTCGCTTTTACTTGCCTTTCATTCAAATGTTATATTGCATGGTTGCATGCCAAACTGTCGGTCAGTGGTCTTGTAATAACACTAAAACCGATTCATGAGGTAACTAATTATTGTAGAACTTACGCGTTTCATTTTTTTCTTTTAAATATAATACTGTTCCACTATTCGGCAATGGAACAATTGATCAACATTTTAACAAGAGGAAGATACAAGGAACGAGATAACTGTTTAAATTGAGACTTTTACCAGAATGTAGTTTACGGTCGAGTGATCGGATCGGCAGTTTCTCTAACAATAGAGGCCATATGAATACCGTACAAATTGTGATTAATTCAGCACATCCGTGGATCATAATTAGACCGGCGACATTTATTGAAACAATTTCGCACTTGAGCTGCTTCTCACTATACAACGCTTTCCCTATTGAATCATGGTTTGATTACATTACGGGTCTCACACATCGCATGAGCCTCAGACAATGGCAGCAGCAGTCTGTTCCAGCTTCACGAAAGATGAGGCGACTTGGCTATGTAAGGTCAGCTATCTCGTGTGTTCCATCAGCGCGTTTCATTAAACGTCGCTTTCCAGTGGCATGCAGTGCCTTCTGATCGACCAGCCCCTGTCGAGTGTGATCCTGTACCTAAGATAAAACTCGCCCCTAGTTTCTATCTTCTTTCATGTAGGAGGTATAGTTTTGCGAAATATCCTGTCTTATGATCTCTCTGAATAGATGACATGAACTTTCTACGCTCTGCATTTTTGGGTTATTAAATAACAAAATATTTATTTTTAATTAAATCATATTTGGATTTTTATTTTGATAGTTAATGCTGCGTATGAAAAGCAAGTCGTCAGAAGAAGCGGCCAAGAAACCTTCGGGATGAGAATGGCAGCTTAAAGTGAATATAGCTTTGGACAGCTCCTACGAGATGTACGTTGTTGCTGCACTATGAGATGTAAAACTAAATAATTGTATCCCGCCGTTGGATTCTCGTCTCAAAATACTCAATTAAGGATTCTCTACCACTCGTACACTTTTGAGCCTCTATTTTTCGAGCATCCTCTATGCTGGTAAGACATGCTGATTAAAAATGGAAAGACCATTGCGTCGGAGATTATCACGTATTAATTGTGCTTTTCGTAAAAGTAAAAAAAAAAAATCGAAATATTTTTTACGTATAGTAGACGCAACAATAAAACCAAAACATTAAAAAAATTCTTTGAAACAACTCTACAGTGGAAGAAAAATGAGATTTCGGCTCTGTCCGTTGTATAGCTGAAACCGACAGATCGCAAGAAATGGTATAACACTTCAGAGAAATGTTTCTTGAAATTACTGCTACCAGTCACCTTTTGTTTTGTACTTCAATTCTGTTACTATCCCATTACCGTTTTCGAACGGCCTAGCGATTCATCATCAGATGGTGAGGGAGTCGACTGCTGCAATCAATAAATGTGCACCATCTGATAAAGAATCGCTAGGCCGTTCGAAACCGGTAATGGGATAGTACAAGAATTGCAGAACAAAATAAAAGGCTACTGGTTGCAGTAATTTCAAGAAACCTTTATTCACCACAGTCGCGGTGTTCCTCAAACATATTTTTTTGCTGCAGAGAAAATCTGCTTGGAGCATTCTACTAGTGAATCTACAGAGACGAGCAGAAAAAGTCCTGGCCTATGTGCTTTCTTAGCGGTCACACCGAGGTCGCCAGTATAAGCTTAATTACTGGCAGCACGGAAGGACACCACAGGCTGCGCCAAGGGTAAGAGAAACGCAGCGTCACAACACACAGAAACAACGACATCTATACGATAGTTTGTAAGGTGTTTAGAGATAGACCTGACGGTATGGAGCATGGAGTATTTTTGAAAGACGAACGGCGACTGTGTAAGTAGCCATAAAAAAGTTCCAGTCCCGACTGTGTTAAAAAACCTGCATAAAAAGGACTTTTGTATCATTTTCTTGAATTGAACATTAGCCTACATTTTTTTCCTCTCTCTGAGAGTTGGCGGATTGTTCTTCGATACAGTAACATAGGTGACTAGCACGACCATTAACACATTTTCCCAACGGTTCTCTGCCATTCTGACACTTCCTACTGAACGATATTTGGCCTCAGGAAGTGAGTCCCAATGGGTTGAACATCAAGAGATTCCCAGAAGTTTTTTGAAAGAATTCATCGCCGTTTGACTGCTATATTACTGTATTTTTCTTCTGTACAATCCAGATTTCTATTTTTACGCCATTATCGAGTACAATGTTGAAAAGTTCTTAGACCAGATATGACTTTACCACATGTAACGTGTTAATGGTGTAAGAACAGTCAGCATAGTACTCGATAATGGCATAAAAGACGAAATCTGGATTGTACAGATGTAGAATACAGTAATATAGCATTCAAATGGCGATGTATTCTTTCAAAACATACTGTACGATTGTGGCTCAGTACCACGGGAAACTTTTTATTCCCAGCGGCCTTTCCCCTGTCTTTTCAAATGAAACGCGTGAAAAATTTAAAAAAGCACTCTGGATGAATAACAAGTGCAAATATTTGATATTCCTAACAATTCCGCCGTTCTCTTTCAAACGAAGAATGAATAATTGATTCTTGCCACATAAGGTCAAAAACTGCATTATCGAAATTCATAGTTTATCACAAACACCCGACTGTATCTCTGTCGACCTTAACCACGTACTTCCACCACCACCGGCATCACAATCATCATCAATAATAAACCAATACTTTAATATACCACTCTAGAACTGGCAGTAAATTTGCAATGCGCAGCCGAAATATTTTTGGGTGGTACGTCGATATTTTTTCCGTCGTTAAACTTTTCGATATATCGAGGCCCGATAAAGATGTTTTCAAAATATCAATATATCGCATTCCCGATATTTTTAAAAATATCAACAGTCGTAGCCTCGAGCTGCGTGAGCCAGACTATACGAGATGAAAAGGCAGGCAGAACAAACGGATTCTTTATATATGAATATAGTAACTGTTCTCGAAAGAACACATACCATTGATGACCGTGCAGCTGCTCTAGACTAATCCTCAGTTGCCGATAGGTGTTGTTGATATACCTCGATGGGGACAGCTGTAAATGTGTGCCCTGACCGGGACGCGAAACCGGGATCTTCTGCTTACATGGCAGGCGCTCTATCCATCTGAGCCACTGAGGACACAGATAAATAGCGCGACTGCAGGGACTTATCCCTTGTAGCTACAAACAATCGCAAGTGCATCTAACAAGGTTCTCAGCCTTATACTAATGTCACATGGCTATGTAAAATAAGAACCGATTCGACCTCTTGGAAACTGTATAGTATCCCAGATATAGTTAACACTCGCTTTCTTTATGCCTCAGCTTGTATGCACGGTAATTCTTGCCCTTACAGAACATGTTTCCGAAAATAGTTCAGAGTAACCTCAAATGCATTCTTCCTCGTGGTCCTAACTTGACACCCCGTCCATGATGTGTTACCCTTCCTGCTTTCAACATACGCAAATGCTCTTACCGCTGTGTAGAGACTCCTATATCCCAGCACAAAGGATGTTGTGTGAATGAATTGAGCATTATGACTGGCTCTTATCGAATTTACCCTCGGAATTTCTGATGCAACTGGTTTGGAGGCACTGTCCGCCTTTTCTTTCTGCAGACGAGACTTTCAGTGCTCCTACATGTCGTCAGATACGGAAAGACTCTTACTCAATTACACTACTGTCCCACTGAGCACAGGAGTTTGAATATTAGAGTGTGAAACCAATCTCCAACCCAGCAATATATCACTGTGTACCGTCTCGATGTAGTAAACATACGTTTCCTATCCTGCACCATACAAAATCATCCCTTATACATAATTCATACATATATCACGAAGACAGACAGCACCATATATACTCCCCGCAGTACTATATATTTCCCTGTGAGGTCAGCATTCATCCACCCCAATGGGTGACCAGAGCACCCTCAGCAGACCAAAGTTACTGTCAGAACTGTTCTACAAATTTGGGCTCATTTCCCCTCGGCACAAACATGTTACTGTTTCTGGTCTGGACCTGCTTCCTTGCTCGCTTTTAACACCCATCTCCAGACTCGTGGATTACAAGAATACATGTATTTTCGCATGGTTTTTCCATAATATTTACCATTTTCGCGGTACTTCCCGATATCAAGCACATGGCAGCATCCTACCGATTGCTTGCGCAGAATAATTCCCAAGATATAGACTGGAAATTATTTCTCTACAAACCTCGAAATTTAGCGAGGTGGAGTGTGCTCTAGACCACTGAGTAGCTAGAAACTTGTCCTGCCTGCGAAGATCCTTACGTGAGACCTCAAAATAAATAGAGGAAAATGAATTTTCCACTCACGAATACCAATTTCGGTGATGTAACAGATTCCAAATCACCCCTATAATTTACAAAGTCAACTAAGGTGTTCTCATGTCTAGAGAACCAGTAAACGTGTCTTTCACCTGCTAGATGCACACACGACAATCGATGTTCCCTCAACTAAATAAAGGTGCGAAATGTGCAGAAGGAGTCTGTGGTGTCACCGCCAGACACCACACTTGCTAGGTGGTAGCTTTTAAATCGGCCGCGGTCCGGTAGTGTAAGTCGGACCCGCGTGTCGCCACTGTCAGTGATCGCAGACCGAGCGCCACCACACGGCAGCTCTAGAGAGACATCCTGGCACTCGCCCCAGTTGTACAGCCGACTTTGCTAGCGACGCCACACTGACAAATACGCTCTCATTTGCCGAGACGATAGTTAGCATAGCCTTCAGCTAAGTCAATTGCTACGACCTAGCAAGGCGCCATTACAATGTTATACTGAGATGATACGAGGGCAGTTCAATAAGTAATGCAACACATTTTTTTTCTGAAACAGGGGTTGTTTTATTCAGCATTGAAATACACCAGGTTATTCCCCAATCTTTTAGCTACACAACACTATTTTTCAACGTAATCTCCATTCAATGCTACAGCCTTACGACACGTTGAAATGAGGGCCTGTATGCCTGCACGGTACCATTCCACTGGTCGATGTCGGAGTCACCGTCGTACTGCATCAATAACTACTTCATCATCCGCGTAGTGCCTCCCACGGATTGCGTCCTTCATTGGGCCAAACATATGGAAATCCGACGGTGCGAGATCGGGGCTGTAGGGTGCATGTGGAAGAACAGTCCACTGAAGTTTTGTGAGCTCCTCTCGGGTGCGAAGACTTGTGTGAGGTCTTGCGTTGTCATGAAGAAGGAGAAGTTCGCTCAGATTTTTGTGCCTACAAACACGCTGAAGTCGTTTCTTCAATTTCTGAAGAGTAGCACAATACACTTCAGAGTTGATCGTTTGACCATGGGGAAGGACATCGAACAGAATAACCCCTTCAGCGTCCCAGAAGACTGTAACCATGACTTTACCGGCTGAGGGTATGGCTTTAAACTTTTTCTTGGTAGGGGAGTGAGTGTGGCGCCACTCCACTGATTGCCGTTTTGTTTCAGGATCTAAGTGATGAACCCATGTTTCATCGCCTGTAACAATCTTTGACAAGAAACTGTCACCCTCAGCCACATGACGAGCAAGCAATTCCGCACAGATGGTTCTCCTTTGCTCTTTATGGTGTTCGGTTAGACAACGAGGGACCCAGCGAGAACAAACCTTTGAATATCCCAACTGGTGAACAATTGTGGCAGCACTACCAACAGAGATGTCAAGTTGAGCACTGAGTTGTTTGATGGTGATCCGTCGATCATCTCGA
The DNA here is from genome assembly GCF_023864345.2 of Schistocerca serialis cubense. Lineage (NCBI taxonomy): Eukaryota > Metazoa > Arthropoda > Insecta > Orthoptera > Acrididae > Schistocerca > Schistocerca serialis. The sequence goes on along the minus strand of NC_064642.1, from coordinate 759,390,616 downwards.
ACGAGTGTGTTCGCACGCTCCGCCATTGCAGGAGTCACAGCTGTGCACGGCCGGCCCGCACGCGGGAGATCAGACAGTCTTGCTTGACCTTGCGGCGATGATGACACACGCTTTGCCCAACGACTCACCGTGCTTTTGTCCACTGCCAGATCACCGTAGACATTCTGCAAGCGCCTATGAATATCTGAGATGCCCTGGTTTTCCGCCAAAAGAAACTCGATCACTGCCCGTTGTTTGCAACGCACTTCCATTACAGACGCCATTTTAACAGCTCCGTACAGCGCTGCCACCTGTTGGAAGTCAATGAAACTATACGAGACGAAGCGGGAACGTTTGAAAATATTCCACAAGAAATTTCCGGTTTTTTCAACCAAAATTGGCCGAGAAAAAAAATGTGTTGCATTACTTATTGAACTGCCCTCGTAATACTGTATCAACAAGACCAATGTTCATCAATTGTGGATTAAAGTTAAGTATTCCAGCAGCTACGTACTTTTCTTTGTAGCATTCATTACGTATCCTGTTTCAGACCTCACGCCAGCCTGCGTGAGTTTAAGCGCGTGCCTTTCGGCTTCCTCCCATTTTGTCTAGGCTGTCTTGCCTAGACACAACAGAGTCAACCAAACAATCTACATGGGAGGGAATAACAGTCCAGCGCAAACACACCTCAATATTTAATCTTCTCGAATTTCCATGCAATCGCGAAAGCTGCCCAACCCGTGCTAAGTATTAGTTCGCTATTCTGCCTTGTAGAGGACGACACAGTTAACTCAGCTTCATTCCTGTATTCCAACAGACATTTGCATTCGGACAGCTCCTACCGTTAACAGGACACGTGAATCATCCCCAAACAGGTCACTGGCGCTGTGCGCCAAGCACGCACAGGTAGAGTCATCATCCTAAGAAATCTGTCACATATATATTTTATACCTGTACTTACAACTAAATGTTACGAAAGCGGTCTGAGTTGAGCGACATTCAACAATGAGCAAAATATCGGAAATACATCCTGTTGATGGCTGTGGCTCTGGAAGTAGAAATATCTGTACCATTCTTGACATAGTCTTCCCTTTGTTATCACAGCACTCAAAGTCAAACTGGTACCTTCCTTACGAATGGACATAGTCATTTCCTTTGCACATGTTGGAACACAAACACATACTTTATAAGCCTGATGCTCAAGGCGAACCTTGTTAGATGCGCTTGCGATGGTTTGTAGCTACACACAGCGATGTGTCAGTATACGTGTCACACACATCGTGAGCAGAGGAACAGTTTTATATAGTGTTTGCGAGGGTGAGTCGCTCTGCAATTAGCTCTTTGCTGGACCGCAGATATAGAGAGGGATGACGTCAAAAGTGGTGAACACACGCATTCTCGGTCCACAGGTTAGATAGATATGTGACGTCAGTATAACAGTTGAAAAACTTTTAATGCAGTGGGCAGTGGCGTGAGTGTGATGGTTCGTGCTGTCTTGTGTCTGGTGGCGGCTCATACCCTTGGAGCATCTGGGCTCTGCAAACAGGTCATCACTCTAGTCCAGTCGCGTCAGCAACGGTGCGTAGGTAATCACATATTTCGAGAGGAATTTCTGAGGTGTCAAGTATGAAACGGACGTCGCCGCCTCATGCTTGTGGGCACTTGTGCGTGGTTTGACAGCTGCCACTGCATCTCGACTTCTGGGAGCATGTGCGGTAGCATCCTGTGCGGTCCAGTGGTCAGGGGGTGGCGGGTGGTGTCTGTGCACATGGTTTGCATACCTGTTGCATTATTTTTTGAGCAGGTCTGTGGACTGTGCTATGCATTATTTGTACAGTTTATGAGTTGATTTCGTGTCTGCACATCAGTGTACTGCATTATTTAGAAGTAGTTTGCATGTCTGTACTGAAATTATTTCGGTAATTTAGGAGCTGTTTGCATGTCTGCAGAGCGTTATTTAGGAGTACTTTACAGGTCTGTGGGCTGTGGGCATGACCCCAAGCATGTCAGAGCGTGTGTTTTGTATCAGTGTGATAAATATACTATCTCAAACACATCCCTAAATAAACTGTTCCAAAATAAATAATGTATACTCCTTCCTCTCACCAGCAGCCCAGCACAGGCTGAGTCATTTTCCCCTCCAGACGGCCATCTTGGGTTGTGTTACATAATGGATGACAGTAGCCTATTGTGACAGTATTGTGTACTAGGTCGATACCTTGCACCGAGCCGGCCGAAGTGGCCGTGCGGTTAAAGGCGCTGCAGTCTGGAACCGCAAGACCGCTACGGTCGCAGGTTCGAATCCTGCCTCGGGCATGGATGTTTGTGATGTCCTTAGGTTAGTTAGGTTTAACTAGTTCTAAGTTCTAGGGGACTAATGACCTCAGCAGTTGAGTCCCATAGTGCTCAGAGCCATTTGAACCATTTGAACCTTGCACCGACCACACAGTTTCCCGCCATTTCCCCACAACCGTCTTGGGTTATGTCACAGAATGGGTGATGTCGTCTCTGGTGGTGGTACTGTGTACTAGGCCAGTTGGACTCTGAAGCCCATGGTGACACTGTTTACCGCCATTTCCCCCAACCGCAGACCACCATCTTGGATTAAATCACGGAATGGATGACAGCACCCTCTGGTGGCATTACTATGTACTAGGTCAGTTGGACTCCGGACCCCATGGCCAATACATGGGATGGTGGTAGTGCCTCTAATTGTTTAACTAAATAGTTCATGCAAAATAAAGACTTATGTCCAGCACAGGTTGAGTCCTCCCCCATCATTTCCTAGGATGATGTGGCAGTCGGGTGAGCTAGGTTAGTGGAGGTAGTCCAAGTGCCCTTTCTTTCCCGCCATTTTCTTAGGTTAGTAGAGATAGCCGAATTGACCTATCTTCCCACCAAAATTCAAACTTCCTGCCAAAATCAACCATCTTGAAAGACGTCATCGCCGCCATCTTGGGTGATGCAATGCACTGTAGTCAAGTCTACCCACCACCATTTTGGATGACGTCATCGCCGCCATCTCTGATACATCTGGCATCAATGCAGAGTGCACTCATGTTCCCCTTGGCCCAATTCTGTCCAGACTGTATCAAGGCTGGCCAAGAACCTCCAATTTGAATTTCTGCAGGAGTGCCGTGACTGTGTTGGCTGTATGAGGCTTTGCATTGTCATCCCATGGGTGAGATTGCCTGGTTGTTTTGTTTTCATCACTTGGCAAAGGGTGGTCAAGGTTAGTGAGTTACGCTGGGCATTCATTGTGAAACGTCCCCTTTTGAAAATCTGTATTGGCCACTGCCCAATCCAATTTGTAAAATTTTTTGTGGGGAGCATGGGGGCTATGTAAGTAGGCTGTTTAGGTTTTTTATTGGTAACGCCACCTCTGTATGAAAATCACTGGCTGTGCTGTGTGCAGTCTGTGGCTGCTTTGCATTGTTGTAATACTCGCCATTGTAGTGTTAGGCAGCTGGCTGTGAACAGCGCGTAGCGTTGCGCAGTTGGAGGTGAGCCGCCAGCAGTGGTGGATGTGGGGAGAGAGATGGCGGAGTTTTGAAATTTGTCTTGAACTGTTATATTTATATATGATGATATCAAGGTAAATACATTGTTTGTTCTCTATTAATATCTTTCATTTGCTAACTATCCCTATCAGTAGTTAGTGCCTTCCATAGTTTGAATCTTTTATTTAGCTGGGAGTAGTGGCGCTCGCTATATTGCAGTAGCTTGAGCAGCGAAGATTTTTGTGAGGTAAGTGATTTGTGAAAGGTATAGTTTAATGTTAGTCAGGGCCATTCTTTTGTAGGGAATTTTAAAAGTCAGATTGCGTTGCGCTAACAAAATATTGTGTGTCAGTTTAAGCACAGTCATGTATAATTGTTCAAAAGGGGACGTTTCAATTGTTGTCCTATACTGCAGGAAGTGAAGCAGAAGGGACCATCTTGGTCAAAGAAGAATGTCAGCTTAACCTTCCCTGCACTCGTGCGGATGGCCTTGGCTTTTTCTGGTGGTGATGATCCTGTATGCTTCCACTTTTCATTTCGATTCCGGTTCGAAGTGAATACACCGTGACTCATCTCCAACCACCACTACGTTCCCTTCCTGAGTAAAGTAAGACAGTGGGCCATTTGACATGCTTCCTGGCGTGGTTGAAGACTGTGGGGTACCCACTGGTCACACACTTTGCACATGTGCAGTCGTTCCTTCTCGATGGTGTGAACACTTCCAGTGCTTAATCCGACCATGGCGGCTATGGCTTTCGCTGTCACTCGGCGGTCCTTGGTAATGAGTGCATCCACCAGCTGGACGATGCCATCGTTAATGTAGTGTATCATCAGCTAACGGCACCAGTCCTTCCCTGACGCGCTTGTGCCACCCCTTGACCCTTGCAAGGGACATGGAGTGTTCACCATACACTTGTAACATTCGTCAATGAATGCCCATTCCTCCTACTCCTTCCGCTGTCAGAAAACGAACAACACCTCTTCGCTCTACTTTTGACACCTCCAAGTCACTGTTTGCGACTGGCAGCGTTCAAGTATTGGACGACTGATGCATGCTACTGCTAGTTTTGTGTAGTCAAGTGATGTTCACGTGTGCCCTCTACCAACAGGTTGTGAACTTCCATGCTCTGGTCGGAACCACACCTCATTACATACGCCTCGATGTTACCCTCCTGTCACCAGTTTGTGCATTCCAGACTGTGGCTCGTTTCTTTTTGAATGCCCCTTGTGCATAATGACTTCCCTTAGGCGCTGCACGGAACCGAGCATTCACGAAGTGTGGCGGACAAGTCGACTAGTGTGGCATCATGAGTTCATTACAGGGCCCATACATGTCGGTGGCTCTGTGCAGAACAATCTTAAATTCGACCGTCATCATTCATAACTCAAACTACAGTTCTTGCACTAAATGTCCTCTTTTACTTGTTGGGAGTATTCCAGTCTCTGCCTTCCTCTACAATTTAAACCCCAACAGCTCCCTCCAGTACCAGGAAAGTTATTCCCTGATGTCTTAACGCACCTGTAGTCAACCTGGTTCCTACCGCCCACTAGTTGGCGTTCCAACTCTCATGGTAGGTGGTTGAGGGTTAAAGATATCTGCATTAGGTTTACATCGCATTTTGGCGTAAAGTATTTGGTAAGTAATTCTTATTAAATGCTTTAACTTTCTGCAACTCGGCTTTACAAATTTTATAAAGTCAAGTTACTTCCCTACTCTATAAATAAGCATTACTGTGGAACACGTGGGCACTTACAAGGGAAACTCCCCATCGGCGCCCCCCTCCCACCCCCACCTCTTCAGGGTTGATGGTAATGTGGTCCAGCGAATAGCTCGACAAAAACTAAATAAGAAAGTGCTCTGAACTACAAGAAATGAAGCAAAAATAGAAACAATGAACAGTCCTAGCTGAAGATGTGGAACATTGGCCATCTTTGATTTTGTGGTTACGATGATGTACTGTGTAGGGGGAGATCCGAGTACAAACTTCCCTGACGCCTCAATTATTTATTTTTTTCCACAGAATTATGAACTGTCCGGCTGGCCATTGACGTGTCTGTTCGCTGTATTCAGACTTGGTTTCTGTCTTGGTGTAACATACGTTTGCAGCAGCGAGGTGTAATGACGGAGCCTTGAGACGTACATACCTCCTATTTGTTCTACACAAGTACTACATGTTATGACTCTTGTGTTCCATTCTGGATGTTTTGAATCTTGAATTCCTTTGCTCTGACACAGTTCACATCCGTTTATTTGTTGTTTTTTATTCTGTGAGAGGACTATACGGCATCTCGCTTTCTGCCACTATTCATCACATTTACTTGCAACGGTAATATATTCGTCACATGACTCATGTTCTATAACTAGTGTGTTCTATGACTGTTGCCAAGACTACATAAGTAGAACAGACACGTCAATGACTGGACAGACAGTACATAAATTTGTGAAAAAGAAAATGGAGCACGAGATCTGAACAGGGATCTCCCACGTAGCAGTCCAACACTATGACCACACAACTACGATGCCATACTTCTCTTCCTTCGCTCAATGTTACACATCTTAAGCTTACATCGTTCACTGTTTCTATTTAACTTCGTTTTTCACAGTTAAGTAAATAATCTTGTTTTCATTCTTGATCTGTGTTCAGCGTTTGACAGTTTATCCAATGGGCCATTTCACCACTAAATCTGAGGGGTGTGCGATGGGGAGTTACTCTCGTTAAAAAATGGAGATACAAAAGTGAGCAGTAGTTTAAAAAAAGCTGATTACCTTTATCTTAACACATGTCTTCTCAGCCTGTCCTTCTTTCTTGTCAGTGTTTTCCATAAACCATACCCACACCGGCTGCGCAAAACCAAGCAAAGATGTTTCGGCGCAGAGCGGCACGCCGGATGAAGACGTTATGACACTCCACTCCTTTTCTCTTTTGTCAGGCATCAGCATAAACACCCTATGAGTGCGTTAGCGTCTAAAGAATAAATGACTGGGGTAAGTAGTGGATCCTTATGCTATGACAGAGCACAACGGTGTTTAAGCTGTACACAAATTGTTTTTAATTCAGAATTATTATCAAAGAAATACACGAATTTACATACGTTGCAACATGACAATGTTAGGACAGTTGTCAAGATAACGCATTACATCCTGTTTACTCGAAATAACATGACACTGAACACAACAATAGCAAATTTTAAGCAGAATCTTCTCTACAAAATTATTCTTATTATTACATTGTGAAGTTGGCCAATATTATTACAAATCATCCAATTCTAGTTCTAAGTTTGGAACTATTTAGGATGTCAATCAAGTCTACGGAGGATGGTTAGTTTTTGTGACAAGCTGAGCAAAAGATTACTCAAGGTTGCACAGTGAGTGCAAACTGGTGAACTAAGAAGTTTACGCCTCTGCAGGCAATATTTACCCTTGCTGTGATGAGCTGTCAGCTGCATGGCTGCTCTCGTCCTCTGTAGGATCCTATAAAAGCTAATCAAAACCTTTGCGGATTTTATCGGCAGAAACTCTCCTACGTTTCTCGTTAGGCGAGGAAACATGTACTCATCCCTAGTCTTGAAATATGGAGATATGCACATGCATGGATGGAGCAGCGCGCACATTACAATGCCGTCTCAGCTCTCGCAAGAACAGTTAACTAAGTGGCTGTTTCGTTCCTCCACTGTTGTAGTTCAACGATGCTTCAGCTAATATCTACCTGAATGTCAAAGTGAACACAGTGTTCACACTAAAATTCCTCCTTTGCATCATACAGAGCATGATGTGCCCCATTCTGCACTTGATGCTGGTTCAGAAGAGAGTCCACTAAATTTTTGGTCTTGTGTGTCTCGTAGCAAAATTGTCCCCAACCTGGGTCCTTTCATCCTCATTGTAATGGCTTTTCTGACCAAAAGGAACGTTCCTTTTATTTTCTGGAAACTATCTCTGTCAATCACAAAGGGCCTACCATCAAACTGCATCGAAATTTCTGCACTTTACTCCTCCCTAGTACACGTCAGCCAATTGGACATTTTGTGCCCGCTCCAGACGCCTAAAAGTTCCATGCGTACATCACGAGTGTACCACGCGCAGTTCACATGATTGAATGCATCATTGGTTTGTTCGTATCCATCTGGAAATTCCCCAACGCAGATTCTTTCCATACCATTCCAGTGCCCCGCTGCTTGCCCTCCTGGGTGAGTCATCTGGTCCATTCATTGTCCTGTGCCACAGGTTACTTTAAGAGGTTTCCGTTGTACTCGTCCCGTGACGTTGCCCCTCTGATCTGCTACCAAACGAAACGTTTCCTCCAGCAGCTTGTTTCACCTCTTGCTCATTGACATGCAAGATTTAGGTTTGGTGCATTAATACCGTCAATTGGGTGCCATCCCCTTTCATTGCATACTGTACATTTTAATAGGCAAATCTGCTCATTTTCGGCGAAGTATGTCAGGTAACATATTCAACTTCCTGTTATGATGTGTAAAAACTCATGTAAGGTGCGAAATCGACATTCATCTAATCTGTCACCTTACAACGTCAAACTGCGCCGCTCTGGGAACAACGAACAAGAGTTCCACATACTGACAGTACATCAAACATTCGTTTGCATCCTTTGTTTGGATGGTGTTTCTCGTTTATCATTTTTACTGACCTGTGCATGGACAGACATACACGCTACATGCTGTAATGCTGCTACACGCCTATGAACACTTCACCATTTCTGCACAGTTCTCCGCTGTACTATCCTGTGCGCTTGGTGTTTAGCATCTTCGTGAGGATGCGGCTGCGTTCCTTTCTTCGCCGATTATGTGGAGACTCTCCTCGTTCAAACACTCTATCGCCCCACCTAATTTTCAACGCCGATCTATAGGAGCACACCTCAAACACTTCGATTCTCTTCTTTTTCGGTTTTCCCGCAGTCCTTGATTCGCTATCATATAACACTGTGCTCGAAACGTACATTCTCAAAAAATTCTTCCTCATATTAAGGCCAATGTTTGATACTAACAGACTTCCCTTGCCCAGGAATGCTCTCTTTGCCTGAGATTATCTGCTTTTTTTTATGTCATCCCTCCTCCGTCTGTCATGGGTTGTGGTTACAAGGCAGCAGATTTCCTTAGTTTGATCTGTTTCGTGGTCCCCAGTTTTCGTGTTTGTCGCCAGTCTCATTTCTACTGTTCTCATTAGCTTCTTTGGCTTACTCTCAATCCATATTTCGTACTCATTAGACTTGTTCTTTTAGTTCAACACATCCTGTAATTCTTCTTCACTTTCACTGAGCATAGCATTGTCACCAGCCAATCTCGAACATTTCTTTTATCTCCGTCATTGTTTCTTCTGCGTATAGATTGAACATAAGGAGCGAAAGGCTGCTACATTTAATATAGTCTTAGCACTTCGTTCTTGCTCTTCCATTCTGATTGTTCCCTCTTGGTTCTTGTACACATTGTATATTACCCGTCTTTTCCTGCGGCTTACTCCTATTCTACTGCTATATGTATCCATGCTGCTGCTGTTTGTCGCTTCGGTAATTTATTAGTAACGATATACAAGGATACATCAACCTTGTACAGAAATGTGTAGTCCAAAACTCATATAACAAGTTTTATTCCGAAAATTAAGTTAAGCCTTCGGTCAGAGCTGGACGAAAATACATATGACCTCCCTTTCACGTTTTGTATTGTTCAATAAATACCAACTACCTCAGATCAAACCCGCAACACTAACAACGACGTCATGCTGAGGCCGTGTCGAAACGAACATCAGTCAGATTAAGCGGTCCACCTGTTTTTACTATCCAAACCCGGAGAACGAATCCTGCTCATCACATGCGTATCATTTAAAAAGGCTCATAATGTGAATCAAAGAAGCACTCGCAATTGATTGCACTGAAAATTCTTTCGAGAAAAGAAGTTGTTAAACTTGTTCCTAAAAAACTACATCTCTGGTTACATTATCTAAATTTCCTGTCACAAATTATTAAGCATAGATCGTTATAAAGACTAGGTTATCGTTTAATTGTTATTTTCATGGCTATCACAGCAAGTGTATAACTTAGTGTTTTCAGGACCTTGGCTTCTTGCATTAATCATCAAAGTACTGTATTCGATGACAACATTTCTTAATCCACAGAGTGAAATGTTTAAAAAAATGTGTGTTCTTCCTTAATACTTACGAGATCGGGAAAGACTGAGAAAGATCCAAACTTTTCAGTGTGTTTTCCTTTGACCTTGTGGTCTTGTTCTCTGACTTGCCTCTGTCATTTTGCGGCGTCGGGTATTCCTATGAATAATTCAGTTACCAGGCACCATATCAGTCGGCAGGAAGCGTAAAAAGACTGTGTCTCGTACGGCTAGAAGCGTCGTGTGCTGCCAACCTCATTCAGCCCAACCAGGCGCAACATCATTACTGTTTCGCCCACTGCAGTGACCAGTGGAGCCACAACTTGATTTATTTCGTACATTCTGGACAAATAGAACAACTTCCACGTGTTAAGGAAAAAATAAAAGCAATTTTTTGTTGCTTATTTCAAATATTGTAGTTCTTCGACACATGTGTTTCAGGTGTTCATCAGTTTTCTTTTTGTTCTTATGACGCAAACAGCTCACCTTAGACACCTTTTCTTTAAATCCCGTCACTGTCGCAGATTAATAGTGACCAAGTTTGCTTTGCTGCCTTTTTTTTAGTTACTACTCTGTCTGCAAGTACCTAAGAAGGCAATTGCTACTCAGTTTATATTCGTCGTTCTGGAATTTAGAAATGTTTGTCCATGAGTGAGGAAACCGGGGATTATTGTAGGCTCGCGAGTAGTGACTAGTGCTGTTGGTAAAATATCGATAAATTGATATTTTTCCAAAATATATCGACATATATGAGCGAACCGTCCTTTGCTGGCATCCATATATCGATATTGAAGTTGCAACATCGAACGCCGATATTTTTATTCTCAGTTTGCAGTAAATATTTGAATTTTTTGTTTTTTTGTGTTTTTCTTTTTGCAGTTGTAATAGAAAATAATTTTACTTTTCCTGTGTGAAGAAGTGTTCCTACTTTTTGAACTTTCATCACGTCCACTGTGTGAAGCAAGATTAGGTAGCACAAAGAAGAAGTTCGAGCGCACTGTGGAGAGGTGGGGAGGGAGGTGTGAATAGAATAACAAGATATCCGATGTGAGGAAACAGCGCACCAGCTGCATTAAAAACCATTTTTAATACAACTACTGTGCTGTTTCATCACGTCGGTGTTCTTCAAAAACATTTGCTGAAAACGACGAACAAAAATCTAAATGACAACTTTGGTCTTTGCGTTGGCTGGACACATGAGAGGGGGAAATGCTGACGTAATCGACGCTTGGCGCTACTTACAGAAACTGCAACCTTTAACTTCACCGCGCAATTTTCACACTACAGCTGCTAGGTCGGTAGCGTTTGCAGAAATGAAGAAACAGGGGCGTCAACATGAATTGTTCCGGGCAAATCCGATACGTGATGAAACGGAGTGACGGACCCATCGCACACCTTTTGTTGTGGCACTTACATGCAGTTACCATTGTCTGCCAGGCGTGAAGATGCATTGTTTTCCTTTCATTTCTTGCTCTAAGAGGGATAAGTTGGCTGCTTGCTTGTTAATGTAGAGAATTAATAAATCAATATTTACATATACAGCTCTAAAAAAATGGCTCTGAGCACTATGGGACTCAACTGCTGAGGTCATTAGTCCCCTAGAACTTAGAACTAGTTAAACCTAACTAACCTAAGGACATCACACACATCCATGCCCGAGGCAGGATTCGAACCTGCGACCGTAGCGGTCTTGCGGTTCCAGACTGCAGCGCCTCTAACCGCACGGCCACTTCGGCCGGCTACAGCTCTAAAACTGGCAGTATATTTACAATGTGCAGCAGATATTTTTATAGATCAGTTCGTCGATATTTTCTTCCGTCGATACATCTATACTTTTTTCGATGCGTCGAGGATGAATAAATATAGATATATCGGACTCCCGATATTATTTGAAATCGACAGTCCTAGTAGTGACTCCCCCTGTTTATAGCTATTTAGTGCTTTCAGTCGGGAGAGGCATGGGCGGGAGTAGAACGGATCGTCTAGCATCTGGCGCAACCATCTCCTAAGGCTACAGGATACGTAGTGGGAATAGAGTGACGGCGTTTAGGCACGATTAGGGAAGCTAGGAGGGAGATGGATACTCTACGGAGGGAGGGATGGTGCAACAGGGGGAACGGTCAGCTGGCAGAAACTACGTTAGGAGGACAAAGCTCCGATAGTTTTATTTTGAATGCTAGCAATAGGCAATACGTTGTATGAGGGCTTAATTATTTAATGAAAATAATTTTTAAATTTTTAGTAGCTGTATGTCCGATTACGAAGTCTCGTAAACGGTTGGCCCTGACTAGTTTTAGTACGCAATCTGACTGCATAGAATAACAACAAAGAATGGAATGAAATTTTCCGTTAACACAATTAATTAAGTAAGTCCCCAGCAGCTATAAAACCAACGCAACAACAAAGCACAAGTGTAATTGTTCTGTGTGTGGATGTGTGATTCAACGTACACATCTAGCACGGTTCTTCTTCAATAAGACAATAAATTTTAAATACCATTTATACTGAAGTAATTAAAAAATATAAATACTATAATTGCGTAAGGAAACCAGAATTACACTCTAATACAAGAACACGAGCCAGATGCTTTGTTGACTGAACCTGTAATGACGCATTATCTAAGACACTGAAATAATGAAAAAACAGGGAATATTTTACCTTCATATATATTGACGAAAAGCACTCTGATCATTACAATATCTCCATTCGAACAACATCTGCTGTCTAGCCCATCAAACAACTGCATAAAACATGGAACAAGCACTCTCCACTACGACTTCTCGACGAGAACATTTCACTACGACATCTCAGCAAGCACTGCCTACTACGAGTTCTCGACAAGCACTGCCAGTGGAGGCGGCGGAATAATACTCTTTGGCGCAATCTCTGGCGCTGTGGCTCAGTGTAGCCACCTTTCATATGGCCCTCCTCCACGGGCCAGAATTTGATGGTATTTTTACCAGCATTGGTAGTGAAAATACCACCAAATTCGTCCACAAAAATACAGACAAAAATAAAAGATAATATTAATACGTAAATATCACATAATTAGATAAAATTTTGACTTTGCACTGACCTTTCAATAACCTAATATATAAATACAGTAAGCAATACAAATTCCTTCATACATGTGACTTTACATAATAGTTTACACAATACACAAAAAATCAGTTTATATAAATGTTCACATAAAATGCTTTGAATGATTAAAAAAAAACAAGTAGTTGATAGTTCCAGCAGTAGCACCCAGTAATGTTGAACAGGTGCAGACACCAACAAGTGACATTATCTCAGTAGAAGCAGTCCATTAGTGGCACCCAGTAATGTTGAGCAGGTGCAGACAGCAAGAAGTGACATTTCAGTAGAAGCAGTTCCAACAGTGGCACCCAGCAATGTTGAGCAGGTGCAGACACCAACAAGTGACATCATTAAGCAGAAACAGTTCCATTAGTGCCACCCAGCAATGTTGAGCAGGTGCAGACAGCAACAAGTGACTTCATTTCAGTGGAAACAGTTCCATTAGTGGCACCCAGCAATGTTGAACAGGTGCAAACAGTAAGAAGTAACATCATTTCAGCAGAAGTAGTTCCATTAGTGGCACCCAGCAATGTTGAGCAGCTGCAGACAGCAACAAGTGACATTATTTCAGTAGAAGCAGTTCCATCAGTGGCACCCAGCAATGTTGAACAGGTACACACAGCAACAAGTCACATTAATTCAGTAAAAACAGTCCATCAGTGGCACCCAGTAATGTTGAGCAGGTGCAGACACCAACAAGTGACATTATGTCAGTAGAAGCAGTTCATCAGTGGCACCTAGCAATGATGAGCAGGTCCAGACAGCAGTCCATAATATTCACTATCACTAATCACACTGTTCATCAGAGTTTATAAGCAGAAATTAAACATGTCCTAGTGGCACCAATCATGTAGAAAAAGTGCAAGTAACAGTCCATAATATTCACTATCCTAATCACACAGTTCATCAGCAGAAATTAATCATTTCTAAGTGGCACCCATTATGTTGAAAAAGTGCAGGTAACAGTCCATAATATTCACTATCACTAATCACACAGTTCATCAGCAGAAATTAAACATTTCTAAGTGTCACACATCAATGTTGAACAGGTGCAGGTGTGAACAACAGTTTGAATGCACACACAATTGCTTTTACAAAATTATTATCAATGCTCTTACACTAAACATACAAATTATAAGAAACACACGAATGATATCAGATAATTGTCATATTAACTACTACGAATACACAAATATCAGTAAACCTATAATATTTATGGGTGTCAGTGCAAGCCACAACAAGCAAGTAAAATAATATTTAGGAGATAAGTCGGTACCACCTATCTGGGATTAGGAAGGGAAAACACACAAAACACACTCACTCATCTTTCATCCACATTAAGTACTACTGTGTAATTGAATAGTGTTAACTGTGTAAATGCAATTCTGTCAAAGTTTGATGTTCATCATGTGTATCAAGTAGTAGTGGCAGGAATGTATAACAGTCAATAATAGTTAGTCAACGTCATAGTCATCATGTCAAGACCAATGTTTGCCAAGCCAGATCAAAATGTACGGTTGCTGTACAACTGTCAGTGAGCCAAGATATGCAATTACTTCCTCTCTCCAAAAAAAAAAAAAAAAAAAAAAAAAAAATGTGCTGCTTATTGATTTAACAAAGTGTGTGTAGACAATCTTCCTTCCACTTTAGTGTTCTAGTCTGCTATCTTCATCCTCCTTGTTCCATAAAACCAACAAAAAAAATATGCTCCTCACTTACTTTACCTCTTATCCACCAAAACTCCAATAATCATTAGCATCACATAATCTTAATACTTCAATAATACCTCTTACGTCGATACATATAAACCTTATCATCAATATCATTTACGTTACCTCTTGTCCACCAAAACTCCAATAATCATCAACTTCACATAATCTCAATACCTCAATAATACCTCTTAAATACGTCGATACATATAAACCTTAGCACCAATATCATTTCACTTCCATAACAACCCTTTCCTCTAGTCAGTCTCCTCGAACAAGTACAGATAAAATCCTAGTGCAAACTTCAGTTCATCATCCCATACAATCCGAAGACACAATGTCCACACACAACCTCTGTGTAGTCCACCTGAGCCAAATCTTCTACTCATTATGAATTATAAAATACATTTTGGTTACCTTGTCCATCATTAAACAAAAGAAATGCATACATGACCTCTAACAGCCTCTAGTTCGAATAACTCTCAGTAATTAAGTACGATTACGAAGTGTGAATAATCGTGATATTTCAGTGTGTGCACCACTCCAAGAATTATGGCAAACAGAAGCAAACATGTGGAGTATTTCTTGTGTCAAGTGTCACTAGCTATTTCAATTGCTCACGAAAAATGCAGTGTAATAAGTGTCAATGGTCTAACCCTAGCGTTGGTATGTCATGTCGTTAGCTTCCTTCCTAGTAACATAAATTTATACAGCTTTCATAAAACCTCCAGCTCATGCAACTTCTATGAAGTTTCTTGTACTAATGTCGTTCGTCGAATTATAGCAGTTCATTTTCTTATCTTAAAATATAAACCACTGAGCGTAAGCAAATCATGCAATAGCGAGTAAATATACCAGTGGAGAACAGAATGTCAACAAGTGGATGCAGCACAATTCTTACAACGAGGCTCTGCCAAGCGAACAATCTATAATTAATACAATAGTGTGACCTACACTCTATGTTCGTACACAGTACATCAGCATTTCTATATACCAAATTAAAGAGTAGTTACGACAACAAAACAGAAATGTGTAAATATGCAATCCATAAGCAAGGCAGCAAATATGTTATCTAACATAATAAACAGGTCATTAGCATCATATCAGCATAAGCAAATGTTCATATGTAATCTTAATAAGTAAACATGAAGGCGCAAGCAGATAAATCACAAAGTATAACTTACACACATAACCATAGTCAGCACAATTAATCAGGTGATAATTATAATTTAAATAAATAAGCACAGCAGGCACATAAAAAAAATAATGTGACATCAGTGAAAAAGCATAGCAGCCGAACGATGCATAATATACATAATTAACAATAATCAATCATTGTCAAATCAGTTAATGTACGCAAGCACGTCGCTTCACACGTAAATTCATAGAACATGAAATTTAGCACAAAGTCCGAATCACGTAATCGCGAGCAGCAAATTACGTCTAAAGTACGTACCTGAGTGGAAATATGTTACCTGAAAAATGAACTCAATTAATAGTTACCTTTTTAGTTTATTACTTTCTTCTTCGAAATGACATTCTTCCTGAAACTTTCTCGATAGCAATTCCTCTTAACGTTGGACACACACAGAATTTACCTGAAGTTCTTAAATATTTTATACAACCGTATCCTGAAAAATACTGAACGTTAATAACATAATTTATCAAGTCACTATAGCTTTATACTGAATTTAATCGGAGAAATTAGACTGTGTATTTGTTTACGGCTGTCAGTGCATTCGCACTGAGCGCTCGATCAGCTGTACGCGCGTGACGTAGGAAGTAATTGTTTGCGGTCAACGGCTGCCTTGTGCGGCGCGCAGACTTGACTGTTGCTTTGAATATGTGCCGCCGCCGTAACACGGCGCGGTATCCTTGCATTCTCCCTGTGTTTACATGTCGCTGTTAGTTTCTCAAAAGTATGTCATTCCACAAAAATTTTAGCGTTAGATATATGATGTATTCCCTAAGAGCGTCGAGATTTAAGAGTTTCTACTTCGACAGTGTTATCATGAATAATTCTGCGAACTCTATATGGACCGTTATAAAGCAGAAAAAATTTGCGACACAAGCCTTTTCCTTTGTGAGACAAACGATGAGACTTAATTAACACCTTCTGACCAACTGACAAGATTTTTAAACGACCAGGATATTTAGCTGATTTTTCTCTTCTAGCAGCCGCAGATGCAATATTTTGCAGAGCCAGGTTCACAACTTCAGAATGCCGCAGTTTCCGTGTAGGCGGAAAAGGAACGATTTCAGAAATGCGATTTGTCGGTGCTTTGTTTTTTAATATCAGTATAGGCGGTAAAGAAGTTGAGTCATTAGGAAGTTCATTCAGAATGTTTTGAAAAATATGAAGATACTGATCCCAAGTTCTGTGATTCTGATGACAATAAAGACGACACAATTTATTGATTTCCTTCATCCATCTCTCTGAAGCGTTAGATTGAGGGTGAAAAAGTGAAATGAAGATTGGTTTAATCTTACGACGCCGTAGAGTACGAAGCCAAATTTTAGAGCGAAACTGTGATCCATTATCTGATATAACCTTATCAACATGACCCACTTCTTTAAGAAAATGTTTGATGAAAGCATGAGATACTGAACGAGCTGTTGCTTTGCGTAAAGGTGTAAAACACACATATTTTGATGTCAATTCCACTGCTACTAAAATGTACGCAAAACCATTAGTAGAACGAACCACTGGACCGAACAAATCGACTGCAGCCATGTCCTTTAATTGCGCTGGAATGATAGGAAACAACACTGCTCTGTGAGAAATAGTTGGCGGCTTAGCCTTTTGACATAATTTGCATTTGGCAAGAACAGATCGAATACGTTTTTCCATATTACTGAAGTAGCAATTTTCTCGTAATTTATGAAAGCATTTTCTGGGACCAAAGTGTGCATATCTGAAATGCATGTACCAAATCAATTTATTGGCCCACTCATCAGGAATACCAACTAACCAAACAGAGTTGTCGACCGATTTTCGTTTAAAAAGAACTTTCCAGATAGTTCGCAAAAACGAGGTGTGGCCAAATTGTCCAATCTAACAAAGCGTCTAAGAAAATTACAGACACCAAGGAAACTACGAACATCACGTTTTGTGGTAGGAACAGCATAATTACGAATAGCCTCTAGTTTCTCTGGATCGGGAAGAATACCTTCTGTAGAAATAATGTGACCGAGAAATTTCACCTGAGAACGACCAAATTCAGATTTTTCGAAGTTCACTGTAATGCCAACTCTTGCAAAAATACGTAATAATGAATCCAAAATTTTGTTGTGCTCACTCCAAGAACGTTTAGCAGTAAGAATATCGTCAACATAAGAAGTAATATTGTCACGAAGATAAACAGGTAAAATTTCGTTTGAACTACGAATGAATGCTGATGAAGATACAGTAAGTACGAACGGTAATTTCCGAAATCACTTTTGGGTAAATAGTCATTTCCGGTTATTGTTTACTTACTCTCTAGATAGATTGATAGTTGAAGAGTTGTTTTGACAGATGCAAAGAATAGTAAAAGAGTAGGCAGCGGTGCAGAAAACTAAAAGGGAAATAGCACCACTACAGCTCGGGGCCCTATGACCGCTACGGCACATATTCACTTAGTGTAGTGAATCCCCTGAGGACTTTAATAGCCGCACATAATTTCCAGTTTGTGACTTAGTGGCCAATTTGGTGGAAGTGCGTACATAAATTGATCTAACCATGAACATGGATGTATGTCATTCTTAGAATTACGAAAGATCTTAAATTTCCGAACAGTCAAAAAGTGCTTATAGTCAAAGTTTTCGCCTCATGGCGACAAAGACCTACCGCGTCTGTCCCAGTCCGAATGTCGATTATTGTCAAGTTCGCGCGCCTGGCGCTCTCTTGTTGCATCCCGTAAATGAAACAAATTATTTTCTTCAAAGCCCTCTGCTATCTGTGATTCTAAATTTCTTCTGCTGTCTTTTCCTACGATTTCGCCTTTAATTTGTTTGACTTGCTTTCGTAATGCCTCAAATTCCCTTTTGACGCGTTCATTAAATTTTCCCTGATTTTCAAAACGCTTATTTATATTCTGGTACTCTTCGGTTTCTGCAAATGGCAATGGTGCTGTATCATCTGAATCTCTGTCCCCATTTAAACTAAGACTTGTCAATTTATCTGAAATCTCCTCAACTCTTTCTGATAAGTCACCTAATTGTTCTTTCTGTTTATTTACGTCTTCCGTAAGTGTCGCGACTCGGGTTTCAGTATTGAAACATTTGGTAGTTAACTGTTCATATTGTTGTGTTAGGTTATTTAATCTGTCATTTGGTACGGATTCCTCGATTCTCTCAAATATTTCTTCCTTATCGTGTGCACGTTGTAAATTTAACTCTGAAAATTTTTGTACTATCACGCGATCTCTTTCTTCCTGTTCTCTATCCTGTTCCTTTTGTCTAATCTCTACTGCAATTAATCTATTATTGTGAGAATTCAAAATCGGTTGTACTTCTTCTCTGACTTCTTTCTTTAATTCATCTTTCATATTTTTGAAACATGTCCCTCATTCATGAGTCTAACCGTGTTTCCATTGTTCCCATCTCAGTTTTAATTGACCCTATCTCTGTTTTTAATTCAGATCCTAACTGTGATCCAAGTGAGTCTAACCGTGTTTCCATTGTTCCCATCTCAGTTCTAATTGTTCCTATTTGTGAGTCTAACCGTGTTTCCATTGTTCCTATATCAGTTTTAATTTCAGATCGCAAAGTTCCCGTCTGTGATCCCAAACGTAATATAGCACCCATCAACTGCTCCATGTTAATTGATTCGAAATTCTTTTCACCCCTAACATTTCCCGCAAAACCAACTTCTTTCGTCATAGCTGTAAAGCTATCTGTGTTCGATACTATTTCAGAATCTTCTATCGTTAATCTCGTATTCTGTGAATTTTCTGATTGAGAAAGATTTTGAAATGGTTCCGGACTATTTTCCCGAGTTATTAAATTGTTTTCCACTTCATTATTCATCATACTGTTCTCCTGTGTTGGCGAGTTCGCCATGTCAACAATTTCGTCATTCTGACTATCCATCATTTTTGCTTTTTTCATCGATCGCGTAATCATTTACAAAACATACAAAACTCGTCACTGTACGGAAATTACACACAATTACTCTTTATCTCCAACAATACCATTCACACGAAATGTTTCCTTCAAACACGATTAATGAACAATTGAAATAATTGCACTAAATTGTCAAACCTGTAGACAAGACAACAAAAATTAAATTTTGCAAAATACCATTAGAAGAATGCCAATTACCAAATCTACACATGCAATATAGACTACAATTACTAAACTACAAATTACTACAACAATACTACTGTCTACTATTTTTACAATCAGAAGAATTCGAAGGGACGATCCGAAGCAGCGGTCGCCACGTGCATGGGGGCTTAATTAAATAAGGAATGCAAATAATTTTTATTTTTCGTCGCTGTATGTCCGATTACGAGGTCTCGTAAACGGTTGGCCCTAACTAGTTTTAGTACGCAATCTGACTGCATAGAATAACAACAAAGAATGGAATGCAATTTTCCGTTAACACAATTAATTAAGTAAGTCCCCAGCAGCTATAAAACCAACGCAACAACAAAGCACAAGTGTAATTGTTCTGTGTGTGGAAGTGTGATTCAACGTACACATCTAGCACGGTTCATCTTCAATAAGACAATAAATTTTAAATACCATTTATACTGAAGTAATTAAAAAATATAAATACTATAATTGCGTAAGGAAACCAGAATTACACTCTAATACAAGAACACGAGCCAGATGCTTTGTTGACTGAACCTGTAATGACGCATTATCTAAGACACTGAAATAATGAAAAAACAGGGAATATTTTACCTTCATATATATTGACGAAAAGCACTCTGATCATTACAATATCTCCATTCGAACAACATCTGCTGTCTAGCCCATCAAACAACTGCATAAAACATGGAACAAGCACTCTCCACTACGACTTCTCGACGAGAACATTTCACTACGACATCTCAGCAAGCACTGCCTACTACGAGTTCTCGACAAGCACTGCCAGTGGAGGCGGCGGAATAATACTCTTTGGCGCAATCTCTGGCGCTGTGGCTCAGTGTAGCCACCTTTCAACGTTTCGTCAACTGCAAGAGTATAGTGGAGAGCAGCCTATAGCAGCTGCGGCAGCACAAAAGGCGCTACAGACTTGCAAAGGTGTTACGGAAACTATGTTTGGTACAACTGGGAAGAAGAAAAAAATTCCTCTGGTAGATAGCAGTCGTCGGTTAGGTGTAGCTCGCTGGAGGTATTAGGTAGGAAGTACTGAGCCACTATCATACGTAAGGAGTCTCAGCGCTCCATAATATGAGAGAATGTAATGGCCGCATCCTAAATGGAATATAGCGATAGCAGTACTGTTATTAACATAAACAATTTAGTCTGGATTAAATAGTATTTTTGTTATCGTATGACGTATCAGACGTAACATGCTTGGCTACAAGCAGAATTAAAGCGTAAAGTGCTGCTTACGATACAGTATTTCACACTGACTTGTTATTCATTGCCCAGCATTTCACACCTGAAGGTCGTGCACATGGCACTGAAGCCGGTCATATGTTTATAAAAAAAACTTTGCGACCGAGACATTGTGATTGTCAGAGCGTCTGGGAAGAAAATGTGACAAGTATGGAAGAAAGCAGGTGATTTGAAAATATGCGGTAAAATGTTACGCTCTGTTGCCGTTGTAATGCCTGCAATGAGACTGGCGATAATACTTCGAACAGTTGCTTTAAGCTGTCAACGGTTGCTACAGGTGTGTCGAATATTACAAGGTACACTTCTCGTCATTCACTCCCTACGGCAAAACGCTCAACATGCAGACCTTCAGAATCTAACCAACTCACGGCAAAATTAGCACTTCGTAACACCACGTGTCGGACCGCACACGTGTGCGCCCGCCCTATCTTCAGACAAAGAAAGAAAATACAAAAATCAAGCAATCTAATTACAGATTCAGGACCCTCTGATAATGAACATCTCACTCGTGTACTCATTTCTTTGATATTAATTTTACTTCGAGTTCCTTTAATTTTCATTTGCGACTTAACCCTTTAATAAAAAATCCGAGAGAAAAGAAATATTACTGTAGTTATTCTCGAAACACTGTTGAACGTAAATCTGGAAACAGATTTCGGCTGTGGTCATTTTGATAGAAGTTTTTAATTTGCTGAAAATGGTGGCAACCGCTAAAAACCGTTGTGTGTTTGAAGCGGTTCGCTATTCATACACGTGGAGGCATAAGAATACGTTGCGTCCATCAGTTGGGGCTGACAATGTTAAGACATATATCGGCAAGAGGCGTGGTTCCAACCGTGCGGTAAGGTTCCGCCGTGACCTCCTCTTTGCCACATGTATCGGTGTCCTACAGTTCAGTAATTTGCCGCTGGCTTAAGAGATTTGCCTCCAACATTCTCCTTAAAGCACAGCAGTACTCTTCGTATAGCTCAAATAACTTTGCGTCGAGTTGTGCAGTTTCTGTGCACTCTAGCTAAGTTTTCTACTCATGTACTGTTCTTTACCAATGCTTAACGTTAATTAAGGCTATCCTCGTCTGAAAATTGTGAATCTATAACCCCTGAACGTAGATGAAAACCAGTCCTAAGCAAAGAAGGAAAAAGCTGGAACGTGGAAGGAGTATATACAGAGTTTATACAAGTGGGATGATGGCAATAATAAATAATAGAAGTAGATGATGATGTAGATGAAGATGAGATGAAAGATACCGCGAGAAAAATTTGAAAGAGCACTGAAAGAACTAAGTCGAAACAAAGCCCCGCGGGTAGATGACATTCTGTCAGAACTACTGATCTGATGTGTAAGACTTATGAGACAGGCGAAATACCCTCAAACAATAACAAGAACATAAGAATTACAGTTCGAAAGAAAGCAGGTGCTGACTGGTTGTAAAATACTAACACGAATTCTTTAAAGAAGAATGGAAAATCTGGTAGGAGCCGACCTTTGGGAACATCACTTTGGATTCCGGAGTAATTTAGCAACACGCGAAACAATAGTGACGCTACGACTTCTCCCAGAAGAAAGGTTAATGAAAAGTAAACCTACGTATTTAGCATTTGTAGACTTAGAGTAAGCTTTTGACACTTGACTGGAATCCTCTCTTTGAAATTCTGAACGTAGCGGGAGTAAAATAGCGGGAGCGAAAGGCTATCTACAGTTCGTATAGTAACCAGACGACAGTTATAAGAGCGAGGGGCATAAAAGGGAACAGTGCTTGAGAAGAAACTGAGACACGGTTGTGTCCTATCCCCCATTATTTATTTTATACGTCTTGTTCCGTAGGACCAAATTGAGGAGAATCTCCAAGGTCATGGAACGTGTCAGTACATGAAATTACAACATAAAATAACAGATAAAATAAAATGTTTATAAACCCAAAAAGACAAGCCGTAAGTTCATGTAAACGCAATAAGCAATAAACACAAGCATCAGCTTAATTTTTCAAGGAACTCCTCGACAGAACAGAAGGAGTGGCCCATGAGGAAACTCTCACCGCCGGCCGGGGTGGCCGAGCGGTTCTAGGCGCTACAGTCTGGAACCGCGCGACCGATACGGTCGCAGATTCGAATCCTGCCTCGGGCACGGATGTGTGTGGTGTCCTTAGGTTAGTTAAGTTTAAGTAGTTCTAAGTTCTAGGTGACTGATGACCTCAGAAGTTAAGTCCCATAGTGCTCAGAGCCATTTGAGCCATTTGAACTCTCACCACTTGTTGCCCGAGCCGCCCGCTTCTGAGCCAAAAGCATCCTTCGAGAATAGGAAGAGTTACCCTAAAATATAATACCATACGACATAAGCGAATGAAAATAAGCAAAAATTTCCCTCTCGAACTATCACTTACTTTAGATACCGTTCTAATAGTAGAAATGGCAGCATTAAGTCTTTGAACAAGATCGATATCGTTCTAATAGTAGAAATGGCAGCATTAAGTCTTTGAACAAGATTCCACGACAGTTTACTACCTATCAGAAGACCTACAAATCTGAACTGTTCAGTTTCACTGATCACATGCCCATTACGTGAAATTAAAACGTCCGGTTTTTTAAATTGTGTGTTAAAAACTGTAAAAACTGAGACTTATTGTGATTTAGCGATAGTTTATTTTCTACAGCCATGAATTTATGTCTTGAACTGCAGTATTTGGAACAGTGCCAACGTTGCACACAACATCCTTTACCATCAAACTAGTGTCATCAGCAAACTGAAATACTTTAGAATGACCTGTAATACTAGAGGCCATATCATTTATATAAATAAGGAACAGGAATGGCCCCAGCACTAACCTCTGGAGCAGGTCCCATTTAACTGTGCCCCACTCAGACCTCAGATCACAGCCGTTCTCAACAAAGTGGAGAATAACCTTTTGCTGTCTGTTGTTAAGGTAAGAGATGAACCAGTTGTGAGCTATTCCCCCCTATTCCATAATGGTCCATCTTCTGGAGCAATACCTTGTGATCAGCACGATCAATCATCTTAGGTAAATCAAATCAGATGCCTAGCCTTCGAAACACTTTTTTAGTACATCCAATTCCTCACAGAGAAAAGAGAATATAGCATTTTCAGTTGTTAAACCACTTTTAAATCCGAACTGTACATTTGATAGCTAATTATGTGAAAGAAAACGATCAATTGTCTTACATACACAGTATTTCCAATAACCTTAGCAAACACTGATGGCATAGAAATAGGTCTAAAATTATCTACATTATCCCTTTCTCCCTTTTCATTAAGCATCTTTACTACTGAGTACTTTAATCGGCCAGGAAACTGATCATTGTTAAAGGAAAAATTACAAATATGGCTAAGTACAGGGCTAATATGTGCAGCACAGTACTTCAACATGCTGCTAAACACTTCATCATATCAGTAGGAGTCCTTTCTCTTCAGTGATTTAATTATTGACCCAAATTCCCTCTTATCAGTATCACAGAGGAGTATTCCAGACATCAATCTCAGAAAGGCATTTTTCTAGTGAGTTACGTGGTTCCCTGTATAAACTAAGTTTTTGTTTAATTCACCAGCAATGCTGAAAAAATGATTGTTAAATACTGTACATATATCTGATTTATCAGTAACAGAAATATTTTTACTGACTTTATATGGTCGACCTTGTGCTGTTGACCAGACACTTCCTTCACAACTGACCACATGATTTCAATTTTATCCTGTGAATTAGCTATTCTATTTGCGTACCACATATTCTTTGCCTTCCTAATAATATTTTTAAACACCTTACAATACTGTTTGTATTAGGCTACTGTATTTCGATTGTGACAACTTCTAACATTTTGATATAACTCCCACTTTGTTCTACATGATATCCTTATCCCACTATCCTGCCACCCAGGCTGCCATTTGCTGCGAATAATCTGTTTAGAACGTTCTAATAGAAAGCACCTTTCAAAGAGCATAAGAAATGTGCTAAGGAAAACATTATATTTGTCATCTATTTTACTGACTCTATAAACATCCTGTCACTTTAGTTCCTTAACCAGATTAAAAAAACACAATATTGCCATTGGAATAGTTTTCCTACATAGTCGTAATTATATATTACATTTGCTTGAGTACAAAAACCATTTAGTGTTAAAATTTGTGCATCATGATATGAAAGGTCATTCATCCTATTACTAACAGAGTGCCCATCTAGTAATGAAGAATGAATAAAAATGTCCTTTGTGGGTGTGCTACCGTTCCCATGCACACACGTTGGAAAAAACACAGCCTGCAGCAGATCATATGAATTTAGAAGAGCTTCCAACATCTTTTTTCTTGGATAATCATATACAAAATTAATATTGAATAGACCTCATATAATTAATTTCTTGTACTTCCTATAAAGTGAACCATAAATTCCAACTTGAGCAGAAATGCTCTGAAGTCAAAGTTAAGGGACCTATAAATAACAACAATTAGAAGTTTGCTTTCACTAAATCAACTGCCTCTGCATAGCATTCAAATACCTGTTCAGTGCAATGCCATGATACATCTATGGGCTCAAATGGAATACTCTCTTTTTACGTACATGGCTAATCCCCCACTCCACAAAGAACTCCTTTAAAAACAGCCATCTAATCTGTACCTTGGTAAAAGAAGCCTCTGAATTATCAAATTACTTAAATGGTGCTGCGACATACCAATAGAGTCAAAATCTGTAAGCAGTTCACTAATCTTATCTCTAATACCTCTTATATTTTGATAAAATATGCTGATTCCTTCACTACTGGGATACCTGACTTTCTTTGAAGGTAACTCCTTTGTTAGAGGCACTCCATTTAAGCAGGTATACCTATTAGTTGACTTCATCCTATAGGAGGTGGAGCTGTCACACCAACTACTACAGGAATTTTTCCATGAATGACCCCACCACCACCAACTACACTGTCGCCTATAAGCTTTGCCAGCCTCCCCTTCCCAAACCCACTGAGGTGCAGGCCATACCTCGTGAAACCCGATCTATTGATAGACTCAGCTGACACCACTGCAATGTGAGCCGTGCCCTCTGCTATCAGCCCCTTCTCCAGCCCCATGTTAGCACGCCTCACAGCAGTATAAAGGTGAGGCCGATCATGACGCTGAAACAGTTGCACCAAGTGCACATTAGTGCCACCAGTGTGAGTAGCTATCTTTACCAGGTCGCCACCTACATCACACTACCTGTCCCTATCAAGACTATTCCCAGCTGCACCCACAATCATTACTAGAGCCTTTCTCGTAAAATTCCCACATAACTCCCCTACCTTAACAGTCACCTGAGCCAACCCTGCACTAGGCTTCACAATGCTGGTGACCTGGTACTCACTCCCCAACACTTCCTGCAACTGATGGCCGACACCTCTGCCATGCGAACTACCTAGCAGCAGAACCCTCTTTGTGTTAGAATTTGCAACTGGCTCCCTAACTGTTGAGGACTGCTGCATGTTTCCAACACCTACAGCTATAAGAGGCTCCTCTCCAATAAACTGACGGTAAAATGTAGTGGTTATATGCAAAGTACAACTGTCTGAATATCTCCTCCTCCTAACTTCCTTCTTACCAACTGCCACTTCCCATTCTCCAGCACCCATCACCCTCCTAATCCTATCTAGTTCCTCCTTTGAGTTTTGTAACTGCACCTGAAGGGCACAGATCTTACGCTCCTGCTCCTCTATCAACTTACTTCTGCTACAAATTCTACATTTCCAGGAGAGGATCTCGCTAGAATGCCCACTGGCTTCCCCACTGAATTCCTCTCAATGAAAATATCAAATCTCACACCGTAACCCACTATTCACAAACCTATGAGAAAACCCACACTTCTCACTCATGGTAAAATGTTAACAGCTGCTGAGAAAACTAAACATCTACATCACGTAAGTTCAGTTACTAACGCAGGACTAGATAAAGAACAACAGTGATCTCTAATTTCGTTCTCTACTAAGAAAGCAACTACTTTATTAATAGTAATACCAATATCATAAAAACTTCACACAATTTCTTACCTAAAACCAAAAATTCAAGCGACCACTGGAACACTGAACGAAATTAAACACAGTGCACAAAAGTTTTACTGAAATATTTCGTTGCAAACAATGAGAAATGTCAGCAGAAAACTGAAACGTCCTCTTAAAAAAATTAATGAATTACTGTGCTGATAAACCTCTTACGTCATTTGATTTTCAAACAACTGGGCAGAACTGAACGTACTCAGACATTTCTCTCTTTACTTATTCTGATCAACATTAAACTGACACACAATATTTTTAGCGCAACGCAATCTGACTTTCAATCATCCCTACAAAAGAGTAGCCTTGACTAGCAATAACCTATACCTTTCATGAATCACTGACCTCATAAAAACCTTCGTTACACGAACTACTGCAATACAGCGAGCGCCAGTACTGGCAGGTAAATAAAAGATTGTAACTACTGAAGGCACTAACTACTGATAGGCACAGTTAGCAAATGAAAGATTTTGATAGAGAACAAACAATCTATTTATCTGAGTAATATTCAAAAGTCATTATATATATATATATATATATATATATATATATATATATATATATCAGTTCATAATATACAGTATTACAAATTTACTCTTTCTGATGGACACACGTCCAGATCGTCCGCTCTCGAAACTCTGGCATCTCTCTCCCCACATCCAACACTGCTGGCGGCTCACCACCAACTGCGCAACGCTACACGTTGTTCACATCCAGCTGCCCAACACTACAATAGCGAATATTCCAACAATGCCAACCAGCCACAGACTGCACACAGCACAGCCAGTGATTTTCATACAGAGCGCTACGCGACGTTACCAACATAAAAACCTAAGCAGCCTACTTAAAAAACTACCGTACAAATTTAATAAATTACTTCAACGAGTGAACAACTCTATAAAACACAGTGGGCGAAAATTTATTAATCCGTTATTTCACGAGAAACAGCACGAGACACCGTTGAAAGCTACTAAAATTCATACCCAAATATCGGTGCACAAATAAGGCTATGTCAGAACTTCAGAACCGCTACACCTGTAACATCACACCGCGAAATGCAAACACACTGCTAATTGGATAAACGAATGAAATCTACTCAATGTAATATTCGACTACAGTGCACAAACAATTTTGTCAATACTTAGCTTTAGAAGCGCTGCAGCTGCAACCTCACACCGCCAAATGTAAACACACTGCTGAGACTTCGACGAACGGCATAGGCACATTCACGAATAACAGACCATTCCATTCAATAACACAAAAGAAGATTGATATGAACGAAAATCCACTAATAAGTTCCTTAAACAGCAAACGTTAACACCAATAATCTTTAAAATAAGTATCTGACGTCTAAAACTTCCTAAAATATTGGCGAGCGATTTGAACAACTGGACGCACATGTGACATCACACCAAAGATGTTATTCAGTGTGTACATTGAGCAAAGAGTAAAGGAAACAAAAGATAAATTTGGGGTAGGAAGTTCGGGGAGAAGTAATAAAAACTTCGAGGTTTGTCAATGACATTGTTGTAATTCGATCAGAGTTGGTAAAGGACTTGGAAGAGCGTTTGAACGGAATGAACAGTGTCTTGAAAGGAATGTATATAATGAACATCAACAAAAGCAAGACAATGATAATGGAGTATATTCGAATTAAGTCAGGTGATGCTCAGGAACTTAGATTAGAAAACGAGATCCTTAGAAGTAATAGATGAGTTTCGTTCGTTGTGCAGCAAAATAACTGATGATTGATGAAGTGAAGGAAGTAGAGAGGATATAAAGTGTAGAGTGGCAATGTCAAGAAAAAGAAATGTGAAGAAAAGAAATTTGGTAACAACTAATGCAGATGGGAGCGTTAGGGAGTCCTTTCTTAAAGTATTTGTATGGAGTGTAGCCATGTATGGATGTAAAACACGGATGATAAACAGTTTGGACATGAAGAGAATAGGCGCTTTGGAAATGTGGTGCCACAGAATTATCCTGAGGATTAGATGGGTCGATCACATAACTAATGGGGAGGTATTGAACAAAATTGGGGAAATGGGAAATTTATGGTACAACATGACTAGAAGAAGGGATCGGTTGGTAGGACACATTATGAGGCAACAAGGGATCACCAGTTTAGTACTGGAGGGAAGCGTGGGGGGTAAAAATCGTAGAGGGAGACCAAGAGATGAATACCATAAGCAGATTCAGAAGAATGTAGGTTGCAGCAATTATTCGGAGATGAAGAAACTCGTACAGGATAGAGTAGCAAGGAGACCTGCAACAAACCAGTCTGCGGATTTAAGACCACAACAACAACCCCTTAATAAATCAGTTTTTTCTCTTAAACCTTTCTTTCTTTTTATTTTATATCTTTTTCATTTATTTGTTTTTTAACCTTTTCCTCCAGTCTTACTCAGTCTCCATGCTAAACAAGGACCTCCTCTTTACGACCTCTGAAAACTAGGGCGAGATGCTTTTGGTATAGCCGACTGGGATGGGTGTGTTTTTAACAGCACCGACGGTGACCGTCACAGTCTGACCAGACTTCTGCTGAACAACATAATCCAGTGCCAATGGATTCTGGAGAACAACTGTACAGAGAGCGTACAGCTGGGCTCCTTGGCCGACAAACTTAACACTGTAGTCTGTGGGTAGTTGGTCTGTAAGTCATCCGTCTCTCAATGTCTTTGTCCATCTTGTCGGCTGTAGAAAATAAAATCGCTGTTGGTCCATTAATTAATGGAGGAATGTGCACATTTCATAGATGATTCATCTCCACACTACTCACTGATTCTCGTGGTGTGCATGTTCGGAAAAAAAAACTGGTAGCTGAAACTGTCACAAGAACATTTTAAAAGAGACCAGTTTTGTGGTGACGGGATGTTAGTGTAGGCGGTATGGATGTGGATACGGAGCTCCACATCTTCATAGATCCCCAGAGGAATACTGTGAACATGCTGAGGGCGAGGATGGGGTTCTACAACAACACGTGTAACTTTTTTAGCGGACCAGTTGATCCAGAGCTGTTCATGAGCGATAATATTCGGCAGCTTTGAGGTGCTCCTGTCGAAGAATTTCTAACATGTGTTGGGACTAGAAAGGTTTTCTGGTTTGTATCCTATGACATATATCTGAAATGTATAAAGTCTGTCGGAGGCCACAAGGGACTCGTCGACACTTCCATCTCGTTCTTCGTCAGGATGGCATCAATTGCTTATAGAGGTCTTGAACCGCCCCATAGAGAGCATATCATTTCACAGTCAACTAAGGCATGGCAAGTAAGAGTAACCATATCTCTGAGTAACTACTTTGTAGTTGTGGAACACAGTGCCCGCTTTGTAGTGGTACAGATTTTTGTTGTGTACTACTGCATAACTGGTCGTCTGGATGATATGAGGGCTATTCAGAAAGTAGGGAACGTTTCTGTCTGACGCCGCTAGGCGCTCGCCGATCGCGTGTATTTTGGTGTGTGCGTGCCCGGCAGCTCAGTCGGCATCCATCCGTGGCAGCGGGAACGTCTCTGCGCGTCTGGTTTTTTCGATATTCGAATTTGAAATGTGTGCTGCAACCGAAAATCCCGCCAGTTGTGCGGTGCGGCCTGTGACACGGTTTTTGTTGGCAAAAAACCTAAAACCTATAGAAAGTTATCGTGAACTGTTCGAAGTGTACGGAACAATGCAACGAGTGAATGTTCCGTCCGGAAATGGTGCATTCGGTTTAGAAATGGCTGAACCAACGGTCATGTTGAAGAGTGGACGCCCGAGCATTGTCACTGACGACCTTGTCGCTAAAGCTGATGAAACGATTCGTGAAACGGTCGCTTCACAATAACGGAGCTTTCGCTCTCTTTCCACAAGTTTCACGGACTTTGTTGTTTGAAATTGTCACTCAAAAGCTAGGTTACCACAAATTTTGTGCACGATGGGTCCCAAAATGCTTACAGAGCACCATAAGAAACAGCGAATGGGGGCAACGTTGACATTTCTGGAGGCCTACCGCAAACATCGTGATTCATTACTGGATCGAATAGTAACCGGTGATGATACTTGGGTGAAACACGTCAATTGCGGAACAAAATTACAGTCCATGGAGTGGGGGCACACAAGGTCCCCCCCAAAACCAAGAAAACGTTTGCAAACCTTGTCAGCAAGGAAGTTGATGGCGACAATGTTTTGGGATAGGCGAGGTGTGCTTCTTATTGATTTTCTCCAACTTGGAGCAACCATAAATTCTGCCCAGTACTGTCAAACTTTGCAAAGCCTTAGAAGAGCAATTCAAAACAAACGCCGAGGAAAGCTGACGTCCAAAATACTGTTTATGCACGACAATGCCCGACATCAAATGGGAAATTTTTCCTCATCCGCCCTACAACCCCCAATCTTGCACCAAGCGACTTCCACTTGTTTCCCGAGATGAAGAACTGGCTTGCAACGCAGCGCTTTGATGACAACGCAGAAATCCAGGTGGGCGTGACTCACTGGCTGAAGTCTCAGGCGGCAGAATTTTACGACGAAGTTCTTTCAAAGCTTGTCCATGATAAGTGTCTCAATGTGTTTGTTGATTATGTGGAAAAGTAGTATGTCAGTCGCTCTTTCAGATGTATATAATAAAATGTATTTCTTGTACTTCTTTTTTTTAATGCCAAAACGTTTCCTACTTTCTGAATAGCCCTCGTATATGGTACAGTACCTCACACGTTGTATTGTCCGGTAATCTTCACGATTTTTTTCGCAGTGATAATTGTTTAAAGTAAAACGACAGAGCATTTTCTGTGTATTTTCCTTTGTTGCAGACACCATGCGAGCGCTGACGCCCGTTCTTCCCGCGACTAGGAAAATTCACGTCGCCTCATACAGCTTCCACATTTCCCGCGACGATATGAAAGCCGAAACCGCGCAAAACATCCTGCGGCGATCACTTGTAGAACGAAAAAAACTAAGTGAAGTATTTATGAACGACTTGAGAGGCACCCACATGCCTTGCTCATACTGTGGCATCAAGCAGTCAGGCCTGCAAGATGAGTGGTCTGCCAAGCGAGTGGATTCATTCTTATTTATCGAGTAACATGAACACTAGTACTCACACTTAAGTTACAAGTTATCCTCCTATATGATTAATACGCAACGGAAACACGCATCTGACTATCAGTAATTTACAGAACTCTGACTGTACACTACGCACTGGCAATACCACATTTTCTTTCTTTTTTTATTTATCGGCTTTTGTCAACACGTGGCCACCGCACTGAATATGAATGGCGCACACATTATAAATTCGGGACATTATGGCAACATACAATTCGAAGGAAAAGTCCACCAATCTTTTTCTTTTCACACTCTTATTTATTCCGATAAATTCTATAACCTAAACACACAAATTCTATAACCTACAACAATAACACATGAGAAATTCCGCCCAGTGAGCATGGCTTTACATTGGTGATTCTCTACCTTACGGTCTCGTAATTATTTAACGGTACAGTGCACTTTCTGGATAGGATGGTGGATCTTTTATTATATCTCACACTTCGACTCTCACAATCATCATCACGAAACTTTCCTCCAGATCGTGCGATACAGAAGGAACAAGCATAACCCACTAATCTTTTGAAACTACCTTGCTACTCTCCCATGCAAACCACACATACCCAAATTACATGACATACATCTCACTGCAATAAGAAATATAAAACACTAAATAGTCACAACACTATCACTTTCAGCTTTCCCACTTCAATTAATATTTATCCCAGTTTCACACGACACTGCCCCACTTCGTAATTCTACTTTCCTACTACGAACTCTGGAGATATTTGCACGTCTTCCTGTGCAATGCAAGCCAAGTGGCGTTGCTAGATAGACGGCCGACTCACCTTGCTTCTCTCTCAGAGTTTGAATCTAGCGTCACAGGAATTATATCATGCAAAGTAATATTAAGAACGTATTCATCACACACGCGAGTCCTCAACTGATACCATGGATGAGTACTTCTATCTTTTGTCTCATACACAGTTTGAGACTCACACAGTACTCACCATGTGGAAGCACTCGTCTCTAATTTCAAGTCCTGCACACGCCATTTCTTAAATATTTCAACTTATGGTACACACGCTATTTCTTAAATATTTCAACTTATTGTACACACGCTAGTAATTCAGCTTAACTTAAGCACACGGAAGTATTTCAACTTGTTGCTACACGTGGTTTGATTGTGACCGTTGGTCACTTCCGAAGATTACTACGATCCCATTAATATTACCTGCCTGACATTTAATTCTCCCCACAAAAGTTCCTGAAATAGAGAAATTAATATTTCAAACTACTCTTAAATATTCCACATGCATACCATGTCTCCACTCTTTCGTCATTACGGAGCACAACTAAAACAGGTCTTAACAGCACAAGATCCAGCGGCAGAGTGTCGAAACATGGCCGTTCTCTAGGTCCTCTCGCACCTGTGTCGAGGTGGGGGAAGCACCTTGCTATCGTATTGGTCAGCCACATTTCAGGCGCTCAAAGCTCAGGCAAATTTCATCTCTTTGGTCCCACCAAAGGTGGCCAAAGGATCGACTCAAAGATGATCATATATTCGCATTCACTACCTGCGGTTAGCAGACGACCATACATTCATTCATTTCACAGATCTCACCAAACTGGATGTAGGAATTTACTTTGTGGGAATGCACATGTGATCAATTAAATAAATAA
This sequence comes from Schistocerca serialis cubense, assembly GCF_023864345.2. Lineage (NCBI taxonomy): Eukaryota > Metazoa > Arthropoda > Insecta > Orthoptera > Acrididae > Schistocerca > Schistocerca serialis. The sequence goes on along the minus strand of NC_064642.1, from coordinate 759,356,963 downwards.
ATTGTCATTCTTTCCCACACTGGTATCCGGCTTCGCTGTATTAATTGAAATTGAGTTATTTAAAAAAAATGTGTTGTTCTGACAAAAGTAATGAAGTATGTTGTACCTATTTTCAATGTCGGGCGATACTGTACCCTTTCAGACTAAACAATAATGTTGTAATCAGTTATTACGATCGCAATCAGGTCAGCAATGTTGTCACATTACTTCAAATTTTAAAATGTGACATGACATTATATTCTGTATTGTGAAAAAACCAACTTAAAGTATTTGTAAAGATGAGAAATAAACCTTGTGTTATCAATATTTCCTGAAATCTGCACTAACAGAAAAATATCACAACACCAAAAATCAATTAATGTAGAGTAATGAAATTTCGTTAATATACCTGTCTAGGTAACAGATTTTAGTTATTATCTGTATTACAGGTCTCGTTGAAACTCAGTGAGGTGTTGATAATGGGGTCTTTGTCGTCTTAAAGGCATTCTTCCCCAACACCTGCTCACCGAGTCCTGTCTCAAAGATAATTAACACTTTCGAGCATTACAGCATCCTCACTCTTTGGCTCGAAATTTGAATAGACGTCTTGTTTCAGATGAAAAAAACGTCTGCCAACTATCGTTTATGTCACCTAGCTTCTTTCTGGTGTTGCGATTTTTTTCCCATCAGTGAGCCATGCTGCGGCTCACGTTGATGCTTCTGTAGGTTTCCGTCCTCCGTTTGAGGCCCTATCTTTGGGGTGATGTCGTTGTTCTTCCGGGTCGTGTGAGTGAGCAGTTCGGTTGGGGACTCCAGAGAAGCCAAAGGGGCAGTGTGAGAACACGCCGGGACCGCTGGAGGCACGCATGCAGTGCTGGATGGAAGGGCTGAGGTCGCGAGGGTACACGACCTAGTCGTCAACCGGATCCAACAAGCTTTAAGTTGAGTGGATTTTAATCCTAGCAGTGAAACCTCCACCAATGTGAGATTTCGCGATTCTCCAGTGACTTGGGTTCGTTCAAAAATGGCTCTGAGCACTATGGGACTTAACATCTGTGGTCATCAGTCCCCTAGAACTTAGAACTACTTAAACCTAAGGATATCACACACATCCATGCCCGAGGCAGGATTCGAACCTGCGACCGTAGCAGCCGCGCGGTTCCGGACTGCGCGCCTAGAACCGCTAGACCACCACGACCGGCGACTTGTGTTCGTGTTGCTGCTCGCAGTGTCACCGAGACGAAGAGCAGCGAATGGAGTGTTTGGGGAAGGCGGATGTAATTAGCTTTCCTCGACTTCTTGTTACTAATTGCTGCATTCTATGTGTTACAATTTGTTAAGTTCAACCAGCGGTATCTGTCCTCCCTGGTGGCCGCTAACGCCCCAGTGGCCTGCCCTGGAGGTTAGTGTACATATGTAACGGCAGTGTATGTTTCCTCACCTTGCCGCTGCTGTCCGGTAAAGCGGTTAGTTTTGACAGTTTCCTTGATTTGTAGGTCGGTTGGTGTTTCTTCCACTCAGGTAGTAATGGTTCCTTTCTCCTTTCGGACGCTCTAAACGTACCATTCTGAGGATGTAGTGCTGACCACCGGTTCCGGCTTTGGAGTGGTGTTCCATCGCCGCATTGGTTATCAGGCGCCAGGTAGCTTCAGCAGATTAACATTAGTCATTCGTTAGACTGCCAGTAGTCTGAGTTACCATCTTGTGAAGCGAAGGAAACTCTTGGCTGCCTTTCTCATCACCCACGAAAGTGATTTTGACCTGACCTACTCAGAGATCGAGTCCTGGAGCACTGTCTGTGACTAGCCCTTGTGTTTCATTATTATGTTATTATTTTATTGTTGTATTACCAAGTTACTGTCATTTCTCACCTGCGTGGTGATCAGTTACTTGTCCTTTGAATTAACCTTGTTATTATATTTGCTGCTTTATTGAATGTGTCTAATTTTTTAAATATAATTGCCATTTTTAGCGTTACAGCAAGTTTAAATGGTTGTGTTACCAAGTTTACTATCATTTTGTCTCACCTGTTTGGTGATCAGTTGCCTGTCTTTTAAATTAGCTTTTGCTATTGCCTTGCTATTTGACAGTATGCTTGTTAATTTTTTTAATAATTGCCACTCTTGGCGTTAAAGGCCTTCAGCTGTGACTGTCGCTACTTGTCTTAAAAATCTGATGTGGCAACTGTATTTTAGCAGCTAACCTTTAAGACACTGCTGATTTGTTTTCAATATTTTAATAACTGCAGTTTGTAAATTGCAGCAAGTTTAATCAATTCTTAACTTATTGCCATTAAGGCCTTCAGCCGTCAAACAATTCTTAAATTATTGCCATTATTTTAATTTGTTGTTGATTTTAAATAAATTGTGTGTGATTAAAAGAAAAGCTAACCAATAGTATCTAATTACGATCCCGTTCACAATCGTAAACGAATCCTGGCTTCCTTGACCACCAGGTCTCAATCAGTGTATATGAAAAATTTTGTTTTCGAACGTATCTTTATGAAACATCTATCATTCGAATCTATACACCTAAGAAAAAGTATTCACATTGTGATGAATACGAAAAATAATAAGTTACATCTTCGGCTTATTTTAGACTGTCGAGGTATCTCTCATGGAAAGGCGTGGCGAAATATTAATTGAATGTCAATGAAAGTTATTGTAGTCCCATTGACTGAAAATAAATTCAAAGTACGTTAAGGTGGAAACCATTTGATTTCATTTTTGAGCAATAGCGAACAAACTACAGATTCGTTGAATTTAGCGGGCGCAATATTCAAGTATTATGATTGGTTGCCTAACCAGAAACAACAGCTAATTTACGACGACGCCAGACAGACATTTTAAAAAGTATCTATCTTTTTCATCCGATTGTATTTAAAGGATTCTAACCTGCAAACTATTAAATATCTGAAGAAGTGGTAGTGTACACGTAGCAGTTCACGGTCAAAATAAAAATTCAAATGGTTCAAATGGCTCTGAGCACTATGGGACTTAACATCTATGGTCATCAGTCCCCTATAACTTAGAACTACATAAACCTAACTAACCTAAGGACATCACACACATCCATGCCCGAGGCAGGATTCGAACCTGCGACCGTAGCAGTCGCGCGGCTCCGGACTGAGCGCCTAGAACCGCTAGACCACCGAGGCCGGCAATAAAAATTCAGATAAATTCATTCAGCAAGACGTCATTTTCGTAACACGTAATAACACAACATGTTTCGTCGTTTTCTGAGTCTCCTACAGTGTGACAATTATTTGTAGCTTTTTTTTCATGTTTCTTCTCCTTATTGTTTGGCGTGATTGTATATCGAGTCCTGAAGTATCGACAGTCGTGCAGCAACATGTCGTTAAACTTATCCAGCAGTAAACAAACAGTCATTGTCTGCCGACCATGCTTTATGAATTATCGCTGTTGCGTCGTCCTTTGAGTGCGCTGGGCGAAATATTTGGTGGGCAGCGCTTATGAGTTGCAGACGCGTCGAGGGATAATGTTTTGCGATACCAAGAACAGAATTGTGGCTCTCTCCAGATTGTACTGTTTGACCACTCGCGTTACCTTTATATTCTTCCTGAACTTTTATGATGCCGTGCAGATGATTACGATGGAGTCTAGTTGAGCACTGGTAAGACGCGGGAAGACGATGGCACAGATCCCCCTTCCGCCATCCGTGATTTTCGAAAATAATTCAGAGTGATGCTAGGATGACCCCTTTGGAGGGACACTTCCTGTTTCCTTTCTCAATTCCCGCATGTGTTCCATGTCTAACGACCTCTCTATCAACGGGTCGTTAAACCCTACTTCTTCTTCAGTACGTTCTGTGTTGTTCCGAATCAACGTGTAGCTTCCAATGTTTGTAATTCCAACAAAAGCAAAACATTTCGTGATACGTAACTAATTGCTGTGAATTACAATCTTCGTTGTCGATATCATAATCCGCTTCTTCAGGAATTCATTATTGGTATGATTAATAGTTTAAAGAAATTTACTAGCTATGATTGGCCGGTTGGAGAAAGGTTATAGAGAAATGGAGATCGCGATATGATTTCAGAATCCATTATCGAAGCGAAGTTAATGCCAACCAGATGCCGGCTGGAAACAGTATATAAACATGTCCGAAGTCGGTGACATGCGGTCTCATGAGCTATTCCTCCCAAAACCAGGCAGATTAGCAGGCAACAGGACACTCTCCTCCTGAACTAGTATAATGGCCTCCAGGTAATAACCCCGAGACCTCGCAGCAGTTTGTCGACTCATGTCTCAGTCTACGACAGATTATTTTAAAGGGAACATGTTCTCCAAAGCTCTTGCACTTTCAGTAAGCAGAATGGGAGGGAAAATGTTAATTCTGAAAGGTAACACCTCCGGTTTCAAAAACTATTGGAAAGTGGAGTAGCGCCATGAATGTGCAGCAGTAAGCGTTGCAAATGCTTTATTAAAACTGTTTCTATTGAGGAGCTGTATGTTGTGGAGATTCAAGAAGACCATAATTACGCGCAAATACCTCGTGACAGACCTCAGAAGCAAAAAATAAATTGTAATCGGAAGAGAAAAGCCACAGAAGATATTTGTGAGAGAGCATCAAAGCTAATTTACAATCACTTAAAAGCAGAAGGTACCCAAGAAATAATACAGACGTCGATAGCTTTTGTAAATCTAATTACAAAGTTAGGCAGTAAATTCTGCCGAAACTGCCGACGAGTATGAAGAGGTTCGTAATGTTACCTACAAACTGAATGTGGAAACTGCAGATGGGACGAATTCCTTGCTAGAAAATAATGTCGAGAAAAAAGTGTTTTGCGTATCTGAAAAACTTAAACTATTTATTCACTGTGACACAATATACGAGGGCCGTTCAGAAAGTAACCTCCAGTTGATTTTAAAAAATACGCCAAGTTCAATAAAAATATTTTAATATATACATCTTACAACTACATCTTTGCACTATTTTTCTACATAGTCTCCATAGCGATTGAGGCGCTTATCGTATCTCTTCACAAGCTTTGAAATTCCTTCTGCATAAAAATCACCCGCTTGTGCCTGGAGCCAGCCTGTGACCGCATCTTTGAGCTCTTCGTCGTCATCAAACCGCTGTGACCCGAGCCATTTCTTCAAATGCATGAAGAGGTGATAATCACTTGGCGCCAGGTCTGGGCTGTAAGGTGGATGGTTGATAACGTCCCACTTGAAGGACTCAAGAAGGGCCGTTGTTCTGCGAGCAGAGTGAGGACGGGCGCTATCGTGCAAAAAAACGATACCGGAAGTCAGCATACCACGGCGTTTTTTCTGTATAGCCCGTCGTAACTTTTTTATTGTTTCACAGTACACGTCTTGATTAATGGTCGTACCACGTTCCATGAATTCAACCAACAACACCTCTTTGGCATCCCAAAACACCGTTGCGATCAGTTTTCTGGCAGAAAAATCTTGCGAGGCTTTTCTTGGTTTGGTAGGCGAATTTGAATGTGCCCACATCTTTGATTGTTCTTTTGTCTCAGGGTTCACGTACTTAATCCAGGTTTCGTCACCGGTCACGATTCTGTTTAACAATGGTTCTCCTTCGTCCTCATAACGTGACAGAAAGTCTAATGCAGAGGCCATTCTTTGAGTTTTGTGGTGGTCGGTAAGAATTTTGGGCACCCATCGTGCACAGAACTTACGGTAACCCAATCTTGCTGTCACTATCTCGTACAAGAGAGTCTTAGAAATCTGTGGAAAACCAGTAGACAACTCCGACATTGAGAAACGTCGATTTTCACGAACTTTTGCATCAACTGTCTGAACGAGTTCGTCAGTCACCAATGATGCTCTACCACTCCTCTCTTCATCATGAACGTTTTCTCGTCCACTTTTAAATAAACGTACCCATTCACGGACAACTCCTTCACTCATAACTCTTGGTCCGTACACGGCACAAAGCTCACGATGAATAGCTGCTGCAGAATATCCTTTGGCTGTAAAAAACCTTATGACAGCACGCATTTCACATTTCGCGGGGTTTTCTATTGCAGCACACATTTCAAACTGCCACAAAAACTAAACTAGCGCGGGAACGACGTTCACTCGACCACGGCTTGATGCCGACTGACCTGTTGAGTGCGTGAACGCACAGATGGCGTCGCTACTCCCCCCACAACCCGCACTGTGACCAATCGGAGGTTACTTTCTGAACCGCCCTCGTATATTGATGGGACATTCAAGTGTTGCACAAACTTTATTTGTCAGCTGGTTACAATACTCAGGCTAGTTAACGGATATTATATTCCAGTGGATTTCCTTCATTGAATGGCAAGAAAACTTCGCCGTATCAGTATGTCTTTCATAACAGTTGTCGATAAATGTAATGATCTAGGACTGAAATTTTCATAATGAACGATGTTTTCAGACTTTGAAGGCAGCATAAAGAAAGCTGGAATTGAAGCCTCGACTGGTATAGGAATCCAAGGACGCAAATTTCATTTAAACCCGAGCCGGCGGCGAAAAATACGAACACTGGGACTTGCACATGTCTATTAACCAAGAAATGAAATTGGGAGGTATCTGTCTTACATAGCTGGTTTGCCACTTCTAGATCCTGTTATGGTTGGTGACTGTTTTGTTGAGGATTTCAAGTTAGCGATGCCTGCAACGAAAAACTGCAAACGTTTTGGGATTACTTACTGGAAAATTATGTAGAAGAAAAAGCACTCTTTTCGCCATCTATGTGAGCGGAACTAAGCTATAGGAGAAAGTGAACCACCAATGCTTGTAAAAGTTTTCACAACAAATGTTCTACTCCTACGGTCCAGTTATTCACAAGATTTCTTATGAAGCAAATTCAGCTTGACACTAAAATCGCGATAAATTCATCAGCAACAAAGGAAAATGAAAGGATCTGCCCAGACTTGAATTTCATAGTACAGCAAGGGGCAAATTTCAAAGCTGGCACAATACGAGATTACAGTACGTGAAATCTGTTTCCTACGCAATGAAAACAGGAATTACGCAGTTTAATAAAAGAGAATATTCTGATTTTATGTGTATCTGTATATACATACACTCCTGGAAATTGAAATAAGAACACCGTGAATTCATTGTCCCAGGAAGGGGAAACTTTATTGACACATTCCTGGGGTCAGATACATCACATGATCACACTGACAGAACCACAGGCACATAGACACAGGCAACAGAGCATGCACAATGTCGGCACTAGTACAGTGTATATCCACCTTTCGCAGCAATGCAGGCTGCTATTCTCCCATGGAGACGATCGTAGAGATGCTGGATGTAGTCCTGTGGAACGGCTTGCCATGCCATTTCCACCTGGCGCCTCAGTTGGACCAGCGTTCGTGCTGGACGTGCAGACCGCGTGAGACGACGCTTCATCCAGTCCCAAACATGCTCAATGGGGGACAGATCCGGAGATCTTGCTGGCCAGGGTAGTTGACTTACACCTTCTAGAGCACGTTGGGTGGCACGGGATACATGCGGACGTGCATTGTCCTGTTGGAACAGCAAGTTCCCTTGCCGGTCTAGGAATGGTAGAACGATGGGTTCGCTGACGGTTTGGATGTACCGTGCACTATTCAGTGTCCCCTCGACGATCACCAGTGGTGTACGGCCAGTGTAGGAGATCGCTCCCCACACCATGATGCCGGGTGTTGGCCCTGTGTGCCTCGGTCGTATGCAGTCCTGATTGAGGCGCTCACCTGCACAGCGCCAAACACGCATACGACCATCATTGGCACCAAGGCAGAAGCGACTCTCATCGCTGAAGACGACACGTCTCCATTCGTCCCTCCATACACGCCTGCCGCGACACCACTGGAGGCGGGCTGCACGATGTTGGGGCGTGAGCGGAAGACGGCCTAACGGTGTGCGGGACCGTAGCCCAGCTTCATGGAGACGGTTGCGAATGGTCCTCGCCGATACCCCAGGAGCAACAGTGTTCCTAATTTGCTGGGAAGTGGCGGTGCGGCCCCCTACGGCACTGCGTAGGATCCTACGGTCTTGGCGTGCATCCGTGCGTCGCTGCGGTCCGGTCCCAGGTCGACGGGCACGTGCACCTTCCGCCGACCACTGGCGACAACATCGATGTACTGTGGAGACCTCACGCCCCACGTGTTGAGCAATTCGACGGTACGTCCACCCGGCCTCCCACCTGCCCACTATACGCCCTCGCTCAAAGTCCGTCAACTGCACATACGGTTCACGTCCACGCTGTCGCGGCATGCTACCAGTGTTAAAGACTGCGATGGAGCTCCGTATGCCACGGCAAACTGGCTGACACTGACGGCGGCGGTGCACAAATGCTGCGCAGCTAGCGCCATTCGACGGCCAACACCGCGGTTCCTGGTGTGTCCGCTGTGCCGTGCGTGTGATCATTGCTTGTACAGCCCTCTCGCAGTGTCCGGAGCAAGTATGGTGGGTCTGACACACCGGTGTCAATGTGTTCCTTTTTCCATTTCCAGGAGTGTATATTACGACATAAACGAAGAAATTTTGTAAATATATTTAAAAAATACAAAAAAGTTGAATATGTAAATATTTCTGGGGTTAGGATCATTTCGTCTCCTAGTGGTGCACCTGGGTAATGCTAAATGAACTGTTTTTCTCAACATACATTTTCTTTCAAAAATGGTTCAAATGGCTCTGAGCACTATGGGACTTAGCATCTGAGGTCATCAGTCCCCTAGAACTTCGAACTACTTAAACCTAACTAACCTAAGGACATGACACAGATCCATGCCCGAGGCAGGATTCGAACCTGCGACCGTAGCAGTCGCGCGGCTCCAGACTGAAGCGCCTAGAACCTCTCGGCCACAACGGCCGGCTGCATTTTCTTTAATGATGTTTGTTGTTGAGTTTATGCCCTCGAATTAGCAGTTTTAATTCAATTAGTACTAGACAGAAATTTAATCAGCATTTAGATCACACGTCCGTGATTTGCGCAGAAAGATGTACATACACGATTCTCCTGCGCCCCTTTTCAATAAGCCACCACAAGATGTCAAAGATCTTACAGGTAATTCTCGCACTTTCTAATCCAAATCGATGATTATCCTCCTGGTACAATCCTTTTATAATGTCTAGTAGTACCTAGGAGAAAGTTCAGCCAATTTCTGTGTTTGATTGGTGTTGTGCTAGTTTATAACCAGCTGTTTTACAGACTTTTTACAGTCTAACGGAACTTGAGTATAATGCTCAGGATTTAACCACGTTCTTGAAAAAGTTTTACAGCTTCTATTAAAAGTCTATTTGCTAGAAAGCTTTGCTTGCCTGAAAAATAGGCCGGAATGAACGCACGTTTTCTGGACAGTAAAAGCCCGCGCGCGATCGCTAGCAGTTCCACGAGCTGTCTCTGCACACTGCGGCCTGATTGACCGATATTCTGAAGGACCCTCACCAGCTGCGGAAGATACATCCACCTGCTAGAAACGGGAGGAATGGGTCCCATCCTCTTCCGGGCCGATGTAGGATCGGGGGGAACGGGTCCCATTTTTCTGACCGCGGGAGTAATGGGTCCTGCGCCATGACGTGCGACTTCTGTGAGTTTACCGTAAAGATGCTCTGTGAGTTGTTTCAAATGGCTCTGAGCACTATGGGACTTAACTTCTGTGGTCATCAGTCCCCTAGAACTTAGAACTACTTAAACCTAACTAACCTAAGGACATCACACACATCCATGCCCGAGGCAGGATTCGAACCTGCGACCGTAGCAGTCGCGCGGTTCCGGACTGAGCGCCTTAACCGCGAGACCACCGCGGCCGGCTTGTGTTGTTTAGACAATAAATATTGAGCTATGAAGACTCGTCTTGACTCACCAATATTTACACTTCGGACTGTCCGCAGCTCGTGGTTTAGCCGGCAAGGTAGCTCAGCGTGTTCGGTCAGAGGGTTAGTTGCCCTCTGTAATAAAAAAACCGAGTTAATAGATCAACAACGAACTTAAAACGGTTGTCACGATGTCCGCCCCGAGCAGATGCAACGAACGAAAGCGAACAAAACGAGATTTAAAAAAAAAGTGGTCGTGCGGTAGCGTTCTCGCTTCCCGCGCCCGGGTTCCCAGGTTCGATTCCCGGCGGGGTCAAGGATTTTCTCTGCCTCGTCATGACTGGGTGTTGTGTGATGTCCTTAGGTTAGGTTTAAGTAGTTCTAAGTTCTAGGGGACTGATGACCATAGCTGTTAAGTCCCATAGTGCTCAGAGCCATTTGAACCAACTTCGGACAGCTACAAAACCTGACAGCGCAAGTGATCTTCGGGGCCAGAGACATAGAATCGACTGCAGCTATCATATTCATCACATTACTCTGATGAGATTCATAAATTGGATTTGTGAAGCACCTGTGCCATCGGGGCTCAGACCTTGGTAAGGAGTAGTGTAGCTGCGTCGTTAATACTGAGCACCGTTGTTACAATGAGCTTTTGAAATTTTGTGTACTTGCAGAATTGTTCTGGTCGTAGACATCGTTTCGCAACTAACGTCTACTGATTAAGTTTTACCTTGTCCACCAACCGTCTGTAGTATCTTAGTTTTCATTTTTATGCGTCCAATGCACCAAGTTCATTTTATTACGATATACTCTTAATTTAAAAATGTTTTCGATTGCGATCTATAGTGAGAAAAACATGGAAGTTAAGGAAAAGAAGGGAGATGGCACTACAGACTTATGCTGTGCACTGTTTTCAAGCCAGAGTGGGCGGGACCTGTCGCCGTTTTAAATGGCCCAAAACGTTAGCAGACTAATGCTTACAATCGCTTCTTGCTCACTATTTCAGTCGTGTGCACGCAACAACTTCTTTAAATACTGAAAGTTACAGTGCTAAAAAAAAAAAAAAAAAAAAAAAACTGAATAACATAATGTTAGGAAGGCAATTTCGAATGTTTTCCTGTTCCTGAATGCGTATTTGCTCTAGTAATACGACACATTTGGCCTCGTTAATGTAAATTGATCCTTTCAATTCCACTCCTACTGTACTTGTATCGATAGCAAATGCAGCTGAACTCTGAAACCAATGCTTGTTTGTTTATTGGTACTGCTTCTTGTTCGTCACGTTTCCAGCTTTCAATTCGTATGTACATTTTAATGTACACGTCTGTAAAAATATACCTCTGCGTTCTTTGTTAGCCCATAAATGTGCGCAATGAGGAAAGAAACAAGGCATGCCATCGTATCTTGTGCATGTCAACAATGTTAACGATTATTGAAAGCCGGCCGTAGTGGCCGAGCGGTTCTAGGCGCTACAGTCTGGAACCGCGCGACCACTACGCTCGCAGATTCGAATCCTGCCTCATGCATGGATGTGTGTGATGTCCTTAGGTTAGTTAGGTTTAAGTAGTTCTAAGTTCCAGGGGACTAATGACCTCAGAAGTTAAGTCCCATAGTGCAAAGAGCCATTTGAACCATTTGATTATTGAAACGTCAACAAAACAAAATTTAATTTGGGTTGATAGGAAATCTAACGTCAAGTGACAGAAATAAAAGTACTACAATAAAAGTAAATAGCGCAAGCACAACTCATATACACAAAAGAAAATATTACTTGCACGGTTGCACTAAACGAATGAAATGTGATTCCTTCCAAACTGAGATTACGATGGGATCGATTAGTACACCCGTAAACGATGCAAACTGAGATTTTTTACGAAACAACAACGTCTCCCCACAATCAAAGCACCAGATGCTATTTGAGATGCGACTACGAAAGTCAACAGATATTCCCAACGGTCAAAAATGGACACGGTCGTGGCAGAATTACGTCACAGGATATCACCGTGATAAACCGTGGACGTATAAACTAGGTTTACCTAATGTTTTTGGGCTACGTAAGATAGCGGATGTCGGCTCCAAGTTTGCGACGTAATGACAGCTTCCTTCCTTTTTTATCTCCATGAAGACAACGATATACCGTTCACTCTTTCAATGTACAATTGTCTATGTAACACTCCTTACACAAGACTTCTTGCAAAAGTGAGTGATTTTGACGTCACACGCAATATCGACAGCCATAGGAACTTCTATGGACTTTCGTTAGCGTTTGGTTTGCCGGAAGTCTTGTGACATGAGTGTTACCCGCGAAATACTTGCGTGAAGGAGGAATAGGAATGTCACTGCTCATAGATTGACTCACAGCAATTTAAGCTGTCCTCTTCCTGCCTAACTACATCTTCTGAAATAGCCAGATATTCGGAAATAAATAATCAAATATTTATTTCATCCTTCATTCTCTAATCAGCCCGAAATGTTAAATAACCTCGAATATTACAAAACGCACTTCTGTTACCTACGACTCTATAAACCACGACATTATCCATTACGCTGCGATTTTGTCGTGTAATTCTTGTCTCATGTCTCGGTTATCACAGTATCTCTTGAAGACTTATGCCGTTGATGCGTTATTGACTGTTATTTAATGAGAAGCGTGACGTGTTTGTGATACATTTTCAGTGCCCTGTTGTATTGAAACGGCAAGTTATACTGCAAAACATCTAAATATGCCAAAATTAGTATGACGTCTGCTGCATCGATTATCGTTATCGTGTGTAACGTCAACATGACGTAATGTTTGCAGGAGATCTTGTAAAATGAGTGTGCCCCCCTCCTCTGAGGAGACGAAAACAATACCAGAGAGATGATATTTGGGCTTTCAACTCGCCATATGTAATTAGCCGCCTTTACATGAGGCATAATCATCTGAATAAGGCCGACCGCTGTGGCCGAGCGGTTCTAGGCGCTTCAGTCCGCTACGGTCGCAGGTTCGAATCCTGCCTCGGGCATGGATCTGTGTGATGTCCTTAGGTTAGTTAGGTTTAAGTAGTTCGCAGTTCTAGGGGACTGATGACCTCAGATGTTTAGTGCCATAGTGCTTAGAGCCATTTGAACCATTTGAACCACTGAATAACACTGTTTAAAAAGATTCGAAAGTCAAACTTATTTGGTACTGTATATGAGTGCATGTCTGGGACTCCGATAATTTATGGTTCAAATGGCTCTGAGCACTATGGGACTTAACATCTGAGGTCATCAGTCCCCTAGAACTTAGAACTACTTAAACCTAACTAACCTAAGAACATCACACACATCCATGCCCGAGGCCGGATTCGAACCTGCGACCGTAGCGGTCGCGCGGTTCCAGACTGAAGCGTCTAGAACCGCTCGGCCACACCGGCCGGCGATACTTTATGTGTTCAAAATAAAACAAAAGGTGAAGGAAACTCTTCCTTCGCTACTTCTCCGCGTAAACCATTCCCTGTTTCATCTGCTACGTTGTAATCAAAGCAAAGATTCTTGTTCTCATATTTTACATTTCTCTCCATGCAAAGAGTCTACACGGTAAAGAATACGTAAATAATATCCCACGCTCATTTCCTAATTATGTCTAGCATTTGGACTGCAGCATAAGAAGCTCTGTCTTGATCAGTACCTCGTCAGACGTGCATTCCGACCGTCTGTTCCGGTACGTCCTCGCCAGTGGTTGATGGCGGGTCGCGCTGGACGGACGGCAGGTGTTTACAGCCAGTCTTTTGGTCCTGGAACAGCGCGCACAACCCAGCAGGGTACAGAATCCGGCGGCCACTCCGCAGCGGCAAGAACAATCCGCCGCTGTAAACACCACCTGTCTGGCTGTCTCTGCCACCCTTCAAAGGGCGAGTAGGCCCCTAGCGTAGTAAGCGCGGCCTGTCCCTCCTCACCCCTTGTGTCCAGCACTGGATGCCTCCTCACGTTTCTAAACCTCTGGACCGGCCTTCGCTCGCCTACCTGCGTCTTTTTCTTTCCAGTCTCCCGTACCTGCGTCTTTACTCCTACTGAATAACAAATACCTTCGGTATTTCCCCCCGGAAAATACCGACCTGTTTCGCCTCACGGTTCACTGTCGGTGTTTTCAGAAACCTGTTGTTTGAACGAACGTACACACACAAAATTCCAGAACAATAATTTCTCTACCGACAGACGAAACTGACTGTACAAATTGTACTCCTTATTGCCCTTATTTTTAACAATATGAGCATTATGAGCAATACTTTTCAGTATTTTAAGAAAATATTGTTGTTATGGAAAAATCAGAGCTTTTTATAATTGATGTAGTTAGTCAAGATTCATTAATCAAATGGTTCAAATGGCTCTGAGCGCTGTGGGACTCAACTTCTGAGGTCATCAGTCCCCTAGAACTTAAACCTAACTAACCTAAGGACATCACACACATCCATGCCCAAGGCAGGATTCGAACCTGCGACCGTACCGGTCTCGTGGTTCCAGACTGTGGCGCCTAGAACCGAACGGCCATTTCGGCCGGCCATTCATTAATCATTTTTTCATCAATATTTGAATCAAAAAAAATTTTTTTTGCATCCAAATAAGAAATTTAATATGGGGTTACGCAAATCCAGCCCCACTGATAATGTTAAATGAGTTAGCCACAGAAACTAACGGTTAAACAACACGCGTAACACCACCAACAGTTATTTAAATAACCCAGAGTGGAGGCTGCTCCTGAAAATGTGTGGACATTGAAGGCATCTCCTTTCATCAGGCCGAGCGGTTCTAGGCGCTTCAGTCTGGAACTGCGCGACCGCTATGGTCGCAGGTTCGAATCCTGTCTCGGGCATGGATGTGTGTGATGTCCTTATGTTAGTTAGATTTAAGTAGTTCGAAGTTCTAGGGGACTGATGACCTCAGAAGTTAAGTCCCATAGTGCTCAGAGCCATTTGAACCATTTTTGTACTGTCTGTGTCGTAAGAGTAAATCTGATGTAAACATTAAACCATGTATTCTTCCGCGTTTGTTTGAACCTCATTAGATTTCGTTTCACGTGGAGCAGAAGCCAAGCTGTGTCCAGCAGTCAAGTACAGTCTTGGGGATACGTATTATGCTGTGTTAAACGCACATAGATTGAGCGACAATGCGAGACAACAGTTTTACTGACGCATTTAACTTGGACAGCACTGGCCAGCCAGCTGGTCCAACTAACTTGCAATGATGTGAGACGTTGCAGTTCAGACGTAAAACAAGAGCGGCAGAGAAATGTCATTTAATTTTTGAAGATAAGGAAATAATATTCTGCAAAACTCCAGCACTACCGCAAGCTCCTTTGGTGATCAGACGGAAAGCATAAAATCCTCTCGTTCTTACCTAACATAGTATTTTAATTACAAATAAGGGTGACGAAAATTTGTAACTTAAACACAGGGTAATTTCTCCGAGCGAGCTATGTATGACACAAAAGCGTACGGCAGGAATTTCACAATACTGCTGAATACTGAAGCCACTGAAGGTGTTAATTGCAGTCAGTCGTCTGGTAATCTCTTAGCTCCTTCCTTATCCTACACCCAGTTATGCACTTGAGTTCTGCATCTGTCATCTGCAACGTTGATAGTGAGTCGATCAACAACAGAATCCACGAAGCCACCCAGGCGCCGGATTTTCACCTCTTCTTTTATGACGTGTCGTTCTATATCTCGCCAGCGTTTGGCAGCGACATGTGAGAAAGCTACATGCATTAGTTCCAGTACATCTGGCAACTTAACACTCTCGTTATCTCTAGCTACAAATTCCTTAACTTGGCTCCAGGTCAGTTCTGTTGAGTTCATATTGTAGTGGTGCAGTGGCAAATGGAAAAATTCAGCATTTATATGATGTGCTCGATGCTGTGGAAATGATTGTTTTTCTTGTTTGTACGACACTTATCACGCTGGTTCGTGTGAGATTACATCTGTGGTATAAAACAATGCACATAGTCGAAATAAGAAGTATTTATTTTTCATTTTTTTCCTAAAAAATTAAAATGTTATGTTTTCTTAATTTAAGCAACCTTTATCAAAAATCTTTCATAAAATATTGATAATTAAGAATTTTTATATGAAATGAAAACAGGAATTTCGCGTGCAATATGAAATCAGAAACAAGAAGACGTGCGTTATTCATAAAAAATGATGATTAATTTTCCAATTACGAGATGTAAGTATTTCAGATTGAACTAAAAAAGAAGGATGACGAATGCGTGACTTGACCAAGCGATCCATGAACTGCACCAGAGAATCAAAATAACACGTTACCCATTCCGTTTATTTGACTGTCACCAGTATGACATACAGTCCCTCAGTAAACTTGAAAACCGTTTTTTTTCCTGCAAATTTATGAAAAACATTAAGATCAACCTATTTCTCGGCACTTTTTAACCATGTTCCACACGCGTGTTTCACTGCGGAGCAAAGTGCAGCCTCAACCATTTTCATACCGCGTATTAACAGGGCGACAATCAGAGCACAACAATTACGAGATTTGACTGCACACGATTGTTTAAGTAGAAACTGCATAACTAAAGCGCGCTTAAGAAAAATGTTGATGGCTGTTAGTACATTAGAATATCTATAAGTTTCATTTAACGTATCTTAGTAATAAGACATGTAACACACAAGTAGGACCTACTTCCAAGAGCGTAACAACACCAGTGTATGTGTGCTACTGCTTCTGGCGAATCATTGCGTCTGTGTTTGTTTATACCAGGTTTATTCCTATGATGAAAAGAGTATAGTAAGTTGTACTATAGTCGAGTCATATGAAAATGCCGGAACAAAGAATAAGCTCACATTGTGTAAGACGCGCACGTATTAAGCGTTCGTCAGGTGTTGCTGCTGTGGTGCAATATTTAGGCGATGACTCCTCCTGATCGCGTATTTCCGTGTTGCGTGTGCGGCAGTGCGACATTCCGCTTTTCACGTGTCAGACTTGAGGCAGCTAGTAAGGGAATGGTGAGGTGGCGTACATCAGCGACTAGGAAGCGAGGGCAAAGCTTGAAGCAATCCCCACCGCTCAGAGGGATTGCTCTGCGTACATCCAGCTTCTCGAAGAGTGAGTCAGGATCCTTGCATCAACCACTACATGTTTCCCCTGAACCACCATGAGGCATGTGTGTGCTAGAGGGTAAACCCCATACAGGTATTTACTGTCATCCTACTCCGTTTGTGGAAGTTGCGCAGGATGAAAAAAACTATCTTTGCTTCTTTGCTTAGAACTGGGTTTCCATCTGAGCTCTTGATATTCATGCAAGTGGTACTCTTTTCTCCAAAGGTCTCTTTATTTTTCCTGTAGGCAGTATCTATTTTACCCCAAGTGACATACGGGAACATATACCACTAAAAAAATTCTTACAAAAAGGTTCTGTTCATTTTTGCTGTAGGACTAATAGCTTAGCGAGCGAGTGCATGGTTTTTGAAGGCTTTATATAACATCGCGGGTTGCATTGAACGACATCGGTAAGAGACAGCTAATTCACGATGTGTAAGCAGCGACATCTAGGCAAGGGAGCAATCTAGCGTTCGCATATTTCCAACATGTATGCAGTAAATGTGGAAACGTGAACTATTGCGACGTCATACGAACAAACAACGCTAGAGACAGCTCGCGCACGATACGGTGGCCGATATGCAGTGGCCAGCTTTCATCCAAAGCGCTCTGCGAGTTCACACGTCTGTTCGGAAGGGGAGGCAAATAAGTGTTTTCCACTTTTCGGCCGGTCAGAGTTGACAGCATCCAGGCGCACGCTCTGGAATCTTTCTTAAACAATTTTACAGAAACTATTCGGTAAAAAAAATCATTTTTGGTTTACTTATAGCTGTATATGTCAGATTCATGATGATGTACGCATTATTTTATTAATTGACACAGTGTTGTGATATTTAGGTGAAAGCAAGACTGCACGAAATTCGGAGAAGTGTGCAATGAAAAACAGAGGTGCTATGATTTTGCATTTGGTGCATATTACATAATATCTTGCTGTGTATGAAATTTTGTTAACATACTGAATTTTTCTTTACACTTTGGTAAAGGTATCTATGTGTCACCAATCTCGAAAAAACTGATCTGATGTAGCTCACTCATTTACGATCACGCCGCGCCAGCGATAAAGCCGGAGTGAAGTATCCACTACATCGACATGAGATTTTGGCAAATGACAGCACGGAAAGAGAAGAGTATTTTAGCACATTGTTATTATGTAAAGTTCATTATCTATAGTGTTATTCCAATAACTTCACTCTTCCTCAGTGAAAGAATGTAATTTTTAAGGGCCTTTGATAGCTGGTGAAACGAGAAATGCTATGGGTTTCGGAACGACATAAGTGAAGAAATTACACGTACTGTTTTACTGAGCAAGCTACTGACTTTACTTTTCCTCAGTTCCTCACCTAATAAACTTAATAAACCACTGTTTCAGATGTTAGTGAGGTAAGACAGTGTAAACTCCACTGTGTTTTGGCAAAGGAAGCAAATTTTCCATGACAGCCAAAGAAATTGTAGGTTTTACTCAAAATTCGCCATTGGAGGCACTTCTCTGAAAGTTACAAATGGTTAATAAGCCAGCGAAAATACACTACTGGCCTTTAAAATTGCTACACCAAGAAGAAATGCAGACAATAAACGGGTATTCATTGGACAAATATATTATAGTAGAACTGACATGTGATTACATTTTCACGCAATTTGGGTGCATAGATCCTGAGAAATCAGTACCCAGAACAACCACCACTGGCCGTAATAACGGCCTTGATACACCTGGGCATTGAGTCAAACAGAGCTTAAATGGCTTGTACAGGTACAGCTGCCCATTCAGCTTCAACACGATACCACAGTTCATCAAGAGTAGTGACTGGCGTATTGTGACGAGCCAGTTGCTCGGCCACCATTGAGCAGACGTTTTCAATTGGTGAGAGATCAGGAGAGTGTGCTGGCCAGGGCAGCAGTCGATTATTTTCTGTATCCAGAAAGGCCCGCACAGGACCTGCAACATGCGGTCGTGCATTACACGCTTCCAATGTGCGTTCACCGCGATGTCACCAAACACGGATGCGACCATCATGATGCTGTAAACAGAACCTGGATTCATCCGAAAAAAATGACGTTCTGCAATTCGCGCACCCACGTTCGTCGTTGCTTACACCATCGCAGGCGCTCCCGTCTGTGATGCAGCGTCAAGGGTAACCGCAGCCATGGTCTCCGAGCTGATAGTCCATGCTGCTGCAAACGTCGTCGAACTGTTCGTGCAGATGGTTGTTGTCTTGCAAACGTCCCCATCTGTTGACGCAGGAATCGAGACGTGGCTGCGCGATCTGTTACAGCCATGCAAATAAGATACATGTCATCTCGTCTGCTAGTGGTACGAGGCCGTTGGAATCCAGCACGGCGTTCCGTGTTACCCTCCTGAATCCACCGATTCCATATTGTGCTAACAGTCAGTGGATCTCGACCAATGCGAGCAGCAATGTCGCGATACCATAAACCGCAATCGCGATAGGCTAGAATCCGACCTTTATCAAAGTCGGAAACGTGTTGGTACGCATTTCTCCTCCTTAGACGAGGCATCACAGCAACGTTTCACCAAGCAACGCCAGTGAACTGCAGTTTGTGTATGAGAAATCGGTTGGAAACTTTCCCCATGTCAGCACGTTGTAGGTGTCGCCACCGGCGCCAACCTTGTGTGAATGCTCTGAAAAGCTAATCATTTGCATATCCCAGCATCTTGTTCCTGCTGTTAAATTTCGCGTCTGTAGCACGTCATCCACATGTTGTAGCAATTTTAATGGCCAGTAGTATATATCGTTGCATTTTCGGCGGAATTCTTTTGACATACCGACGAAAGCGGAGGCGACAGTACATCTTTTTGAATGATCAACATGCAAGTGTGGGCATGGATGGGCCTTATTTAATATTTATAAAAAAAATGTGAGCTTAGGTTTCATTTTAGAACGGCACCTGTCCCCCAGGGCTTGGCATTTTCCCTGCGACGCCTACACCTAACCCCGCCCCCCACTACTGCTCTCCACAGTGTAGCCAGAAGTCTGCGCATTTACCGGCATTGGCATTCTGCTATTTCCCTCGGATAGTGAAGAACATGTACAGGGCAGCACGTCTGTCGAAAACCGCTGTTATGGACTGGTGCGCCAGCGGGCGCTGCTGCTTCACGATGTCGCAAATTTCGTAGCGTAGAATTTACGCCAACTCAAGCGAGAGACATTCGACACCCGCCCTATAGTCCTGGTCTCTCCGCATGCGACACCACTAATTCGGTCTTTTAAAAAAGGGGCCATGATTCCTGTCCGTCGAGGATGTACAGCAGGCAGTTTCTGACTTCTTCACACAGCAGGACATGGGTTTCTTCAGCCTGGTACGTCGGACTGCTGATTGTCTCAATGTTCATGGCGACTTTCCCTGACTGGCATGACGATTTTGGACTGTACGGTATTCGGACGGAAAGATTTTAATCGCCCGTTTTATATTCTGTTTTGTTCTCAATGATCTGACGTTTCCTTTGCAAAATCAACTGAAGTAAAAATATTCTCATTTTGTTTCCAGTAATTTAGGGCAGTGCACAAATTTTTTTTTTTCATTTCTGCGTGAAGCTGAGACAATTATTTGCTCTTTGACTTACCATTTGGTATTCTTTGGTTTTGTTGGCGGTGGGACACTATTGAATGCAATCAGCTGCGAACTCTTGTGCCCCAGTTATGACTCTTATACTAGCAACTTAAATTTTTCCAAGGAATTTTTCTGTTTGACCACTTACGAGGTGATCCCGAAAATGAGGTTTCCTTTTTTTTTTATAAGTACAGAACTCTGTTTGTCTGGAAGTTGGTCACACTGTTATGAAGAGTGCTTTACGCGCTGTGTGTAAACATGCGCAAGTCGCGCTGAGGCGCACAGTCTTGGCTTGGCAGCCGTTGAGAATGGAGCTCCCGCTGGATGTTACCACCAAGTGCGAATTGCGCGCAGTTATTCGGTTTTTGAACGCCAAGGGCACTGGGCTGGTTGAAATCCATCGCCAATTGACGGAAGTGTATGGTGAGTCCTGCATGGCTGCCAAAAATATTCTTAAGTGGTGTAGAGAGTTTGCAGGTGGTCGGAACGAAAATCACGACAAACAAATAAGCGGGAGACCGTCGATTTCTGAGGAGACAGTGTTGAAGGTTGAGCACCTGGATGATCTCTGCACGTTGGTTCCTGAGGTTTCCAGAAGCGCCGTTCACAGAATATTAACGGAAACATTGAACTGCCGGAAGGTGTGCGCAAGATGGGCGCCACGCATGCTGTCTGAGGACCACATGCGGCAACGAGTTGATGCTTCCCGCGCATTTCTTCACCGCCTTGCAGCCGAACAGGACAACTTTCTGGACTCAGTTGTCACGGGTGACAAACCCTGGGCATACCGCTTTACACCTGAGACCAAGCAACAGTCACGCCAGTGGCGGCATCCTTCTTCCCCAAAGCTGCGGAAATTCAAAGAAACACAGTCTGCCGGTAAAGTCAAGACAACTGTTTTTTGGGAACGGAAAAGGGTATTGGTGGCCGACTTTATGCCCACTGGGACCACAATTAACGCTGACAGGTACTGTGAGACTTTTAACACTATCGTCCGCTACTGCAGTACCATAACCTTAAAGCCGGAAACAAGTTGTGCAATAAAACTATTTTGTTAAAGCAATTATGGTATAAAGCAGCAGAGCAGTGTTACCCTCTGAGAGGAATTTTGTTAAGTTGACCGTGTTGTTCCTAACGGAGGTGGCTTATCGGGAATGACAGTCAGAATTATGTAAATATTTGAACAGTGTCAAACAAAATATTGCCTATCTGCACTGTTTAACGGATAAAGAAATCGGTCGCCAGCCTAACTAGGCAAGAGAATGATTAACTTTCTCATTCAAGAAAATAGTTATTAGTAACTTTAATAGATAAACACACCCTATACTTTGTCACACGCGAGTGCAGTGAACTCTGACACATACATTTGTTTACGGTAAGATTGAAACTAACAGTTAGAGCAGCACAAACTATTTGCAAAATTATAACAGGTACAGAAAAACACTATCACTTTCAGGGCTTACACAAACTGAGTGGTCTTTATAACACTACCATTAACATTCCCTCTAGGATCATAAATTGAATATAGGTTTAGGTTAAGTCTCTCCCAGTTAAATACTTTACTATTTAAATGAAAGTTAGTTGAAATTCACTGACATGTAACTTATCACTGTCTTTCTAATAAATAGATTATGGTTTTCATAAATAGAGATCTTTCCGTTGTTTGTTACCTAGCATTAGCACACTAGACAAACTGTGGATCCTGTTATACTGTTAATATGCACTTATAATACACAAGAGAGACAAACACTTAGTAATCATGAACATATAATTTCTTACTATGCAGTTTTCCACTTTTACTACCGTGAGACATAAAATTAACATTTATGTAAGATACTGACTCACTTTCTGCGATTAACAACGGGCAGTAATGTGATCATTTATTAAGCAAAACTTTATAAGCCTCAGTCTTGAGAAATTTTAATTTGAAGTTGGCAACAACACATTAATAAGCAGTTTTACTAGGAAAATTATTTCAGCAAGCATCATTAACTTTAGCTCACTCTCTTGCCACATTAACTTTAACTTTCTCTTTACTATGTTCAAGAGGCATTAATTAGAAAACTTGGTTTTAATGTACTTTCAGTAAGGACACTCGGTAATCACTTTAGTTCAAACGGAGAGGACCCTGAGAGGTGTTATGATGAGGAGAAAAATCAAGGTAGTTACATAAATTCAGATATAAATTACCTTATATTTCAGCACATTAGCACATCCATTACGCTGATCCTTCACTGTACATCATTATAGTATTACGTTGCAATGATTGCGCAGTGTGGTGGCAACTGCATGCTGGTAGGTGGAATTGCCGGCAGAATTGCTGGACTCTGTCATTTCTTGGTGGCGACGACAGATAGAAATTCCAGAATAGTTCCAACTATTTATCCATCCATCCGAGGCCTTGGAAAGAAGCAGGAAAAACCTCTTTCGAAATCAGCACAATATGCATCTTTTACATGGCAGTGCACGGACTCGTAGCTCGTCCCCGACTGGTGGCTCGTCCCCGACTGACTATCAGTTCCACCTTTTCTGCATAGGCCAACCACAATTTGCGCGCGCTACACAGTTCCGTTCCCTAGGGGAACCACAACACCTTTTACATACAGAATAACTAAGGCCGGTATTACACTATCAAATTTCTTTGTCCAATATCTTTGTCAAAGATATTTGATAGTGTAATAGGGACTTTGTCAAATGTCGTCCAATATTTGATCAAATCTAGGGCCTCGCTGTATATTTGATCAAAGAAACCGCTTGTCTTCTGTTCACTGCAATGTGACATGTTACCACATGGAGCGCTAGAATCGCTGCAGCGTTCTGTCGTCTGTAGTGTTTTTATAACCATTGCCGGTAAATACAATTGGTGTGTGCCGACAACTACAAAATTAATAGAGATGTCTGAAGCTGATGAGGCGCTTTACAACGTGAGGCACCCTGAATACAAAAATAGATTAAGAAGGTTGGAGACCTAACCTAACCTAACATAACCCTCTCCTGTAGCAAGGAATCGGAATGTTACAGTGAGCCTGTCTTCTGAAGATGTAGCAGTTCTTAAGTGAATATTGTGCTTTGTGATATGAGGATACACTTCATTGAGCACATACAGAAATGTATGCTCATCCATTCTTAAGTAATTGATGTACGACTTGACGTCTTCCACTGTAAGCTCACGTAACAAGTATTGTTGAATGCTTTTATCGTGTCGCCGTAAAACCCACGGCTTCACCCAGATTAGATTAGTTTTTCGTTCCATACATCCGTGCTGAGGAGATCCTCGTGGATGTGGAACATGTCGATTTTTTTAAAGCTGAAATAACAATACTAATAGTATGAATAAATACATCATTTGTTTCTATTAAAAATTTCGCCAATGGAGTAGAAGGAGTTGGCCAGTAGTAAGTCTTTCAGGCTCCTTTTAAACTGATCTTTATTTTTAACTCAATTTTTTATGTTTCCTGGCAAATTATTAAAGATGAGTGCTCCTGAGTAGTGGACCCCTTTTTGAACTTAAGTGCTTTTAAGTCCTTGTGCAGATCATTTTTGTTCCTCGTATTGTATGTATGAACTAAGTTGTTTGTTGGAAGAAGAGATATATTATTTACGACAAATTTCATTAAGAAGTAAATATACTGAGAGGCAGTAGTTAGTATACCCAGTTCTTTGAAGAGGTTTCTGCAGGACGTCCGTGAATTTACTCCACAAATAATACGTATTACACGCTTTTGGACTCTGAAAACTTTTGTTTGACTTCAAGATTTACCCCAAAATATTATCCCATATGCCATTATGGAATGAATATAGGCAAAGTATGCAAGCTTTTTCATTTTTATGTTGCCTATGTCTGCTAACACTCGAATTGCAAATACAGATTTGTTAAGGCCTTTCTGCAGTTCTGTGGTGTGCTCCTCTCAACTGAATTTATTATCAAGTTGTAATCCCAGGACTTTTAAGACTGTCAACCTCGTATGTATGGTTCCATTTTTTCCCCCACTTCTTTTCCGCATGTGCACACAATGCAATTGGAGAACGTAGAACTGCTGCGGTTAATAACAAGTTGTTGTCAGCCATCTTGAACTTTGACGAAAAATTTGATGACAGTGTAATACCCCTTCTAGCGCTACGTCAAAGATCTTTGTCAAATATATTGGACGGAATATTGGATCACATCTTTGATCAAATCTTTGACAAAGAAATTTGATAGTGTAATACCGGCCTAAGAACTCTAAGTGAGGATCAGCAGTTTACGTAGCAGCAACCAAACACATAAAATAAAACAGAACATTTTCACATATTGACATTTCTATAAAAAAATTATTCACACAGGAATTACATTTATGTATAGTAAGTTTTGTTCCCTCCAAATGAGACAAAGAATTTAAACAACAGATACACTAATTTGCATAGATACAAACCACGACATCAAAGTTTTAACAAAGACAAGAGTATACAATTTTGTGTTATCTACTCAATCAAAAACATTTACAGGAGCACAGCAATGTAACATTAAATGAAACAAAAGCAAAATAAATCAGTACAGCATTAGAGCTATGATGTTACAGACTCTGAAAAAACTCACACGGGCAATTCAGAACCGGAGAAGAGGAATGTTGAGCAAGGACGTACACATTCTCCATGACAAGGCTCGCCCACACATCGTTCGGCAAACCGTTGCTCTCCTGCAACAGTTTCAGCGGAACATAATCACCCACCCAACCCTATAGTCCTGAGTTGGCGCCCAGTGACTATCACCTGTTCCCTAAAGTAAAAGAATATTTGGCTGGAAAGCGATGCAGCTCCGACGACGAGGTGAAAGAAGAGGTTCATAACTTTCTGAACAGCATGGCGGCGAGCTGGTATGACATGGGCATACATAAACTGCCACAGCGTCTACAAAACTGCATCCACAAAAATGGTGATTATGTCAAAAAATAGCTAAATGTTCCAGCTGTAAACTGATGTAAACCATTGTACCAATAAACAGGTCTACACACTTATAAAATAAATAGCAGACTTTACTTTTGGTTCAAAATGGTTCAAATGGTTCTGAGCACTATGGGATTTAACTGCTGTGGTCATCAGTCCCCTAGAACTTAGAACTACTTAAACCTAACTAACCTAAGGACATCACACACTTCCATCCCCGAGGCAGGATTCGGACCTGCGACCGTAGCGGTCACGCGGTTCCAGACCGTAGCGCCTAGAACAGAACGGGCACTTACTTTTGGGATTACCCTCGTATAACCGTAGTTTACCCGAGACAAACTACAATAACTTTAATTTTTACTGAACTTTAGCTTTCGGAAATCTCAGGACTTTGAAGAACATCTAACGAAATTCAAACTTCATCCGCATTTCATTTTTAAGAAAGGAATACACCACAAGCCTTAAGTGACACACCTGGAGGTTTGCTGTTACATCACCCACTGGAGACGGTTAAGCTTCCCCTTATCGCTCTCGCGCTATCCCAATACACTCGTGAGGAAAATGACAGTATACCACAGACAGGAAAAACCGCGACCAGAGTGTAGCAAACTGAACAACAAACTTCCATGTTTTCGGAAGTCAAAACAAAGGTGCGTGCTACATGATACTCTGTAAAGGAAATTATGAAATTACAACTCTGAGCGTTTAGCAATTATAGCCATAAACAATATTACCTCTGTAAGGTGGCGTGGTCTCATGACCTTTATTTCTTACATATTCCATCCTCACAATCGTATTCTGCACATCAAGATGCTTCATTTGCACCCAAACTCGATAAGGTAGAGTCAATTTTGTATGAATTCATGTAAGCGATATGCAAATCTAATAAGTAAATCGCAAGTGCGCACCGAGGCTGGCATACACAACATGGCAGCCACAGGAATTTTCGTTCTAAAGAGGCAACCAGCCCGGTGGGAGGCCCGTCCCTTCAGAAGGGTGAGTCAACACACACCTACTTCGGCCAGAGCGACTGCCCAGAGAGAGGACAGCTTTTTCCAGAGCGAAGGGGTAGTGACCCCCGTGTTCGACTTAAAAGCAAGCTCCGCTACATTATGTGGGTGTGTCCAGAAGACGCATTTTTTGACGGAAACATATTTCCACATTGGTCAACTTAAGCGAAACGTCATTCACCCGTTTAAAAGAGCAACACTGGTTGACGGAATATGTCTGACATAAAGAGCCAGAGGAGTGAGGGAAGACAGCGGATGATATACCCTTGCAATTTTTACAAAAGAAGGGCCCATTCCGTTGTCACTCTTGGAGCGGGAACACGTATCGAGAGCGAGTGCACTCGTACGTGTACACAAAGAGCGAGGAACAAAGTCTCTCCTCAGTACTTCACTGGGAGAGCACCTCTGTCGTTAGCGAATCGGAGTGACACTCTATATTGGGTCGCTCGCAATTAAGCGTTGTTCACTGTGTTGGCCACCACACTTATTGTGTGGTGTGAACACGGACAGAGTACTAGTTAAACGCCTGTGAGCGAATATTGAGTGGCATCGCGGTGGACTGGTTATCTGACCAGTGTACCACGCCAATAGTTAGACTAGGGGCGGATAGGAGTCCTTGACTTCATCAAGGGGTAGGGAGAGTTGGATTGGCGAAGGTCAACCCAGATAGAAAGAGATAGTTGTGTTATTTGTCAGCAGCGATCGACACATGCAGCAGTCATCACAGCTCACGGTATTGTGTGCTAAAGCGTATGTGAGCCCCATCTTTCCGCCCTAACAGTACACTCCATTACTTTTCTCACGCGACAGCCTTGACCGTACCTAGAAAATTTATTCAAGTTGTGTAGGCGCGGATCTCAGCCATTCTGCCGAGTAAATAACATTCTTAAAGAAAAGGGAGAAAAGAACCTTTCCATACTTGGTAAAATAATAGCATTCCTAGCCATAAGAGGTAATCTACTGTTCTGAAAAGAACCCGGAAATTTATTAATTTATAAGAAATAGTTTCACTTGATTTCTCAGAATTTTTTTGCAATAAATAATGTTTTTCGTTCGTGTAATGTTTTTCGTTCGTGTAATGTTTTTCTTACACTGACTAGCAATACTCCAGTACCCAAGTATCCCACTAGTTATGTAAGAATATTTTTGTGTCTTTTCCTTACAGCGGACGACTCCAGAAGATATTTGTTGCTGAATGTTTTTCAAGCAGTTCTTGTTGGTACATTACGAGCATATGTCTGACTTCTGTAGTAGTATGAGGTGGAAATTGTTTCTTGCAGGAGCCAAAGGGTACGTGTTGGATCAATCCATTCCGCAACTTGACAAAATAAAACCCACACACTCACGCCTCTGAGTACAGCGTACTAACATTTCATGTACGGCGTCCCTCGGCAGTGTCAGCAGCTTTCATATAAATACTGTACACCAGAAGGTCAGTGAAACAGCACTCAGCTGAAATTTTCGCAGACATATCGCTTCTGTGCGTGCAGTTGCACTCAGGTAGCAAAAGCCTTGCAGACAAACAAAAATTACGCGAAGCGAAATGTAGTGTGACGAGGGCTATGCGAGAGGCGTTCAATGAATTCGAAAGTAAAGTTCTATGTACTGACTTGGCAGAAAATCCTAAGAAATTCTGGTCTTATGTCAAAGCGGTAGGTGGATCAAAACAAAATGTCCAGATACTCTGTGACCAAAATGGTACTGAAACAGAGGATGACGGACTAAGGGCCGAGATGCTAAATGTCTTTTTCCAAAGCTGTTTCACAGAGGAAGACTGCACTGTAGTTCCTTCTCTAGATTGTCGCTCAGATGACAAAATGGTAGATATCGAAATAGACGACAGAGGGATAGAGAAACAATTAAAATCGCTCAAAAGAGGAAAGGCCGCCGGACCTGATGGGATACCAGTTCGATTTTACACAGAGTACGCGAAGGAACTTGCCCCCCTTCTTGCATCGGTGTACCGTAGGTCTCTAGAAGAGCGTAGCGTTCCAAAGGTTTGGAAAAGGGCACAGGTCATCCCCGTTTTCAAGAAGGGACGTCGAACAGATGTGCAGAGCTATAGACCTATATCTCTAACGTCGATCAGGTGTAGAATTTTGGAACACGTATTACGTTCGAGTATAATGACTTTCCTGGAGACTAGAAATCTACTCTGTAGGAATCAGCATGGGTTTCGAAAAAGACGGTCGTGTAAAACCCAGCTCGCGCTATTCGTCCACGAGACTCAGAAGGCCATAGACACGGGTTCGCAGGTAGACGCCGTGTTTCTTGACTTCCTCAAGGCGTTCGATGCAGTTCCCCACAGTCACTTAATGAACAAAGTAAGAGCATATGGACTATCAGACCAATTGTGTGATTGGATTGAAGAGTTCCTAGATAACAGAACACATCATGTCATACTCAATGGAGAGAAGTCTTCCGAAGTAAGAGTGATTTCGGATGTCCCGCAGGGGAGTGTCATAGGACCGTTGTTGTTCACAATATACATAAATGACCTGGTGGATGACATCGGAAGTTCACTGAGGCTTTTTGCAGATGATGCTGTGGTGTATCGAGAGGTTGTAACAATGGAAAATTGTACTGAAATGCAGGAGGATCTGCAGCGAATTGACGCATGGTGCAGGGAATGGCAATTGAATCTGAATGTAGACAAGTGTAATGTGCTGCGAATACATAGAAAGATAGATCCCTTATCATTTAGCTACAAAATAGCAGGTCAGCAACTGGAAGCAGTTAATTCCATAAATTATCTGGGAGTACGCATTAGGAGTGATTTAAAATGGAATGATCATATAAAGTTGATCGTCGGTAAAGCAGATGCCAGACTGAGATTCATTGGAAGAATCCTAAGGAAATGCAATCCGAAAACAAAGGAAGTAGGTTACAGTACGCTTGTTCGCCCACTGCTTGAATACTGCTCACCAGTGTGGGATCCGTACCAGATATGGTTGACAGAAGAGACAGAGAAGATCCAACGGAGAGCAGCGCGCTTCGTTACAGGATCATTTAGTAATCGCGAAAGCGTTGCGGAGATGATAGATAAACTCCAGTGGAAGACTCTGCAGGAGAGACGCTCGGTAGCTCGGTACGGGCTTTTGTTGAAGTTTCGAGAACATACCTTCACCGAAGAGTCCAGCAGTATATTGCTCCCTCCTACGTATATCTCGCGAAGAGACCATGAGGATAAAATCAGAGAGATTAGAGCCGACACAGAAGCATACAGACAATCCTTCTTTCCACGAACAATACGAGACTGGAATAGAAGGGAGAACCGATAGAGGTACTCAGGGTACCCTCCGCCACACACCGTCAGGTGGCTTGCGGAGTATGGATGTAGATGTAGATGTAGAAGTCATGGGATAGTGGCATGCAAATATAGAGATGGCCGCGGTATCGTGTACGCAGGGTACAAAACGACAGTGCATTGACGCAACTGTCATTTGTACTCTGGTGATTCACGTAAAAGGTTTCTGATGTGATTATGGCCTCACGACGGGAATCAACGGATCGAACGTGGAATGATAGCTGGAGCTACGCGCATGGGACATTCCATTTAGGAAATCGTTAGGCAGTTCAGTAATCTGAGATCCACTATGTCAAGACTGTGCCGAGAATACGAAATTTTAGGCATTACCTCTCACAGCGGACAACGCAGTATTGCTAACAGAAAAGCAACAACGCGCGAAATAACCGCAGAAATCAATGTGCGACGTACGACGAAAGTATCCGTTAGGACGGTGCGGCGAAATTTCGCGTTAATGGACGATGGCAACAGAGGATCGACGCGAGTGCCTTTGCTAACAGCACCACATCGCCTGCAGCTCCTCTCCTGGGCTCGTGACCGTGTCGGCTGGTTCATAGGCGACTGGGACAGTGGCCTTGCCAAACGTGCTCTGTTTTCAGTTGGTAAGAGCTGGTGGTGGGGTTCGAGTGTGGTGCAGACCCCATGAATCCATGGTCCCAGGTTGTCAACAAGCCACTGTGCAAGCTGGTGGTGGCTCCATAATGGTAATGGAAATGGTGATCTTCGGCTACTTGGAGACAATTTGCAGCCAAACAACGATGATGATGATGATGATGTTTGGTTCGTGGGGCGCTCAACTGCGTGGTTATCAGCGCCCGTACAAGTACCCAATCTTTGCTCAGTCCAATTTCGCCACTTTCCTGGATGATGATGAAATGATGAGGACAACACAAACACCCAGTCATCTCGAGGCAGGTGAAAATCCCTGACCCCGCCGGGAATCGAACCCGGGACCCCGTGCTCGGGAAGCGAGAACGCTACCGCGAGACCACGAGCGGCGGACAACAACGATGAAATATCTACGGATGTGCGCTGTCATCGGGCGACAGTTGTTCGCAATTGATTGGAAGAGTATTGTGGACAATTCGGTTGCGTGATCTGGCCACACAGTTCGTCCAACATGAATGCCATCGAGCATTTATGGGACATAATAGAGAAGTCAGTTCGTGCACAAAACTGTACATGGGGAACACCTTCAGAATTGCTGTAGAGTCAGCATGGCTCAATATTTGTGCAGGGGACTTCCAAAAACTTGTTGGGTCCATGTCAGATCGAGTGGTCACACTACGCCGGGCATTATGAGGTCCGACACGACATTAGGAGACATCCTGTGACCTGTCACCTCAGCGCATAGGCTGCACAAACGTTAGGCATGATTTCGAAAAGAAATTCGGCAAATTCCAATCTTACAGATGCACACATGTTATGTCAGAACCACAGACTGACTTTCGAAAATATGGCGGCCAACAGTAACGCATGACGCCGCAGGAAGCGTTAAATAATGTGCCACATCCTCTCTGCGTATCCTCTGTTCTTTGCTCTTGACGCAACCGTGCTGCTCTGTTTTGAGTTTTCTCCATCTCCTCTGTTAATCGATATCTGGCAAGGAGCCTAGAGTGACGAATAATATTCAGCTGCTTTTGGGTCTAAAGCTAAGTAAGCGATCTCATTCGTCGGTTAGTTTCTTCGGGGTTCTACAGTGAATCTCAGCTTGACATCTGCCTCCCCTATAGTTAGGTTTATGAGATCGTTGTCTCGTAAATGGTGCTGGATGGACAGCCCTAGATGCTTGACGGTTGCGTGTCCTCGGCGATGGAGTGAGACAGCACTATCGGGCCTTTGAATTTATTTACGAGTGTTATAATGTTATTCGTCAGCTCCCAGTCTTACCAGCAAGTGTTGATTATACACTTGCTTCGAGTATTACCTCTTCAGATTCTTTTTATCAGAAAAATTAAATTTTACGAACGGTCGTTAAATTGCCGCTCATTGCCGGAGATACGAGGTGTGGCTAGAAAAAAACCGGACTAGTACTGGTGAAACAATAAAACGAATGCAATAAGGCTGAAAGTCGCGTGGCCTGTCACGTGACTCTCGCTCCGCCTACTGCTCGAGTTTCATCTGCCTCCTGCACTCAGTCTGCCCGTGGCGTCTGTTTTAAGTAGTTGACGTTTTGTCTGTGCGTCGGAAAATGTTGAGTGTACAGAAAGAACAGCGTGTTAACATCAAATTTTGTTTCAAACTAGGAAAATCTGCAAGTGAAACGTTTGTAATGTTACAACAAGTGTACGGCGATGATTGTTTATCGCGAACACAAGTGTTTGAGTGGTTTAAACGATTTAAAGATGGCCGCGAAGACACCAGTGATGACACTCGCACTGGCAGACCATTGTCAGCAAACACTGATGCAAACATTGAAAAAATCGGTAAACTTGTTCGACAAGATCGCCGTTTGACAATCAGAGCAGTGTCTGAGTTAACAGGAGTTGACAAGGAAAGTGTTAGGCAGATTCTTCATGAAAGTTTCAACATGAGCAAAGTGTGTTCAGAAATGGTTCCAAAGTGTCTCACAATCGAACAGAAGGAACGCTGAAGAATGATTTGTTCTGACATCCTGGAAAACATTGAAAGTGATCCCACCTTCTTACAAAATGTTATTACTTGCGATGAATCGTGGTTTTTTACTTACGATCCCGAAACTAAACGCCAGTCGATGCATTGGAAAACTCCTGGTTCTCCACGACAAAAAAAAGCACGAATGTCAAAATCGAAATTCAAGGCAATGATGATTGTTTTTTTTCATCAAAGGGATTGTGCACATTGATTGGGTACCAGAGGGACAAACAGTGAATCAGCATTACTACATTAGCGTCCTGGCTACCCTACGTGAGCGAGTACGGAGAAAACGGAACGATTTGTGTAAAAAAAACGTCATGGATCCTTCACCAAGACAATGCCCCAGCTCACAGTGCGTTGTCAGTGAAGACGTTTTTGGCAAAACACAACATTCCCATCTCAGATCATCCACCCTACTCACCTGATTTGGCCCCCTGTGACTTTTTTCTTTTCCCTAAAGTCAAGTCAGCTTTGAAAGGAACTAGATTTGAGACTGTTGAAGCAGTAAAAGAAAAAGCGACGGAACTAATGTATGGACTTACCGAAAATGATCTGCAGCATTGCTATGAACAGTGGAAAATTCGTATGGAGTGGTGTAGAGACCGAGGAGGAGAGTACATTGAAGGAGCTAACATGAAATTGTAAATAATTGTAAATAAATGTTTTTTCCAGCATCAGTCCGGTTTTTTTTTAGCCGCACCTCGTATTAAGGGTCCCCTTGTACATTTTGAGTACCGCTTCTTCCGCAGTAACATACTAGAGTCAAAAAGATCAGCGTAATAGTGAAAAGGCAAAAAAAAAACACCTGAAAAATTTCTTCACAAACTGGAATTGCGATACCATTGAAAATGCCTGTGGTTCAAAGCTAATTATTTATTTTGGGCTGATAATTTCAAATGGCTCTGAGCACTATGGGACTTAACATCTATGGTTATCAGTCCCCTAGAACTTAGAACTACTTAAACCTAACCAACCTAAGGACATCACACACATCCATGCCCGAGGCAGGATTCGAACCTGCGACAGTAGCAGTCGCGCGGCTCCGGACTGAGCGCCTAGAACCGCTAGACCACCGCGGCCGGCAGGGCCGATAATTTATTTTGTTTATTATTATAGTTAGCCTGACCAGAGAAGGAGCTTCAAGCCTCTCTTACATCGAGCATCGAATGATTCGGTCGGCTTCTATTTGAGAAGCGTAAATTTCACGCCTTGTCATGTCCTCTTTTGCAATGTGGAATCTTCCAAAATCCTAACGCAGGTCAGAGTGACACCGCACTCTTAGCCCTGTGTGACACTTAATAGCTGTGGCGATAGGTTGGAAATGGAAGAATTATTAGTCACAAAGCCGAGCAGCTCCACAACGGCACGCACAAATCCAACCAAGACTGAATATAACTGTGTGCTAACCTTGTATGTCCCTCAGAAGTTATTTGTATCGGACAAGCTGTGTACCGCAGGCTGAGCAGAAATTTTTGCATGACAGATGTTTGGCAGCGTGTTTCGCTCGCGGCGGTATGAACAGTGTAGTCCTCGTCATCGATATGGCACTATGAGTGAATGAGAGAACGTGCGCCTTACAGATTATTCCCACTCGTGATATAACTGGATGGACTGCAAACGATCTATCTCTGGTGCGTAGATTGCTCGGGGGTCGATAGGCAAGGACAAATGTAAAATTGTGTACTTTACAGTGCGAAAAAATGTGATACCCTTTGAGCACGACATCAATGAGTCACGATTGGAATAGGTCACATCATACAGATAACATTGTAGGGATATCAAATGGCACTATGACATAGGCTGAGGCGTAGACAGTGATAAACTAAAATGGAGATGTGATCAGTCTAAAACAGAGATTGCTTACTGTATGCGACCCGTAGCAAATAGAACCTTACAGTAGGTACTAAATGCATACAATGAAGGGCAGCAAGAAAGATCAGAGGATTTTTTTGGTCCATGGCAGCACCTGAAGGAGATGCTGAAAAAATTGAACTGACAGGCGCTTGAAGCAAGTCTATTTAGAAAGTACCAAGAACCAACTTTAAGTGATGAGTCTAGGAATATACTACAGTCCCTTTGGTATCACTCACTTCGAGACCGCGACGACGAGATTAGACAAACTACAACAGGCACAGAGGCGTTTAAACAGTCATTCTTCCAGCGGTCCAAACGTGAATGGAACGGGAAGAGCCCTAGTAATCGGTACAAAGGGGAGTAGCCTCTGCCACGCACTTCACAATGGTTCGCATGGTATAGATGTAGATGTAGAGCTATCAGCCGGCAGTGGCATCTCTCGCTTCCACGTGTTTGAGGAATGCGGCAGTTTGACGTTTCTTTTCTGATCGACTGGAGTGCGAATTATTTTACGTTGTATGGTAAACAGCCGTTTATATATAGCTGTTTGCTTAATCCGCATGTAATTATGGAAGTATGTTTATGGTATTTTTGAAATGCTGCGCAATGAAGATGTGTCGATAATGATCAAAGTGGCGACAGAGGTTCAATTTTACTTCGACAAAAGTACCACCGATACCTGAAGTACGCCGCTTCGAGCACTCCAGGTCTGGGTTGTTGCTCCTCTACAGCAAACAAAGAGTTGAAGTGAATATTCACTTGTTACGAATGACTAAAGTGTTCCAGAACAGGCACTGGGAGCCTGTACTTTGGCTTGTGCTGCTTTTTAAAATGGCGAGATGAGACCAGTATGGTTGCAATGGGCTCCTCGCGTGAGAAGGCGCCTTGTGCATGGTTGCGAGCTAACATCCCATAGACGTTCGGGCTCACATGCGGTTCCTGATCGTCGAAATGTCTTGGCTCCAACTCGTCTAAGGGTTGAACAGCACGTGTCGCATTACACACCCTAAATTAGACACTTGTGACCTGTAATATTATTGGTATTTCCGTCCTACGAAAGCTTTGAGTACCCTTTGAAAGACATTTGTTTTGTATAATTGACATAACTGTAAAGATGCGCATCTAGCGCGGACGCTAATACATCGATTGCGCAGTCAAAGAAACATTTTAACAGAAGCTGAACTGACGTTCCGCTTCGATCTAAATAAAAGATGACAGTAAAAAAACTTTTGTAGATCTTCAGATTTTTTAATGTACTGCTTCTGCTTGATATGTGAAAACGAAAAGGAGGTCGACTTTAAGTTAAAAAAGTGAGCGGTCTTGCTAGCGTGCAGACAACATTATTAATTAATAAAATTAAAGTAATCTATGTTCGAAACTGTAGATCAGCAAGTTATTGTTATCGGAGGTGTTGAACAGTGCAAGAATTGTATTTAACGAAAGGAGAAAAGTAGTGACTGTAATTTGTGACAAAAACGTGAACCAAGGAGACAGCACAGGACAGGCTGAAATCTGATCGCACCATACTGTTAGAAAAGCAATTATGTAAGTTGTATTGTTTATAAATAAGCCCTAATTTTGCTAGTGAGAATTGTTTGAATATATTTAGTGTTTACCAGACTTCTTATTCTGTTCTTTTCCTTTATACTTTTTTATCCTCCGTGCCATATTATTTTTATAAATGTCAAACAGCCTTTACTACAGCAGAGAATACTGCGGCATCCTGGTCGTAGACAGAAGGCCGCTCCTTGTCTTCTATACAACACATTTATTAATGATTTCATTTGCAAATGCAATTTTTTTCTTACTGTTCATTGTTAAAGGTCCCTTAGGTAATTATAAAATTCATACTGATTACGTAAAGAAATCCGGGTTGTTCTTTTCCAAATAATAGAAGTCTTTGCGTGATCAGAAACTAGCCTCCTTCTGACAACGATCAGGAGCCGACCAGAAGACGGACGTCTTCGACCGCTCTCGTGTCTCCTGTGGCAAAGCTGTGCCAAACTGGGAACACGACATTCTAGTATGAAATACAGATTTAAATTGAAAGAATTGAGATATATTTAATAGTAATAATAATTTTTTATCATACTAGAGACCCTTTGGTTAAATTGTCTGGTGGATGGCAAGTTTGCGAAATACAAAGTTAATGTAACATAAAATAACAGTAATAATAATATCGGGAACTAAATTAACGACCCATAAATGATGTAGGCCACACAGTTGCGATTTGGTTAGAATAATATTTATTCAGAAATCAAACTAATAGCGAAAGAGGTTGTATTTAGAGTTACTTTCACACTC
Organism: Schistocerca serialis cubense; assembly: GCF_023864345.2. Lineage (NCBI taxonomy): Eukaryota > Metazoa > Arthropoda > Insecta > Orthoptera > Acrididae > Schistocerca > Schistocerca serialis. The sequence goes on along the minus strand of NC_064642.1, from coordinate 759,320,568 downwards.
GATCGCATATCCCTTTTACACAGTTCCATCATTCACAATCTCAACTCGAAATACAAGTTATCTACGCGAAACGTTAGAATTCACACCACGCGCGCGACTGCTCACTGCTCAGCGACTAAGTCCCGCGATACCACACAACGCGAAATTTTCCAAGTCGTTTCACTTGCTAGCTGCCTAAAGACCGACTGTCTACTTTCGCGTCTCAATCCGAACGGTACCCTTTGGTGTCTCCAGCCGAACTGTCCCTCTCTGCCCGTCTCCGGCCACATTTTCCCGTTCGCCGAACATCTTCGTTCAACTGACTAGCGCAGTTTCCTTTCCTGAAGCCGTCCATCTGATTGGCTACAGCTTATTCTACATTACTTTATGTGGTGTCACCGCCAGACACCACACTTGCTAGGTGGTAGCCTTTAAATCGGCCGCGGTCCGTTAGTATACGTCGGACCCGCGTGTCGCCACTATCAGTGATTGCAGACCGAGCGCCGCCACACGGCAGGTCTAGAGAGACTTCCTAGCACTCACCCCAGTTGTACAGCCGACTTTGCTAGCGATGGTTCACTGACAAATTACGCTCTCATTTGGCGAGACGATAGTTAGCATAGCCTTCAGCTACGTCATTTGCTACGACCTAGCAAGGCGCCATTATCATTTGCTATTTATCTTGTGATGCATGTACCGTCAGACCGATGTTTACCAATTATGGATTAAAGTTAAGTATTCCAGAAGCTACGTACTTTTCTTGCTAGTATAATTACTTTACCTGTTCCAGACCTCACGCCAGCCTGCGTGAGCTTAAACGCGTGCCTTTCGGCTTCCTCTCATAGTGGCTTGGCTGTCTTGCCAAGCCACAACACTTTAAATTTTAAATAATCAAAGCTTCACCACTTTCACGTTCTAAATAAAGTAACAATAATATCCATTACATAATAAACGTTAAATTCTTTTACATAAAACCAATACAATTTCCTTGTTAACTTTGAATTTCACAGCCAGTAGCCTTGTACCAATGTGCTTTCTGATAAATAAATAAAGAAGAAAAGTAACTATTATGTACTAAACTTTACAACAAATATTCTATTACCTAATGATTCAATAAGGTGTCATGCTGTCATCGTTCAATGTGTTTTGTGTGGAGGAAATCATGATCTGATGCGTAACTGAAAATACTGACTTTAAATTTACTATATCTTTTAAACAAATAATGTTACAGGGTTTATATTTACAACATTTGTCATTTTAATGATGCGCTTCTATATGAAATGTATCGTTAAGATCGACTAAAGCGTTCAGACTATGGTATTCAGTTCTTTGGTACAAAACTTGTTAATTTCACTTTAACAGAAAATCCTAAACTATTATGGATATGATCAGTATTCAAGTTTCATTGGGATCACCATGAAAATTTATGGAGGATGGCAGATTAAAATTACTGTGGCTTCATTCCGTGCACTACTACAGAATTAAATAGTTTGCGTAAATGTTTCCCTTTATGGCCGATCTTAGGTCTGCCATATATAACACTGCCACGTCTCCTTGGCCATAAAAGCCTTGTACTGGGTTCCCCTATGACGTAGGTTCTCGTCTGTCTCACTTGCACACTACAGCGCTTAGGCCTCAATAGACAATAGACGAACTGCGCGGCATTAGCCAGGCGGTCTGAGGCGCTGCAGTCATGGACTATGCAGCTGGTCCCGGCGGAGGTTCGAGTCCTCCCTCGGGCATGGGTGTGTGTGTGTGTGTGTTTGTCCTTAGGATAATTTAGGTTAAGTAGTGTGTAAGCTTAGCGACTGATGACCTTAGCAGTTAAGTCCCATCAGATTTCACACACATTTGAACATTTTTTTGACGATAGACGCCTGTGAGTTTCCCCATCTCGTGGTGAATCTGCGCCCTATGTGGCACGCAGTCCTGGACGGCAGGGTTCGTTTCTCAATTCCTTTAGGCTGACTCTTTCGGCCATATATTTAAATGAGAGCTCAATGCCTGTTAACTCACATGGTTCAAATGGCTCTAAGCACTATGCGCCTTAACATCTGAGGTCATCAGTCTCCTAGACTTAGAACTACTTAAACCTAACTAACCCAAGGACATCACACACATCCATACCCGAGGCAGGATTCGAACCTGCGACTGAAGCGTCTAGAACCACTCGGTCACATTGGCCGGCTACTTACACGTCTAGTAGCTTTGTAAGAGCCAGAACTAATGAAATGAAGCACTGTAACCATATACACTAAGTTGTACAGGTGTAGTTGATCCAAAATTTGTATTCTTTATTCTCATATGTCTACATAGTCACTTATTGTTTAATCGCCGATCGCCCAGCACTTTCACAATGTCTTCATCTGCGGTTCCATTTTTGGGAGGTCTTCGTAGTGGGTCATCTGTAAGAGAAGACCCCCAAATTCGAATGCACTGGACGTTTTCTTAACTGTTGAAACGGAAGTACACCTTACTGACGCTGATGAATGTTCGATAACTTACCAAAAAAATGGCTCTGAGCACTATGGGTCTTAACTTCTGAGGTCATCAGTCCCCTAGAACTTAGAACTACTTAAACCTAACTAACCTAAGGACATCATACACATCCATGCCCGAGGCAGGATTCGAACCTGCAACCGTAGCAGCAGCGCGGTTCCGGACTGAAGCGCCTAGAACCGCTCAGCCACCGCGGCTGGCGATAACTTACCGTCAGTGACATTCCGAAACAAAGGGTTTTATGACCGTGTGGTTCTGTAGGTTGACCATTCGAAAGAATCACACCCAACACGATGACTTTAAAAATCCTTCTAAACATAATTATTCCGTTGATACTCCCGTTATTGTGCGAAGTATATCCAGACAATGGAAACAAAATCCAAGCAAAGCAGGGAAAACACATTCTCACCTAGCCCTCGTTGCATCTACTGTTTTAATTAAAGGCATCTTAGGTAGTCCATTAATTTACGCATACAGAAAATGTGGTGTGACCTATCCATTAATGTTCGACCTAACTATTGCGACGGAAAGTCGTTTCGCAGCGAGAGTACGCGATGTCATTCCGTGAATCTCGCTGGGCGTTTACTTTGAATGTCAGCAGATGGACGAGCAAGCGCTGGGATAGAGAAGGAGCGATTGTCGCTGGGATAAGCAGTCGCCTGCTGTTAGAAGGGATCAGTTGTCGGCGCGCAGTGTACTCATTGCGCAGCGTCGGCTGATAACCCCACCCCACCAGTCTACACGAGGCAGAGGCAAGCGGACGTCTGGCCGCGCATAATACGACAGCGACGGCTGCCGCGCGTGGCATTCCTGTCTCGCCTCCAGCGAAGCGGTCGCAATGCGTCTCCAATCACCTTGACGAGTCTCTGCAGTTCTCCTCTGTAGACACACAACGTGGCGTTCTGCTACCGCAGGTCGCCTTCAACCGACGTCTTATTAATACACTCTAGGTCATCATTCCTACTTAGCAGCATTGTCACGTGGTGATAATTTTAAATGTTAGTAAAAATCCCAAAAAACATGTTAGAAATCTCTATTTTTAATTTAGAATACAGTGGAGCACCTTTCAAAAGAAAATTCTTTCCAGTCGTTACGAAAGAAACGAAAAACAAACGTTACAACAAATTTTCAAGACAATTCTTTTTTTTTTTTTTTTTTGCAAGTTCACAACTGTAATGAAGGTCCTATTAAGACCAGACGCTCTCGCTTTATTCTAAAGCATTTTCAGTTGTCACTGTTTTATTCTCTTAAAGTTTTGTTTGCTAGGATCATGAACAGTCCACAAGCTATACTTATCACTACAAGCAGTTTTAACTGTTATCGTTAATCAGTTCTTCTTGTTCTTTCAAGATGAAAAACACAACAAAAACTTGAGTAACGATAACAATTAAAACTGTTTGTAGTAATAATTAAAACATGCGACTACCCATGACAGAACAAACAAAATTGTAAGAGGAAAAAAAACATATTGTTACAGAGACACTGAAGATGTTTTACAATAAAGCGATGTGAATTTTATTACAGTTGCAAAAGAAACGATAAATAACCTTTACTACTTATATATTTGTAGCTTCGGGCAAAGAGGCCGAGAAACAAAGAAGACGCTATGCAAACTTTACTTGAACCTGCGGAAGTAGCCAGAATCGCTAACGTATATGGACTGAAAGAAACCTACGAACATTTTGAGAGCTTATAGACGGACGTGATACACATTTTGTCGTGAAACACAAAACTCATCCGACATTTAAAAAAACAAAATACTGTAACAGGTGTGAAGTTTTTTCGCGTAAGAAACTTCCGGCGAGAAAGGTTCCTCGGTGGGCAGTGATCATAGCGTTTTGTCTCATCACTGTTCATGCCATATTAATCCACATAAATCCAGCTGATCAGGAAGGCTTAAACTTCCCAAGACGAAGTGGAAATAAAATTAAATTGTCACTGTTACTATATTTTGGAAATAAAAAGATTTCAGTCGTACTGAGGAAGCCAGTGATAGCTTGTTTTCAAATTTATTTTATTTTATGGCATTCCTCATCAAGGGTCTATGCTTGTTACGGAAGATACAGGTAGTACCACGCAGGTGCCTTCGTTGGTGACTGGAGTCCAATGCAAGAACCCTCTTGGCACCCACAGGCGGGGCTGTATGTCATCGTAGGTGCTTGTCTACACACTCGTTTCGCGGATAAGTTCTCGAGCGAGGCACTTTCGTGGAACTTTCTGCAGTCCTTCACGAGTTTCCTCCACCTGTTGCGGTCTTCGGCGGGCACCTCCAGTTTGTCGCAGTTTCATGTGCGTTCATACCACGCTTTGCGCAATCTTTGAGATGCAATGCAAGTCTTCCACACTAACAGTAAGTACTCTGGGCCGGGGAAGACGGGAGGGGTCTATACGATGTTAAGTGTCCTAGCCACCATAGGTAACTTTACCTGAGAAAAGCGTCGACTCTCGGTACCTTCGCGGCATTCTGATCCATTTCATTTGCTACATAGTCACTCCGTAATATGCCCAGAATATTTCGTAAGCACTGCAGATGAAAGGAGTTTACGATGTCCAAGAGGGTGCTCCGCAGGCGTACTTGATAGACCAGCATCTTTGTAGTCACGTCAAGCTGTTTGTCGTCCCACACTCTCGTGCGGAGCTTTCCGAAAGTATTCGCAGCTTTTCCAGTTCTCGCATTTACATTTAAGATCGTGGTCGGGTTAATCAGTAGCAAAACGTATTTGACAACAAACTAAAACATATGCACACATCATATACGAGCAAAAGAAAACTGCAATTACAATTAATAATACATACACTCACCCGTAACGTCAATAATTGCTTGGCATGTCCGAGGCAGGCTTATTCATTTGGAACAGACCTCCAAATACGTCGAATCTGCGCTGACAGTTGTTTCAAACTGAAAATCTTTTTTCCTTCCAACTTCTTTTTTATACATTTTCAACATGACTAGCGACAGGCGACTGTGAAGGGCCAATCCAGCATTTGCACACCTCTCTCCTTTCCCAGTCGCTGCAAAGCCTGCTGCGGTGCTTCGGATCACTATCCTCCTGCAATATCCAGGATTAATTTTTGTCGATGAATCAACGTTTGGCAGTTGGAGACAAATATTTTTGATAAATTTGTGTCAACTTCTGTGCATTTAAATTGTCGATAAATACGTGCGAATCTCAGTGAAGAATTAAAAGTAAACTAATGATTTATGGACATTATATGAAGGACCAAACTTCCCTCTAGTGCGCTGTGAAAGAAGTAACGAGATATCTTTTACCATCTGCGTGCAATGCCGACCTCGCTCTTCCTTAACAGACTGTATATCGTCGTCCAGAGAGAGATCTCCTCATACTGGCGAGCCGAGGTAGCGGAATTTGTTGACTACATTCAACACGGCGTCATCCAATCTTATGACAGTCATACACTATGTGATCAAAAATATCCGGACACCCCAAAAACATATGTTTTTCATATTAGGTGCGCTGTACTGCCACCTACTGCCAGGTACTCCATATCAGCGACCTCAGTACTCATTAGACATCGTGAGAGAGCAGAATGGGGCGCACCACGGAACTCACGGACCTCGAACATGGTAAGGTGACTGGGTGTCACTTGCGTCATACGTCTGTACGCGAGATTTCCACACTCTTAAACATCCCTAGCTCCACTGTTTCCGATGTGATAGTGAGGTGGAAACGTGAAGGGCCAACCTCGTCTGTTAACTGATTTAGACCGCCGACAGTTGAAGAGGGTCGTAATGTGTAATAGGCAGACGTTTTTCCACACCATCACACAGGAATGCCAGACTGCATCAGGATACATTGCAAGTACTATGACAGCTAGGCGACAGGTGAGAAAACTTGGATTTCATGGACGAGTGGCTGCTCATAAGCCACACATCACACCGCTAAATGCCAAACGACGTCTCGCTTGATGTAAGGAGCGTAAACACAGGACGATTGAACAGTGGAAAAACGTTGTGTGGAGTGACGAATCACGGTACACGATGTGGCGATCCGATGGCAGGGTGTGAGTATGGCGAATGCCCGGTGAACGTCATCTGCCAGGGCAGGGTGTGTAGTGCCAACAGTAAAATTCGGAGACTGTGGTGTTGTGGTGTGGTCGTGCTTTTCATGGAGGGGGCTTGCACCCCTTGTAATTTTGCGTGGTACTATTACATCACAGGTCGTGCATTGGTGTTTTAAGCACCGTCTTGCTTCCTAATGTTGAAGAGCAGTTCGGTGATGGCGATTGCATCTTCCAACATGATCGAGCACCTGTTCATAATGCACGACCTGTGGCGGAGTGATTACACGACAATAACATCCATCAAATGACGGCCTGAACAGAGTCCTGATCTGAATCCTATAGAATACCTTTGGGATATTTTGGAATGCCGACTTCGTGCCATGCCTCACCGACCGCCATTGATACCTCTCCTCAGTGCAGCTCTCCGTGAAGAATGGGCTGCCATTCCCCAAGAACCCTTCCAGCACCTGATTGAACGTGTGCCTGCGAGAGTGCAAGCTATCATCAAGGTAAGGGTATGCCGACCCCATATTGAATTCCAACATTACCGATGAAGCGCACAACGACCTTGTAAGTCATTTTCAGCCAGGTGTCCGGATACTTTTGATCACATAGTGTATTTGTGCCTTCCTAAGCCACAATGAGAGTCTTCTTTACGATCACAGACATGGCGAAGAGCTTGCACGCAGCAGCAGATTTGGTCACAAGTCTTTGAACGTCGTCTTGAGCAGCTGTTATGAGTGCTGCGTCACAAGCCCATAACATGTTGATTATAAGGCAACTCCTCGCAGTAGCACTTGGATCTGCGTAGCGAGATGTTGTGAGGTTTCCCGGCAGGCCTGGTTCGTAGACGGATGGACATGTTTGTTTCTCCCAAAGCAACTCTGAGAAGAATATACTGCACAAAGTCGGAGCCAGTACACAGCCTTGAACTCCTCTTTGCATAAGAAAACGACCTTATGTGCTTCCTCCAAATATCACGCAAACCTCAATATCGTCGTGAAAATCCCTGATAATCTTCTGGAGCTTTGCAGGACACGGTATCTTCACTAGTGTAGCATACAGTCCCTCCGTACTGACTGTGTCAAACGCCTTGTTTAGGCCGATGAAAGCAACGAAGAATGTGGTCTTTCACTCGCGGCACTTCTGCTGAATTTCACAGACTGTGAAGATGATACCAATAGTAGATCTCTGAGCTCGAAACCGACTTGGAGACTCAGGGTGCACACGCTCGGCAGGTTTCTCCATTCTTCCCAGCACCACATGGTCAGAATCTTTTCCAGCGATATTCCGTTAACATGTCCGGACACTGGGGTGAGGACACAACGACAGCAGCGGATCTTAATCGCACCATACAGGTATGTTCCAAGTACACGGCTGCACAGGCTTATACGAGAAATTGGTTGCGAGAGGTTACCCCCTCCCCACTAATGTTCCTGTCTTACTCTACCGTTTTAGCAAAAAGTATAACTTACTCACAGACTGTTTGAAAGCCACCGGCATCCAAATTTAATTTATGAGTTGCCGAGTACTTCATTTTCACATGGCATCGGTCCCGTTCGTAACCGGCTGCGTAATTTTGTGTTTTAATTTGCTTATAGACATCTACATGAACATTAAACTTTCATTATTGCTCTCATGTCGATTTTATGTCATTGTTTTACTGGCACTATTGTACAAACCGTTCGTTGTATCGTGTTGATCACTTTGGTTTTTTTCTTTTATGTTAGGTACGTCTATAGTGTGCTACGCATATCACATAGCTTATCACATAGTTGTACGATGTTATTCGCAATTTTGTTCTTCGGCTATTGCTGTACATATTGTATGATGTACGGTGTTTGCCCTTTCACGTTGTGTCATTTACTATAAGACCATATGCATGTTTATCATAATGTTGCCGTATAGTGCTGTTTGTAATTCTGCTCCAATGTCATTGTCATCACTGCCGCCGGCGGTCTGGTGTTTGTCTGATTACGCTTTTATTTTACTTCGAGAGTGTGTTTGTATGCTAACTTCGTAATTTTGTACTATTCTACTTTTTTGCGATTACGTTTCTTAGGCGCTTTATAGCCGCAGTCAAAATCAAGAAATTAAAAAAAAAAGCAATATTCCGCGGTAGCAATTATAGTCACCGCGATATGGCGTTACCAGAACAACTTCAATACGAAAACGTCGGCATCTCTCCTACGATCTGAAGATGGATGGTGATCGAGGTAATAGATAATTTCGTACTGAATTTCTTGTGATTTTGCGGAACAATAAATTATTTTCAAGTAAAGGTATAGTTTCAGCTGATATTCGTAAGAGTCAGCGTACAGTCTTATCTGGTATGTCAGTGGTTGTAAATCTTCCTTTCCAAACACACTTGGAGCTTTCTTTTGATTTCTGATTCTGTTTACGAAACGCACCAGGTCATTTTTCTATTCCGTTTATTTTGCTATCCACGTAGCCATTGACTTCACCTATCATGAACTGTGTCTGCGACTTCGTTCTTAATTTGTTGTGTATTCTTCTCGATGTCTGGATTACACATCAGTTTATTATCATCAGAATCGGTTTTCAGGCCGACTCTCAAACATGCTCTATTACGCAATCCATTCGATTTCGTACTTCATATGCATCAGAGGAACAACACAATTTTATGGCGACAAGAAAGGCTGTTCTGATTTTCTGTTTACACTGTGTGATTCTTCCAGCTGCAGGACTTGAAAACTTGATCTTGGGCTACTGAAAACAGTTTCAGGCACAAGTAATATTCTCGCCTGCCTCACTCCTTCAGTGATGACTTTCTCTCTATTCCAGTGAGGTGTAATACAGGTTGTTACGTTTACATGTATACCCATCAGTACACTAACATACGATTAATGAATGTCTTGTTTACCAAAAGCAGAGTTTGGTAAAACTGAGACAAAACATTTCTCAGTATTTGTGTATCCCAGACAAAGTACTAATAATACCTATTGCTCCGTTCTATAATTTTCATTGCGTTGTATCCACGTCTAAATCTAGCTTGATCGTTTGCCTTTTGTAATCTACTATTTTTCCCGGTTGGTGATAAACGTAAATGTCGTGTGACTAGGGCCTCCCGTCGGATAGACCGTTCGCCGGGTGCAAGTCTTTCGATTTGACGCCACTTCGGCGACTTGCGCGTGGATGGGGATGAAATTATGATGATTTGGACAACACAGCACCCAGCCCCTGAGCGAAGAAAATCTCAGACCCAGTCAGGAATCGAACCCGGGCCCTTACGATTGATATTCTGTCGCGCTGACCACTCAGTTACCGGGGGCGGACTAGTTGGTGATGATTTTAGTTATCATCTTGTACATTACGGACAGGAGGCAGAAAAGTCTATAATTTTGTGAATACGAATAATTGTAGCAATGTTCTAAACATGCTGCGTGGTGTCAGTTTGTTCTATATCGTGTCTCCCTACCACTTTCGCGCAACGACGGTCTGAGCGTGTTTTTTAGGCAATTGACTAGTTTGAACCTGGGACCTGTTGCTGGTAAGGAGACGCCAGACCACACATGACATGTAGAATTCAGAAGTGTTCAGTGAGACTAGCGATGATATAACCAAATACTTAATGATTTCAACGTAAGCTCCACTGCACTCCCTGTAAAAGAATCTTAATACTAACTAAATTTAGTGGAAAGGGTTCAAGGCTATCCTATTTTTAGTTGGCTAGTACAATAACGTCGAAAAAGCAGTTAAGTTCACCATTGGAAATTTTATTCTACTCACAAAACATTGTTTATAAATTGCACTATCGATAAAAGGAAATGTTTTAATACCGGATGGTAAAAACCAACTGCGTTCAACAACAATGTGAACGAATATTCCCTGAATGGGTTTCCAAGTCCTACAATGGATCGAAGGATGACCTATGCCATATCACATCTATAATCTACGTTTAAATTAAGTTTCACAAAAGAGAAAACTATCAAAATGGTCTACAGTGACCCTCAATTATCATTAATTACTTATCTAACTTGTCGTAAATTACAGTGGCTGATGTGGCTTCTCAATAACTATATAACAGAAAAATCATCGCGTTCCAGATTTTTACCTCAAGTGGCAAATGTGAACACCATGAGCTTTAATTGACGATCGACACTAGTATTATGCAAAAAGGGGATGTAACGGATGAGACTTCTGCAGTTCTGAGTGAAGCTTTATGCGCTGTTATGCGGCATCGCGTGCGTTCATTACCTTGTCGGTGTTCGTCAGGGGGCGGCGGGCAGCACAGCTCCGCTCACCTCACTGTCTCGGAAGCAACTCCCTCCTAACTTCAACTTACTACAATTTACCAAAGTTGGTTTAAAAAAAAAACTATCTGGCTGTGTTTTCATCTGACCAATCAGGGTCTCAATGTTAACCTTAAGCTCCACCTACAAAAATACTGTCTATCCAATGAGAAACGTTATACTTTTCGTTGTGGGGCAATGTTTTTAGTTTGCAACTTAACAGAGATGCGAAAAAGTCTCACGCTAAAACTTGCAGCTTGTGTGGTCCTTTTAGCGTTATCGTAAGATCTATACTGTTCTTCTGGAGGGCTCTATCTTTTAACATGGGCTGAGGGGTGGTCCTAACGTAACAGAGACACGAAAAAGTCTCACGCTAAAACTTACGGGTGGTGTGGCCCTTTTTGTGTTATCATAAGATCTATACTGTTCTTCTGGAGGGCTCTAGCTTTTAACATGGGCTGGGGGGAGGGGGTGATCCTAACGTAACAGAGACGCGAAAAAGTCTCACACTAAAAACTTGCAGGTGGTGTGGTCGTAGCGGTTAGCTGGCTACGTGGGTGTCCGTCCCTTATCGTAGGGCCTTCTCGCTTAACACGGTTCTGCTCTTGGCTTCTGTTCTCGTTTCTCCCCTCGGAACTGTGTCTGTCTCACGGTGGGAAGGTATGACATGCATTTAGGCATTCTTGTGTTAGTCTGTGGTATTCCACTTGCTCACTTGTTACTGGTATTACTTTGGTTAATTTAATGTCACGATTTATTCGGAGCTATGTGACATACTACTGGATTTGCTTATCATGTCAGGGTTTTCATGGAAGGTGTTGGATTTGCCTGACACCTTACATATCACCACCCTTCGAACTTAATTTTTGCACTGAAGTTAGGCAATGATTGAATCGTTGTCTATGTCAGTCAAAAATTATTTCTTTATCTAAATTTTCTTGCCTACTGTTCAGCCATATTATTCTGTTCTATGCTAGTTTGTATTACTAATTTATATTTTTATATTCTTCCAGATTATTATCAAAATATGACAAGAGAAGAATATTGTTATCCTATTATTAATTTTTAATTATTTTCTTTCTTTATTTAAGTGTGAAGTTTTTTTTTTAGAAGTTTGTTATCGAAAGTGAGGAGTCTTTCACATCGATTTTCTCAGAAATATATTTTTTTTACAAATGTAGTACTTAAGTAAAATCTATTCCTAACACATTTTCTAAATATCATGTACAAGTAAAATGTTTTTGTTACTAGACACTCATTTCAACATTGTTACACTATCAAATAAGAATTATTTCCAAGAATTGCTTTGACAACGAAATATACATACACAAGTATTGAGATATTATCCTAACAAATGGCACAAATGTTTAAAAAAAGGGGAAAGCATCCAACAAGATAATTTTTTATTCTTTGTTTTTATAAGGAGTAAATAAGTAAAATATATTTATTATTTTCTTTTTATGAGGTGAAAATAAGTGGCATATAGTTTTAGTGTTTATTATGCCTTACTTTTGTTCTTTATGTACTGTCCATTTCAGAACTAATGACTTATTTTTATCGATGGTCTATTTTTTACTTAAGTCCATAGTCAATGATTGTTATTTTGTAGTTTATTAGCTATCTGGTGTGCTTAACTTATTTAGTTTTTCTCACGTTTCTTTTGCACAATTCCTAAATCACATAATTTGATTTCACACATTCACACAATCCTATAAATGTTTAAGCATGAGGTTGGCGAATGTTTTTGCATGAAGGTGATGGACTTGAGCGAGATGGATGTGTGCAAGTATTTGATGTACAGCTTCGGTCGTCATTCCTTGTTGGCTTTGCAAGTGTGTGTTGCTGTTGTGGAGGTCCCATAATGGAATGGAGCTGTGAGTGCAGAATCTCGTGGTTTACTGGCTTTGTATGCATGAAAGTCATCGTTATGGGTCGCTGAAAGCGGTCGTTTTTCGTTGTAATACTTTGCAGACGACTAGTTTACAATAGCATAGGGATTTGGGAAGGTATGTCGTCTATTCTTCACCCATCTTCTTTCTTGGTCTCAATCTTGCGAATCTTCAACTTCTGTTCTCCCTGCTTTTTCTCTGTTTCTTACTTGATTCTTGGTTCTTCTCTGGGCAGGATATGGAAATATTTATTGATAACTAGTCGCTTTGAAGTTCTCCTCCTAGTAACAGTTTGATAAATTGTTTGGGCATGTCATTTTTACTTTGTGGAAGTTTTCGTCAGTTTCATGCATCAGCATGCTGTTTAATAGCAGTAGTGTGACTTTTACACATATTTTTTGCCAGTGGTGGCTCGCCCAAGCGGTCTTCTCATCGGGCCGTTTTTTGCTCGCTCCGTTCATTCGGGGCGCTCGGAGACCGTCCCGGCGTTCGGCGTCCTGTCACGTCACTGCAGGGTGTTCCATCCCAGCAGGTTTCCGCCTAGTGGTTAAATTTATTGCCCACTTCAGTTACAAGGGCCTTCTGTTGGTCTCGCTGTCCTTTCCCTTCTCTCGACGCTTCTGCCTTGCAGGAATCGTGTCTTGCTAATTATGTCCTTTTCTTTCTTGATACTTCTCGCGTTGCAACTTGTGGGTCGTTGCAACTCGTCCTTGCTGGAGTTTTTACAATGGTTCTTACAAAAAGTTTTACTTATAGTCATCTAACATATGTCTAGTACCTACATTATTTTGCGACTTTTTGAAAGCTTTACAAATTTCGGCGCCCTTTCTATGTTACAGTTCTAAGATATTTTGAGTCTAAACGTCTACTAGAATCCTCAAATTCGCTTTTATTTTTGTGTAGTGTCGTGGCGTATAGCATTTTAGTATTTCATGGTGTTAGACTATCTACGCTTTATCCCTTCACCTTAATCTATGGTACTATTGATGTTATTTTTGTTTTTGTTTTTATTGAAACTACTTTCTTTTTCCCACCTTCCTCTCTCTTCATTATTCTTTCTCCTGACGATCTTATCTGCAACATAATCTTGAAATATTGTGCTGATTATTTACCAGTAATAAAATTAATCTTCAAACTTGTACTGAAAGTGTTTAATACTGCCAGTCTTAGGTAAAAATACCTCTGCTTTACCTCGTAAAATACCCTCTAATTCTCTTTTACTGTGTTCCGAAATACCTTGAACTTCTTGCAATTTTTTCGTCGATTTCTTTATGGACTTCTAACATGAGTTGAGGTGATTCCCTCTTTTGTGCATACCATTCTAATTCTTCATCCTCTTTATCTCGCGTCATTTTTAATTGTTTGTTTATAACTGTTATTTCTTCTAATTTTAGCTTTTGCTCAAAGAGAAGTGTGACATTCCCGCATGTTACGCTACCTTTCCCCATATCTATTATCGCTCGTCTCTCATTTAAAAAATCTGCACCTATAATCAAATCTACAGTTAGTTTAAGTATAATCACGAAGTTGGCTTCGATCTTTTGACCTTGGCACGAAAGAGTTAACCTTGTTTGTCTCGTAACTTCCGCAGCATTGTTTCTAATAGGACCTCTTACTTGAATCTTACGTGTTTTCATAACTGGCAATTCCTCATTGGCATTACACTGCCTGAATAAATTTTCTGAGATCGCAGTCAGTTCACTTCCGCTATCAATTACAATATTGACTGGGATATGCTTTACCATGGCCTTCACAATTGGTTGAATTTGAAAGGGTTGGTCCTATTCTTTTTCTTGCATCAACGAATCCTCCACTGAATCATACATGAGTCTTTTTAGGAATTTCCCTTGTGAATTCGAACTTTCTGTAGGATAAGCTTCGATTGCTACTTCTCTCTCTTTTATTTCCTCTTCTCTATTTCTTCTTTCATTTATGCTTTCTTCAACATCCTCTACTTTTTCCTCATCCTCATCTATCTTCTCCTTCTTCGTCGCTACTTCCACATATTCGCATCTAAATGCTCTAATTATCGCTTCATAACTTCCTTCATTATATACGTTGGGTTGTGTGCCCACTCGTAACTTATTTTCAACTTCTGTCGACTGCGCATTATCCTCATTGAATTCGCTTTCCCTGGTTTCCATCTCAAATAGCTCTGCAATACTCATTACTTCGTCCTTTCCTCCTACATTCGTTGTGCATGCCTCTGGTAATTCATCTTCCTTGTCAGTATTCTCCCAATTAATTTCGTCCCAACACGATATTGTTATTTTCTTGTTTTCATCTGGTCCCTGCGGATTTGTTTCTTCCTTCTTCTCTTCTCGTGATAAGATTTTTACTTCTCTGTTCAAGGTGCTGCAATTGTCCTGGGTCGGTGCGTCATTCTCTTTGGCATGGGCGCTTAGCTGTCAATTCGAACGTTTATCGGAGTTTGGTGGTCTTACCTCGACCTCTTGTATCTGTATTCTCTTTTCTTGTTCAGCTTGTTGATAGTGGTTTCTTTCTTGATAGTTCGTCGGTCTATTGGTTCTCCAGTACCCGTACCGGTTGTCGTTATTCCCTCTGTAATAGTTGTTGCCGTTCCTGGGTGAGTTATAGTTATTGCCATATTCTCTTTTAAATCCATAACCGGTTCTTTGTTGAAATCTATTGTCGTTTCTTGGTGCGAAGTTATCACATGGTTCGTAATTATTGTTTCTTCGTACTGTGTCTTGTGGATTCCACTGCTGTTTGCTTTCGTTTTCACGTGTGCTTCGTCTTTTTCTTGCGTCATCTTCCGAAAATATGAAATCTAGTTCCCTTAGAATACCTTTAAATGCTTCGACGTCATTGCCTCCGCGACCTACTAATGATTGCTGGCATTTCAATGGAAGCTTCATCGCGCATAATTTAATCAACTCTCCATCACTGTATGGTACATCTAAGCATTGATTTTTCTTTGCCATTAATTCGAAAAATTTCACGGGACTCTTCTCTCCTGAATTTTCTAAATATGGGTTCTGTAATAATTCGTACTTCACTCTGTTCTGTGCTTCGCTGGACCAATATCGTGAGAGAAACTTCTGTCTGAAATCTTCGTACGATCGGCATGTCGCTGCAACATTCTGCATGGTTTCTGCGACTGTTCCTGACATGTCTGCACATATAAAGTCTAATTTGTGTGTTAGCGTCCAGTGTTCTGGTAATCCTACTCGGAATTGATCAATAAAAGTTCGTGGATGTAATGAGTTTCCTTCTCGAAAGTGTTGAAATTTGCAGACTGTGAGGAAATGATCGTCGTCGTACTTCGTCATAGTTCCATATGAAATTCGTGATTCTTCGCCACTTTTGTTTCTGATCATTTCTCCCGTCGTTCTTTCCGGTTGTGGTAGATCCATTGGATATTGTCCACTGTAACTTTCGCCTACCCTTGCGTAGTATCGTTGGAGTGGTACGCAATAATTTTCTTCCATCAGTTGTGAACGTGTAGCTGAATGCATTGCACTGTACTCTTCGCGACCTGGCTTTCCATTGTCACGTATGTTACTTTCCGCCTGTGATTGGAATCGCAAATGTGTAATATCTTCGTTAATTGCTTGTTTTCCGGTGCTGTTACAAATACGGATATGCTTGCAGACTCGTTCTTGTTCGATCCTGTTCACTACGCCCTTCAATGGTTTGCAACAACTATGTTCGCAATTTCTGAAATTGTTGCTTCGTTTGCGCTTCTATTTTGACTATGCGGTTATCATATCTTTTCAGCGCTGCTTTTGTGATACGTTTGTGTAAAACACTGTTTTTAACAATTTCACGCGCTGTACCTGCTGCTTGTCTAATAATTACGTTTATCTGTTTCTCCAGTTTCTTGACTTCTCCCTGGGTGTTGTTACGTAATGTTTTGATCTCGTCCTGAGTGTCACTACGCAATGTTTGTACGTCCTCTTGTATCTTGTCAATGTCTGTTCTCAATTGATTGTGACCTGTTATTATGTTTCCTATCACTTCTCGAGATTCTTTTGCCTCGTCTTCAATATGACTTAGGTGTAACTGAATTTTTTTGTTTTGGTCTTTAATCGCACGCATTTGTCTCATGGTTTCTGCATTTTGTTTCGTCATTTCTGCATTCTGAATTTTAATTTGGTTCGCAATTTCTTTATTTTGTCTTGTCATGATTTCCGTCATTAATTGTAATAATTCTGCCAGATTGGTGGGTCCTATTGCGATTTCTTCCGACGTCCTACGCTCTGTGTTTTCGCCCAATTGTTGGTTTGCAACCGATTGCATTGAACTGTGCTGTGACACGTTTCTGCTCGCATTCCTTGTACTCTGTGGTGAGGGAGCTCTGATTACCTGTACTATGGGTTCTACGTATTCAAGACGCAAGTTAGAATCCTCATCGACTGTCTCTCTACTTTCCTGCTCCTCTGTTGTATGCTGACTTATGTTTTCTATGCTTTGACGTACATTATCCTCGTTATGGTGTGTTATATGTCCTATTTCTCGCGATACTGCATCGTCTGTTTTACTGTCCTCTATTCTCTGTCCATTTTCATGCTGGGTCTCTACCTCAATTCGGTCAAGGTCTCGATTAGCCATTGCTAATCTTTCCGAATCCCTTATTTTCTGTTTTAAAAGCAATTCACGCGCCCTACTTCGCATCAACATGCGCTCATACGATCTCACGCGTTTCATAAACGTTTTGCACACAAGACTTGACAAACCATTCACTTACTTGTTGGGTCAGAACCAACTAGTCAACGATGTATCCACCACCTGTGCGCTTGCATTGAAGAGAAAACTTAATTCTAACAATTTTTAAAATTCATAACTTAATTATGCTACTGTTTCTGCCAGACTCACTTTCTATTGAATACTTTCTTACTATCTATCGCTGCAGCTACTGTTTTCCAGTATTTAAAACTTAAGGAAAAAAATTTTTTTTACTACAAAAATTTTTCAACAGGATATTTTTCTGGCCTTCAATCATGGTATTTTACCATCCTGGCAGGGTCGCCATTTTCTAAACATATTGCGTGGTGTCTGTTGTTCTATATTGTGTCTCCCTACCACTTTCGCGCAATGATGCTCTGAGCGTGTTTTTTAGGGAATTGACTAGTTTGAACCTGGGACCTGTTGCTGGTAAGGAAACGCCAGACCACACATGACATGTAGAATTCAGAAGAGTTCAGTGAGACTAGCGATGATATAACCAAATACTTAATGATTTCAGCGTAAGCTCCACTGCACTCCCTGTAAAAGAATCTTAATACTAACTAAATTTAGTGGAAAGGGTTCAAGGCTTTCCTATTTTTAGTTAGCTGGTAAAATAACGTCGAAAAATCAGTTAAGTTTACCATTGGAAATTTTATTCTACTCACAAAACATTGTTTATAAATTGCACTATCGATAAAAGGAAATGTTTTAATACAGGATGGTAAAAACCAACTGCGTTCAAAAAAATGTGAACGAATATACACTGAATGGGTTTCCAAGTTCTACAATGGATCGAAGGATGACCTATGCCATAACACATCTATAATCTAGGTTTAAATTAAGTTTCACAAAAGAGAAAACTATCAAAATGGTCTACAGTGACCCTCAATTATCATTAATTACTCATCTAACTTGTCGTAAATTACAGTGGCTGATGTGGCTTCTCAATAACTATATAACAGAAAAATCATCGCGTTCCAGATTTTTACTTCAAGTGGCAAATGGGAACACCATGAGCTTTAATTGGCGATCGACACTAGTATTATGCAAAAAGGGGATGTAACGGATGAGACTTCTGCAGTTCTGAGTGAAGCTTTATGCGCTGTTATGCGGCATTGCGTACGATCATTACCTTGTCGGTGTTCGTCAGGGGGCAGCGGCCAGCACAGCTCTGCTCACCTCGCCGTCTCGGAAGCAACTCCCTCCTAACTTCTCCTTGCTACAATTTACCGAAGTTGGTTTTAAAAAAACTATCTGGCTGTGTTTTCATCTGACCAATCAGGGTCTCGATGTTAACCTTAAGCTCCGCCTACAAAAATTCTGTCTATCCAATGAGAAACGTTATACTTTTCGTGGTGGGGCAATGTTTTTGAAGTTTGCAACGTAACAGAGACGCGAAAAAGTCTCACGCTAAATGTTGCAGCTTGTGTGGTCCTTTTAGCGTTATCGTAAGATCTATACTGTTCTTCTGGAGGGCTCTATCTTTTAACATGGGCTGGGGGGTGGTCCTGACGTAACAGAGACGCGAAAAAGTCTCACGCTAAAACTTGCGGGTGGTGTGGCCCTTTTTGTGTTATCGTAAGATCTATACTGTTCTTCTGGAGGGCTCTATCTTTTAACATGGGCTCGGGGGTGGTCCTAACGTAACAGAGACGCGAAAAAGTCTCACGCTAAAAACTTGCGGGTGGTGTGGTCCTAGCGGTTAGCTGGCAACGTGGGTGTCCGTCTGTCCCTTATCGTAGTGCCTTCTCGCTTAACACGGTTCTGCTCTTGGCTTCTGTTCTCGTTTCTCCCCTCGGAACTGCGTCTGTCTCACGGTGGGAAGGTATGACATGCATTTAGGCATTCTTGTGTTAGTCTGTGGTATTCCATTTGCTCACTCGTTACTCGTATTACGTTGGTTAATTTAATGTCACGATTTATTCGGAGCTATGTGAGATACTACTGGATTTGCTTATCATGTTAGGGTTTTCATGGAAGGTGTTGGATTTGCCTGACACCTTACAATGTTGGACTTTTGGGTGATTGTCGTCTTTGGCAACCATGCAGCCAGTGAAACGGCAAGTTCAGTGCCCTCTGCTGAATAGCAGAGGCATGATTGGTCAAAAACTGAGGTTACTTGACGTCATAAAGCCCTGCTCGAAATTGGAGGGAACGGTCACTATTGGCGCAAATGATGTTCTGAGAGAGTGCGGGGGAATTTTGGAATCAGAACTGAATGCTGATTCGCGGTTTTAGAGGAGGATAGGGAGTAGAGCAATGTTGGCTTCGCTCTTGCGAAGCGCGGGCAATTAAATTTCGGGATCTGATCTTCCTTGGAGTCGGACGGTCTTGAGACTTGGTCACTCGTTTTCAGAAGGACTTAGAATTCTCCGACAGCCTTCGCGGCCAGGTCTTGACACAGAGTTGCTGCACGGCAGAAGTCGGCGCCTACATCATCAGGACGCAGCCTACCGACGACGTGCTGCAGATTTCAGTACTGGTACAGTATTTTGCGGCTCCGGCGTTGTAGGACCTTATCAATTTTATACTGAATCCCTCAGCAGCACGCGCGCTCGCTTTGCTACATGTCCACCTTGCTTGTTTCTCCATGTCGTCCCATTTGAGCGCTCACTAGTAATTGCAATACTGCTATATAGTCGAGAGATTAATATTTGATTCATTAGGCCCTCCAGTCATTATCGTCAATCTATTGCATCTCAGAGAGTATGAGCCCCTTATTCTCGAGCCAACTCTTACTCTCATAATATTTCAGTATACCCTGTCCTTTAACCTACTGTTCGTGTCGATAATCATGTGCATGTATGTTCTGATATATAATAAATCTCATTGTGATATTTAATCCGCATACCATTTCGTAGATATATGCATAATCCTATTTCCTGTTGTTTTTTGTGATAAAGTTCTTTTTTCTGAGTAGATTACGATTTTTATTAAATTATTGTGAGTGTGCACTCCTTATTTTACCAACTAGCAGGGTCCACCATCATTTTCTTCCGTTAACGTTGTGCGCATAATTAATTAGGTCGTACATAAGGAGTTGGTCGAGTGCATGTCTCGTTCTCATGCAAATGTCATCTGAATTGAAGAGGTACAAACTCGTCTCCGCCCCGGCACCTCGCAGTCTTCTGCATAATTATTTAGCCATGCTGCCTCTACAGCTGTACCTAACTAAATCATCCAATAAATTCTCATATGTTAACATAAATTTACATACTATATGTCTTTTATACCCCATTTATTTTGTATTCTACGTATCTATGCTCCTTCATTGCTAACATACCTGATTAACTTACCCTCATTCATCTTCACTTATCTTCATCTCTCATAAACTTAAATTGCATCATGTTAATAAAATTGTTTATGTTACTTTCATCACCTTTTCTTTTACTGTAAATTTAAATTTTAAAATTTTATTATGTTTTAAATTTTATTATATTAATATACTTGTTTATAATGTTTTCATTCTGCTAAGAACCTGCAATAACAAAATTGTCAACAAATCATAAAAATGCACTTGCAGGAAAAATAAATTGTACAAAATAAAAATAACCATGTAAAAACCCAACGGCTGAAAAGGGACGCCAGCATGCCCTCAAACAGCCCGCCCTCCTCCATCAGAGGAGGGAATGAAAAGTGCAACAACAAAAAAAAAAAAAAAAAAAAAAAAAAAAGGTCACTGCGTTGTCCGTGGTGAGAGGTAATGCCTTGTAAGCTTCCCGTATAAATAAAATAATATTAGCAATGAAGTGTAACCTTCCCGTACAGATAAAAAAATATAAAATAATGAAATTTGGATGATTAAGTTCTGACGTATGAAAACTGATAAATCTTAACTCGTGAAAAACTGATAAATTTTGACGTAAGCAGCGCTACGCCGTGGCCTTGTGAAATCAATCTCAACGTCCGTGAGAAATAAACTGAAAAATTCTTACCTCGTGATGGTGTCGCCGGATAACGCTGTCCATATATCTGCTCGCAAATGGCACAGCTTAGTGCAGTGCTGGCCCATCTACTAATACTGGATAACACTTGGTTGAAATGTGAATTGCTAGAAAGACTGACTCTACTACTTAGTGACACAGCTGCACAGTTGGTCGTCTGATTACTGAAGAGCACATGACTATGATCTGACAAAATTCTGGAATATTTTCATTTAGATATATGGCTGCATCGGGACTGGCAATGATTCACGGGGAAATTGTACTTTTATAGTTGACTGGTAAAAACAATCATATTCTGAATATTTTTTTACGTTATTGATAAAGATCTAGAATCCATTACACGGGAAAATTGAATATATTACAAATCTGGGTCAACTGGTGCTGAAGAATCACAAAAGAAGAGATTGAAACAAATTCATATTAACATCTCAGACAAGTGAGTTAACTATGCGCATGCCAATAAAAATAATAAAATTTACCTCACAGTAGATGGTTGACTTAATTACATTGTTGACTTTTTCATTATATTAACAATTACTCATTTGAAACTTCCTGGCACATTAAAATTGTGTGCCGTGCCAAGACTCGAAATCGGGACCTTTGCCTTCTGCGGGCAAGTGCTCTGCCAACTGAGCTACGCAAGCACGACTCACGACGTGTCCTCACAGCTTCAATTCTGCCAATACCTCGTCTCCTACCTTCCAAACTTTACAGGAGCTCTTCTGCGAACCTTGCAGAACTAGCACTCATGCAAGAAACGATATTGCGGAGACATGGCTTATCCACAACCTGGGGGATGTTTCTACAATGAGATTTTCGCTCTGCAGCGGAGTGTGCGCTGATATGAAACTTCCTGACAGATTAAAATGTCATTCTGGAAACATCCCCCAGGTTGTGGCTAAGTCATGTCTCCGCAACATTCTTTCTTCCATGAGTGCTAGTTCTGCAAGGTTCGCAGAAGCTCTTCTGCAAAGTTTGGAAGGTAGGAGGTACTGGCAGAACTGAAGCTGTGAGGACGGGTCATGAGTCGTGCTTGGGTAGCTCAGTTGGTAGAGCACTTGCCTGCGAAAAGCAATGGTCTCGAGTTCGAGTCTCGGTCCGGCACACAGTTTTAATCTGTCAGGAAGTTTCATATCAGCGCGCACTCCGCTGCAGAGTGAAAATCTCATTCATTTGTTCATCATCATCTCATTCCATGGCATAATTTAGCTCTGCGGCTGATCACAATTATTGTTCCATATAATAAAATTTTACAATTTGTTCTGCACTGTGACTTTAACAACTACTAACTATAAACTGCGCTGTACAAGCGACAGACTAAAACTACAGTGTAACAGCGAGGGACTGCAACTGCGGCAGAGACTGCTCTGACCTGCGACTCTACTGTAGCTCTCTTTTAACAGGGGTAAATATACTTTATGGCTCAGGCAGCGCCTGTGAATTGTCGTTCTAGCAAGTGAGCAATACATCGAGATTGCACTAGCTCCAGCAGGGTGGTGAACCCCTTACAGTCTGAAATTTCGTATTCTCGGCACACTCTTGAGACTGTGGATCACGAAACATTGAATTCCGTAACGATTTCATAAATGGAATGTCCTTTGTGTCTAGCTCTAACTACCATTCTGAAGTCTGTTAGTTCTCGACGTGCGGCTACAATCACGCCAGAAACTTTGTCACATGAGTCATCTGAGGAGAAATGACAGCACCGCCGGTGCACTGCCCTTTTATACCTTGACCCTGAATAAAGAAAAGCATGAAGTTATTCACATGAGTACTAAAAGAAATCAGCTAAATTTCGATTACGCGATAAGTCACACAAATCTGAAGGCTGTAAATTCAGCTAAATACTTAGGGAATACAATTACTAATAACCTAAATTCGAGCTATCACATAGATAATACAGGGTGATTCAAAAAGAATACCACAACTTTAGGAATTTAAAACTCTGCAACGACAAAAGGCAGAGCTAAGCACTATCTGTCGGCGAATTAAGGGAGCTATAAAGTTTGATTTAGTTGTACATTTGTTCGCTTGAGGCGCTGTTGACTAGGCGTCAGCGTCAGTTGATGCTAAGATGGCGACCGCTCCACAGAAAGCTTTTTGTGTTATTGAGTACGGCAGAAGTGAATCGACGGCAGTTGTTCAGCGTGCATTTCGAACGAAGTATGGTGTTAAACCTCCTGATAGGTGGTGTATTAAACGTTGGTATAAACAGTTTACAGAGAATGGGTGTTTGTGCAAAGGGAAAAGTTCTGGACGGCCGAGAACGAGTGATGAAAATGTAGCACGCATCCAGCAAGCATTTGTTCGCAGCCCAGGAAAATCGACTCGCAGAGCTAGCAGAGAGCTGCAGATTCCACAATCAACTGTATGGAGAGTCCTACGAAAAAGGTTAGTTATGAAACCTTATCATCTGAAATTGGTTCAAGCACTGTCTGCAGCTGATAAGATTAAAAGAATCGATTTCTGTCATTTTATGCTTGCTCAAATGGAAACAGATGAATCTTTTGTTTCAAAGATTGTGTTTAGTGATGAAGCAACTTTCCACACTAACGGGAAAGTCAACCATCACAATGTCTGTATATGGGGCACTGAGAATCCGCGGGAAACAACTCAGTATGAACGTGACTCGCCTAAGGTGAACGTTTTCTGTGTCATTTCAGCCAATAAAGTTTTTGGTCCCTTTTTCTTCGAAGGTGCTACTGTAACTGGACTACAGTATCTGGAGATGTTAGACAATTGGCTGTTCCCTCAGCTCGAACAAGAAGCACAACAATTCACATTTCAGCAGGATGGAGCGCCACCACATTGGCACTTATCTGTCCGTAACTACCTGAACGTCAACTACCCGAGGCGATGGATCGGCCGCCAGGCAGCCCGTGACAGAGCACTTCATCACTGGCCTCCAAGAAGCCCTAATCTTACCCCCTGCGATTTTTTCTTATGGGGGTATGTTAAGGATATGGTGTTTCGGCCACCTCTCCCAGCCACCATTGATGATTTGAAACGAGAAATAACAGCAGCTATCCAAACTGTTACGCCTGATATGCTACAGAAAGTGTGGAACGAGTTGGAGTATCGGGTTGATATTGCTCGAGTGTCTGGAGGGGGCCATATTGAACATCTCTGAACTTGTTTTTGAGTGAAAAAAAAACCTTTTTAAATACTCTTTGTAATGATGTATAACAGAAGGTTATATTATGTTTCTTTCATTAAATACACATTTTTAAAGTTGTGGTATTCTTTTTGAATCACCCTGTATTGTGGGTAGAGCAAAGACTCCGATTCATTGACAGAACACTTAGAAAGTGCAACAGGTCTACTAAAGGGACTGCTTACACCACGCTTGTCCGCCCTATTCTGGATGATGATGATTGGTGTTTTAGGGCGCACAACCTATTCTGGAGTATTGCTGTGCGGTGTGGGATCCGCATCAGGTGAGACTGACGGATGACATCGAAAAAGTTCCAAGAAGGGCAGCTTGTTTTGTATTATCGCGAAATAGGGGAGATAGTGTCACAGACATGATACGTGAATTGGAGTGGTAATCATTAAAACAAAGGCGTTTTTCGTTGCGACGGGATCTTCTCATGAAATTTCAATTGTGAAAGCATTCTGTTGCCACCCACCTACATAGGGAGAAATGATCATCACGATAAAATAAGAGAAATCAGGGCTCGCACAGATAAATTTAAGTGCCCGTTTTTCTCGCGTGCCGTTCGAGAGTGGAACGGTAGAGAGACAGCTTGAAGGTGGTTCATTGATCCCTCTGCCAGGCACTTTATTGTGAATAGCAGAGTAATCACGTAGATGTAGACGTAGATGTAGATGAGTACGCGATACTGCCACCATCTGTATATGCGCTTATCGCTATCCCATGATTTTTGCCACCTCTGTGTATTTTTACGTTATGAGTGAATCCTTCACCCTCTTCAGGTCCCTCTGTGATTAACCGCATAATCATACGCATAACCAAGTGACTATCAAAACATATCGTAATCAAACCGAGGTCTGCGAATGATGAATTTCTCACTTTCTACTTGTAGTATTTATCATTGCGTTCATCATTTTTATCGTACCTGTAACTAGATTTACTATGGCGGTTACCTGGTTACCTGCACGATTACCTGCTATACGATAGAGACGCCAGAGGATGATACATTGTAGCGTTGATAGCAAAAAAAGCAACATCTTTAAACATAGCTGAGGGATTCATTCACAATCAAAACAAAAAAGCGATTAAATTCTATTATTTACAGGAACTGGGCTCGCCGTCGTAGTTGTGACTCGTGTACAGTGTTTACGAATGCATTACGGTGATCAGAAACAACGCAATACATTTCCACTGACTCAAACGAAGCAGTTAAGGGGTCAGCGTATCCATACCCACTAACTGGTTATCGCTATTCGCCACACAGAACTACTGAATCATTGCCTTTACTGACCTCCGTCAGCGAATCATGGAAACATATGATTCGGTGTCACATCATCACAGATTATAATTTTATCACTAGGCACAAAAAATCACAAAAGTCTTGAAAGCTAACCATTGACTTCATTTACATAAACTACTCAAATCAAAAAATATTATTTATATATAACCGAGTACAGCGTTTCACCGACAAGCCCTAGTGAAAACGCATCCGACAGTAATTTAGGCCACGACAAGAGTTTAACTTCACAAGCGCAACAGAAAACACACTCATCAACCTCAGGAAAAAATGATTAGTTAGTACTGCAAAGCAAATAACTGGCATTAAGGAGGAGCGAAAATTATGAAACTCCTAGTACGATGGATGTCACCTTACAGACGATCTTCAGTGCAACGCACACGTTTATGCAGTTTGAGTAATCTAGAGCAACTGTGAATCTTGCTTAAATCGAAAAACTCTAAAGCCTGAACACAGAAGAGAAAGTTCTGTTCTCTGAGTATTTGTTGAGAGTCTAACCGCGACATGTGCTAGCTTCTACTCCATTTACCACCAGTCTGCTGTACAAGTACTTGCCCAAAAATGCTGAAAAAAAAACACGTAGTACCCTGACGGAAAAAAAACACGTAGTACCCTGACGGAAAAAAAATCGCAACACCAAACAAATACTTAATGTAGAGTACTGAAATTTCGGAAGTCCGTTTTTCTAGATAACATATTTAAGTGATTAACATGCCAAAATCACAAGTCAATGTAAGCGCGATACAAGCCAGTGTAAATACACTGAAGGGTCAGAGAAACTGGCACACCTGCCTAATATCGTGTAGAGCCCCGCGAGCTCGCAAAAGAGCCGCAAAACGACATAGCATGGACTCGCTTAATGTCTGAAGTAGTGATGGAGGGAATTGACACCATGAATCCTGCAGGAATGTCCATAAATCCACAAGAGAAAGAGGGGGTGAAGATCTCTTCTGAGCCCCGCGGGTAGCCGAGCGGTCTGGGGCGCTTTGCCACAGTTCGCGCGGCTTGCCCGGTCCGAGGTTCGAGTCCTCCCTCGGGCTTTGGCGTGTGTGTTGTTCTTAGAGTAAGTTAGTTTAAGTTAGATTAATTAGGGACCGATGACCTCAGCAATTTGGTCCCGCAAAAACTTACCACAAATTTCCAAATCTCTTCTGAACAGCACGTTGCAAGGCATCCCAGATATGCTTAACAGTGTTCATGTCTGGAGAGTCTGGTGACTATTAGAAGCGTACAAACTCGGAAGACTATTCCTAGAGTCACTCTGTAGCAATTCTGGACATGTGGGGTGTCATATTGTCCTACTGGAATTTCCCAATTCCGTCGGAATGCACAATGAACATGAATGGATGCAGGTGATCAGACAGGATGCATACGTACGTATCACCTGTTACAGTCGCATCTAGACGTATCAGGATCTCATATCCCTCCAACTGCACACGCCTACACCATTACAGAGCCTCCACGAGCTTTAACAGTCCCCTGCTGACATGCAGGGTTTCTGGATTTATAAGGTTGTCTCCATACCCGTACACGTCCATCCGCTCGATGCAATAAGAAACGAGACTCATCCGACCAGGCAACATGTTTCCAGTTATCAACAGTCCAATGTCGGTGTTGACGGGCCCTGGCAGTTATCAAGGGTACACGAGTGGGCCTTCGGCTACGAAAGCTCATATCTATGATGTTTCGTCGAATGGTGCACATGCTGACACTTGCTGAAGGCCCAACATTGAAATGTGCAGCAATTTGCGGAAGGGTTACTCTTCTGTTACGTTGAACGATTGTCTCCAGTAGTCGTTGGTTCCGTTCTCGCAGGATCTTTTTCTGGTCGCAGCGATATCGGAGATTTAATGTTTTAGCGGATTCCTGATATTCTCAGTACACTCGTGAAATGGTCGAATGGGAAAATCGCCACTTCATCGCTACCTCGGAGATGCTGTGCCCCATCGCTCGTGCGCCGGTCATGACACCAAGTTCAAACTCACTTAAATCTTGATAATCTGCCATTGCAGCAGCAGTAACCGATCTAACAACTGTGCCAGACACTTGTTGCCTTATGTAGGTGTTGCCGACCGCAGCACCGTGTTCTGCCCGTTTATATACACTACTGGCCATTAAAATTGCTACACCATGAAAATGACGTCCTACAGGCGCGAAATTTAACCGGCAGGAAGAAGATGCCGTGATATGCAAATGATCAGCTTTTCAGAGCATTCACACAAGGTTAGCGCCGGTGGCGACACCTACAACGTGCTGACATGAGGAAAGTTTCCAACCGATTTCTCATACAAAACCAGCAGTTGACCGGCGTTGCCTGGTGAAACGTTGTTGTGATGCCTCGTGTAAGGAGGAGAAATGCGTACCATCACGTTTCCGACTTTGATAAAGGTCGGATTGTAGTCTATCGCGATTGCGGTTGATCGTATCGCGACATTGCTGCTCGCGTTGGTCGAGATCCAATGACTGTTAGCAGAATGTGGAATCAGTGAGTTCACGAGGGTAACACGGAACGCCGTCCTCTATCCCAATGGCCTCGTATCACTAGCAATCGAGATGACAGGCATCTTATCCGCATGGCTGTAACGGATCGTGCAGCCACGTCTCGATCCCCGAGTCAACAGATGGGTACGTTTGCAAGACAACAACCATCTGCACGAACAGTTCGACGACGTTTGCAGCAGCATGGAATATCAGCTCGGAGACCATGGCTGCGGTTACCCTTGACGCTGCATCACTCACAGGAGCGCCTGCGATAGTGTACTCAACGACGAACCTGGTTGCACGAATGGCAAAACGTCATTTTTTCGGATGAATCCAGGTTCTGTTTACAGCATCATGATGGTCGCATCCGTGTTTGCCGACATCGCGGTGAACGCACATTGGAGACGTGTATTTGTCATCGCCATACTATCGTATCACCCGGCGTGATGGTATGGGGTGCCACTGGATACACGTCTCGGTCACCTCTTGTTCGCATTGACGGCACTTTGAACAGTGGACGTTACATTTTACATGTGTTACGACCCGCGGCTCTACCCTTCATTCGATCCCTGCGAAACCCTACATTTCAGCAGGATATTGCAAGACCGCATGTTGTAGGTCCAGTACGGGCCTTTCTGGATGCAGAAAATGTTCGACTGCTGCCCTGTCCAGCACATTCTCCAGATCTCTCACCAACTGAAAACGTCTGGTCGATGGTGGCCGAGCAACTGGCTCAATACGCCAGTCACTACTCTTGATGAACTGTGGTATCGTGTTGAAGCTGCAAGGGCAGCTGTACCTGTACACACCATCCAAGCTCTGTTTGACTCAATGCCCAGGTGTATCAAGGCCAGAGGTGGTTGTTCTGGGTACTAATTTCTCAGGATCTATGCATCCAAATTGCGTGAAAATGTAATCACATGTCAGTTCTAGTATAATATATTTCTCCAATGAATGCCCGTTTAACATCTGCATTTCTTCTTGGGGTAGCAATTTTAATGGCTAGTAGTGTATCTCTGTACTTGAATACGCATGCCTATACCAGTTTCTTTGGCACTTTAGAGTATGAAGTACTGGTATATTAATAACCGTTGTAACCGCCAGACTGTTGAATGAAAGCTATTCAAACGTGGATGTATCTTGTTATTGAGGCGCCGGATGTCAGTTTGTGTGATGGAGTTCTATGCCTGGTTCCGTTTGGTCGCTCAATACGAGGACGGTTACTGCCATTTGTGGATAATGCTTAAGTTGTCGTCTGTGGATGTCTCGTATGTGGTCAAGGCAACATATGGACAATATGCAGAACGTGTTGGGTTACAGCAGCGGTTTGTGCAGTAGCGTTATCCTTTTGGGAAGCACGCCCTGGAATGACGTGCGTGAATTGCAGCACAATTGGTCGAATCAGCAGTCTGACGTACAATTTCGCACACATGTATGTGTGATAAACATGAGAGTGTATAGTGTTTCGGGATATTTGTAAACATCCCAACACACCATTGTGAAGCTGTCGACAAGAGATGCTCGTCACTAAGTTGAATAAGGACAAATGTAGTGGGAAAGTGTGTGTTTTCCTTTCTTGTATGCAGTGAATGTGGAGCAGTGGTGGAGCCGTCGAGAAGGGGACGAGTATAAATGGTATTGCAACCACTTTTCGTCAGGGAGTCATTTGGGCCATGGTGCAGCAAGTGCCTGAATATGAGAGCCATGGAGTAAACGACGTACCAACAAGGGCGTAATGAACCTTTGAACAGCAGTAGCTTTTTATCTGTGTTTTGTTTGCTCTCTGAGGTCCTAAAGTACCCATGTAAGGACGTTTTTGAATGTACTCAAGAGAGTACCATAGCAATTGTTTGTTGTGTTGTTAAAAGAAATAGTGAAAATGTTGGGCAAAATATACCTGTGTTTGGGAGAAGTGTGGCTATTTATTTAGTAGTGCAGTAGAGCGAACTTGCGGAAGCAATGCCAGCAGCCAGTTACAGTGGCTGCATTCTTGCCAAGGCTTTCTACAATATCGCAGAAGGATCATCCACCTTTTAGCAGTCCTGTTACACGACTTCATTTAAACTCAACGAGGTGTTGATAATGGTGTCTTAAACGCATTCTTGATTAACGTCAGTTCACCGCGTCCACCGAGCGAGGTGGCGCAGTGGTTAGCACACTGGACTCGCATTCGGGAGGCCGACGGTTCAATCCCGTCTCCGGCCATCCTGATTTAGGTTTTCCGTGATTTCCCTAAATCGTTTCAGGCAAATGCCGGGATGGTTCCATTGAAAGGGCACGGCCGATTTCCTTCCCAATCCTTCCCTAACCCGAGCTTGCGCTCCGTCTCTAATGACCTCGTTGTCGACGGGACGTTAAACACTAACCACCACCACCACTACCACCGCGTCCAATGTCAAAGATAAGTAGCGCTCACGACCGCTACAGCGTGTATTCAAGGCAAACCTGATTTGCATCCTCACAGTGGCACTGTTAGCGCCACTCTCATGCGGCTGGCCTGAAATTTGAATAGACATCATCTTTCAGGTGTAGAAACACACCTATCAACTTTAGTTTATGATGCACGACTCCTTCTTGGTGCTGGAGTCTTTTCCCGTCAGTGTATATAATAATACTTCCAGTGTTCTGAAAGATACAAAATATTTACCTGAGAGGCGATGCAGTTAAATAGGACATGGAATTATCGTGTGGCCTGGCGCACACGGTGAGCTTGCATTAGCATATGCTTGCGCAGGAAGAAAAAGCAAGTAAGATTTGAAGAGAACGGACACATAGGCACGTGCTTGCGCAGGAAGAAAAAGCAAGTAAGATTTGAAGAGAACGGACACATAGGCACGTGCTTGCGCAGGAAGAAAAAGCAAGTAAGATTTGAAGAGAACGGACACATAGGCACGTGCTTGCGCAGGAAGAAAAAGCAAGTAAGATTTGAAGAGAACGGACACATAGGCACGTGGTTGCGTAGGAAGAAAAAGCAAGTAAGATTTGAAGAGAACGGACACATAGGCACGTGCTTGCGCAAGAAGAAAAAGCAAGTAAGATTTGAAGAGAACGGACACATAGCAACGTGGTTGCGTAGGAAGAAAAAGCAAGTAAGATTTGAAGAGAACGGACACATAGGCACGTGCTTGCGCAGGAAGAAAAAGCAAGTAAGATTTGAAGAGAACGGCCACATAGGCACGTGCTTGCGTAGGAAGAAAAAGCAAGTAAGATTTGAAGAGAACGGACACATAGGCACGTGCTTGCGCAGGAAGAAAAAGCAAGTAAGATTTGAAGAGAACGGACACATAGGCACGTGCTTGCGCAGGAAGAAAAAGCAAGTAAGATTTGAAGAGAACGGACACATAGGCACGTGGTTGCGTAGGAAGAAAAAGCAAGTAAGATTTGAAGAGAACGGACACATAGGCACGTGGTTGCGTAGGAAGAAAAAGCAAGTAAGATTTGAAGAGAACGGACACATAGGCACGTGCTTGCGTAGGAAGGAAAAGCAAGTAAGATTTGAAGAGAACGGATACATAGGCACGTGGTTGCGTAGGAAGAAAAAGCAAGTAAGATTTGAAGAGAACGGACACATAGGCACGTGCTTGCGTAGGAAGGAAAAGCAAGTAAGATTTGAAGAGAACGGACACATAGGCACGTGGTTGCGTAGGAAGAAAAAGCAAGTAAGATTTGAAGAGAACGGACACATAGGCACGTGCTTGTGCAGGAAGAAAAAGCAAGTAAGATTTGAAGAGAACGGACACATAGGCACGTGGTTGCGTAGGAAGAAAAAGCAAGTAAGATTTGAAGAGAACGGACACATAGGCACGTGGTTGCGTAGGAAGAAAAAGCAAGTAAGATTTGAAGTGAACGGACACATAGGCACGTGCTTGCGTAGGAAGAAAAAGCAAGTAAGATTTGAAGAGAACGGACACATAGGCACGTGCTTGCGCAGGAAGAAAAAGCAAGTAAGATTTGAAGAGAACGGACACATAGGCACGTGCTTGCGTAGGAAGAAAAAGCAAGTAAGATTTGAAGAGAACGGACACATAGGCACGTGCTTGCGCAGGAAGAAAAAGCAAGTAAGATTTGAAGAGAACGGACACATAGGCACGTGCTTGCGCAGGAAGAAAAAGCAAGTAAGATTTGAAGAGAACGGACACATAGGCACGTGCTTGCGCAGGAAGAAAAAGCAAGTAAGATTTGAAGAGAACGGACACATAGGCACGTGGTTGCGTAGGAAGAAAAAGCAAGTAAGATTTGAAGAGAACGGACACATAGGCACGTGCTTGTGCAGGAAGAAAAAGCAAGTAAGATTTGAAGAGAACGGACACATAGGCACGTGCTTGTGCAGGAAGAAAAAGCAAGTAAGATTTGAAGAGAACGGACACATAGGCACGTGGTTGCGTAGGAAGAAAAAGCAAGTAAGATTTGAAGAGAACGGACACATAGGCACGTGGTTGCGTAGGAAGAAAAAGCAAGTAAGATTTGAAGAGAACGGACACATAGGCACGTGGTTGCGTAGGAAGAAAAAGCAAGTAAGATTTGAAGAGAACAGACACATAGGCACGTGGTTGCGTAGGAAGAAAAAGCAAGTAAGATTTGAAGAGAACGGACACATAGGCACGTGCTTGCGTAGGAAGAAAAAGCAAGTAAGATTTGAAGAGAACGGACACATAGGCACGTGGTTGCGCAGGAAGAAAAAGCAAGTAAGATTTGAAGAGAACGGACACATAGGCACGTGGTTGCGTAGGAAGGAAAAGCAAGTAAGATTTGAAGAGAACGGACACATAGGCACGTGCTTGCGTAGGAGGAAAAAGCAAGTAAGATTTGAAGAGAACGGATACATAGGCACGTGCTTGCGTAGGAAGAAAAAGCAAGTAAGATTTGAAGAGAACGGACACATAGGCACGTGCTTGCGTAGGAAGAAAAAGCAAGTAAGATTTGAAGAGAACGGACACATAGGCACGTGCTTGCGTAGGAAGAAAAAGCAAGTAAGATTTGAAGAGAACGGACACATAGGCACGTGGTTGCGTAGGAAGGAAAAGCAAGTAAGATTTGAAGAGAACGGACACATAGGCACGTGGTTGCGTAGGAAGCAAAAGCAAGTAAGATTTGAAGAGAACGGACACATAGGCACGTGCTTGCGTAGGAAGAAAAAGCAAGTAA
Source organism: Schistocerca serialis cubense (assembly GCF_023864345.2). Lineage (NCBI taxonomy): Eukaryota > Metazoa > Arthropoda > Insecta > Orthoptera > Acrididae > Schistocerca > Schistocerca serialis. Next base: position 759,287,212 of record NC_064642.1, on the reverse strand, counting down.
GATTTGAAGAGAACGGACACATAGGCACGTGCTTGCGTAGGAAGAAAAAGCAAGTAAGATTTGAAGAGAACGGACACATAGGCACGTGCTTGCGTAGGAAGCAAAAGCAAGTAAGATTTGAAGAGAACGGCCACATAGGCACCAGATTTGTTAAGAACTTGCTCCGTTAGGGAACCACTCCTTTCACAGAAAAAGGAGACGTACCTCATTAATCAATAGCAAAATTCAAACTCAGCACAAAAGAAATAAATTACTTTGCAGGCTGCATAAAGTAATGATATAAAAGAATCCAACTGACTTCTGAATGAGATGGTATTTCAGTATCTATCATGATCGTATGGCGACAGAATGTGTGGCTATTCCAGTCCCCGTGGACACACGAATCAAACCCACCCATAAAAAGAACTAAATTTCGCCTTCAATAGAAATACCGAGTAAGAGCAAACGATTTAGCAAGCTTAACCGCGACACCGGAAAAACCAGTTCGTCCTACGTGAATAATGGTTCAAATGGCTCTGAGCACTATGGGACTCAACTGCTGAGGTCATTAGTCCCCTAGAACTTAGAACTAGTTAAACCTAACTAACCTAAGGACATCACAAACATCCATGCCCGAGGCAGGATTCGAACCTGCGACCGTAGCGGACTTGCGGTTCTGGACTGCAGCGCCTTTAACCGCACGGCCACTTCGGCCGGCCGTCCTACGTGAATGCTGTTGATTACATCTCAAGTGTGTTGCTCAAGCCGGCCGCGGTGGTCTAGCGGTTCTATGCGCGCAGTCCGGAATCGCGCGACTGCTACGGTCGCAGGTTCGAATCCTGCCTCGGGCATGGATCTGTTTGATGTCCTTAGGTTAGTTAGGTTTAAGTAGTTCTAAGTTCTAGGGGACTGATGACCACAGATGTTAAGTCCCATAGTGCTCAGAGCCATTTGAACCATTTTTTTTGTGTTGCTCAAGCCAAGTACCACGTGGCGATCTCACCAACACGTCTGCTGCACCGTCTTGTGAAACAACAATTTGCAACCACGTGGCAGCACGCAACCAAGACAAGAACAAGAGCAAACTCACGAGCAACCCAGTCCCCACTGCGAGGAGTTTATAGCGAATTCTCGTGGTTGCCGCAACCAAAGACCCCTGACACGCGTCACACGTCTGGCTAGGTGCCTAGGCCAACGAGCTACGTAAGGCAGTACAACCTGTTTACATGCCTGCCTTTTAAGGCACGTATACACAAGGCCAACTAAGGGCGACGAACGACAGAGCCTGGATTCGGAAGGACGTCGGTCGCCCATGCATCGACGTTCGGCCTCCCATCCACACCAAACGATAGGTTTGTGGCCAAGGGTTTTGGCCACGTGATATCGCAGATGGATCTGACAACTTGCCGACTGAGCCGTAGTAAAGTTAGCTTTGAAAAGTGCGTAGTGTGAAGCAGTCGCCCTCCGTTTTCTGGCGGTGGCGCCTTGTCGCAATTGAAGGCTATGATGTCTCCCTCTAGGGGGAAAGGGGAAAAGTGGGCTGTTCGCTTGGGTTTAAGAAGTGGCTGTATGGGAGAGTGGGAAGTCGGAGCATCAAGAAGCGACTTCTCTGCCGGTGCTAGAGGGACAGCACGCAGACCGCGGCATCAGCTAAGCGACGCGTGCAGCGGCTCCGTGGTATGGGGCGTTAATTGCTCGTCGCGAAAGGAATCTTCCTGAGCGTGGGTCCGCGAGGGGCCTAATCTGCAGTTCGGCCGTATGCTGTCGACCGGCGAGGAGGTTCTGAAAATCGGCGCGCCTTCCTGCGTCTATTGAAACGGCTGGCAGCGGGCGGCTCGGCAGAGCATTTGGAGGTGCTGCGTTGGTTCAGTCCTGGGAGTCGTAACGCATTGATTGTTAACAGATTTTATGAAGTTTAACTGAATTCAATTTACTTACTCTTGTTAATTATACCAGCCGTATATTTTTTGGGGGTTTCCCGCCATTCATTCTCGTCTGCCCACCCGCGGAAAGGTGGTAATATTAGAAAGGGTGGTCTGTTTGTCCCCGTTTGAGGACGAAAGGGGGGGAGTCAGAGTAAATCTGTGGTTCGGATTGCTTCTTTCCCCTCCCAGCTTACCTACAGGTTTATTCGGCTGTTAGCCTCTTTCATGTCTGTGAAAGTCTAAGGCACCAATGGCTGTACTGTTTAAAATGCAAGGCACTAAGACCTGATCCATTCTCTCGCCTGCCATAACTAGTACTACTAGACTCACGTGTAAAAGGTACTCTAAGAAAGAAGAAAAATTCCTTTTGCCTCGTGGTAAGAACTAGTCAATTGCATAACGAATTCCTGCTCATCTGAAAGCTGTAACTTACATAAATTTGTGTTTATGTATATTTGGCTATAATCAAGCAAGGTTAATGTACGCCATACAGAATTTTTTATATTGTTTCTAGTCAGCAAAAACTGTTGCGTGTTTTTCCAAGCCAATACCTTTTAAGGCTTTTACTCAACATGATTATGTGTTTTATACAGGTAGTTGGTTATTAGTGTGTTTTCTTGCCATGCAAAAGTTTGCCATTTCATTACGGGTAGAAATTGTTGCCTTGAAAGGAGAATGTTGTAAAAGTTCGCAAGTCCTACCTGGCGAGCGTGTGTGTTTGCCATAAGTTAACTGGCAAAAATTGTAAGATTTGTTTTTTATATATTTTGGAATTGTTAATGTTATTAACTGTGAATGTCCCCCCGTGTGCATGACTCATGCGTTTTGGTTTTTCTATTTTGAGAACTTTGGTAAACAGGATTGTTTTTATATGTTGCAGACAAGTTAGATTTTGCGCCATCTAATGAATGAAGTGAAATTCATCTGTACTTTAGCTGAGCTTGAAATTCTATACAGCGTTGCATTGTATACGCTAAATTGCTTGCCTGTACTTGCATTTTACTGGCGTGAAATTTTTTAATGTCCTTTCCTATCGTAAATTGTGACTTATTTGTTAAATGATTGTTGGTTTCTTTTTCAAAAAAATCGTAAAATCTTGCACAAAATTTGAATAAAGAATGTCACTGAAAATTGTGTGTAATTTTACCAGTTATTCCTTGGCATCTACTTCCACTGTACATTTTGTGTACTGATTGAGATTAATAGCCTTTGGTGAACCAGTAGTAAATTTACGGTTAGCGACGTTCCTGTTATTGTTATGAAGTAGCGTTTTAATTGCAATTTCATTACTCGACATCATGAGGAAAGCAGAGGGCTTAGCAGTTGTCGCGTTCGTTGCATTTATTTTACTGCAAGAAGCTGATCACCAGTAGAAGAAGAAGAAGAAGAAGAAGAAGAAAAGCTGGTGGACGACCTCTCTTCTAAAAAGTAGGAACCAATGTGGTGAGGGGGGGGGGGGGGGGGGGAGCAACATTAGTGTCGGGGCATAAAGCTGAATTGAAATATGGTTATTTCATAACTATTTTCGTAATGAAAGCTACAGATTTCGAATTGTTATTGTATTGTGCAGGCCCTAACATTTCCAGAAATAACACATATTTTACGAGAGCTGTACCGCGCCAGAAAATAATAAGTCCCATGTATGTTTATTTGTCTTTGTCGTTCATAGCGAAAAGATGTCAATAAAAACACTACTTTGTTTTTCATATCGTTGGTTGGTTGATTTAGGGGAGGGGACAAAACCGCGACACCATCGGTCCCATCGGCTTAGGGAAGGAAGTCGACGTGCCCTTTTAATGGAACCATCCAGACATTTGCCTAAAGCGATTTAGGGAAATCACGGAAAACCTAAATCAGGACGGCCGGACGCTGGTTTCAACCGCCCCCGAATAGGAGCCCAGTGCGCTAACCACTGCGTCACCTCGCTCGGTTTTCACATGCTGTATATCATTCTCTAATTACTGAACTATTTCCCTCCAAGCGTCTATCCCTTTAATTTGTTTTTATAATCGCTGTTGGTAGGGGCCCATAAACATCCTCTCCATGACAAATATGTGTTAGCTTTAATGCTCTCTCCATATTCAACTCTGTACTACAGTATTTTGAAACACAATAAGTGGATACCTTTAGCAACAGAAGGCACAGCTTGCAGAGGAAACAGCGACTGTTGAAATTAAGGTTTTTCAGGACAGCCGCACGTTGCACTCAGTATGTCTTATCGACTGGCTTTGCTCTTTAACAGCCAAACTACTGTACTATAAACTGTGAATTCTACAGTTTCTGAGGATGCTCTTGCTAAATTAAACAACGAAACAGGTCAATAAATTACACTAAATGCGACTTGTGGATGTCCAGAAGAAATTAAATACACCCCCATTCTAATGTCACAGCAACATTTGACCCAGAGTCGACACTAAGAGAGGGGTTCTGTATGTCCATCTTTTAATAGATGGTTGCGGGACTCGGCTGTTTGGTAAGGATGTCAAATTAAACATCTTTCACCCGTCAAATTTCCAACCTTATTTATTTGGCAACCAGTTTCAGCGTTTTACTACGCCATCTTCAGGGGTTTTGATCACAACCGAAGTAGATTCTTCCTATACGTCGGTCAGGGGCCTGAAGATAGTGTAGAAAAACGGCGAAACTGGTTACCAAATAAAATAAGGTTGGAAATTTGACGGCTGAAAAGTGTTTAATTTGACATCCTCTAGGAGAGGGGTTCCAACGTTTTGATGTTACCTCCAGCAGACCGAACTGCAACCAAGGCCAACCATTTCGTTGACTCCGATTTGCCGCTCGTACACCAGTCTCGGCCATCTAAGCGGTTGGCTGTCGTTCGTTGGTCCAGTATGTACGCGCAACAAGCAGGGCAGTGTGGTGACAGCGTATCAGTGAAACGAGTGCTCCTGGTAGCTGAGTGGATGCCGGCCGCTGTGGCCGAGCGGTTGTAGGCGCTCCAGTCTGGAACCGCGTGACCGCTACGGTCGCAGGTTCGAATCCTGACTCGAGCTTGGATGTGTATGATGTCCTTAGGTTAGTTAGGTTTAAGTAGGTCTAAGTTCTAGGGGACTGATGAACTCAGATGTTTAGTCCCATAGTGCTCAGAGCCATTTGAACCTTTTTTGCCGACACGTTTGCTCAACGTGTTCGGTCAGAGGGTTAGGTGCCCTCTGTGATAAAAAAAAAAAACTGAGTTGATGATTCAACGACGAACTGAAACGGGTGTCTTGCGACGTCCGCCCAGAGCAAATGCAACGAACGAAAACGAACAAAATGGAGAGAAAAAAAAAGTGGTCAGCGCGACAGAATGTCAATCCTAAGACGGGTTCGATTCCCGAGTGGGTCGGAGATATTCTCCGTTCAGGGCCTGGGTGTTGTGTTGCCTAATCATCATCATTTCATCCCCATCGACGCGCAAGTCGCCGAATTGGGGTCAAATCGAAAGACGTGGACACGGCGAACGGTCTGCCCGACGGGAGGCCCTAAACACACGACATTTACATATATTTTAGTGAAACGAGTGGAGGCCAGAAGAAGGCGCATTTCATTCTCTACTATTGACAGGATCATCAACCCGATCTTAAAATGTCTGAGCAGAACTGGACTCTGAATTCTTGGCAGCACAGACACCACTTTTATTTCAAACTTGATTTTTTCATCATACACAACGAACATTTCCGCACATTTCAACACAGAGTTTCTGTGTTAGAGCTTCAAGATAGGTTATTACGTTACTACGTATGTAAGTTGTTTTCTTAGACGTAAACAGCGACTTCAAAGCTCACTAGATTTACTGTAATCAGACACAAGGAGCGGTACAGCGATATTGTCTAATCACACAGCTGTTGTTACAGCCTTGTGTAGTGACCTGCTTGAAAACAGCCGCGGAAAGTACCCCCGTTCCTCAGGAAACATTGTAAAACTGATTCGCCTTCAGGTCGTTAAACGTTCATAAACTCTTCATATCAGCGAAAGGTCAAAGCGCCAGGCGCTAAAATTCTGCGCAGACGACGGTCGCTGACGATGCTTACAGTAAGAGATCAAGCTCGAGAAGCAAACAAGAGGAACACGAACAACCAGGCGAGACTAGAGAAAGAACAGTTTACTGCAGTAATCAGATCTTAAACCTTCGTCAAATACCTAATAGATGAGAGAAGAAAAGTGCGGAAACAGATACTTTACAGTAAAACAAACTGAATCATTGTAAACGGGCGGGGTTCGAAGAAAGTGCCAATGACCCTCAGAGCAGGAAGCGCCAGATTTCTAGGGCTCGTGGTAAATGCGAACCTCGCATGGAGGGCACGCATTCTGAACACTTGCATGCAGCTACCTTTGCAATTTAAATATTGACCACTCGGCATATCTGCTACACTTAAACACTTTTGCATATTGTACTTCGTTCCTTGACTTCGTTTGTTATTATATTACATGGACATCTCGTTGAAGGAAAATAGTATTTTATGCCAAAAAGAACCATTTGGCTCATAATAAGGAGGCAATGCTGTTATCAGCTCGAGTGTTGGTTTTAACAACGTAGTGCATGGTGCTGTTGAAAGTGGTAAGCTGATGCCTCCCTCCAGCTCTTGCACTTAACTGCCCAGCCAGTTATAAGATGACGTACAATTTAACGTGGACTCCAGTCCACAACGCCACCTCGCATATTTCACAGAAATTATTGCCAGATTTTAAAAGAAAAGGTACAATCCTAGGACTGGCAATTGAAACCCAAACTTCTGTAATAGGAGTATAGCACTTACCCACTCCACCATCAGTTCTTTAGTAATTGCATTTACAAAACGATGGCATGCATTTTCAGTATTAGACACGAAATATAAATTTAGATACTTCTTGCGACTACGTGATACGATTTTTTGCGTTGCGCTTGCCACTGAGCCAAAGCACCTTCTATCCACATTCGTACTATACCTGTCCATTATACAAAGTGTTTCAAGAAGAACGACCTGTTTTCAGAACTCGATATTTCTTGATAAAAACATACCACAAACATGGGATGAATTGCAAAATACTCGCAAAATATTAAAGATTTAGCTATGTTATTATAAAAGTTCTGCGTCCACCAGCAGCAGCACGAACAACATCTAGACGATAGCTAAATTCGTCATGAACTGCGCAGAAAGTATCTGCTCTTGCAGAAGTTGCGGCGTCTGTTATTCTCTTTTCCACTTCTTCTACGTCACGAAGTAAAGGGGACATGAACACACTTCCCTGCACATTTCCGCACAAGAAAAAAACGCTTGGGGTCATGTCTGACGATCTTCGAGGTCATGAACGCAGGGGAGTGTCTCGGGGTCCCGTGGGCCCTATCCACCGTGGAGGCAAAGTGTCATGAGAAACTAACGTACGTTGTTGTGCTATCCTTTTGGAAAATGAAGTCTTCAGAGTCCTTCTGAAGTTATGGAAAAAGTCAGTTCTGCAACATATGAAGAAAGCTCATTCTAGTCACTGTGATTTCTTAAAAAAACAAAAACAAAAAGGGACCGCACGTTTTTCACAAGAAATGGCAGAAAATTCGTTCATTTTAGGTGAATCTCTGTCGTGCTCAATAACGTCTTGGAGTCCCCAAAGGCGCACGTCATTGCGATTTACCTTATCGCTAACATAATATGCTGCTTCATTGCGGAAAATTGTTGTTGCTGTGGTCTTCAGTCCAGAGACTGGTTTGATGCAGCTCTCCATGCTACTCTATCCTGTGCAAGCTTCTTCATCTCCCAGTACCTACTGCAGCCTACATCCTTCTGAATCTGCTTAGTGTATTCATCTCTTGGTCTCCCTCTACGATTTTTGCCCTCCACGCTGCCCTCCAATACTAAATTGGTGGTCCGTTGATGCCTCAGAATATGCCCTACCAACCGATCCCTTCTTCTAGTCAAGTTGTGCCACAAATTTCTCTTCTCTCCAATTCTATTCAATACCTCCTTATTAGTTATGTAATCTACCCATCTAATCTCCAGCATTCTTCTGTAGCACCACATTTCGAAAGCTTCTATTCACTTCTTGTCTAAACTATTTATCGTCCATGTTTCACATCCATACATGGCTATACTCCATACTTTCAGAAACGACTTCCTGACACTTAAATCTATACTCGATGTTAACAAATTCCTCTTCTTCATAAACGCTTTCCTTGCCATTGCCAGTCTACATTTTATATCCTCTCTACTTTGACCATCATCAGTTATTTTGCTCACCAAATAGCAAAACTCATTTACTACTTTAAGCGTCTCATTTCCTAATCTAATTCCCGCAGCATCACCCGATTTAATTCGACTACATTCCATTACCCTCGTTTTGCCTTTGTTGATGTTCATCTTACATCCTCCTTTCAAGACACTGTCCATTCCGTTCAGCTGCTCTTCCAGGCCCTTTGCTGTCTTTGACAGAACTACAATGTCATCGGCGAACGTCAAAGTTTTTAGTTTCTTCTCCATGGATATTGATGTGTTGGTGAATGTGCCAACACCTTGTAGATAGAGGAGGCCGAAATGCACGCTTTCTAACGCAGACGGGCGTGAATTCTGGAACAGGATACGTAATGAATGGTAGCAAGAAAAGTACGTAGCTGCTTTATACTTAACTTTTAATCCATTATTTGTGTACAGCATTCCTTGAGGAGACATTTCATGCGATAACTATCAAACTATGTAAGGCTAATGGCGCCTTGCTAGGTCGTAGCCATGGACTTAGCTGAAGGCTATTCTAACTGTCTCTCGGCAAATGAGAGGAAGGCTTCGTCAGTGTAGTCGCTAGCAAAGTCGTCGTACAACTGGGGCGAGTGCTAGTCCGTATCTCGAGACCTGCCTTGTGGTGGCGCTCGGTCTGCGATCACACAGTGGCGACACGCGGGTCCGACATGTACTAAATGGACCGCGGCCGATTTAAGCTACCACCTAGCAAGTGTGGTGTCTGGCGGTGACACCACAGATGTTAATTCCTACTCCGAATTTTTCTTTTGTTTCCTTTATTGCTTGCTCAATATACAGATTGAATAACATCGGAGATAGGCTAGAACCCTGTCTCATTCCTTCCACAACCACTGCTTCCCTTTCATGCCCCTCGACTCTTATAACTGCCATCTGGTTCCTGTAAAATTGTAAATAGCTTTTCTCTCCCTGTATTTCACCCCTGCCACCTTTAGAATTTGAAAGAGAGTATTCCAGTCAACACCGTCAAAAGCTTTCTCTGAGTCTACAAATGCTAGAAACGCAGGTTTGCCTTTCCTTAATCTATTTTCTAAGATAAGTCGTAGGGTCAGTATTGCCTCACATGTTCCAACATTTCTACGGAATCCAAACTGATCTTCCCCGAGGTCGGCTTCTACCTGTTTTTCCATTCGTCTGTAAAGAATTGGTGTTAGTATTTTGCAGCAGTGGCTTATTAAACTGATAGTTCGGTAATTTTCACATCTGTCAACACCTCCTTTCTTTGGGATTGGAATTATTATATTCTTCTTGAAGTCTGAAGGTATTTCGCCTGTCTCATACATCTTGCTCACCAGATGGTAGAGATCTGTTTGACTTGGCTCTCCCGAGGCTGTCAGTTGTTCTAATGGAATGTTGTCTACTCCCGGGGCCCTGTTTCGACTTAGGTCTTTCAGTGCTTGCGGAAAATTAGCCGCCTCAAAAATGTATCATCTGCCATGTCCTGTAGCAGAGCATTGCTGAAGACAACATGTTTCCTTTTATCACCAAGCTGGAGAGCTTGCACTAGTTGTAGTCTGTGTGGTTTATAGACCAAACGACGTCTTAACACTCTCCAGACAGTCGTATGAGGCATTGCCAGTTCTCTGATGCACAACTTTGGTGGACTCCGCTCACCATGTCATAAGAAGTGCGATGCCGAACCAGAGTGTCACCTTTGCACAAGCATCCTATCTCTTCAAATTGGCGGACCAACGACGAATGTTTTTCTGTGCAGGCAGATCAACGCCAAAACGTCGACGAAGAGCACGGTAGACCGAAATCACTGACTCACTCTTTGCAAACTGCAGCACACAAAATGTCTTCTGCTGAGAGGACGCTGTCTTACTTCAGAGTGCAACTGGGAGGACGCATTGACCGACATCTAACGGCGATTTTCTGAAACGCTAGGCCACACGTATTTAAACATCACATGTTTCCTTGCCGGCACGCCCTACGTTTCGTAATTATTACCGTAAAAATCAGGTAACACTTTTTGAAACACACGGTACATTACAGTCGACAGAATGAGGCGTTAAACTTTGTTTACATACGGATGGGGCCGAAGCGAAACGACGAAACGTGAATGACGCACCCAGTTCAGCACTGTATAGTCACGTTAAAATTCATACTAGGTTGTTATTATGAGCACACTCAGCGTCTGCTGAAATGGATGAAATGTCGGCCGGGACTGGCGAACCCACACATCCGCCCTCGTCGTACCAATCTGTAGCTATGGTATAAATTACACACCGAAGTAACAAGGATTTGCGTAAGCAGATTACAGAGACTATCAGCTTCAAATGCTGGACAATAAACTATTATTACGGCCAAACTGCCGAATTCTCTTTACAGTTCTGCAGCTATGACTGACATAGCGGGAGCTACAGGCTGGACAGCTTGCTCCAATACACGCAATAATTTATTTAATTTTCTTTTCTCCAGCGCGCCAATCATGCACATTCTGAATTTTTTTCTGTGCAGCATTGTGTATAACCGATCGATGAGGCATCATAGAATATATAGACCGAACTTCGCTCGTGATCACTATCAGTCACGGTATACTACAGACGTGTTCAAATTATTAGACTAAAGACATGTTTTCCAAAATTTTCCATTTATTAAGCATTTACATCCACATACAGGTTATATTTGTACATTCAACACTCTGTATGCATTCCTTTGTTCTTAATCAACATTTTCATCCTATTTGGCATAGGTTTTACAGACTTTTCACATAATATTTTCATATCATTGTCATGGTACCAGATTTCCTCTAGTTTCTCCATAGGATCTTGCTTGGTGGTTATTGTAAATTTCCTTATCCTCTGTTTTGCAATAGCCCATAAATTTTCAATTGGGTTCATATCAGGGCTATTCCCTGGCCAGGGCAACACTTTTGAGTTGCTTTTCTCCCAAGTACACTTTTCGCTTTGTGGCAAGGTGTCCCATCATGCATAAAAATGGCATCTTTTTTAGGAAACCACTCATTTATTTGAGGGAAAAGTTTCTTTTCAAGGATTTCTTTATATTTTTCTTGCCTCATTGCCGGCCGCGGTGGCAGAGTAGTTCTACGCGCTTCAGTCCGGAACCGTGCGACTACTACGGTCGCCGGTTCGAATCCTGCCTCGGGCATGAATGTGTGTGATGTCGTTAGGTTTGCCAGGCTTAAGTAGTTCTAAGTTCTAGGGGACTGATGACCTCAGATGTTATGTCCCATAGTGCTCAGAGCCATTTGCACCATTTTTTTTGCCTCATTGTCCCTTCAATAATGTGTAATCTGCCAGGACTTTTCACGGACATCACACTCCAGGCCATAACGGAAGTTGGATGCTTCACACATTGCTGCAAATATTCAGCTCTGAACTGTTCTCCAGGTCTGCGACGAACATACTGGCTACTTTCTTCCATCACAGTGAATACAAATTCATCGCTGAAGCATACCTGAAGCATGCATACACAATTCCAAGTTAGAAAAGCTGGGAATATTAGCATAGGAGATCTCAACAGTCCCCAAATTCAAATGTGCATTTCTTCAGTATCAATAAAAGATCACAATTCCAAACCAAATCTCCTAACTTTAGAGATCAGACCCACTTAATTTACCGTATCTCTGCATATACCCTAGCCCAGACCTCACTTGTCCACTCCTGAAGTTGTTTGGCCCACTGCAATCTTTTCGTTTTCATGGCAGGTGTGATTTTCCGTTTTTTTTCCTTTGTAGGCATGCCTTTAAACCACATTCAAGCAGCCTCCTCCACACTTTTACAGGTGAAACTTCAACACCTTTCAGCTGATGTCTGTAGAAGAAGGTTTACAGTTCATTGTTGCCATGTTTGTAAGTCTTCTCATTGTTCTAGGACTGATTTTTCTTTTATGTCCACATTTTCCTATCCTGTTTGGCTTGTATTCACCATCTTTCTGCACTTATTTATTCTGCTGACAGTTTTCTGTGAGATTCCCATTCTGTCAGTGTGCTGTGCGTACTGTAAGACCTTCAGTACACACACCATCAGATTATTTGACTTTTCGCTCTAACGTAGTAGGCGAGTGTCAGCAATATGTCTTGTGGTCTTATTTTCTGCCATTTGGTCAGACGATATAAATGCCATTTGCACGTTTAGAGTAGCAGATTGATGGTGACCAACTTTAAACAGAACTTGATTAATTTTCACACATTTATTGAAATAATAACAAGCTAAAAATTACTTAACTTGGTTCTGAATGCTATTTACAATTGACAACCTGAAGTTCCTTTGGTATTGGTACGTTAATCTTATTCTCACATATATCTCTGATACTTGCCAAAAGTGTCTATACATTTATCTTCATGGCTATGTACAGGAATATCGTAATCTTATTAGGTGCAGACTGAAACTTGACTATAGACTGGTACAGACAAATGTAGAACTCGTACAGACTGGTACAGACTGGTGCAGACAAATGCAGAATGGTCATCGGAGGTCTGTACACTCGTTATAATACCTCGCACGTTCATGTATCACTGCGCAAGTGTGATCCGCGAGGAGAAAAGGTTCTACGTAAGCAGCAATCTCATTGGCTGCGTTACATATTAATACGCGGATCGGCGGAAGCAGAATTTGGTCCGTCTCTAAGTCAGCGCCATCTCGTAGTGCGGAGATGGATGAGCGCTTTGCCTGCGCTGTTGTGCTTAGCAGGGTGCGCTCTAATGGGAAAGTTGTGTACACACTGACTACGCGGAACTATGTACACAACAGTCAGCAATTTCTTGTTGTGTATAACGATTTTCAGCCGGAAGTATTACCACAGCCGAAACTTTCCGAGGTGAAACATCTTTTCTCTTCCCCATAATCTCACTTTCTTTGGAAACTCCAGGATTTATTCCTATAGCTAAAAACATGCAAGTTCACAAGCTATATAACGTCTTGGTAATGTAGCAAGAAGTTGACAGAATAAATAACAAGCTGAAGTACACCACAGAAACATAAAACATTACTGTAAACGCAGTTGCAAAGCATGTACACAGACAACTAACAGCAACATGATTTGGAGGGAAAATGATAAATGTTACCAACTGAAAATTCAGTGATCTGTAAGTTGCTTGGAAGGGAAATTTCGTGGCATCAATCAAACCAATAAAACAAATCAGTTATTACACTTCTCTCCTATTTTTTCACCAGGAAACTTAGGAGTATCAAAAATAATCGTTTAGTCTAATAATTTGAAGTCGACTGTAAAACGCAGTAGTTATAATGCACCGCCCTGTGCTAATATACTTTGTTCATTACGAGGATAAATCTGAAGTAAAGAAAACAAATAGGCGATGATTAGTCAGCAACCATAACACATGTACACTGGTGTTGTCTCGCTCTTGGTGAAAGGTATATACACAGGGGAAATTAATTCAAGTTTTGTAAGAAAATATTATATTGAACCAGAGACTATAGTCGAGCTGAACAAATGTCAGCCATCTTAAGATTTTTTAATACACCAACTGGCGCAATAGAATAAATCTTTATCCGATTTTTAAAAGTCACGGAGTTGGTTGGAGAATTTCTTACTAATTCCATACTGAGAGAACCAGGAAAAAATGGATTAGATATTCAAAACTGTCGTGGCCAAGGACACGACAAAGGAGCAAATATGTCGGGTATCAATGATGGAGTTAAAACTGGAATACTAAGTATAAATCTTGGGGCATTTTTGTACCCTGCTGGTGTCATAGTTGGAATCTGCTGTAGGTTGGCGCAGCTAACTCTCCATCGGCAGCAGAAACATATTTTGGTAGTATACAGAAAATTTATTTGCTATTTTCAAAATCTAGGAAAATGCTGGAAATTAATCTCAGGCAAATTAAAGCTTACTATGAACCCTTTATCAGACACAAGGTAGGAAAGCAGAATCGATGCAGTGAATTCCATACTGTTGCAATTTGATGACGTCTAATGCACCGAAAGCTGACACGGAAGAATCAGACAAACTCAGCGATTGTGGTTTAGTTCTGAACGAAATTCTCAGCTCACAATTTATTATGTCACTGCATTTATGCTAAATTTTATCGCATATTTTAATGTTTTAAGCAAATTATGGCAATCTGTACAAGTCCATTTAAGTATTCTCTTGAACATTTGTGTACACTTTGAGATCGAATCAAAGAATATCGACCAACTGGGTTCGAGCAATGCTTGTCTGATGCTCGTCATTTTATTGAGAAAACCAGTTATGACCTGCCATGACTGATTCGATATTGAGCAATACGGATTAAAGATTTATATCTACAAAACAACATTCTGAAAATTTTGGTTTCTGTATGATCTAAGTAATCTAAAATTTATTCCATAAGAACACGTTTTAAAAAGCTGTCAAGATTTTCTCACAGTCCTGCGACTGGATGAGAGTTGTAACTTCCGACCTTGCGAATTATGTAAAGTTTTGCAAATAAGGATCCTGTATTTACGCGACTTGACTAAAGATGTGAGACACCTACTGCAATACACGAAATATGCCCAAATATTTGTATTGTGACTCGAATTTCGTAAACACCAGTAACTGCAGCCTCTGAAAAAGGCAGTTTTTCAAAATTAAAACTAATAATCAATTATTTAAGAAGTGCAACGATTCGGCAAGGGCTTCTAGTTTCGGCATTTTCAGTTGAAGCAGATGCAACACCTAAACTGGATTACGATATAGTTGTTAAGGAGTTCAGCATGGCTAAAAATGTGCAATTTTTGTTTAATTAATGCTCAACTATTAATTATTACTGAAGTTACTGAATATTGTTATTTAAAATTAAAATATCTTCAATTTTAAGAAGAAAAGTTTAATAGTTTAAAAACAAAAAAAGAAAGATTTCTCTATGTAAAATCCATCCTCTTGCGTCACCAGAGGACCTCGCAACATTTAGCTTCCCCACAAAAAATTTTGGTCTTGCCCTGCCACTGCGTTTGTGTACAATCGCGCCTCTGTCTTGTCAAGTTAAAACAAAACGGAATTTGGTTTTCGTTATGTGGTTTTTAATTACCGTTTTATTAGTAGTATTAACATTTATCATCTTCATGACCATTGCTGCCATTGTTTCCCCAAAAGCCAAAATCCACTAAAATCGATCAACGGTCTCAATGGATACGTATACGATTCTAAGCAGAGTATGCTAGGAGCTTAACTCCTCTTCCAGTAGCAGTCCATCATCTTAAAACGTTTATCCATTATGGATGTAGTACATGTGAATAAAGGTTTCCACGAATTACTACAACCAATTGCCTTGTATAATTATTATTTTCCATTACCGGTTTCCAATCGCTTTAGCGATTCATCATCAGATAGTACATATTCATTGCATGTTTGCAGTATTGTGGGAGTTATGTAGCTGTGGCAAAATGTATAAACGAAACATGTAAGCACTGAATGTGGCGAGAATTATTCTCATTATGAGATCGATATACTTGCTTCAGCGTGCCATTTAGATTTTTGTTGATCAGTTTCAGCAACTGTTTTTGAAGAAACAGCACACCAGTTTTAACGCAACTGGTGTGCTACATCTTCACGTCGGATATATTGTTATTTCATTCACGCTGCCAACCCCTAGTGCAATCGGACTTATTCTTTCTGCCATCTCTAGTTGCTTCACACAGTCAAAGAGAAACACTGGACGCGATGAAAGCTCAAAAAACAGTAAGACTCCTTCACACAATGAAAGTAGTATTATGTTCTACTACAATTTCAAAAGAAAAACTTCAAATACTTATGGAAAATTGCGAAAAAAATGTAATATAAATAAAAGTATCGGTACTCGGTATTGCTACTTCGATATCGATATACAGGCGAAAAATGTTCGCATGGAATATATCAATGTTACGGAAAACTATCGATTTTTGTTGTTGTGGTCTTCAGTCCTGAGACTGGTTTGATGCAGCTCTCCATGCTACTCTATCCTGTGCAAGCCTCTTCATCTCCCAGTACCTACTGCGGGCTACATCCTTCAGAATCTGCTTAGTGTATTCATCTCTTGGTCTCCCTCTACGATTTTTACCCTCCACGCTGCCCTCCAGTACTAAATTGGTGATCCCTTGATGCCTCAGAACATGTCCTACCAACCGATCCCTTCTTCTAGTCAAGTTGTGCCACAAACTCCTCTTCTCCCCAATTCTATTCAATACCTCCTCATTAGTTATGTAATCTACCCATCTAATCTTCAGCATTCTTCTGTAGCACCACATTTCGAAGGCTTCTATTCTCTTCCTGTCTAAACTATTTATCGTCCATGTTTCACTTCTATACATGGCTGCACTCCGTACAAATACTTTCAGAAACGACTTCCTGACACTTAAATCAATACTAGATGTTTACAAATTTCTCTTCTTCAGAAACGCATTCCTTGCCATTGCCAGTCTACATTTTATATCCTCTCTACTTCGACCATCATCAGTTATTTTGCTCCCCAAATAGCAAAACTCCTTTACTACTTTAAGTGTCTCATTTCCTAATCTAATTCCCTCAGCATCACCCAACTTAATTCGACTACATTCCATTATCCTCATTTTGCTTTTGTTGATGTTCATCTTATACCCTCCTTTCAAGACACTGTCCATTCCGTTCAACTGCTCTTCCAAGTCCTTTGCTGCCTCTGACACAATTACACTGTCATCGGCGAAGCTCAAAGTTTTTATTTCTTCTTCATGGATTTTAATACCTACTCCGAATTTTTCTTTCGTTTCCTTTACTGCTTGCTCAATATAAAGATTGAATAGCAACGGGGAGAGGCTACAACCCTGTCTCACTCCCTTCCCAACCACTGCTTCTCTTTCATGTCCCTCGACTCTTATAACTACCATCTGCTTTCTGTACAAATTGTAAATAGCCTTTCGCTCCCTGTATTTTATCCCTGCCACCTTTAGAATTTGAAAGAGAGTATTCCAGTCAATCGATATTTTAACAACAGCCCTAGCGTTTGTCATCGATGCCTGTTGATCGCGGGGTCCCGGGTATGATTCCCGGGGAGATCGGAGATTTTCTTTGCTCGGGAACCGGGTGGTTGTGTTGTTCTAATAATTTCATCCCATCTTCATGGCAAAGACGTGTAAGTCGCGAAAGCTGCGTCAAACAGAAAGACTTGCGCCAGGCGTCTGAAAATCTCAGTTCAATAACGTCGTTTGATCATTTCATTTAATTCAATGTTAAAATCCCGAGACAGTACGTTCTAGAGAAATTAATCAATTAATCACTTCGTGCCACGAATATATTGAGAAAAGACCATGAAGGTGAAATTACAGAGATACAAAACCGCAGGGTGGATTACCAACAATCGTTCTTTCCTTTCGACCTTCGTGTCTAGTATAGGGATAGGGGGAAGTAACAGTTCATAAAGTACCCTCTGCCACGTACCATAAAGTGGCTTGCAGAGTATACATGTAATTTTTTTCTTTTATGCAGACATTATTCGGCAGCTATGTGCCTTGTTTTGGAGCTTTCAGTTTATTTCCTTAACGCGTGACATTTATGTACTATTTTTCAAAACAGTGTTCGTAAGTGAAATGCATGGGATGACAGAGTATCAAGTTTTATTGTCACAACATAATTCTTCTGCGTGCTGTGTGAGCTGTTTCGTTTTTACGCATTTACCGACGTTACTGTAGTTTCGCTTACTTTCATATGCGCAAAACAAAAGAATGACATAACGTCAAACGTCACATTAAGAAATCGCTGTGTTTTTCGCTTGTTAGCAGTTGCGCCCTTCAAGAATTACGGCAATTCAACGAGGCGCCTGATAAGTTTCAACTTGATCATGTGTTGCTGAAATTTGTTTTGGCGCGTAGTAAAATAAGTCTTCTTCCGCACTGTCTTGAGGCTAGTAGCATAATATGGGCGCAAAAATAGGTTTCTTAGGTCAAAACTGTATAAACCTCTGTGAAGTGCACCAGTAAGAAGTAGCTTACAGTGTATCTCAGACTGAAAATGGAGAAGGATTAATTTATCTGATTTCGTATCTGCAGCCGCATCTAGCGCATTGATTACACAATCTAGAATACAAAATACATGACATGTAAATGGTCACTGCATTGCGATTAAGTCGTCTGCAGAAACAGAAAAGCCATTTCTTTTTTCAGCGAACAAAACGTAAATTGTGCTTTGAGTGTCAGCGGTGCAAGATTAGCCTTCTAGCCTGACGAATAGCGCAGAAAGTTTCAATTACTTCGCTGCCGCAGTTCTGGAATACTGCCAGTTTGCAGAAAATCAGGGATAGCTTTCTCGGACGAACGCAATGTGCCACGCCGTCGACAGCAGCTGCTCGACACGCAGATGTACAGATGTAAACAAAATGCGGAACAGATGTGGAGGCGGCAGCTGCCGGTCCATCAGCTGTAGCGCGATCCCCCCGACACACGCTCCACGTCTCCCGTCTTTCTTTCAGCGCTAGCTACAACACGTCCGTAAAATCACTCGGCACTCGGCGGTCCTCGATGACACGACGGTTTGACTGGTTCTTTCATTCGGTCAGTCAGTCATCGTGTGCCGAAGACCCCACCTCTAGTCAATTGAAACAAGAGAAGGTGCAGCCTACACTAACAAAGGAAAATAATCTCTCGGAAGTTTAATGTGTACACTGTATTAACAAGAAGCTATCACTATAGTGCTCAATAATTAGTATTTCAACTTACGACAAAAGCCGCCACTCTTAAAGAAGCCGCTGCGTTGTCAGTTGTATTAAAGTAGGGACTTTTGCCTGTGTTCCTGGCAGGCAGATAATGAGGAAGGAACCCTAAAGAGACTGTGTCTCAACGAAAGTTTTTACGTCAAGTTAAAATTAGTTAGAGCTTAGCTGGCTGTGACAGCTTCTGCTGGTACAGCCGTTAACTCTTTACAGGGGTTATTAAAAGTTGTTTAAAGACTGCAAAACATTATTTTTGAGGCAGAAACGAAGATGATATCCTTGTACCTTATGAAAGAGAGTCCATTTGAATGTCGTCGATAATTTCCCTTAAAAAATGCATACAGCTTTTAAGAAGAATGTAACAACATCCGGCCTTTCATGTTTCCAGATTAGTTTTGCTTTTGTTGGTAAATGATCTTTATTACCCCAGAATACTACAGGGGAAATGTTACATTGCTAATAACCCATCACAAAATTTACTACTCCACATTTTATTCAAAGGAAGTCATAATTTATAGGTTATGCAGTAGTTAATTACCGTTATTAGATCTCTAGCGGTATGTTACATATCAGATTAAGTACAAAATGCCCTGTTTTATACGCTACTGCAACCTTACATTACTAAACCCTCGCCGCGCGGAGTGGCCGCGCGGTTTGAGGCGTCCTGTCACGGACTGCGCGGCCCCTCCCGCCGGAGGTTCGAGTCCTTCCGCGGGCATGGGTGTGTGTGCTGTTCCTAATATAAGTTAGTGTAAGTAGTGTGTAAATCTAGGGACCGATGACCTCAGCAGTTTGGTCCCTTAGCAGTTCACACACATTTGAACATTTTTTACTAAACCCTCGTCAGATTTACGATTGCAGTAGGATATAAAACAGGACACTTTGTTCTTAATTTGAAGTGCAAAATGTCCTGTTTTATACCGTACTCCAATCCTAGATTACTAAGTCCTCGTAAAATTTACGATTGCAGTAGGATATAAAACAGGGCATTTAGTACTTAATTTGTTATGTTAGACACCATTGAAGATCTAAAAACTGTAATTAACTAATGCATAACCTATACATTATGACTTCCTCCGAATGAAATGCAGAGTAGTAAACTTTACGATGGTTTAGTAGCACTGTAAAATTTTCACCTCTTAGTGTTCTAGGGTTAAGAATAAATTAGTTTTTGATTGGTTATGCCTTGAGCAAACCCCATACTTTTTTCTTTTTTCACCCAGACACGTTTCGCTGAAGTCACAGCATCTTAAATCGCTTTTTAATTTGCTTTCTGTCAATTAACAGGAAAAACAGCTTTTTACAGTATGGACATACATAATTTCACGTTTTAAGAAAAGTATTCACAAACTGATATGGAAAATTTTTTATGCTTGGCTAACATATGTTGTTATTTCTGTAGTTTTCTGTTCTTTGAAGCACATCTGTTCTTTTACTCTCTGTCATCTGAAACCATAGAGAACCTGACCAAGAAAACTTACTAGCAACCAATATTACGACTGGAATGTAAAAATGTTCTGATTTGCATTGTTTAACTCTATGTGAAAATTGTCTGTATGAGTGTATGTAAAAAATTTACGCTTACGTTTTCAGGTTTCCACATGTCTTCCCTGCGGAACCTGCACTTGTAAACAAGAAAAGATGACGAGCAGTTGAATGCCTTCTGGAAGGGATTGTTTCTATTTGTGTGTGTGAAAGAGTCAGTGAGTGAGTGACTAAGAGTGTGTCGGAGTGAGTGTGTGCGTCGAAGGAGGGAGAGAGAGGGAGAAAGTGAAAGAGAAAGAAAAAGCGACAGAAAGACTTTTTTTTTCATTTATGTGGCTTTGGATTACCTGAAATTTCTTTGAGGACAAAGAACAGTGTTCCATGGCAGAGAGCTATGTATTCGTTTATTATTTCTTTTCCTTCTGTATTTAGTAGTTTTCTTCGATTATTAATTTCTGTGTGAGGCTGTTGCTTCATCTGAGAATTGTAATATTATTGGATTTCAGATACTTTGCATATGAGATATATGTCATAAAAGAAAAGGACAGCCAACGAGTTGTAGTTCGTAAAGATGCTACGCGTCACAGCGTGAGAATAAAGAGATGAAATATTTTTTTAATGTGCGCCTATACCAAGACGCGCGTCCAGCGTTCAAATACTCTAAATAAACACTATGAGCCGCTGGGTGCACATATTCAAAATCATTGCCGCAGCGCTTGATGGCAAGAAGCTGCGAAACAGAAGAAAGAACAATCTATCTTTTGTTAAGAAATATTCTAGAGACTTCTTTATCACCTGTACTTTTGGTCGCCGACATGTTAAGACGTACTACATAGCATTGCTACAAGCTGTATTTTTATTTTGTGTAAAAACTATGTGAAACGACGAACAGACATTTCGGTAACTCGGGTGTGGATACAGTGTACTTACGCACAAGCAAGGACATTTAATTTTAAGAAGGAAGGAGCTGACAAAGCAGCGATTATTGGACTGTGCCATTTACAAAAGAAATATCAGATGTAAGTCATACATTTATTGTGTATTTGTCAATGTGTTGAAGTTTAAAGCCAATTTGTTCAAAATATATTAATATTTTACGATGCAGTAATTTTCTTCTTATTCTTTTCTTTCACTAACCAAAAATGATGTTCAAATTGTATATGAGCTTTGTTACAGGTTTGCTCTTTATCGCGGTGTCTCTATTGTATTTGGGAGACCACTAATGTGTTCAACTTCCAATCTGTTAATCTTTCTCTTACGAAATTCCACTAATTTGCTTTCATTTCCATTTTTATATTCAAATAGGTCCCTTAGGTATTTTCATCGAAGATTCTGAAGGCAATCCGGGTCGAAAGGTCAATTATTCGCGTAATCATACCGTACGTCTCCTGAACACAATCGAGAACCGACGCATCGGTGATCAATTAATAATCTCTCTCTCTTTTAAAGTCGTACTACAAAACGGCCACACAGGGTAGCCGTAAGTACGCAGTCTAGCGTTAGGTTGCATTTTGTCAGTAAATATTACCAACCAACAGTTACAGCATCACTATTATTTAATACGCAAGTTCCTAACGCCAGAGAATTTTTAGGCCAGCGCTGATGTCTCTTGGCCTGTGGTCCATATTCAGCGAATGCAGAATGACAGCAGTTACTATTTAGTTCTCTTTTGTTTTCTGTGTAACTGACGTTGAAATTTCTGCTTGTCTGTCCAATGTAAATTAAATGCAGTTTGACATGTGAGCTGATAAAAGCTAAATCTATTGTGTTTCACTGTATTGGTTGCCCTTAGTTTTAGTGCAATAACAGTGAGTTTTACAATTTGTTCTGATCGCTGAAGCAGCGTGATTTTCATCAGCACGATAGTGCCTGTCACATTTAATAATGAAACCACTCGCATGAGACAAGAGCAAGAAATAGCAGAGGAATACGAACTGAAGTGAAATTTTTATAGCTATTAGATCTATGAGATTTCCTTTTTCTCTATCAGCCATCGGCGCAGTGTAATTCGAGTGTAAGAGAGTTTCCTCCACTGTCTTGCTTGCTATCATAGATACATTTTTGGAAATACCGGAACAAATCGTAAAAATGTAACGTTTGCCTGATACAGTATAAAAATTTTAAAAATGCTTACTTTAGTACGAAGTCCTATTTTGTATATATAAGTGAAAGCAAACGCTTATACATGCAAGGACAGAGAGTCAAGAGTCCAGGTGTCAAAACCTCCTTGCACTGGTCTCGAGAGAGTAGATCTGCAATGGCGGTCTTATTCACGGTTGAGGTGTTCACATATTCGTCGTCGTTTCGGGAATACACCGAGAACACCTCAGTTCTCGATTTTTTCACCTCTATATTCTTTGTGGCATGCCCATGTCGGAGGCCCAATAGGGTGTAGCCCGTCTACTGAAGTGGTCTTCCCCAAGAAAACCTATGTACAACTTGTTGTTGTTGTGGTCTTCAGTCCTGAGACTGGTTTGATGCAGCTCTCCGTGCTACCCTATGCTGTGCAAGTTTCTTTATCTCCCAGTACTTACTGCAACCTACATCCTTCTGAATCTGCTTGTGTATTCACCTCTTGGTCTCCCTCTACGATTTTTACCCTCCACGCTGCCCTCCAATGCTAAATTTGTATCCCTTGATGCCTCAGAACATGTCCTACCAACCGATCCCTTCTTCTCGTCAAATTGTGCCACAAACTCCTCTTCTCCTCAATTCTATTCAATACCTCCTCATTAGTTATGTGATCTACCCATCTAATCTTCAGCATTCTTCTGTAGCACCGCATTTCGAAAGCTTCTGTTGTCTCCCTGTCCAAACTATTTATCGTCCATGTTTCACTTCCATACATGGCTACACTCCATACAAATACTTTCAGAAACAACTTAGAACTTGGCAAAAACACGGCATGCAACAATTTAAAAAAAAAATCAGAGTACCGAATTTCTGCCGAAATTACAGTGACTTATTTTCTCCTGGTCTGTTAACCATTTGTAACTTTCAGAGAAGAGTTCAAATGTGTGTGAAATCTTATGGGACATAACTACTAAGGTCATCAATCCCTAAGCTTACACACTACTTAACCTAAATTACCCTAAGGACAAACACACACAACCATGTCTGAGGGAGGACTCGAACCTCCGCCGGGACCAGCCGCACAGACCATCACTGCAGCGTCACAGACCGCTCGGCTAATCCCGCGCGGCTCAGAGAAGAGCCATGAGTGGGGAATTTCGAGTAAAACCTACACATTTCTCTGGTTGCCATGTTAAAACTTGCTTCTTTCGTGAAAACCTAACGGAGTTTACACAGTCTCACATCACTAACGTGTTGTGGAGACGCAATTGCGAAAGAATTCTGAAACAGCAGTTTACTAAGTTTTTTGAGTGAGGGACTGTGAAAAACTAAGGTCAGTATTTCATGAAAAAGCACAGTACAAAATAAATGTCTAATGACTTTACTTATGTTGTTCCAAAACCCATAGCATTTCTCGTTTCACCAGCTATATGGATGAACCTTAAAAATTACATCCTTTGATTGGAAAAGACTGTAGTAAGTGGAATAACATGGTAGATAATGAACTTTTCCATAATAACCAGCCAACCGGTGTGGCCGAGCGGTTCTAGGCGCTTCAGTCTGGAACCGTGCGACCGCTACGGCCGCAGGTTCGAATCCTGCCTCGGGCATGGATGTGTGTGATGTCCTTAGGTTACTTAGATTTAAGTAGTTCTAAGTTCTAGGGGACTGATGACCACAGATGTTAAGTCCCATAGTGCTCAGAGCCATTTGAACCATTTCAACCATATGGCAAAATACTCTTCCTCTTGTGTGCTATCTTTTGCCAAAATCTCATTGCGATATCTCAAACCGTTTATGAAATATGAGGAATGCTGTGGATATTTCACCCTGGCCTTATCGCTGGCGCATTGCGATCGCAAATGAGTCAGCTACGTCAGATCGGTTTTCTCGAGATTGGTGACAGATAGCTCCAACCAAGTCTGAAGAAAAATCCAATATTTTAGCTAAATTTCATACACAGCAACATATTATGTAATATGCAGCAGACCCAAAATCATAGCGACCACTATTTTTCATTGCAAACTTTTTCGAATTTCGCGCAGCGTCTTACTTCCACGTAAACATCCCAATAACTATGACCATTAACGAAATGATGGGCACATCATAATGAACCTGACATATAAATCTACCACCGTATCCTGCGCGACCTATACTTGGACATCGTTTTGCTTAGGTCGGTTCCGTGTCATCGTTAATGCAGATGTATTTGAAATATAATTTTTTCGGTTTAGTCCCCACATAATTGGGCTGCCTTTAGCAGGACACACAGTACCGCTTCAGCACATTACGTCATCTAATTTACTACACGCTATTACCGTTTAAAGCGTTCCACATGCGTCGAACTTCTACATCTGGAAATGCCTGCTGCATGCCCAAACCTATATTAATCAAATTATCTAATCCTGATAGCGAAACGTATTGTCGTCTGCACTGAATGTTAATGTATTTTCTCCACCAAAGTACACAATGTGAATCAATGCCAAAACTGGTTATTTTAACATATACGGCTGTAGGAGTCCCATGATCCTTGTATCCGTCTCAAAATTTCTCAAACACGAGTAGACATTATAGAATGATGGCCTGCATAGGTTCTGCATGGTAGAAGTTGCATTACTTGACAAGACAACGATTTTCCGTGAAATAAATGTCGTTTCACTACCAATTACTTTGGTGTTCTTTTGTGATATGTTACAATGCAGCATCGCCGGTCTTTTGCGGTCTGTGTTTGTGAGGCGGTGAATATAGCCACAGGGCAGGGGCTCTGCGTCACGTTGGTGCGCTTTGGGGATGTGGCTGTGGGGCTTATGGTCCCATACTGCCCTGTGATGGCGACGGTACTACATCAATTTGGTAAATGTAAAATTGTAATATAACGTCAAGCTGAGAAAAATGCCTGCAAGAGTGGAGGCAGCATACGGGGCAACAGCCATTTCCCGTTCCCTGATCATAGTGACATTGGCTACCCGAAAAATATTGTCAGCCTTGCTGTGTTCGGATGTCCGCCGTTTAACATCTGCTGTTTATTTCATCAGTACCTTACATTTTATACTGTGGAATTCTGTTTCCTGTTCCCCGTATACGAAGCGATGTGTTACACTCTTACGTATTTCACGCAGGTTTTACCTTGGACATTCGTTTCCCTGCCAACTGTTAGGTAGGCGCATGTTAGTAACGTTTTTCCATGAATTTCATAAACACAACAGATGTTTTAGTGATCAGTAATACACTATTGGCCATTAAAATTGCTACAGCAAGAAGAAATGCAGATGAGAAACGGGTATTCATTGGACAAATATATTATACTAGAACTGACATGTGATTACATTTGCACGCAATTTGTGTGCATAGATCCTGAGAAATCAGTACCCAGAACAACCACCTCTGGCCGTAATAACGGCCTTGATATGAGTGGGCATTCAGCCACACAGAGCTTGGATGGCGTGTACAGGTACAGCTGCCCGTGCACTTTCAACACGATACCACAGTTCATCAAGAGTAGTGACTGGCGTATTGTGACGAGCCAGTTGCTCGACCACCATTGACCAGACGTTTTCAATTGGTGAGAGATCTGGAGAATCTGCTGGCCAGGGCAGCAGTCGAACATTCTCTGTATCCAGAAAGGCCCGTACAGGACCTGCAATATGCGGTCGTGCATTATCCTGCTGAAATGAAGGGTTTCGCAGAGATCGAATGATGGGTAGAGCCACGGGTCGTAACACATCTGAAATGTAACGTCCACCGTTCAAAGTGCCGTCAATGCGAACAAGAGGTGACCGAGACGTGTAACCAATGGCACCCCACACCATCACGCCGAGTGATACGCCAGTGTGGCGATGACGAATACACGCTTCCAATGTGCGTTCTCCGCTATGTCGCCAAACACGGATGCGACCATCATGATGCTGTAAACAGAAGCTGGATTCATCCGAAAAAATGACGTTTTGCCATTCGTGCACCCAGGTTCGTCGTTAAGTACACCACCGCAGGTGCTCCTGTCTGTGATGCAGCGTGAAGGGTAACCGCAGCCATGGTCTCCGAGCTGATAGTCCATGTTGCTGCAAACGTCGTCGAACTGTTCGTGCAGATGGTTGTCGTCTTGCAAACGTCCCCATCTCTTGACTCGGGGATCGAGACGTGGCTGCACGATCCGTTACAGCCATGCGGATGTCTGTCATCTCGACTGCTAGTGATACGAGGCCATTGAGATCCAGCACGGCGATCCGTATTACCCTCCTGAACCCACCGATTCCATATTCTGCTAACAGTCATTGGATCTCGACCAACGCGAGCAGCAATGTCGCGATACGATAAACTGCAATCGCGATGGGCTACAATCCGACCTTTATCAAAGTCGGAAACGTGATGGTGCGCATTTCTCCTCCTTACGCGAGGCATCGCAACAACGTTTCACCAGGCAACGCCGGTCAACCGCTGTTTGTGTATGAGAAATCGGTTGGAAGCTTTCCTCATGTCATCACGTTGTACGCGTCGCCACCGGCGCCAACCTTGTGTGAATGCTCTGAAAAGCTAATCATTTTCATATCACAGCATCTTCTTCTTGTCGGTTAAATTTCGTGTCCGTAGCACGTTATCTTTGTGGTGTAGCAATTTTAATGGCGAGTAGTGTATATTCTCGTTCACTATTTACAACAGTCTGCCAACGCTGGGTAAACTTTCGGTTCCGTGACTGCAGAAATCACGTGGTTTTGAGGCTAAGAACTCGTCATGTTTGGAGCGCATTTTCATCCGGAAAGGAAGTTCCCTGATGCTTCTCCGATAGAGAGGTGAAAAGGTGAAAATCTGAGGGCGCAAGATCAGGTGAATAAGATGGGTCTAGAATGAGTTCCTAACGCAACTACGGCGTAGTGTTTTTAGTCAGTCTAGCAGAATGCTGGCGCGTTGTCGTGGAGTAGCTTCACTTCCTGGTCGTTGTTCTTGGATTGTGTCCTCAAAATGTCTCCGTTGTCGACAATAAATTCGACACTAAACATCAGCAGTGATGGGTACACCTCGAGGAAGCAGTTCGTAACATACCATATCGTTGCTGTTCCACCAGAAGTATAACGCTGTCTTTTGTGAGTGCGCGCAGGTCTTGGTACAGGGAGTTGCTGCTTTGTTGAGCTCAGCCAATCCTTTGTTTTCCTTATGTTACCAGTAACGTTCCAGGGTGGGAATGGTCGGTGTTGTTCACGAGCCAATTGATGACGAGCAAGCTTAGATGCATGTATGACCACCTGCCGATTTTTGTGATTTTGGCTTAAAGCGTGCAGTGCCCATACATCCGGTTTTTGAACCTTCCCCATTGCATGCATATGTTGCACAATAGTGGGATGATCACGGACATCACATTCGCCAGTTCTCGAGTACACAGACGTGTATTATTGCGGATTAATTCGCATAAACTATCTTTATCAAACGCCGAAGGTCCACAGCTCTACTCACTATCTCCAAATGACAAAATGAAAACATGTAAACTCAAATAGCAACGGTTAACTACAAATAAAAAATTAAATTACAATCGATAAATATATCTACAGCAATCGGAATAGCAACATGCAAAACAAAAACGCTGCCAACTAATCTACCAAATTAGTATTTGTGTACAGCGTCAGGATCAACGGTTGAAATTTTTGTGAAACGTGAGGGCAGATAGCAAATCGTCATTGTAAATAAGAAAGTGATGAGTAACCTCCAACCGTATTTGATGTCTTAACTCAGCATAAAGAAAGGAGTATCGTGCGGAAAAAAGCAATCCAGCAGGGCATGCGCATTTCAAGAAGTAATGAACTACATTTGCAGCAGTTACAGTAGTCACAAAAATGAGACAGTAGTTAATGGCGGGGAGGTTGATGTCCTGATCGTTGCTTCCGGAAGGCATTCGACAGGTCCCGCACTGCCGCCTAATGAACGACATACCCGAGTACGGAATATCAGCCTAGCTTCGTGTCGGGATTGAAGAGTCCATAGCAAATACGACACAACATTCTTAACGGGAAGAATTCTTCAGGAGTAAAAGCAACTACAGATGTATACCAAGGAAGTATTATAGGGCCATTACTGTCTACAATATATTCAAATGATCTAGGAGGCTCTATGAGGCTATTCACGGATGATGCTGTTGTATTCACGGAAGTCGCAACACTAGAGAACGGTAACAGAATGCAGGAAGGCTGCAATCTTATCCTCCCACACATCACCAGTATATTTTTCAGTCCCTTCATTACTTTCAAAAGCTTCGAGAGGCGTAAGATATACAAAAAAATTTTTACTTATGTTCATTTTCTCGCTGTTGGCTGCAGTACGTTTAGGTGTAGATTCTTGAGGCTGCAGTTTTGAGTTTGAGGGTACCAATTGACATAATAATTGATGAAGTACTGAGCTGGCCACGGTGGCCGAGCGGTTCTAGGCGCTTCAGTCTGGAACCGCGCGACTGCTCCGGTCGCAGGTTCGAATCCTGCCTCGGGCATGGATGTGTATGATGTCCTTAGGTTAGTTAGGTTTAAGTAGTTCTAAGTTCTAGGGGACTGATGACCTCAGATGTTGAGTCCCATAGTGCTCAGAGCCATTTGAACCATTTTGATGAAGTACTTCTGTTTCTATGACTTTTTTATTTTATCCCATTCTTCTATATCACACTGACTTCACAATCTCTATTTTCATAAAACCAAAAATTACATTATTATTGTCAAAATTAAAAACACGTCCGTTTCCATCAGAGGCTTGCCCACGGCTACTAACTTATCCTGCGGTACTAACACATTTCAAAGAGTTGACAAAAAAGAGTTTACAAACTTTCTTGACAAAAGAAGAGTCATCACCAAGTTATATCATTATTTTGTAAATGAATCCAGAAATAAATTGAATAATGAGCGTTAGATTATGCAATTAATATGAATTTTAAGGATGTCGGATATTTCGTAATTTCAAATATTTCTAAAAGTAGAATAATTTTAACTAGTAAATATCGATTGTAACAAATTAATTTATTCTTATACATTTTAGCCTGAAATACAGCACATCATATACAAAATCGTATGAAATTAGCCGAGATAATGTTCACCTATACGAGATTCGAAAAATATCCCTGGTATCGGCTATTTCTGTAAGGAAAAGTAATGTCAGTGCAGAGGATCGATGCTCCGTGCAGGGACTGGCAGTTGACGCTCATCACAAACAAATGGAACGTACTGCTCATAAACAGGCGGAAAGACCCGTACGATTACACGATTGTCGGGCAGTTACTGGAAGCAGTTACATGTGTTAAATATCTGGGAGTACGTGTACGGAGAGACTTAAAGTGGAACAAACTCATAAAACTAATCGTAGAAAGGTAGATGCTATATTAGATTGATTCTCCGAAAGTATAGTGCTCTTACTATAATAAAACTTTTATGGTGAGAAAAAATGCACTAACCTATCTTGAAGTAACTGATTCCTAGGTTAAAGAATCAAAACCCAGAAATCAACTATGCGAAAATGTATAAAAGACGACATATATAACCACTTTGTGTAATTACTACCATTATTATCGACGTCTTAAAAAGACCGGCGATGATAGACAGTTATTTGTACTTTGTTATTGGAATGTATTTTCCAAAGATAATTTTACATGAATAGATCGATATACGACACAGTTTTCTTTGCGACGTGTTTTGTTATAGGTATATCTTAGTCCTTTTTCTGTATGAGTATGGAGAACGAGTTATGTATGTGTTGGGTTAGCGTGGAGGTTAAACGTAATAGTACTGTGAAGTGAAATAACTATAAATATGTCTATTGGACAACAGAAACTCATCCAGTGTTCACATCATTTAAGAAAATGAAGCCGAGCATCCCCTAGACCAGTATGTGAAATTGCATTTCAGGATCTAACATGGACATGGATTATGAGACTACAACTTTCGCCAACAACGAAGAACAATAACAGTTGAGTACTATGAAAACTGTTTATTTAAATTCTACCGTTTCGACCCAGTGCTGTGAAACTTTGACCAGCCGCTCAAATTCAAACTTAGTTGTAAATTAATGAATCGACCATGAATTACAAGAGGGTGGTGACGGTTAGACCACGCGGGAAGTAATTTACGAAAGCCCCGTTCGATCGATACTTGAATACTGTGCTCGTCGATCCACGTACTTCACTAGAAAGGATTGATAGATGAAGCAGAGGAAGTCCAAAGAAGAGCAGCATTCCCGTCACAGGCTCGTTTTAACAAACGAGAAAGTATGACAAAGGTGTTCATCCAATTCCAGTGACAGATGCTACAAGAGAAGCGCTACGCATCACAGTATGGTTTAATGCCAAAATTCCGAGAGCGTACATTTTTAGAACAGTCAACGAACAATTTATCCGTGTTATTGGCTGCTGAGATTCGTGGTGCTTGTTTACATTTTTTAAAGAAATACACGAAACACTTTTTTATTAGGTTTTTTTTATGGCAATACACGTTTCGGGCTTCTATTCATCTTGAGTTGGCGTAATATATGTTTCATCTTCCAGGTAGTACGTCGTCATAATCATCGATTGCAATATGGATGCTACAGCTGGCTTGAGCAATATATATATATATATATATATATATATATATATATATATATATATATATATATATATTAGCTGCTAAGCGAGGTATTAGGCCTACTCGTTAGGACGCGCTTACTTTCTACTCTTACAACAGCAAGCAGAGTAGGAAGTAAGTACATCTAACGAGTAATACATCGTAAATATAAAAATCACGAAGTATAGTAGCCCCACAAAATTATTATTTTTCAGAGGCCAGCTGCAGCAAACAAATTGCAGTCGATGTTTATCTCGACGCCAAACTGAAGACTGGAATATGTATTATGCCAACTGCAACTTTTACCAACCAATATCGGGATTGTACAGCCATCAGTAATGTACGATGAAGAGACAAACAGTCTTGGTTGCAGGGCTGTAATTATTGTTTATCTACCAATGACGCGTTTCACCTGATTAATTCATCTTCAGATTGGATGAGATTAGATGGTGTTACGCACATAGGATAACGAGCACACAAAACGTCCAAACAAATAATTGCCCTCGTCAGATATACGGAAACATTGAGCGGTATTCTTTTAGAGGCATGCAACGTAGTCCAATGAATACAAAACAGGATCAGGGCTGTATTGATCTGTCACCATGTACACATGTTGGAGGTGTGGTTGCTCATATTCTGGCTATGCATGCCTCAACAAGGACACCACACAACGTTTCCGAATATTTGACGAGCACAGTCATTTGTTGAGACGTTCTGCATGATCGCTATGACATGTGCCTAACACCAGCTCATATCAGCCGATCTAAAGACTGGTAAATAAATAGTAATTACAACCCTGCAATCAGGACTGTTTGTTTCTGCATATGCCAACTGAGGACGGTGAAAGTCCGAAACGCCTACTGCCACAAATAAAAATATGCAAAAAAATGGCTGGTACTGTATTTCTCAATCAAGTCAAGGAATATGCAGCTTCCTTCTACATTCATTTCGAAAAAGACCATGAGAGAAAGATTAGAGATATTCGAGGTCACATAGAGGTTTGCCAACTATTGTTTTTCCTAAGCACTAGAACTGTTGATATTTATGGAAATATCAAATGGTTCAAATGGCTCTGAGCACTATGAGACTCAACTTCTGAGGTCATTAGTCCCCTAGAACTTAGAACTACTTAAACCTAACTAACCTAAGGACATCACACACATCCATGCCCGAGGCAGGATTCGAACCTGCGACCGTAGTGGTCTCGCGGTTCCAGACTGCAGCGCCAGAACCGCACGGCCACTTCGGCCGGCTGGAAATATCGTGAATCCGATACACTGATATTTGAAAAAGTATCATTATCGGCCCTCGATATACCGAAGAAATAATCGACATATCGATATACAGAAGGAAAAATATCGACGTACCAGGTAAAAAAAGTCGGCTGCACATTGTAAATACACTGCCACTTTTAGAGCTGAATATTTAAGGATTGATTTGTTATTAGATATTCTGTATATCAACAAGCTAGCAGCCTACTTATAGCAAGAATTGAAAGGAAAACGATGCACGTTCACACTTGGCGATAATACGATGTGAATAAATAGTACACTAGTTGCATTAAAATTGTTGTTTAACGTAACTGGTGCTCTGTTCGTTCACATACATCGGATATCTATCTTGTTATTCGATTCGCTCATCCCCACCCCCCTCAGCCCCATTGCAATCGGAGTTCGGAGTTCTCCTTTGTGCCATCTATATTAGTTTCACATAGTTAAAGAGAAAGACTGGACGTGATAAAATCTCAAAAAGTAGTAACACTACTTCACACTGTGACAATGAAATTAAATTCTGCTACAATTTCAAACAACAATTTCAAAATATTCATCGAAAATTGCGAAAAAAATAACATAAAATGAAAATATCGGCTCTCGGTATTGCCATTTCGATATCGATACAGCGTGAAAAAAACACGCCGGTACGTATAGACATTTTTTAAAGTAATATCGATACATCGATATTTTATCAACACGCGTACTACGCACCATTTGTGATTGGAAAAGGAAAGGGGGGAAGTAACAGTACTACACAGACTACCCTCCACCGCACACCATGAGGTGGCTTCCTGAGTATAAATGTAGACGTAGTACGTGTAGATAAAGAATTTTATGGTTGTAATGCATGAATACAAAGAGAAAGATATGAAGATTTAATATATTTATAACTCTTGGATGTAAACAAGTGAAGTCATAGAATGTTCACGCAAGTGCACCAACGATAACGTTTTTAGAACGGCTCTCTTCACCTCTGGAGTACGTCAGAATACGGTCGAAACTGGCTGCGGCATTGCTACCGTGCAGAGTCATCTCAGTAGCGAACAGTAGCTATGCTTGGGTGTAGCTGTAACCACACGTTTGAACACATCACGTTCCATGTTATGCACAACCGGGCACGTCGTACAATTAACATCACTTGGCAGGGATACAATTAGTAAATACGCCCCATAAGAGATATTTGGGAGTTACTCTGACTACTATGACGTACAAGCCGCATTGCAAGAATACGAGAATGAAGTTGTAAGTGAGAAATAATATCCTTCGCAAGATCACTGGTAGCACGCGCGGCTCTCGACCACAAACACTGAGAATGACGGCACTAACAACATGTTATAGTACTGAAGAGAGTGCGTTCCCAGTCTGGCACAAATACATCAACGCCATCAGAAAGACGAGGCGCTAAACGAAACGTGTAGACTTATCACAGGTTTTTTTGAAATGATATACATTACAACAGTCTCAGGTTACTAACACTTTATTAGCACCACGCGTAACGGCATCTTCTGCTGTCATGAGGTGCATTCACAGTTACTTTTGCATTGTAATTAATATTAAGTGAGGCTAGTTTCCTTTGCTGTGTATGCCAGTGAGATTAAATATTTGCCATGACATAAATACATTTAGATACAAATGTTTCATCTTCACTTTATGCTACTGTTTTAGCAATAGAAACTAGTTAATTTAGCGCTTAAGACACTTTGGATTGGTGTAGACAAATGGCTGTGAAAGCTGTGATGTACTTGTTACTGTGCTCTGTGTGCCAGACAACGAAAATACCAACAAAAATGTAAGTAAATGCGCTAACAAAATGACCACTCACGATTATCTCATAATGTTCACACCATAACACATTTATCTTCCTGAACAGCCGTCATTTTTCGACACATAACCTTACTGGCATACATAGCGAAAGAGGCTATCCTCACTATATTAATTATAATGTAAAAGTAACTATAAATGCACCTGATGATGGCACCATGATGCCGAAACGTGTCATCCTAATAAAATACTAGTAACAAGTGACTCTTGCAGTATATAGTCGCTGCCGTCAAATAATATTCATATAACATCAATAAATTTAAGTTTAGCAGAGCTGCCGGCCGGTGTGGCCGTGCGGTTAAAGGCGCTTCAGTCTGGAACCGCGTGACCGCTACGGTCGCAGGTTCGAATCCTGCCTCGGGCATGGATGTGTGTGATGTTCTTGGGTTAGTTAAGTTTAATTAGTTTTGAAGTTCTAGGCGACTGATGACCTCAGAAGTTAAGTCGCATAGTGCTCAGAGCCATTTGAACCATTTTTAGCAGAGCTTCTCTGAAACCTTCGCCAGTTGTAGAACTCTACCAGCTCGCAGGCATACCGTCATTAGGCATTCGCCATGGAGTAGCTGCCAACGTGGCGACAACAAATTAGGCACATCAGGATACCAGCCCATTACATGGGCACTCTCCAGCAATACAAAGTTGAGGTCCTGAAGCAGGTTCGTCAAGACTACGTCAGTTTTGCGAACAATAGCAACTACAGGAAGGAAACAGTTGTGAATTTCTCGGCTTCAGACCTCGCCTCTCCCTTCGGCAACCCTTCCACCTGCGCGTAAACAGAATTAGGTCGTGTGGAGGTCATCAGCCGTCTGCGTTCTGGAGCTGGAAGA
Source organism: Schistocerca serialis cubense (assembly GCF_023864345.2). Taxonomy (NCBI): domain Eukaryota; kingdom Metazoa; phylum Arthropoda; class Insecta; order Orthoptera; family Acrididae; genus Schistocerca; species Schistocerca serialis. The sequence goes on along the minus strand of NC_064642.1, from coordinate 759,252,440 downwards.
CGCCGGAGTAACCTCCAAGAATGGCACTTGCCTATGGATGCTACGAACTATGGCTGCGGATAACTACAGACCAAGGAGCACCTACTGGAGTGTTAGCTGTGCTCTTCAACTTATACAGAAGAAGATCTGCTTGCGACTCGGAGAGCAACTCAAATTGCAAGATGTTGGTCAATGGTAGGCTAACTTGGCTATTCGTGCTTCCATTTGCTTTTAATGCTAATAATTGGATGAGTGTGCTCCCTCCGTCGTTGGATAAGCAGCTGCAGCAGCAAGTCGTATACTCCTAGCTCACTCATTTATTACATAGTTTAATTCTTAATTTCTTTGCGTGTTTTTGGTACTTGCATTGTCTAATTCATAAATTTTTGGCGTATTATAGTATTTGAAAGTTGTAGCATCGCGTTTTAGTACCTGAATAGTGTAAATTCGCCTAGTCGTCTGTCTTCTGTTTTTGTTTTGAACGGCTAGTGTCGGTTGGTCACAGTCAGTGTGCTCTGTGCCGTCGTTGGATGGGCGGCTGCGGCGGCAAGTCGTGTACTCCTGGCTCACTCATTTGTTGCATGGTTTGGTTCTTAGTTTCTTTGCGTGTTTTTGGTGCTTGCATTGTTTAATTCGTGAATTTCGGGGGTATTGTGGTATTTGAGAGTTGTAGCATCGCGTTTTGGTGCCTGAATGGTGTGAAATCGCGTAGTCTCCTTCCGCCGCCGAGCAGTGCGTCAGCAGTGCGCAAGTAGCAGCATTACTGCATTTACTAGGCAATCTTGTATTTTAATAACCGTTTAAATTTTGTGTCGATTTGTTTGCGCTCTCTGTAGATTAGTTCAGACGTTCTTTGCACAACAGTTTTTAGCATGGATACGGACTGCAACTGCTGTGTTCGGATGCAGGCTGAGATGGCATCCCTTCGCTCCCAGCTTCAGGCAGTGTTGGCTTCGGTCACACAGCTTGAGGCTGTTGCCAATGGGCATCACTGTGGGGTTCCGGATGGGGGTTTGTCGGGGACGGCCAGCTCGTCCCACGCATCCCCCGATCGGACTACGACTGTGGTTGCCCGGGATACTGCCCGCATTGAGGCTGATCCCTCACCTGTGGTAGAGTTGGAGGTCGTCTCGAGGTGTGGCAGGGGGCGAAAGACATTCCGGAGGGCTGAACGGAAGGCCTCTCCAGTTTGTCTGACGAACCGGTTTCAGGCACTGTCTCAGGCTGATACTGATCTTCGGCCTGACATGGCTGCTTGTCCTGTTCCAGAGGTTGCCCCTCATTCTGCAAGATCCGGGCGGTCGCAGAGGGTGGGCTTACTGGTAGTTGGGAGCTCCAACGTCAGGCGCGTAATGGGGCCCCTTAGGGATATGGCAGCAAGAGAGAGGAAGAAAACCAATGTGCACTCCGTGTGCATACCGGGGGGAGTCATTCCAGATGTGGAAAGGGTCCTTCCGGATGCCATGAAGGGTACAGGGTGCACCCATCTGCAGGTGGTCGCTCATGTCGGCACCAATGATGTGTGTCGCTATGGATCCGACGAAATCCTCTCTGGCTTCCGGCGGCTATCTGATTTGGTGAAGACTGCCAGTCTCGCTAGCGGGATGAAAGCAGAGCTCACCATCTGCAGCATCGTCGACAGGACTGACTGCGGACCTTTGGTACAGAGCCGGGTGGAGGGTCTGAATCAGAGGCTGAGACGGTTTTGCAACCGTGTGGGCTGCAGATTCCTCGACTTGCGCCATAGGGTGGTGGGGTTTCGGGTTCCGCTGGATAGGTCAGGAGTCCACTACACGCAACAAGCGGCTACACGGGTAGCAGGGGTTGTGTGGCGTGGGCTGGGCGGTTTTTTAGGTTAGATGGCCTTGGGCAAGTACAGAAAGGGCAACAGCCTCAACGGGTGCAGGGCAAAGTCAGGACATGCGGGGACCAAGCAGCAATCGGTATTGTAATAGTAAACTGTCGAAGCTGCGTTGGTAAAGTGCCCGAACTTCAAGCGCTGGTTGAAAACACCGAAGCCGAAATCGTTATAGGTGCAGAAAGCTGGTTGAAGCCAGAGATAAATTCTGCCGAAATTTTTACAAAGGTGTTTAGAAAGGATAGATTGCATGCAACCGGTGGTGGAGTGTTCGTCGCTGTCAGTAGTAGTTTATCCTGTAGTGAAATAGAAGTGGATAGTTCCTGTGAATTATTATGGGTGGAGGTTACACTCAACAACCGAGCTAGGTTAATAATTGGCTCCTTTTACCGACCTCCCGACTCAGCAGCATTAGTGGCAGAACAACTGAGAGAAAATTTGGAATACATTTCACATAAATTTTCTCAGCATGTTATAGTCTTAGGTGGAGATTTCAATTTACCAGATATAAACTGGGACACTCAGATGTTTAGGACGGGTGGTAGGGACAGAGCATCGAGTGACATTATACTGAGTGCACTATCCGAAAATTACCTCGAGCAATTAAACAGAGAACCGACTCGTGGAGATAACATCTTGGACCTACTGATAACAAACAGACCCGAACTTTTCGACTCTGTATGTACAGAACAGGGAATCAGTGATCATAAGGCCGTTGCAGCATCCCTGAATATGGAAGTTAGTAGGAATATAAAAAAAGGGAGGAAGGTTTATCTGTTTAGCAAGAGTAATAGAAGGCAGATTTCAGACTACCTAAGAGATCAAAACGAAAATTTCTGTTCCGACACTGACAATGTTGAGTGTTTATGGAAAAAGTTCAAGGCAATCGTAAAATGCGTTTTAGACAGGTACGTGCCGAGTAAAACTGTGAGGGACGGGAAAAACCCACCGTGGTACAACAATAAAGTTAGGAAACTACTGCGAAAGCAAAGAGAGCTTCACTCTAAGTTTAAACGCAGCCAAAACCTCTCAGACAAACAGAAGCTAAACGATGTCAAAGTTGGCGTAAGGAGGGCTATGCGTGAAGCGTTCAGTGAATTCGAAAGTAAAACTCTATGTACCGACTTGACAGAAAATCCTAGGAAGTTCTGGTCTTACTTTAAATCAGTAAGTGGCTCGAAACAGCATATCCAGACACTCCGGGATGATGATGGCATTGAAGCAGAGGATGACACGCGTAAAGCTGAAATACTAAACACCTTTTTCCAAAGCTGTTTCACAGAGGAATACCGCACTGCAGTTCCTTCTCTAAATCCTCGCACAAACGAAAAACTGGCTGACATCGAAATAAGTGCCCAAGGAATAGAAAAGCAACTGGAATCACTCAACAGGGGAAAGTCCACTGGACCTGACGGGATACCAGTTCGATTCTACACAGAGTACGCGAAAGAACTTGCCCCCCTTCTAACAGCCGTGTACCGCAAGTCTCTAGAGGAACGGAGGGTTCCAAATGATTGGAAAAGAGCACAGGTAGTCCCAGTCTTCAAGAAGGGTCGTCGAGCAGATGCGCAAAACTATAGACCTATATCTCTGACGTCGATCTGTTGTAGAATTTTAGAACATGTTTTTTGCTCGAGTATCACGTCGTTTTTGGAAACCCAGAATCTACTATGTAGGAATCAACATGGATTCCGGAAACAGCGATCGTGTGAGACCCAACTCGCTTTATTTGTTCATGAGACCCAGAAAATATTAGATACAGGCTCCCAGGTAGATGCTATTTTTCTTGACTTCCGGAAGGCGTTCGATACAGTTCCGCACTGTCGCCTACGGAATATCAGACCAGCTGTGTGGCTGGATTGAAGAGTTTTTAGCAAACAGAACACAGCATGTTGTTATCAATGGAGAGACGTCTACAGACGTTAAAGTAACCTCTGGCGTGCCACAGGGGAGTGTTATGGGACCATTGCTTTTCACAATATATATAAATGATCTAGTAGATAGTGTCGGAAGTCCCATGCGGATTTTCGCGGATGATGCTGTAGTATACAGAGAAGCTGCAGCATTAGAAAATTGTAGCCAAATGCAGGAAGATCTGCAGCGGATAGGCACTTGGTGCAGGGAGTGGCAACTGACCCTTAACATAGACAAATGTAATGTATTGCGAATACATAGAAAGAAGGATCCTTTATTGTATGATTATATGATAGCGGAACAAACACTGGTAGCAGTTACTTCCGTAAAATATCTGGGAGTATGCGTGCGGAACGATTTGAAGTGGAACGATCATATAAAATTAATTGTCGGTAAGGCGGGTACCAGGTTGAGATTCATTGGGAGAGTCCTTAGAAAATGTAGTCCATTAACAAAGGAGGTGGCTTTCAAAACACTCGTTCGACCTATACTTGAGTATTGCTCATCAGTGTGGGATCAGTACCAGATCGAGTTGATGGAGGAGATAGAGAAGATCCAAAGAAGAGCGGCGCGTTTCGTCACAGGGTTATTTGGTAACCGTGATAGTGTTACGGAGATGTTTAGCAAACTCAAGTGGCAGACTCTGCAAGAGAGGCGCTCTGCATCATGGTGTAGCTTGCTCGCCAGGTTTCGAGAGGGTGCGTTTCTGGATGAGGTATCGAATATATTGCTTCCCCCTACTTATACCTCCTGAGGAGATCACGAATGTAAAATTAGAGAGATTAGAACGCGCACGGAGGCTTTCAGACAGTCGTTCTTCCCGCGAACCATACGCGACTGGAACAGGAAAGGGAGGTAATGACAGTGGCACGTAAAGTGCCCTCCGCCACACACCGTTGGGTGGCTTGCGGAGTGTAAATGTAGATGTAGATGAACCATGTATTGTATTTGTTTCCGACTCGAAGAAATAAATAACTTGCAGAAATTCATGTTCACTGCTTCAAGAGTTGTCAGCCAGGGTGTTCAGTTTAAGCAGGTCGCCAAGTGCCGTCGTTTGCAGTATTAAGACACGCCTCTCGCAGTTAACGAGAACATCGGCAGACGAGTGCGCCTGGGGAGCGGGCAGCCTTCCACAATACTGCGGCCTATTATAAGAGGCACACGTGTTCGGCGCGTGGACATCACGTGCGCGGGCCGCACGCCAGGGCCTTGCCGCCGCAGCACACTGTATCTCAGTAACATCGCTAGCTTCCCGTTCCTTAATCCTAGAGCTTACATTACTACTAAACCATCGTAAATTTTACTGCTCCAATTTTTTATGCGAGTGCAGGCTTTCTCGGCGAATTTCATATATGAAGTCTTCACTGGTAGTCAGCCAAGTAGCATCGTCGTCTCGTAGCAACGTTTCGATGGAATGCGTCTCCATCATCTTCAGGCGAAGACTTCGCAACGTTTCGATGGAATGCGTCTCCATCTTCAGGCGAAGACTTCGCCTGAAGATCATGGAGACGCATTCCATCGAAACGTTCTACGAGACGACGATGCTACTTGCCTGACAGCCCGTGAAGACTTCATATATGCTCCAATTTTATTCGAAGGAAGTCATAATTTATATCTTCAACTTTTGTAGTCTGTCTTTCTCAGTTGCGAGTAATATTACGGTATATTGATAATTTTTACTTTATTGACCGTCTGACTACAACTGAATGAAACAAAAATTTCGTGTCATACGCGTTTCGCCTTTATTCTTTGCAAGGCATCTACAGTGGCCTGGAATATGTACATATTTTGCTATTTAGTTTACATTTTGGTCAGTGCACCGATAGATTATAAACAGTTCTGGTAGTTGGCTTTTACTATTATGTAGTAATACTTTAAACTGTACTTACAGGTTGCGAGGACGATTTTCTGTTTACGCTCCTGTTCCGTTTTTGGTGTCTTTCCTCTTCTTATTTGTTTTGATGTAATGTTTTGCCTTGTGTTGCTGACTGTCAGTTGTTATTGCCCAAGGATCGAATGTTATTGCCAACTTTCGAGTGTAATTTTGAAGTATCTGTGATCTGTTTGTGTATGCATTTGGATGTGTGTTTTGGTGTAATATAATTTTTGTGTGTGCTGTGTGTGTGTGTCTGTGTGTGTGTGTGTGTGTGTGTGTGTGCGTATCTAGAAGGCGGAGAAGGGGGGATAATTTTTTTTCCTGGTTGTGTGATGAGAGGGACGATTTTTATCTTATCATTTCTTTTGTTAAGTGTAGTAGGGACCCTCTGCTGACGTGTGTTTGTTCATTATCACATGTTTGTTTTCAGCGATGGCTTTCTGAATGTGGAAGTTTTCTTGCATTTGTATAAGACGTTTGTCATACTTGCTTATTCTCATTTTTTTTTAGTTCTTGTTCCATGTTTGTAGGATGGTGGTTACGGTGTTTTAAATGTTTTGCAAATGGTTTGTCTCATACTTCCAACACGTTATATGTTCTTTACATCTGTTTTAAAATTCCTGCATGTCATGCCTATATATTTATATATTCCCGACTGCTGGAATTTGTCCCTCTTGGTAGCTGGCTGGCTTAGGTGTGATCGGAGGGTTTGCCCAGGGTTATATGCTAGTAGGAAGCTCTGTCTCTTTAGGATGTTTGTAACTCTGTGTGCTAATTTATGTGCGTAAGTCATGGTGTACCATCTGGTTTTCTCCTGTGTGGTGTTGTCAATGTGTGTGTTTGTTGAGTGTGTTTGTAAGTTTGCAGTTTGTGAGTTCTCTTGTATTCTGGAAATGTTGTGTTTGTTTTGTATTTGTGTTTTTATTTTTTGATTGAGCCTGTGTACTACATGTGGGTCATACCCATTGTTCCTAGCTATTTGTATGATTATACTCATTTCTTTTTCAGAGTTTGTCTTGTTGAGTAGGATTCTGTTCAATCTATGTAACATATGTCTTAGTACTGCCAGTTTGTGGTTGTGAGGATGGTTGGATGTGGAATGTGTTGTTGTGTCTGTGGCTGTTGGTTTTCTAAAGATGTTAAATGTATGTTTGCCATTTTCTTTTTTATTGTAATCTCAAGAAAATTTGATTTTATTTTTATTTTTAAAGTGTGAATTTTATGTTATGATGAACTTTGTTGATTTCCTTATGGAGTTTATCTATTTTTTCACTTGGCTCAACTACCAGACAAACAATGCCATCCACATATCTGTACCAATATATGATTTTGAAACTATCATTAGTGGTTATCTTTTCAAATATCTGATTTTCTAGATGACTGAGGAAAATGTCTGCTAATGTTCCTGATATTGAGGATCCCATGGGCAGTTCATCACTTTGTATATGAAGTCATTCTCAAACTAAAAGTAGTTTTGTCCAGTTGTCAGTCTGAGCATATTTGTTATTTCTTTTATTGCTTCTGTTGTGAGGTTGCTGTGGGATGAGAGATTTTGTTCTATTATTTTTATTGTTTCTGTGATAGGGCGGGAGGTATACATATTTTCTATGTCAAATGAAATCAGTGATGGTGTATGTGGTACATGTATGTTCTGTATGTGTTCTATTAGGTTTCCTGTGTTTATCACTGTTCTGTTGTTTTCTACTTTATAGTGTTTTGTAACTAACTTTTGGAGGTGTTTAGCAATGTGGTATGTTGGGGCTTTCTTGAAGTTGATGACAGCTCTCATTGGCATTTCATCTTTATGTACCTTTGGTTAATTGCGGGGTGTTGGTGCTTGTAGGTATTTCTGTGTTATGTAGTATTTCTATTTGTCTGTGAGTGTGTATTCAATGTTTTTCAGTGTTCGTTTCAGGTTTTCCTGGAATCGTGTAGGTGGATCTCACTTCAGTTTTAGTACGGCGCCGGTATTTATGTATTCCTTGGTTTTTGCGATGTATTGCTCTTTGTCCATGAGTACTGTTACATTTCCCTTGTCTGCTCTTGTTATTAATATGTTCTAGTTTGTTAACTTTTGTTTTAATCTTCTTATGGTGGATGCTTCTGTTTAGTTATTCTTATTATGTGTCTGCTGTATTTGTTTTTTATGCTTTTTATTTCTTTTTTTACTAGCTTTCTAGTCAGTCCTACGTTTATTTCACAATTATTTTGTTGTTCTTCACGTGTAAGGATGTGTTCAGTTTCTACTATGAGGTTTTCTATGTATTGGTTGTTTACTTTGCTGTTGGTACAGTGTTTCAACCCTTCTTCCAAGAGCATTTTTTCTTTTTAGTGTATTTCTGTCTCTGTTAGCTTAACTAAACGTGGATGGAATGTGTGTTGATGTTTTTGTGGCTTCAAGTTGAAAATGTAAATATATTTTGTGTCTTTTTTACTGTTAGTTTAATTATCTACTGTTTATACTTGTTTTGTAAAAGTTTCACTGCTGTGTATGTGTAGTGTTCATTTTTTTCTATTAGTGCCATGGGAACTGTGGGGTTTCCTATGTTTTGTGCCTGTTCTATATGAGTCTCATAGAGCATCATGTTTGGGTATTGTTTTTTGAGTATAACATCGTAATTTTATTTAGTAACCAATATCGTTCTGCAATTGATTTCGACTTTTGTGCCACTGTAGAACTGTTTTCAACCTTTACAATAATGTAACTTGGAATTAAATTGTTCTTTTTGCATATTTTGTTGAATTTTATGTGCTGTATCGTCTTATGGACTCTCAGATGTATTTTCTTGAACCTGTTGTACATGTTGGCAGGGAATGCTTGACATAGCTGTATTAATATCTTCAACTTTTGCAGTCCTGTCTTCCACTGTTTTGTGTACAAAATGTCATGTTTCGAACCCTATGACTAATGCTCAAACTGTTAATTGAGAAAAAGTCATAATTTATGTTGTGCACAAGATACAAATTCTTATAATTATGGTAACTCCAGAAATAGTTCACACAGAAAATGAGAAGAGAATTAGACGCTGTTATTAAAATCTAGGAAGGATCTGTCACCTTGAGCAGCGGTTGCAAAATATCATCCTCGTTCTTCGTTTGCTTGAAGGACACACAGAGTATACTTTCTCTCTTGAGGTTGTTCTGTTCTCTAAATTCTCTGTTTTTATCAGCTTCTTCAAGCAAGTGACGTTAACGTCAAAATCAAACTCAGCCCCATACATATAGTAATTCCAACAGCAAAAAACGATATTAGCACTGAAGACGGCCAATGTCATGTAAATCAGCACTATACGGAGCTATAAATGAATGTAATAGACTTAATACGTACATCTTTCATCGTTAAGCTCACAAAACCGCTTTCCTAGTGTTCTGTTGAAAAATGTGTCGATTACATCATTAAAATTTAGCTGATGAGCCAGTGTCGATACCATAATCGGCACACCTAAACCTATTAAAAACTCTACTGGGACAGACGGGTGGATTGTGCCATGTCCGGACCCAGGTGGTAGAGCCTTCGATCCCATATCTCACCCCCCCCCCTCACCCCCCCCCCTCCCACCAACCTCCCGCTGGAACGGCGGGCCTGATTCTCCTCTGTCCACTTCTAAACGCTAATTGTTCCTTTGCTGACTAAAATCTAGTGTTTTCATCTGTACCACTGTATAAAGACAATACGTTGTTTAATGTTGTTACTAAATGTCTTCTGAAAGTACTTGACCGATTTACTTCAAATTTTTACATCACATTCTAATAAACATTCAGACGGACATAGGCTACATGTTTTTAATGTATATTACTATATCTGTGTAAACACCATATCAAGGGAGAACGTTGTTGGCAAAAATCTCGAAAAGTTCTTGGCCTATTGACTTCAGATTTTTACATGATACTTTAATAAACGTTCGGACGGACAAACGCTACATTTTTAAATATATGTGTTATGCAAATTTATATATGATATATGATACGTAAACATTGTTAGCAAAAATCTCGTAAACTTCTTAATCGATTTCCTTTAAATTATAACACAAGATTCTAATAAAGATTTGAATGGAAATAAACTACAGGTTGTATCAAACAGAATCATCCGATTTGGCACGTCTATATTTCTGAAACTAATAAACATATACAATGAATTTTGGTTTTTAATGAACGGGAAACTCAAGGTGTTCAATATGCCTCCTTGAGATGCACAGCATATGTCAATGTGGCATTGAAATTCTTCCCATACTGCAGCCAGCATGTTTTGAGTTGCAGTTCCACAACTGCTGTTATACGATGTCTCTGTTCATTCCTTGTTGTTGCGAACAGAGTCTTTTATACACCCTCACAGGAAATAATCACATACAGTCAGGTCCGGTGACCTTGTAGGCCAGTAATGTAAGACTGAGTCATTTGGTCCAGTGCGATCGATCCATATTTCAGTAATCCTTTGATTTAAAAATTCCCGCACTCCCAGATGCCAGTGTGGCGGTGCCACATCCTGTTGGTAAAGCAAGTCGTTCGAATCAGTCTCCAGCTGTGGGAAAAGAATGTTCTCAAGCTTCCTATAACAGTGTTCTCGGCAAAGAAAAATGGACCATACACCCTTTTCCGTGAAACTGCACAAAACGCATTAAATTTTTGAGAGTCCCTTTCACATTGTACAACTTCGTATCGTTGTTCCGTATCCCATATTCTCACATTATGACGGTTCATATTTCTATTTAAATGGAATGTTGCCTCGTCACTAAACACTAAGCGTGGAAGAAAACTGTCATACTCCGTCTTGCAAAGAACGGAATTACAGAACTCCACTCGTTATTTACGTAGAGCTTCCAGTACCTGAATTTTGTACGATTTCATGTGTAGACGTCTACTCAGCACACGGAAGACGGACATCGGGGAATGTTGGGCTGTCAAGCTGCATGGTGAACAGATTACTGCTGACTCCTTGTGAAACTTCGGCGGATGCGTTCGACGACTTTGTCTAGGCGACGGCTCGCCGATTTGCCTTTACGCAAACAACGTGTTTCTCGAAAGTGTTCATGCCATCGTCTAATGCTGTGTGCTGTTCGAGGATCCATATCATACCTAGTACGAAAGTCACGCTGAACAGTTACTACCGATCCGACTGCGCAAAACGTCGAACACATTTTTACTAGAACTGAAGTGGGGTGCACACTGCTGCTACGTGGATGGAAGCATGTAAAACTCGAGGGTTTGCTTTTTCTAACAGTACACTGTTCACGAACGTATCTCAGACAACATGATAGTTACAATTTTTTTTTAATTGGATGATTCTTTTTGATAAACCCTGTATGTATTCGAGATTTGCTAAAAACTTTTCCGCTGTGAAATAAGAGCGTGGTCGGCATTTCATATAGATGCCAAAAAATATCGCCTTAGTTCTTTCTCAACCCCACAGAGGGAACCTTTGTCGTTCATGTAATGTCAATAAAGCATTAGTTTACTTTGAATGCTTGACCGAGATACACACAACAAGACACATGAGTGCAGCTTACGCGTCGCTTTTATCAAAGATGTTCTTTGATGCAGACTGCCAAACGTTGATTCGTCGACAGAAAAGGAGATTGGATATTGCAGGAGGACATCGCACAAGACTTTGTAGCGAGTGGAAAAAGGAGTAAAGTGTGCAGGTTCTGGATTGGTCCTCACAGTCATGTGACGCAAATCCTACTGAAAATGTATGTCCTTACATAAGAAAGAAGTTGCAAAGAAAGGAGATCTTCACTTTGAAATAGTTGTCAACGCAAATTCGACGCATTTAGGCGTCTGTTCCACATGACTACGGGGAGAACTTAGTTTCAACCATGCCTCAGAGAGGTCAAGCAATTATCGACGCTGCGGGTGACTGTAATTATTATTATTTCTTTTCTTCAAATATATGTGTATGTGTTTTAGTTTGTTGTCAAACACATTTTTCTAGTGATTAGTCCGACCACGATCTTATATACATACCTAATAGAGAAATTTTTTGAAATTAACACTATAATAAACAGACAGATGTCGATTATGTTTTTTTAAACAACAATGCACAGATTTTCCGTTAAAACAAACTGCGAGAAAGAAAATGCTGTGCTGTTAAAATCTGTGGCTTCGTTTTCTTTCTCACAGACCATTTTAACAGCGATAGCCGAGCATTTAAACCATTAGACAAATTGTTTCTCCCACCTCTATTCTTTCTCCTCGTATATAATTTTAAACAAAACTTATATATACAAACTATTGCAGAACCAGGATCGTCGGAAACTTGTTAATCCTATCCGTTAGTAGATTAAAACCATGCGAAATACTGTCACTGAAGTTACGATCCTCATCGATCAAAAATGGTTCAAATGACTCTGTGCATTTTGGGACTTAACTTCTGAGGTCATCAGTCCCCCAGAACTTAGAACGACTTAAAGCTAACTAACCTAAGGGCATCACACACATCCACGCCCGCGGCAGGATTCGAACCTGCGCCCGTAGCGGTCGCGCGGTTCCAGACTGTAGCGACTGGAACCGCTCGGCCACCGCGGCCGGCCCTCATAGATCCGGCAGAAGAAAGATCTCAACTGATTTACTCATTCATTTTACGCGAGTTCAACTCCTAATGAAGGATTCGTTGGCAATAACAATAAACCAGGCTGAAGGACAAAGAGGGGGTTGGGTTGGTTTGGTGGAAGAGACCAAACAGCGAGGTCATGGGTCTCATCGGATTAGGGAAGAATGGGGAAGGAAGTCGGCCGTGCCTTGTCAAAGGAACCATCCAGGCATTTACCTGAAGCGATTTAGGGAAGTCGCAGAAAACCTAAGTCAGGATGGCCGGACGGAGGATTGAACCGTCGTCGTCCCGAATGCGAGTCCAGTGTGCTAACCACTGCGCCACCCCGCTCGGTGGACAGAGAGGGGGGGAGGGGAAGGGGGAGGGAAGAGGATATCGACAGAAAGGAACGGAACAGGTAATGGACATAGAAACAGGGAAGGTGGTGGAGGACAGGGAGAGGGGGGAGGAGGAGGAGGAGGAGAAAGTAAGGGGAAGGAAGTGCATTTGGAGGGAGGAGAAGATGACGGAGAAAGAGGTTAGGACGTATAGCCCATTTGCGTAATGTTTAGCAGGTGCAAAGAATTGCCGGGTTCGCTAGTTATTCTATAAAAACAAATAAAGAGACTCCGTCGCAAAACGATGTTGACCACAGAATTATTAGAAACGCAATATTAAATCGTCCTGTTCACGAAAAGGGGAATCAATCAGTAGTTGTCATTAATCTTTTATGGTTAATTATAACATGTGTAGACCACAGTGGCCAGACGAGAGTCGAATTGCGTACCTGCTGGATGTCAGTCACATTATACCGCACTGCACCAGCCCACTTAGCGGACACTGGTGTAAAACAAAACAAACTGGCATAGCAGATGTCAGTAGTCATTGTGCTGACCGTTAGGTTGAACTGTAAAGTGTCATCACCAAAGCTTGCCGCAGGATGGGTGCAGACATGATTGGTACTGAACACTGGTGGAAATAAGGAGCGTCCGTCTCAAGTGAGTTGTGTAGGCGCCATACTGTCAACACAGTTATCCAGTGAAATACGCTTTCCCTTTCATTTTGTTGTTTTATAAGGGGCAGTCAAAACCAAACACGTGCCACAAGCGGACCATTGAACGGTTCCATTCAAAAGTAATCACCACACGTATTAAGACATTTATCCCTCTGGGAGATGAGACGATCTATACCTGTTCCGTAGAACACGGTCGGCCACTGACGGATCCATAACCGCACTCACTCTTGGACTTCCACGTCCGACTGAAATCGACTTCCACGCACGTTTTTCTTCAAAAGATGTGAAAAGGACTTGGTCAAAGATTCGGGCTGTAAGATGGATGTTGTAGTGTTTTCCAACGAAATCGATGAAGCGTAGACTTCGTCCTATTGACATTGTGGAAGCGGGTGTTATTGTGCAACAGGATGATTCGGATCGACAGTATTCCTGGACATTTTGACTTCATGGTGCGTCGCGTTTCCTCCAGTGTCTTCATAGCGCTTCCCTTTTATTATGCTTCCACGCTAACGAACTCGATGAGCAGGGGGCCCCTGCAGTCGCAGGAGGTGGTCATCATGACCATACAAGAAGCTGTGTGAACAGCTTTGGCTTTGTAACTTCCTGGCACATTAAAACTGTGTGCCGGACCGAGACTCGAACTCGGGACCTTTGCCTTTCGCGGGCAAGTGACCTACCAACTGAGCTTACCCAAGCACGGGCGTGAGTCGTCTCGGTCTCGGTCCGCCACACAGTTTTAATCTGCCAGAAAGTTTCATATCAGCGCACACTCCGCTGTAGAGTGAAAATTTCGTTCCAACTTTGGCTTTCTTTGTCGTGAGAAATGTGGGATGTTTCCACTGTTGGCTTTCTCGTTGCCCTCGGGCTGTCGGATTGTTGTCGGGAGGAAACATCTTGTTGGATGATAACGCCCGCCCTCACACTGCCAATTCTCGTTTCGCAGAGCAGGAACCGTTCCATGGTCCCGTTGTGCCGAGTGTCCAGCTTTCACTTGACTGCCCCTCATACATCTCTAGCTTCCGCTGTCTTACTTCTTTCCTTTCCCGATGATGCCCTTTATGTTGCATGTACGAAATTCGGAGAACCGTTGAGATCAAGCATGTACGAAGACGCATATTTTCGTATTATCGAGGAATTAATTCATGTAGCCGATTAAATTTTCTTCAGTTACTGCATTTCTCCATAATTATGTGTGGATCTTTAGCATGTCCCGGATCAAACGGATTGTTTATGTAGTGGAATCTTGCTTTTTCATCGTCCAACGATTACCTGAATCCACAATTTTATAATCCACTTTCACGAACAGGAATTTCCTTACTAGGAACCAAATGGGTACTGGAGTTACACACTGCAAGCCATACGCTACTGTCGTCGTCATCTTGCCAGACAACATTGTTTTTAGTTTTTCTTATTATCTCCCGTTCGATCATACTAATCATAAAATTATTCACATACCAAAGCGTTTATTTACATGATTGTATTAAAGGTTTTGCTGTACACTGGTACATTATGAAATGTGTTTAAATAAATACACTTCATTTATACAAGTATTCAGGTAGTATTTAACACAGAATCATATTGTAGTGCCTAATTGTTGGTAACTGTTGTTTGGCTGTCAGCACCCTCACACTATGAGCTCTGAATGCCACAGTACCCATACGGCTGGTTAGGAAATGAACCGTGATTGAAGCTCATCCTTATTAATCAAGTCATGTACGTTTAGTTTAATTTTAACGAAATAAACCAAGTTTTTGGGGGAATAATTGTCTCCATCTTTGCTTAATATCTGCGTTTTTCAGTCAGTGATTATTCATCCCACTCTGGAAGCACTCGATCCTTTTTTTCTTTTTAATTAAATTCTTGACTGTAATTAGCGAGAGTTTGAATGCATGTATAGGCGAAATTCTAACTGATGCTTTTGCTAATGGTCCCTTGCCTGCACAAATTACATCTCTTGACCAGCAGTGTAGTCCTGTTTCGCGTCTTGTTTGACATCCGAAACTCCAAAATAAGTTCACACGGTCTCTGCATCAAGCTGAATGGATGTTAAGCACCAAAGACACTTTTACCACCTGACACAATTGCAAGCTACTTACTTGTCACCGTTTCGATACGTATGTCTGTTTCCACGAAGGGCTCATGTCTCGCTTTAGGTGGGGGAAGCTGTAGGTGCCAGCGAGTATTTCGCTTGCCCACATTTTTTTTCCTCGAGCGTTTTTTTGCGCAGCCCTGCTGACTGTTTCTGGTCTTGTCCTCCTTGATATGGACGTCGACGCCGGCTGCCGATCCGCAGCTGCGGATGACGTCTCCACGCAAGCGTCGTCCTTCAGCACGACAGCTCGACCGACATTTCGGTTACAGCTTCCAAGGACATCGCGCTACGGTTTCAGGTTTCCTTTATCTCTCCATCTGCACTCCGTCAGTCACTCTGAAGTGCTGGGCATAGCATAATTTCATATTTATCACGTCAGCGAGCGCTCTTGTCAGTCCATTCAAGGACAAAGACTTCGGCCCTTCGGCCGTACTGCTAATAAATTCTTATCATTCCTATCTCTGCTCTGTTTAGTGGCATGGAGGAAATTCCCGTGTGCGCATAAATAATCGCTAGATAGTCGACCACAAGTGGAAATCACTTCTTGAGAACAATGGGTATAAAACTGGCAGCATTATAGACATATCAGAAATATAGTTCTGCAACAACAAGATTAGCGACGTGTTATTACGTGTGCAAAAATCGCGTTGAACCATAAAAGTTACTCAGCTCTTCCGTTCTAAATGAATATTAGGACGATTACTAAAGAGATTATTACCGCGCATCTATTGAACACACAAATCTCTTGTTCTTTGCACGCCGCACCTGGAGAAGGAAGTCAAATCGTATAGTGTTGTTAGCTGAAAGACCCGGAGGGGAAGTGCTTTCTTGCTCCGCACACAAGGACCAATTTCCGTGCATGTATGTGAGAGTGTGTCTTACATGCATTTGTTGGGTGCCAGTGAATGTAATGCACTTATGAGTACGGCGCAGTGTTACGTTTGTGTTGTATGACGATGAAGAGGGAAGGGAGAAAGTGAAACCCTGTGTCGACACATAGCCTACTCCTAACGAATAGCAACGAGAGGACGTCCCCATACAGCGGGAGATCGCCATCAACAGTGTCACATGCTCGCACAACATGATATACCGCGGAGAGATTTGGCATATAAACCAGGACATTGGCGGAATGTCTTGTGGTCAGGAGACTTACATCAGCACCTCTCCTCCCCCCCCCCTCCTCCACCCTTGACGGCGAAGCAATGGCGTGAACATACCATCCACCACCAGGATTCGAACCCCACAGGAATTCTTTGGTGACCACGGTTGCGGCGAAGACGACAGTAAAGCACTAACACGTAAACTTAAACAAAAAATCGTTCGGAAATTATGTGCATGAATTCACAGATAAGATGTCTTTCTGTTCTCAGTATCTTCTCCCCATAACTCAATAAAAACTGCAACGTAATCTGACATGAATCGGTGATATTATTTTGTTTTTATGGTGTTCAGTCTGAAGTCTGCTACTCTATCCTGTGCAAGCCTCTTCTTCTCCGAATAACCACTGCAAATTACATCCTTCTGAATCTGCTTGCGGTGTTCACCTCTTGGTCTCCCTCTACAACTTTTACCAAATTGGCGAGCCCTTGATGTATCGGAACGTCTTAATCAACCGATCCCATCTTCTAGTCAGGTTGTGCCGCAAATTTCTTTTCTCCGCACCTTTCCTCAATACCTCCTCATCTAACCACCTAAACCTTAACATTCTTCTGTAGTACCACATGTCAAAAGCATCTATTCTCATCTTGTCTAAACTGTTTATCGTTCATGTTTCACTTCCATACATGGCTACACTCCATAAAAATACTTTCTGAAATACTTCCTACCACTTAAATCTATATTCGATGTTAATAAATTTCTCTTCTTCAGAAACGCATTTCTTACCATTGCCAGTATGCATTTTATATCCCCTCTACTTCGGCGATCATCAGGTATTATGTTGCTCAAATAATAAAACTAATCTTCCACTTTCAGCGTTTCATTTCCTAATCTAATTCCCTCAGCATCACCCGATTTAATTCGACTACATTCCATTATCCTTTTTTTGCGTTTTTTGATGTTCATCTTACATCCTCCTCTCACGACAATGTCTATTCTGTTCAACTGCTTTTGCAAGTCTTTTGCTGTCTCTGACAGATGTCATAGGTAAACCTCAATGTTTTTATTTCTTCTCCGTGGATTTTAATTCCTACTCCAAGTTTATCTTATGTTTACTTTACTGCTTGCACAATGTACAGATTGAATAACATTGCCGATGCGTTACAACCCTGTTTCATTCTCGTTTCAACCACTGCTTTCCGTTCACGCCCCTCGTCTCTTATAACTCCCATTTGGTTACTGTATAAGTTGTAAATAGCTTTTCGCTCCCTGTATATTACCCCCGGTGCCTTTAGAACTTCAAACAGAATGTTCTAGTCAACATTGTCAAAAGCTTTCCCAATGTCCTCAAACTCTATAAACGTAGGTTTGTCTTTCCTTAACCCATCTTCTAAGGTAAGTTGTAGAGTCAGTATTGCCAAACTGATCTTCCGCGAGGTCGATATCTACCAGTTTTTCCCTTCCTTTAGAAAGAATTCCTATTAGGATTTGCGACCACGACCTGTTAAACTGATAGTTCGGTAATACATTCATCAGCATCTGGTTTCTTTGGAATTGGAATTATTACCTCCTTCTTGAAGTCTGAGGGTATTTCGCCTGTCTCAAACATCTTGCTCACCAGATGGAAGAGCTTTGTCGTTCCTGGCTCTCCCAAAGCTATCGGTATTTTTGATGGAGTGTCGTTTACACCTGTAGTCTTGTTTCGACTTAGGTCTTTCAGAGCTCTATCAAATTCTTCTCGCAGTGTCACATCTCCTATCTCGTCTTCATCTACGTGCTCTTCAGTTTCTATAATATTGCCTTCAAGTTCATCTTCCTTGTACAGCCCCTCTATATACAGCTTCCACCTTTCGCTTTTCCTTCTTTGCTTAGTACTGGTTTTCCATCTCACATTGATATTCACACATTCGCTTTATACATCTCGATATTCATACATCACGTTTTTGTACCCTTTCCCCTCCTTCATTTGCTGCATTTTTTTATATTTTCTCCTTTCATCAGTTAAATTCAATATCTCCTGTGTTACGCAAGGATTTCCATTATGCCTTGTCTTTTTACCTCTGCTGCCTTCACTATTTCATCTCTAAAACTACCCATTCATCTTCCACTGCAACCTCTTGCATTCCTTCAAACCCAGTCCATGTTCACCTACAATTTTTCCTCCTTTTCCTTTACCTGCTGTCGAGTTCCAGTCCCTCATCATTATTAAATTTTCTTCTCCCTTAACTTTCTCTGCCTCGTGATGACTGGGTGTTGTGTGATGTCCTTAGGTTACTTAGGTTTAAGTAGTTCTAAGTTCTAGGGGACTGATGATCATAAATGTTAAGTCTCATAGTGCTCAGAGCCGTCTCCCTTAACTATGTGAACAATTTCTTTTACCTCATCGTACATTTATTTAATTTCTTTTACCTCATCGTACATTTCTTCAAACTCTTCAACTTCTGCGGACATAGTTGGCATATATATTTGTGCTACTGTGGTCTTTGTTGTGTTAGTGTCAGTCTTGGCTACAATGACGCGTTCGCTACGCTGTTGATACTAGCTTACTCGCATTCCTATTTTCTTATTGATTGTTAAACCTACTTTTGCATCACCCCTATTTGATTTTGTATTTATAGCCCTGTATTCACCTGACCAGAAGTTCTGTTCCTCCTGCTACTGAACTTCCAGAATACCCACTTCATCTGACTTCAACCTATCCATTTCCCTTTTTAAATTTTCTAACCTGCCTGCGCAACTAACGGATCTAATATTCAACGCTCCGATCCATAGAACGCCAGTTTTATTTCTCCTGATGACTACATCTTCCCAAGTAGTCCCCGGCTGGAGATACAAATGGAGGACTATTTTATCTATGAAATACTATACTCAAGAGGATGCCATCATCATTTAACCATACAGTAGAGTTACTTGCGCTTGGGAAAAATTACGTCTATAGTTTCCCCTTGCTTTCAGCCGTTCGCAGTACCAGCGGAGGCTAGATCAGTAAATCATCCAGGCCGTTGTCCCTGCAACTCATGAACAGGCTGCTGCCCTTCTTCAGGAAACACACGTTTGTCTGGCCTCCCAACAGAAACGGTACAGCTATCTGTGTCCCTGAGGCAAGCAAGCCATCCTACCAACCGTAACGTCCATAGTTTATTGAGAGTGGGTTGATGTTACAAACGTGACGATATTTGAAATTTTAACTGTAAGGCGTACTTTGGAATTATCTGATATATTTGCTAGTAATTGTGATATACATAATGGTGGAAGTAATTTAAGGGGGATATATGGGAAAATGCAATACTTCGGAATAAACCTTATGAAGTCCGTAGTTTTTAATATAGTGTAACTGAATTTGACTCAGTAGTTAAGACATGCCATGTGCACACACACACGCACACACACACACATGCTTATTGACGATTTACGTTTTTAATTATTGAAACCTTCCCGTGTCCTCTATATCTCGCTTTTGTTCCCTTCTACAATAACGTATGAAACCTTCCCTTAGGATTTCTACCTCTTGCTTAATAATAACAAAAGAAATCTTCCCTTTGAAATTTATTCTCTTTCTCAATCTTCGCATGCAAATTTAATTGGTGCTTATTAAATGTGATTTTCTGATTATTTCGACGAAATATAGAATGTGTCGTCATCGTGGCCCTCAGCAGTTACCTGCGATAACCCAAAACTGTTCCTTACCTTTTTTACTGTTACTGGATCGCCATCTGACTGCTACATCAAACTGCGACATGAATATACTTACTCTGTTTTACTACACTCTATTAGCTGCTGGTGGGCTGTCATAATAAGTGGGTGTATTTATTACCAAAGCTGATGTTATTCTTTAATAGCAAAGCTGACGTTATTCTTTAAATAATTTGACTGACGTTACGTAATTCATAGTTAAACTTTGTCTTGACAACAATAAAATTTTGCAAAATTTTACATTGATGGTTTTTGCGATGGATTATAATCAGTAATGCAATATTGCTGGCAAAACTTAATTATATCCCGAATGAAATGATTTTACAAACGTTCAAATGGGACTTACTTTTTACAATAATCTTACAACTAGCATTGCGCAAACATACCTGCAGTAGTCTTGAGTTTCTCAAAAAAATAAAATAATTCAATAATATTAGTTCCTCTTACGATAATAGTTAGTCTCTGTACATCCGTTTATAATCTCTTGTAAATCATAGCTGGTGGCTGGCAGGCACACCGCTCCTCTCAACCTCTTGCTTGACCTGCTACCGACTCGCTTCACTTCTCGCTTACTACTGACTTCCTACGAACGCTAAAGTGCGGTCTCTCCTGCCAACAATGCATTCTGGTGCAGACAGTCCTTGCTACCACTACAAAATGTATCAATGCGTGGTATTTCTCGCTCTTTTCTTAAAATGTATCCATACGATGTCTCTCCCGGCCTTTTTAAAATTATATCCATGTGCGGTCTCTCTTGCCAACAATACTTTGGTGCACATTCCCTGCTACCACAATTATTTCCAACATGACAAATATTTATTATTCCTACTTAATCCTATTAATAAAATATAAACATCTTTCATAAATTGTGGTTTGACAATAGACAATAGAAATATACACGTCTTACATTATAAACGACTGAATTTTTTTAACAAGAAGCAACTGCTGTCATGTGAATGTGGTAATACCATACTGTGATTGAGGAAATGTACCCATTTGCAGCAAGAGAACTTTCCACACGGACAGTGTGGCAGCATCGCGGGCTGTCAGCACGGAGGTCATTGTTGTGGCCTTCCTTGACGTTAGTAGGGGGGTAAAGAGAGAATGAGTACAGTTTTAATTTATTCAAGATGGCGGACCCAACGAACCTTGCCCCCTGTACCCCAGACTCTACCCCCAGATCAATTAAATAACCCCTCCCTCTCTGGGAAATCCCCAGCCCTCCCCTCCCCATCCTCTGTCGGTGGGAAATTCAAAAATCAGTGGAAAATTCTTATTTTCGTGTTAAATTCGAATTTTTGAGGTAAATTCAAATACTAATTACATTGCACTACATCGCAAAGGATGTAATACGAGGGCTATCCACAAAGTACCTTACGTTTTCGTTTGTATCCGTTAGGGGCAGGACTAGCGCGGCCATCTTGGTGTCATGGCATTCCGCCGCTCAGTCGGCATCCTGCCGTGCTAGTGAGAGGTTTGTGCTGTACTCCGTTGAGTTACTGTGACAGTTTGAAATGTCAGCGTTAATTGAAAATGCCACCAAGTGTGAAGTGCGTGCTGTAATAAGGTTTCTGTCTGCAAGAAACTGTACACCGATAGAAATCTATCGGCAGCTTTGTGAAGTGTATGGGGACAACATAATCACTGAAGGTGGAGTGCGTCAATGGGTCATAAAATTTAAAAATGGCCGAACTAACGTTCACGACGAAGAGCGTTGTGGAAGACCCAGCATAGTGACTGCCGAACTTGAAAAAGTCGATGCCGCGGTCCGTGAAAACCGTTACTTCACAATAACGGAACTCTCTATGAGTTTTCCACAAATTTCACGAAGTTTCTTGCACGAAATCATTACCGAAAAGCTTGGTTACCACAAGCTTTGTGCAAGATGGATACCAAACATCTTGACAGAGATTCACAAAAATCAGCGAATGGCTGCAGCGTTAACGTTTTTGGACGCTTACGAGAAAGATGGCGACTCATTACTCGATCGTATCGTTACTGGTGACGAAACATGGGTTAAGCATGGGAACTGCGAGTCAAAATTGCAGTCAATGCAGTGGGGGCACATAAATTCCCCCCCAAAACCCAAGAAATGCATGCAGATAATGTCGGCAAGGAAGGTGATGGCGACTGTCTTTTGGGACAGAAAAGGTGTGATTTTTGTGGATTTCCTGGAAAGAGGCACTACAATAAACTCTCAAAGGTATTGCCAAACTCTGCACAACCTCAGAAGAGCAATACAAAACAAGCGCAGGGGAAAGTTGGGCTCAAAGATTTTGCTGATTCACGACAACGCCCGAGCCCACACGGCAAATGCCACTCGAATCTTTTAAGTGGGAGTTGTTTCCTCACCCGCCGTACAGTCCCGACCTAGCACCGAGCGACTTCCACTTATTCCCAGCAATGAAGAAGTGGTTGGGTATGCAGCGTTTTGATGACGACGCTCAGCTTCAAGAAGAGGTAACCACGTGGTTGAAGGCGCAGGCGGCCCAATTTTACGACGAAGGGATTTCCAAGCTCGTCCATCGCTACGATAAGTGCCTTAATTTAAATAGCAACTATGTAGAAAAATAGTATTTAAGTGTGGCTTTCATCTGTATATAATAAAAAAAAATCCAATACTTTATTTATTTTTAATTCCAAAACGTAATGTACTTTGTGGATAGCCCTCATAATAATAATAATAATAATAACAATAATAATAACATTTACAATCATATATTCTCTATTTATAAAAATTTAATTTGGATATCGCTGGTGTGGAAGGATGTAGGGGACCCTTTTTATTTCATCACATTTCGAAGAAAGTTGCAGTCTAACTATGACATCACAATCTAAGATGTCTGACCCAAAACACTTGTGTGCAGTCTAATTCCCCTCTTCCTACCTGTGGGGAATTCAAAAGTTGGTGGGAAATTCAAAAGCAGTGGGGAAATCCAAATTTTTTTGTGAAGAATGGGAGTTGGGGAGGGGTAGTTGCCATTGACTGAGCACTACAGTGTAGCTCTAGTCAGTCCTTTCAATAACTGCTGGACGTGGAGAGAACATTTTCGCTATTAGTCTAGGACCAGAGAGTTGCTCCAGCCAGTCTAGCAAACAGCCCTATATGTGGAAAATGGATAATAAAAATAGGAGAGCAAACTACCACTGAAGTGCAGCGGAGAGCCAATATATATGTAATAACTGCTGGGAGGAACGTAAGGATTGGTAGTGATGTTATTCCTCATTGTTTGGGTTGCTTCCTTTAAGATTCCACCACTCTCCAAGTGCTGATACAAATCCATGCTCCCTATGTAAACTAGTCCCGTAGCAGCAGCATTGGGCAATGAAACACACCCTCACCAACAGAAAAATTGGAAATACATCTTACGATATTTTTTACGATTATAGTGCTCATTATCTTAGTTGAACACAGTATCTAAGACGAAAAAACTAGCCAGTCACCCCCAGTCTTGACCAGCGCCATCTACAGAGTGTATTGCGTACCTGAAGAGTCGACAGGCCTGAACGTTTCTTTGTACCTACTGGTTGCGAGAGGCTAAGCCATGGGTTCCAGTCGACCAAGCCCTTGTGACCACACTTGCTGCTGGAATGCAGTCAAGCATCGCTATCTCCTAGGACACCACGAGACAAGCTGGTGCAGCTTGGATGTACAGTGCTAACTGCAATTCCACCCTTGACATAGACTCCCCAGCTTCAAAAAATGCACTTTACTCAATCTGAGGCAGGGATGGTGTTGTACATGTTCCTCGAATGTCTCACACGGAATGTAGATTCCTCTCTTTTATGCACGTTATTTTCGAAGACAGAAAAAATCGAAATATACACGTGTTTTCACATCGCCTTGATTCTTAGTGTGAAAATCTTGTACAACAGTATGGTATAGACTATATTCCTCTTTCTCACCAAGCGAGGTGGCGCAGTGGTTAGCACACTGGACTTGCATTCAGAAGGACAATGGTTCAAACCCCAGTTTCTCCATCCTGATTTAGGTTTTCCTAAATCGCTTCAGGCCAATACCAGGATGGTTCCTTAGAAAGAGCATGGCTGACCTCTGTCCCCATCCTTCCCTTACTCTCTGGGACCAATGACTTCGCTGTTTGGTCCCCTCCCCTCAGATCAACCAACCAATCTAAGTATTCTCTCATGTACAAAAAATCTGTTCTTATCTGCTTAATACCTGTTAAGAACAATAGCAGGTCTCTTGGGATATTTTAGATTAAATAGTGAAAGGTGGCTACACTGAGCCACAGCGCCAGAGATTGCGCCAAAGAGTATTATCTGCTTAATACCTGTTAAATCCTGCATCACAGGACTAGTATATTAAACTCATTTTTGGCTCATGGTTGAATGCTAACAACATGCTCTACCCCTGTCACAGGATACCCCCTCACTTTCAAAATGGTTCAAATGGCTCTGAGCACTATGGGACTTAACATCTGAGGTCATCAGTCCCCTAGAACTTAGAACTACTTAAACCTAACTAACCTAAGGACATCACACACACCCATGCCCGAGGCAGGATTCGAACCTGCGACCGTAGCAGCCCCACGGTTCCGGACTGCAGCGTTAGAACCGCACGGCCACCGCGGCCGGCCTCTTCACTTTCAAGCAGTCTTAAGGTAGTCAAGTGCCACAACAATTAGAAGAACTGGTAGACATATGATCTCTTACCCTCCCCTTTGTCAGCATATCGTTTACCCCCACATTCGCACGAATCTCACAGTCTTCAGTCTATAGCAATGTATACCCCAAGCCAAGTCATAGTCCACTGGAAATTCTCTCGAAATCCCTTCATGCTAATCATGCTACAACATCACTGTGCCACAGTCAGAAGGCTGTCTAGACTTTTACCCGTCACTTGCTATATAGAGAGAGTTATCACAATGAGAAAAAAATAGCACACTGACGTTCAGGAAGAATTTCACCACCATGCAGATGCTAGCATCCAAATACTTTATACGATTGGTACTGCTTCTAGTAATTTGTAGTCAATGACACAATAGAACAATAGCAGGTCTCTTGGGATATTTTAGATTACATAGTGAAAGGTGGCTACACTGAGCCACAGCGCCAGAGATTGCGCCAAAGAGTATTATTCAGCCGTCTCCACTGGCAGTTCTTGTCGAGAAGTCGTAGTGGGCAGTTCTTATCGAGAAGTCGTGGTGGAGAGTGCTTGTTGAGATGTAGCAGCGGTGAGTCGTTGTTGAGAGGTTCCCATGGAGAGTGCTTGTTCAGATGTTGTCATATTGTTTTGATGGCTAGACACCAGATGTTGTTGGATTAGGGATGCTGTAATGTGCTTTTCGTCAACATATATGAAGGTAAAAAAATTCCTTTTTTTGTATTATTTCAATGTCTTGAACAATAATGCCTATTGGTTACAGGTTCAGTCAACAAAGCATCTGGCTCGTGTTCTTGTATTAGACTGTATTTCTGGTTTCTATGTGCAATTATAGTATTTCTGGTTTTTTTAAATTACTTCAGTATAAATGATGTTTAAAATATCTGGTCTTATTGAAGAAGAAACGTGCCAGATGTGTACGTTGAATCACACTTCCACACACAGAACAGCTACACTTGGGCCTTGTTGTTTCGTAGTTTTCATAGTTGCTGGGGACTTAATTAATTAATTGTGTTAACGGAAATTTCCTTTCATTCTTTGTTGTTATTCTATGCAGTCAGATTGCGTACTAATACTAGTCAGGGCCAACCGGTTACGAGACATCGTAGCCGGACATTCAGCTACTAAAATTAAAAATAATTGCATATATTTAATTAAGCCCCCATGCAATAGTTATATTTATCTACATTCGGCACCAACACCCACCAGTCCTCAATCCTCTGCAAAACAAAGTTCACTGGTGTCACAACCCTGCTATCGACAGGAGTCTGCATATAAATATGTATCATCCATCGTTTGAACTATGTTGTAGCAGTATTATTGATTTCTTCTTTCCATTTCCCGCCACATGTGTAATGATGGAGTAAAAATGAATGTCTGTACACCTCTGTATACACCCTGGTCTCGTCTACGATTGCTGTGCCAGATATTGGTTTTCTAATCGCTAAGAAAGCATTACTGCTGCACCTTAACTGTACAAGGGCTGCACAAAGATACACCTACAATTCGTCAATATCGAATGATTACCTATAAATATGTCCCTGTACATGTTCTAATCCCCTTTATCGTATTCCAGTGATCACTAGACTAGATATGCAACAGTATAATGGTATCAGAGTCTTTGTTGACAGCATAATGTTTCATGAGAAATACATCACCAATATTTTAATTGAGGTATACCTCAGTAATACAATTCCAAGAGTATCACAGAGCTTTCGAGATGCACACTATCCACCGAATCATTTACATTGGTGCAACAGCCTTGCACCTCCATGCACAATGCAGAGCTACTGTAACAGTAGGGAAAGATTCAGGGTTTAATCATAGCACTGTTCACTTTTTCTCCATAAGCTCTTCGGAAGTGGACCTACCATGATACTGTATTCCATCTGGAACAGAGTATATCCAAATGGTAGTATGCATATGCATAGTACAGTTATTTATTCAGGAGAAAACCCAGTATGTACATGTGTATACAACTATCATACATAGAGAGCCAGTTAACTAACAAGTACAAGCCAGATGAAATCAATGTTGATGTTTCCTTATGCAATAGCAGTCACGTTAGTGTCTCTTACACCTCTAGTGTCTCTTACACCTCGATCGGAATTGTAGTGTCACATTCTCCACGTGAGATGCCGACAGGAACTGCAGCCACTCACCTTCTATACTGTCACATCTTAGAGGATAGATGAAACCCCCTAATAAATCTATGCAAATGAATTTGAGCCTCACATATTCTTCTGCTTTACCTCTTCATGGTGTTAGTCCTCAGTGTTTGGGTTGCTTCTGTTGTGGGTTGGCAGGAGAGCCAACACCCTATCAATAGAGGAAGCCGAAAGGCACGCGTTTTAGCTCACGCAGGCTGGCGTGAGGTCTGGAACAGGACAAGGAAATTAGAATTTAGAAAAACGGACGTAGCTGGTGGAATACTTAACTTTAATCCGTTAATGGTGAACGTCGCTCTTGACTGTACATTAATCACAAGATCAATAGCAACTGATAATGGCGCCTTGCTAGGTCGTGGCAAGTGACGCAGCTGAAGGCTATGCTAACTATCACCTCGGCAAATGAGAGCGCATTTTATCAGTGAACCATCGCTAGCAAAGTCGGTTGTACAATTGGGGCGAGTGCTAGGAAGTCTCTCTAGACCTGCCGTGTGGCGGCGCTCGGTCTGCAATCACTGATAGTGGCGACACGCGGGTCCGACGTATACTAACGGACCGCGGCCGACTTTAAGGCTACCACCTAGCAAGTGTGGTGTCTGGCGGTGACAGCACAGCTTCCTTTACGATTCCACCAAATGAATGTGAAATGCCTAGCAGTAAGCATCTGGAGCAAGCTAAAGAAGAATGCATATGTCAGGGGACATATGCATTCTTCTTCAGATCGCTCCAGATGCTTGTTGCTAGGCATTTTACTGCAGTTAAAGTTTCTGATGACAGTGTACAGGATTTCTAGTCCTATTAATGTGCAATACATTTAGTTACATTCATGCCAACTAATAACTCCACAAAAGGTCTTCCCACATGCTTGCAGACAACTCGATCATCTAAAAACGTCGCACATCTAAAGCAAGCTTCCACTTAACTACAAATGGGTCTATGTGTGTTAATGTCGGGATAGCAGCTGACAATAACCTAAACTTATAATGGAAACTGAGAATGTATAGTGAGGTACAAGGGTGAGGCTTGTTCACATAGAGTGGGGTAAGCAGTGTGGCTAACTGACATATATCGAGGGACATTTTATGGCGAAGTACTACACATTCTGTCTTGTCATTCCCGTATTCGACAGCAACAGTGATAATGCATCAATACTCACTGTGCTTGGTGCTACTACATTAAAATAAACAGTTTGAGAGTCATCACAGGATATGTTTTTAAGCAACAAAGTGCCATGAACACACATTGTCTGCAGGAAGTGGTATGTGCAGTGAAGCGAGAGTAGATTTGTGGCATTATTTTACTTAAGACAGTGGAAGCATTGAGATGGAGATGTGCTGTTCATGATTTTGGTCACTCAGTCATACTACAATCAATGAAAATTCATTGCAAGATGGTACATCTACTCCAACAGGTTTTGCATGCAATAAATGTGGAATTCAAAACATTAAAAAAAACGATATTTGCAAAATACGGTCATATAGTTTCCACACTTCAGTCAGTGCTGTTTAAGCTCAGTGATGCTGTGCAAGGTACTCATTCCCACCATTAATAAATGTTCCATAAAAACTAGTCTTCAAGGCCACGTACATGCTTATAGATGCCATCCTGATTTCTACATGTAATCTGCTTATGATGAAAATACAGTGTCTCCAGTGTATCAATGGAATCAGATGTCTTTACCATAGTTATCAGTGATGCTGGGTATGGTGCTCAAAAATTCAAATGGATCTGAACACTATGGGACTTAACTTCTGAGGTCATCAGTCCCCTAGAACTTAGAACTACTTAAACCTAACTAGCCTAAGGACATCACATACGTCCATGCCCGAGGCAGGATTAGAATCTGCGACCGTAGCGGTCGCGCGGTTCCAGACTGTAGCGCCCAGAACCGCTCGGCCACACCGGCCAGCGGTATGGTGCTCCCTCCTACTATTAATAAATGGGCTATTAAAACTAGAGTCTTCCATGTCATATACATGAATATAGACTCCATTCTAATTTCGAAACGTATTTCACCTAAGAAGAAAAAATACACAGTAATCCTACAGTGTGTTGGAATCAAATGTGTGTAACATAGCTCCCAAACACTGTCAGGGCTATTGAAGTACAGTGACGCTGTGTAGGGTACCCCCTTCTGTAATTGACAAATGCTCCATTAAAACTACAGTCTTCCACCCCATATACATTCCATACTTATTTCTGAAATGTACTTCCACAATGCTAGCATTTAGACAGGATCAAACTCAAACAGCCTATTTCTGTAGTTATAAATCAGAGCTTAAAAATCAGTTTCTTTTTAGTGGAGGAAGATGTAAACATTAGTCCCAAACGCTATGTAGGCGCATATATCCATTATGATTATCCGAATCCATGAGCTAATAATCATTGCAATAGGGCAGGCTGACCTTTCATTTCAGTGTCAACTAGTTCTGTTTCAGATCGATTTTTTATGTTCCCACTGCATCTATACCAATTTCTTCTAATATACATCATGCTTCTGACTATGGAATTCCACCACATCTGAAGTCCTGATATATGATATCATCATATAGTGCATACATTAAGAAACCAAGCAGCTTCAATTGTCAATTCTTATTACATCTGCTGTCTAATGCTTTATACTAAAGTAATATGATGCATGGCGGCAGACAGCATTCAGAATATCTTTTTCCCCTGCAGTGTTACTGAATTATATGGAACTCTATAACATAGATCGTAACAGTAGTACTCTGCAGGGGGATGAAACGGTGTTTTTTTAAACCCATAGAAGACTGGATAAGTTGACAGAACGGTGATATTGTATGTCAGTTCCATGCTTCGACACTAAAAAATCGCGATTCTTCAACACAGGTCAGGAGGTGTTAAGTCACAGTGGAATCAAAGCTATCATATTAAGAGCAGACCTAACTGTGATTGATGCAGGAAAAAAAAAAAACAGAAATGAACGCATTTTAACGATAATGCTTTTTCTTCACAGTGCGTATCAACAAAATACAAAAATTACTTCATAAAATAATAGTATCTCTTATAACAAAAACGCTCTTATTGTAGCTAAATCAGCTGTCTGACACACAGAACCCGAGGGAACGATAGGTCCACATTTAACACAAGCAGCAATATGTCTGCAGTGAAAGAATAGTAGGCCCACTTCTTCCTGGTACCAGATTTTACTCAGGTGAGCATTGTCAGATGCTCTCGCAGTCATACGGTGTTGTGTTGCTGCTTTCAGAAGATTGGAAGGAGGTTTAATATTAGCTACAAACTTCGCAGTGATTTTTGCATCTCTCTTCTGGCAGATATCCACAAAATCCCTATCCCTCGCAAGAAGCATGAACAAGCACTTCGAAAACCAAACAGCATGTTCATCTCATGGGTTAATCGTTTCATCCCAATATTTCAACCCTCCACCATAATGGAAACACATGGTTTCATCGCTGTCATCGGTATGAAAGTATGCAGCTTCACTTAGTTTGTCAGGACGTTGCTTAATAGCTAAAGACCAACCTCTTAAAGATGCCGGGCTTACATCATACGTTCTCTATTTAGTGTGAGCTAAACTGCACATGTTGAACTGCTTTACAATGCTGATTCTGCAGGTGATTCTGAACAGGATACAAGTATCGTACAAAACAAACAGTTCCATCCACCCGTATATCTTCCCAGCATCCTCAGACACACATTATGTCACAGAGCAACCTGCTTTCGTAGCTCTCTTTATATATAGCTTGCTCTAAAAATCCAAGATACTGCTGCTTCTCTTCACCTGATCATGATGTCAGTTGTGGCCACGTATCCTAAATCTGCTTGTAAATGTAGTACAGCTGTGAACACCTAGCGCAAATGCACTATTGTAACGTTGTTACTTTAATTTGCTATGAAAGCGGTACTGATAGTCAATAAAAGCAGCTTAAAAAACTGTGAGCTGTCTGGGGAAGTTAACCTTGCATTACTGCGCAACTGTTTCACCAGATATCCAGTCTAGCTTACCAAATTCCCAACCAGACTAACATTAATTATAATCTTTTAATAGTCATACGACAACCGGTGATATATATATATATATATATATATATATATATATATATATATATATATAAAAGAGAATTTAAATAAAAAGAAATAAATCAGTTTATATTTGGAAATTTATTTTAACATTGATCATTGAAATTTCAGCATATTAAACTTGATTCCTAACTAAACTGGTGCCTTATTTAGGATTGTGAAAATGTGAGATTGTAATCTTACGGAACACATCAAATATGGAGCCAAGATTGGGAGACTGTATACAACACTGCATTCATAAAACAACACACAAAGAACGTTGAAACATAGGCAAAAGGAAATTAACCACAACCAACCGATTCAATTTTCACCCAAAGAAATTACGTTCGTAGCACAATCCTGGCCGTCATGTAATTACCACACACTGGTATACTAAATTCATACTAACTCTCTGTGAAATCTTCCCAAAAAGAATAGCTGAGGGCTACTTTGATGATTACGCCACATGCTTCACGTGGTCAACTTGGTTTACACAAAGCGTATAACTCCAGAATAATTTTGATAATTAAAATAAATTAGATCGAAAAGCAATTTACAAAAGAAAAACCTCGAACTGGTTACTAACGTCTTACTATTAACCTGATGGGTCAAACAATTACATAAGCACGTGGTAGTGGTCTCACAAAGTACACCCCACATGGGTTGAACATAAAGAAAAGTTGCTATATTGAAAAATATTGTCAAGACGAGACGTTATAATCTCACGCACATTCGCATTTAAGATTGATGAACTTAGTCAGAGTTACTGATCAACACGTGGTTCCACTTTACTCACAAAGTAGTGACAAAGCAACTACCGGAATATTATTCTGAACTTCACACGAGAATTACACTGCGCTGCAATTTAAGATAACATTAGATATTTTAGAGCTAAACCTGAAATAAAGGTGATTAAATTTTCAGTTAGGCTGAACTTAAGAAATCCATTGTCCTACGGACTTAGCAGACACGCGCTTAGCCAGAGATCTTACCACTTCAGACGCTCGCCACGGGCAGACTGACTGGTCCCTTCCTGAGGGGTGGCTCACAAACGGAAGTGGCCAGAGGGGCAGCTTCCTATACCAACATGACAACGGACGGACAGGACCATACTAAGGATAGAAACCTCTCTGCTTTGAGAAAGCGTAGCTACCTGTTCCGACGTTGGTCCTACTGTTCTCTAGCAGACAGGCTTGTCTGCTACCCTGAGGCATGCAACTAGAAATACATTTGCTCATTCATCCTCTCACACAGAAGGGAAGGGGGTTGTCAGTATCTTATCATATACAGTATATAAAAGAAAGCTGATGTAGGTTCCGTATGAGACTGTGTGACATGAATTACATATAAACCGTGTTTTAAAGTGTAGTAGTGTGACAGATCGTTCTTGTTTATGTGTAAAAGTAACACGTTCCACTACTCAGTCTTCTCCCAGATAGTCAGAAACACCACAGTAAATTTAGAAGAGGAATTTATGCCGTAAATGACAACAGATTTAAGAAATCAAACATGAAAGGAATCCAACAGAGAGACCTTTCACTATCTCTCTCTCTCTCTCTCTCTCTCTCTCTCTCTCTCTCTCTCTCTCTCTCTGTGTGTGTGTGTGTGTGTGTGTGTGTGTGTGTGTGTGTGTTTGTGTCAGTGTGTCAGTTCCATGTGGGGAGCCCCCACAGTACAGGGTAGTTTCAGGACAGGACTGGGACAGAGCCAGCAGAAGGACACACCATGCATTACGTTCCGGATAGGGTCAAAAGGTGGACTCATCACACTTTATGGCCTGGATATGATACAAAGGTGGATCCAACACGCATTACGGTTGGGATAGAGACCATCTTAGGGATGACTATTTCCCAGAGGAGGAGGGGGTAATAAATTAATCTGGGGGGCAAGGATGGGGAGTATGCCATTTTGAAAAATTAAAACAATTCTCATTCTCTCTTTACACCACTACTGACACTCAGCACTGTCTGCCAAAATGAAAAAAAACTACAGCCCTGCATTTAAATTATCTGTGCCATATATATTTCTGTAAATTCGATAAAACAGGCAAGGCGAGAAGGTGTCACTGCACATCTTAAAAGGTTTAACTGTATTTTCAGAGATGGAAGTATTGTACGTTGTAAGGAGGTAGGACGCATCCCCTGACCAGCTGGTACAAACGTTCATTGTGTAAACTGGTCTGGAGGCGAGATTGCCTGCATAGAACGACAGTTGCTGTCTCTAGCATGCATGCAGGTGGACACAGGACATGTGTTCACGAGCACGCCTGGCGGACGAACACAGGAACTCTGATATTTCTCAACACGGTTAAGATGTTGTGTTCTGATTACCTTGCTCCATCGGTGTTACTTTGATCCATCAAGGAACAGCCTATGGCCTAGACGATTTAGGGTAAATAGCAGTACTTTAAGATATAAATAGTGTTTCAGCAAAGTTAACTGAGAAGATGTGTTGTACATTATTAACGACAGCTCTAATAAAAATAACAGTACTTTGTTGACTTGGGTTTGTTTATTCTAGGTTGGACACCCGGTGGTATTGTTTCACATTTAGTGTATACTGTGTCGTGATGCCTTCCGGCCCGTTGTGTGGCCGGGCGAAGAGGTGAAGGCAGAGGTGGAGGTCAAATGTGTTTGAGCATAGCAATGCACATCACGGTCCGCCGGTTTCCGCAGGCCGCGGAATGCGGACCCGCAAGCAACATGCTTGCAAACTTTATGTCGCTGTTCAGGATAAGGGGAGTGCATCACACTGGTACCACAAGTGGCCCCTACCGCGAACTGTAAGGCTGCTTGCAGAGTGCAGGTGAAGGCACCGTCGTTGGCGTTACCACTAAAGGATAATGAAACAAACCGCCATCTTGCTTTCGTAGTTTTGTAAACAGCTACAAAGAATGTTTTAAAGAGTGCAATTTTTCACAATGAGTGAAAATGGGAAAACCAGATAAAGCAAGTGAAACGTATTTCACGCACGAACACAAACAAACACATAGTCACAAAATCTTCCACACAAAATTAATTTACGTTAGGCGTAACAATAACATTTCCAATCGTTAATTTTCTAAGTAAATAACATTTCTGCATTACGTCCTCTTTGATTGCAGATGACAAACTGTGAAAGGAAAACAACCACATATTGTAAACAGTTGCATACAAAAAATTTTGTATGTTTTGTAATTTGTGAACACTTTATTCAAAAGTCGAATTTATTTATGTACAGACAGCATAGAGCATTTTTCATGTCGTTTAATATCAAGAAAATAAAAAGCCACTGATGCTGCTGTAATTTCAGCGAAACAGGTCTGGATGAAAGAAGAAAAACATGTGTTTTAACCAAGGTGGATCCAAACCAAAAACAAATTTATGAAAGTAAATATTTGTGCATAAATGTTTAACATTTGATTTGCTGCCTCGATAGTTAATCAATATTTTTATATTTGAAGGTCACGGTTGATAGTGTGATTTACTATTATAAGAATCAGAACCCCCCATGAACCATCGACCTTGCCGTTGGTGGGGAGGCTTGCGCGTGCCTCAGCGATACAGATAGCCGTACTGTAGGTGCAACCACAACAGAGGAGTATCTGTTGAGAGGCCAGACAAACGTGTGGTCCTGAAGAGGGGCAGTAGTTGCAGGGACAACAGTCTGGATGATCGACTGATCTGGCGTTGTAACATTAAACAAAACAGCCTTTCTGTGCAGGTACTGCGAACGGCTGAAAGCAAGGGGAAACTATAGGCGTAATTTTTCCCGAGGGCATACAGCTTTACTGTATGGTTAAATGATGACGGTGTCCTCTTGGGTAAAATATTCCAGAGGCGAAATAGTCCCCCATTCGGATCTCCGGGCGGGGACTACTCAGGAAGACATCTCTACCGGGAGAAAGAAAATTATGGCGTTCTACTGATCAGAGCGTGGAATCTCAGAGCCCTTAATCGGGCTGGTAGGCTAGAAAACAGAAAAATGAAAATGGATAGGTTAAAGTTAGACAGAGTGGGAATTAGTAAAGTTCGGTGGCAGGAGGAACAGGTGAATACAGTGTTACAAATACAAAATCAAATAGGGGTAGTGAAGTAGTAGGTTTAATAATGAATAAAAAAATAGGAGTGCAGGTAAACTACTACGAACAGCATAGTGAACGCATTATTGTAGCCAAGATAGACATGAAGTCCACGCCTACCACAGTAGTAAAAGTTCGTATGCCAACTAGCTCCCCACATGACGAAGATCTTGATGAAATGTATGATGAGATAAAAGAAATTATTCAGATAGTGAAGGGAGACGAAAATTTAATAGTCATGGGGACATGAATTCAATAGTAGGAAAAGGAAGAGAAGGTAAAGTAGTAGTTGAATATGGACTGGGGTAAGGAATGAAAGAGAAAGCCGCCTGGTAGAATTTTGAACAGAGCATAACTTAATCATAGCTAACACTTGGTTCAAGAATCATGGAAGAAGGTTATATACGTGGAAGAGGCCTGGAGACTCAGGAAGATTTCAGATAGATTGTGGTAAGACGGAGATTTAGGAACTAGGTTTTAAATTGTAAGACATTTCCAGGGACAGATGTGCGCTCTGACCACAACCTGTAGGTTATCAACTGTAGATTAAAACTGAAGCAAATGCAAAAAAGGTGGGAATTTAAGGAGATGGGACCTGGATAAACTGAAAGAACCAGAGATTGTAGAGGGTTTCAGAGAGAGCAATAGGGAACGATTGACAAAGACAGAGAAAAGAAATACAGTAGAAGAAGAATGGGTAGCCTTGAGAGATGAAATAGTGGAGGCAGCAGAGGATCAAGTAGGTAAAAAGACGTGGGCTAGTAGAAATCCTAGTATAACAGAAGAGATATTGAATTTAATTGATGAAAGGATGAGATATAAAAATGCAGTAAATGAAGCAGGGAAAAAGGAATAAAAAAGGTCTCAAAAATGACATAGATAGGAAGTGCAAAATTGCTGAGTAAGGATGGCCAAAGGACAGATGTAAGGATGTTGAGGCATATGTTACTAGGGGTAAGATAGATACTGCCTACAGGAAAATTAAAGAGATCTTTGGAGAAAAGAGAACCACTTGTATGGATATCGAGAGCTCAGATGGAAAACCAGTTCTAAGCAAAGAAGGGAAAGCAGAAAGGTGGAAGGACTATATAGAGGGTCTATAGAAGGGCGATGTACTTGAAGTCAATATTATGGAAATGGAAGAGGACGTAGATGAAGGTGAAATGGGAGATAAGATACTGCTTGAAGAGCTTGACAGAGCACTGAAACACCTAAGTCGAAAAAAGGCCCTGGAGTAGACAACATTCCATTAGAACTACTGATAGCCTTGGGAGAGCCACCCCTGACAAAACTCTACCATCTGGTGAGCAAGATGTATGAGACAGGCGAAATACCTTCAGAATTCCCAAAGAAAGCAGGTATTGACAGGTGTCAAAATTACCGAACTATCAGCTTAATCAGTCACAGTTGCAAAATACTAACACGAATCCTTTACAGACAAATGGAAAAACTGGTAGAAGTCGACCTCGGGGATCAGCTTGGATTCGGTAAATGTTGGAACACATGACGCAATACTGACCCTACTATCTTAGAAGATAGATTAAGGAAACGCTAACCGACATTTCTAGCATTTATAGAGTTAGAGAAAGCTTTTGACAATGTTGACTGGAATACTCTCTTTCAAATTCTGAAGGTGGCAGGGGTAAAATACAGGGAGCGAAAGGTTATTTACACTTTGTACAGAAACCACATGGCAGTTATGAGAGTCGAGGGGCATGAAAGGGAAGCAGTGGTTGGGAAGGGAGTGAGACAGGGTTGTTATTTAATATGTATATTGAGCAAGCAGTAAAGGAAACATAAGAAAAATTCGGAGTAGAAATTAAAAGCCATGGAGAAGAAATAAAAACTTCGAGGCTTGTAATTCCGTCAGAGACAGCAAAGGACATGGAAGAGCAGTTGAACGGAATGAACAGTGTCTTGAAAGGAGGATATGAGATGAACACCAACAAAAGCAAAATGAAGCTAATGGAATGCAGTTGATTTAATCGGGTGATGCTGAAGGAATTAGATGTGTTTTGCTATTTGAGGAGCAAAATATCTGATGACGGTCGAAGTGGAGAGGATGTAAAATGTAGACTGGCAATGGCAAGGAAAGCGTTTCTGAAGAAGAGAGATATGTTTACATCAAGTATAGAGTCAAGTGTCAGGAAGTCCTTTCTTAAAGTAATTGTATAGAAGTGAAACATGGGCGATAAATAGTTTAGACAAGAAGAGAACAGAAGCTTTCCAAAAGTGGTGCTGCAGAAGAATGCTGAAGATTAAATTGGTAGATCATGTAACTATTGAAGAGGTACTGAATAGAATTGTGGAGAAGAGAAATTTGTGGCACAACTTGACTAGAAGGGGTCGGTTGGTAGGACATGTTCTGAAGCATCAAGGGATCATCAATTTAGTATTGGAGGGCAGGGTGGAGAGAAAAAATCGCAGAGGGATACCACGAGATGAATACACTAAAGAGATTCAGAAGGATGTAGGTTGCAGTAGGTACTGGGAGATGGAGAAGCTTGCAAAGGATAGAGTAACATAAAGAGCTGCATCAAACAAGTCTCTGGACTGAAGACCACAACAACAACAAGAATCAGAAAGGCAGGTCGGGGATTAAATCTGATACAGGAATGAAAACCGCCTTCCACTTAATTCACGTACAAGTCCATAGTGAGGGAGCAATGGAAACGTTTCTCAGAGATGGAACTCGTTGGAAGGAACGTGGCAGCTCACGCACACACACACACACACACACACACACACACACACACACAGTTCCACGGCCACGGAAGAGCTTCATTACGACACTGTCCCACTTTCGTGAGAGTTTCTCAATCACAAGCTCAGCATCGCCTGTCTCTGACTTTGTGTTCTATTTCTGCGCTGGATTTCTGTGTCACTGTCAGGTAATAATTTTTTTTTTCCTGGATCTTGTTCAAATTTACCCGCTGCGCTGAACGAGCGTGTCAAGGTTCGGTCAGAGAGATTGTTGTTACACTCACGTGACTCTCACATTCTCTCTCTCTCTCTCTCTCTCTCTGTCTTGTTGGCGACCTACAGCTCATTCCCTCAAACAAACCGGAGCCTCACACATTCGAGTGCTCCATCATCTTCGGGTTACCTCATAATTATGGCATTTTAACGTTAGTCCTCGGACTTCAATTCGCTAAAGCAGTGCGAAATGATTCTCAAAGAACTAGAAAAAATTGGCGCGAGTATTTGAATATTTCCGACTGTCGTTAAGTATGAAACATTTTAAACAATTAAAAAAAAAAAACGGGCCAGCAGCTGAATGGATAGTGCCAAAGTCTGATAACTTGAGATCGTAAGTATATATTTACTATGAAAAGAGTTAACAAATGTTGAAAGAAATTGTTAATAAAAATAGCACATCTTTATTATTTGTTACTATTTATTTATTGAGATTTTTCTCTATACAAAGGTTTTTGTCCCTCATACCAAAATATCCCGAAACTATTACATCTCTTACATAAGATCTTAATTTATCTCCTCAGGATGTCCCTCCAGGTGTTTCAATCTTGTATATCTTATTCCCGGGCGCAAAGTCTTCTTTCTCATTGTCAACCTTACATTTTGGAGACTGATGGTCGTACGGCGTCCTCTTCCCTACTATCCCTCTGGTTCCCCTTCTAGGATCGTTATAGGAGATCTGGTTTCTACATCTGCATCCATACTCCGCAAGCCACCTGACGGTGTGTGGCGGAGGGTACTTTGAGTACCTCTATCGGTTCTCCCTTCTATTCCAGTCTCGTATTATTCGTTGAAAGAAAGATACTCGGTATGCCTCTGTGTGGGCTCTAATCTCTCTGATTTTATCCTCATGCTCTCTTCGCGAGATATACGTGGAAGCAATATACTGCTTGACTCCTCGGTGAAGGTATGTTCTCGAAACTTTAACAAAAGCCCGTACCGAGCTACTGAGCGTCTCTCTTGCAGAGTCTTCCACTGGAGTCTATCTATCGTCTCCGCAACGCTTTCGCGATTACTAAATAATCCTGTAACGAAGCGCACTACTCTCCGTTGGATCTTCTCTATCTCTTCTATCAACCCTGTCTGGTACTGATCCCACACCGGTGAGCAGCATTCAAGCTGTGGGCGAACAAGCGCACTGTAACCTACTTCCTTTGTTGTCGGATGGCATTTCCTTAGGATTCTTCCAATGAATCTCAGTCTGGCATCTGCTTTACCGACGATTAATTTTATATGGTCATTCCATTTTAAATCACTCCTAATGCATACTCCCAATTAATTTGTGAAATTAACTGCTTCCAGTTGCTGACCTGCTATACTGAAGCTAAATGACAAAGGATATTTCTTTCTATGTATTCGCAGCACATTACACTTGTCTACTTTGTGATTCAATTGTCACTCCCTGCAGCATGCGTCAATTCGTTGCAGATCCTCCTGCATTTCAGTACAATTTTCCATTGTTACAACCTCTCGATATACTACAGCATCATCCGCAAAAAGCCTCAGTGAATTTCCGCTGTCATCCATAAGGTCATTTATGTATATTGTGAACAGCAACGGTCCTACGACACTCCCCTGCGGCACACTTGAAATCACTCTTGCTTCGGAAGACTACTCTCCGCTGAGAATGACAGGCTGCGTTCTGTTATCTAGGAACTCTTCAATCCAATCACACAATTGATCTGATAGTCCATATGCTGTTACTCTGTTCATTAAACGACTGTGGGGAACTGTATCAAACGCCTGCGGAAGTCAAGAAACACGGCATCTACCTGGGAACCGGTGTCTATGGCTCTCTGAGTCTCGTGGACGAATAGCGCGAGCTGGGTTTCACACGATCTTCTTTTTCAAAACCGATGCTGATTCCTACAGACTAGATATTTAGTCTCCAGAAAAGTCATTATTCTCGAAGATAATACGTGTTCCAAAACTCTACAACTGATCGACGTTAGAGACGTATAGGTCTATAGTTCTGCATATCTGTTCGACGTCCCTTCTTGAAAACGGGGATGACTTGTGCCCTTTTCCAATCAATCTTTTGGAACGCTACGCTCTTCTAGAGACCTACGGTACACCGCTGCAAGAAGGGGGGCAAGTTCCTTCGCTTACTCTGTGTAAAATCGAACTGGTATTCCATCGGGTCCAGCGGCCTTTCCTCTTTTGAGCGATTTTAATTGTTTTTCTATCCCTCTGTCATCTTTTTCGATATCTACCATTTTGTCATCTATG
This sequence comes from Schistocerca serialis cubense, assembly GCF_023864345.2. Lineage (NCBI taxonomy): Eukaryota > Metazoa > Arthropoda > Insecta > Orthoptera > Acrididae > Schistocerca > Schistocerca serialis. The sequence continues at coordinate 759,212,291 of NC_064642.1, read as the reverse complement.
TGACAATCTAGAGAAGGAACTACAGTGCAGTCTTCCTCTCTGAAATAGCTGTGGAAAAAGCTTCTTACATGCCCGTACCATTGTAACTTCGTCCTGTCTATCACGTCATATATCCTTGCTCTTACTTCCATTCTCTTTATTATTACGTCGTTTCTTGCTTCCTCTTTTCTAGAAATTCCTGCCGATCTTCTCCAGAAATCCATTTCTACTGCTTGCAGTTTTTTTAGGTGTTGCAGATTTGTAATCTAAGTTGAATTAATTACTAACTACACGAAAATAACTGAAAATTTGATTCAGACACACGAAATGCGTTATTATTAAACGGACAAAATTCTATTCGCCTCTTTCTGTAGACCTCACGTATTTTATTTCCTATTTGATGTTTCGCATTTGTGTATTAAATTTTTATTTGCTGTGGACACTCTGATTTAAAAGTAATGCACTATCATTTTTGATCAATGCGTGTAATGCCTATTGGTCAGGCTTCATCCATAGTCAATGAACTGTGGTTGAAGCCCAACCAACAGGCATTACATGCATTGAACATACAAAAATGATAGTGCATTGAGAATGGCTAGTTCCTAGCTGAAATCTGGATCTGCCAATAAAATTTAAAAAGGTCGACTGCTATCTGAAATCTATTATTTACCAATTATTGTTATTATTATTATTATTATTATGCTCATCATCATCATTAGTCGTTTTACTCATTGCTGAGTGTCGTGACCTCATTTCCTCATTCATTCTTACGTAGATGAAACTCCAGACAGATGCCTCCATTCACAGCGATCTTCGGCCTTTCTTAATCTTCTTCCCTTGATCCAGCCATCTGTTTGCTGTTTTCACACGTGGTCCTCTGCTCTCAATTTTTCCCTGCACGATGGTCTTCTCTAAATTACCCCCTTTCCTTCTCATGATGTGCCTAAGGAACTGAAGGTATCTTTTGCTGATGCGAGAAGGTAAACTTCTTGTGATTTTAAGTTCTTCTATTATTGAAACATTTGTTCTTTATTGTGTTCACAGTACACGTAGCATCCTCTGCCAACACATCTCGAAGGCATCAATTCCGCTCTTATCACTACCTTTCACAGTCCATGTCTCGCATCTGTATAAGAATACAGTAAACACCAATGCTTCTACCAATCGAATCTTCGTTGTCTTGGATATTGACCGATTCTGCCATAGCCGGCCGTTGTGGCCGAGCGGTTCTAGGCGATTCAGTCTGGAACCGCGCCACCGCTACGGTCAGAGTTCGAATCCTGTCTTGGGCATGGATATGTGTGATGTCCTTAGGTTAGTTAGGTTTAAGTAGTTCTAAGTTCCAGGGGACTGATGACCTCAGATCTTGAGTCCCATAGTGCTCAGAGCCATTTGAACCATTTTGATTCTGGCATATCATAGTGAGTTTGACCATTGCGGCTCGGCCAAGAATGATTCGCCGTCTTATCTCTTTATCACACTTTCCTTTGCAACTGATCAGAGAGCCTAGATATAAACAATCACTCACTATCTCCAGATTCCTTAAACATCCTGTGAGTTGGTTTTGATCGATGCCTTGGCGATTTATAACCATTAGTTTGGTTTTTTCATGGTTATCTCTAGGCCAAGGTTTAGACTAATATCTTTCACTCTTGAGAACAGATTACCAAGTTCTTCCTCACTTCCCGCTATGAGTGTTTCCTGCCGCCAATTGAAATCCCACCGTCCCAGCCATCCAGCGCTTTCCTGACTACACGCTCTGCACAGATATTGTAGAGCTGAGGTGACAGTACGCAACCTTGTCTGACGCCATTTTTCACATCGAAAAATTCCGAGCATTCACCATGTACTTTTATGGTTGCAGTACGGCTATTATAAAGACCTTTTAGTAAGGATACCAGGTGTATTGGAACCCCAGACTCGTTGAGCACATGCCACAACTTGTCCCACATGACACAATCAAAGGCCTTTTTATAATGTAGGAAGCAAATGTAGGCAGGATTAAAACTGAACACCATGCTTGAAGCGTGTCCACTGATCTAGATAATCTCTGCATAAAGATTTCATCCCTGCAGGTTCGCAGTTTTGATTTTCGACGAATGTTTCAATACGTTGTCGTAGAATTCATGCAAGTTACAGGGCACTAAGCACCAGTTTCTTGTTCAGTTACGTGTGTAACGCTTGCCTGCGAATTTTTACTGACAACATTACCATTTCCCGTTCTCTTTCAGTTGTTTGGTTGCCGTCAAGCGAAGCCTGATAAGGAGAAATTGTATCACATGTGCTTTGGCGTTCTCCACGTAACACGTTTAGAGAAATTGCTTTTTTATTGATTTAGAGCACTACATATGTGGGGGGTTATTACTGTTTCAACAAAGCTGCTTATAGAAATTCAACAAGGGGTTGTGTTTAGCAGTTATTGGATTGGTGTTTTAGCACGCTGAGATTCACAAATCTTAGTTGAAGTGCAGTCAGAGAGAGTAGAGGCTTTCGTCTTGTCGTCAAGTGATAAAAGACGGTCCTGTATTTCAATGTTTTATTATTTGGTCATTTCAGAATAATAACTCTGCTTTTTGAATAACGTGGCTTGGGAAAGAACAGGTAGCCTAACATGAATGGCCAGACACTGAGGTCGTTAAGATAACTAATAGTTCATAAATGTGTGTCAGAAATAGTCATTAGTGGATGAAACAATTGATATAGATTGATTTTATTAAAATAGAAAAGTATGTAACTAGAAATACAGTATTTAGCCAGAAAAAAAACGTTTCTTGAAGTGCCTACAAGTCGAAACAGCTCTTGCGTGGACGAGACTTGTACCACTACTCTTGATAGGTGGACTGCTCAGTCCACAGGAGTTCGTAATGTAGGTGGCGTTGCCCTGCTCTTGAATATTACGGGCTTGCATGGCGGGCGTATAACAGCACGATGGCCGTACCAGTGAAGGGAGCAACACTTATACCTCTCTCTGCCGTATGTTGGCCACCAAACACACAATATCCGGAAAGGAAAGCAAAGGGCGGCTCCTTTGATAGGTATGAAGTGTTGCGCTCGACGCCATATTGAAGCCGAGAAAACTCGAAATGATAGTTGCTTACTAATACGAAACGGAGATTCTTAGCAAGCAGAAGTAATCTAACCGACTAAATGAGAACTTTTACGAAAGAATGTTAATGAAACAAGTTGTGACAAATCTTTAGTTAAAAACTTATCACATAACCTTTTAAGTTCATTACTGTTCACATGTGCAAGCTGTGAACTTGCACAGCTTTTAGCTTCAGATAGCAATGAAAGTTGTTTGTTTTGTAAATACAACTTTTTTTTCCTCGGAGCAATTTTATTTTACTTCTTGATTTTTGTTTTCTGGAATATCGAGCTGATAAATCAACTTCACTTCCAAAAGAAACAACTGTTGTGGGACACTCTGCGAGAGTTCCAACGTTTGTATCAGCGCTGGAATTTTTATTCTTGTTTTCAACTGAAAGTAATACATAAGTATTATTTACTTGCATGTCCAGATGAACAGTCATTAACGACGATTAATTCGAAGTAAAACGACGAGTACGATAGCCGAAAGGTGATCGCTCGCGATAAGTGGGAAATCCGGGTTTGAGTTCCGAAACGGCACAGATTTTCATGTCACTAGTAGGTAATATACGTACGTAAACCTAACACACCTGATGCCAATATATTCGCAGTCATCCAATTTTGAATTAATAAGTATTTAAGACAATGAAAGCTCTCCGTCTTCAGGCCACAAGTGGCCCATCGGGACCATCCGACCGCCGTTTCATCCTCTGTTGAGGATGCGGATAGGAGGGGCGTGTGGTCAGCACACCGCTCTCCCGGTCGTTATGATGGTTTTCTATGACCGGAGCCGCTACTGTTCGGTCGAGTAGCTCCTCAATTGGCATCACGAGACTGAGTGCACCCCGAAAAATTGCAACAGCTCATGGCGGCTGGATGGTCACCCATCCAAGTGCCGGCCACGCCCGACAGCGTTTAACTTCGGTGATCTCACGGGAACCGGTGTATCCACTGCGGCAAGGCCGTTGCCATTTTAAGAGAATGGGCTACACAAAAAATTTAATTTATGCAAATGTTCTGAATTAGGCCTACACTTATTAGTTCACTGTAATACGTTACTTATTATTAATCATATTCGTTTAACAAAGACGATAGATAAGTGTTACGAAGAAATTTCTGTCAAGCTTTGTCCTCAGTATGAGATTATGTGACTGCTGGTGTGGAATGCCTTCTCCTCCATCACTTGCTTCCAACAGTAAGTGCAACAGTAAATCACGATAACTAATTTGAGGAACGTGCGTCTACTGGGCCGAACTGTTCATGACTGAACTGCAGACTACTTGCTCGTCGCGCCGTCAGGCAGCCCCCTCATATAAAATACTTAAGCTTGTATTTTTTCCATACTGTAGGGAGGTATGTTTTCCCTGCCAACTATAAAAACAGGTTCGATATGTTAGCTAAATGTAGTGCACAGTAAAACAATCACCTAAAATGAACCAGATGTAAAGCGCCTTCGTTGACCCGTTATGGATCGTGGGACGACGGCTGGCATGAACTTATTGATGCAATAATTTACCAACAGCTGTATGTATTGTAGAAATTTATAAAATAAAATAAATTTCTACAATACATACGGCTGTTGGTAAATTATTGCATTAAGAAGCTGTAAAGCAGTCAGCGACCACATTTTTCACTGCAAATCCTTCAAATTTTATGCAACAGAATACTAGAAAATTAGGTATCATGGTAACTATGAGAAATTTCGAAAAAATAGACTTCAGCGTCCAGCTATGGTATGAAACTATAAGATACGAAATAAATCAATTTTGTGTGCCAGTTAGCTTCCTCAGAACCGACAGAGAGGTGTTATGTACAGTAACGACGAAAACAGCAAATGTGAAAGAAGTTGTTTTTAATTTTTTAACGGAAAAGGAGAACCTCTACTGAAAACCCAACTGCAGGAGTTGATGTAGCTTTATTTCATTTGCACACAGAATTTTTTACAATTTAATGAGCTTTTATTGTTTTCTGCAAGAAGATCGGAAAACTAATTTTTCTCATTTACTGCCATCAACAGCTTTGTGGGAACGACTCGTTACTTTCCTGTGTCGTACTTTCTCTTACTACTGCTCATTACACACTGACGATCCAGAACATTGTGACTTTTGTATCCCGCCTGGAAGGCGGCGCGTGGGTCTGCTCCTGAAAAGTTAACTTTGCGCACAGAAGAGCACGTAGGCGCGAAGCCGTACATCAAGTTCGTAAGTTACAAGTGAAACGTCCCCTTTGAACAATTCTACAAGACTGTGCTTAACCTGACACACAATATTTTTAGCGCAACGCAATCTGACTTTCAAAATTCCCTACAAAAGAATGGCACTGACTAACATTAAACTGTAACTTTCACAAATCACTAAATCACTTACCTCACAATAATCTTCGTTTCTCCCACTACTGCAATACAGCAAGCGCCACTACTGCCAGCTAAATAAAAAATTCAAACTATGGAAGGCACTAACTACTGTTAGGGATAGTTAGCAAATGAAAGATATTAATAGAGAACAAACAATGTATTTACCTTGATATCATCATATATAAATATAGCAGTTCATGACAAATTACAAAACTCCGCCATCTCTCTCCCCACATCCACCACTGCTGGCGGCTCACCTCCAACTGCGCAACGCTACACGCTGTTCACATCCAGCTGCCGCTGCCCAACACTACAATGGCAGACAACAATGCAAACTAGCCACAGACTGCACACAGCACAGCCAGTGATTTTCATACAGAGGTGGCGTTACCAATAAAAAAACCTAAACAGCCTACTTACATACAGAAAACATAAACAGCCTACTTACATAGCCTCCATGCTCCCCACAAAAAATTTTACAAAATATTTTTGGGCAGTGGCCAATAATGATTTGATAAAATTTTTCATAATTACAATAACAAAGAAATCAAATGCACACACTTATTGATACAATGTTGGTCAAAAGCTAAAATTTTCTCACAGTCCATAAAGATAGTCCCGATCATTCATGATAATAGTAATTACAGGTTGTTTTTTTTCACAAAGTCTCATTAGTAAAAGAAATTGCACACAGAAGTAGTGGATTTCCATACAGTCTTGAAGAAGTAGTGTTGTCCTTCCAACGGAAAAACAGTGCTGACTCTTGACATGCTGACAGGTAATGGGCCACAACAGAGCAAACCCACAACAGAGTCATTCGACGTTTTGAAGAATATTGGTAGGTAGGTCATCACAGAGCAGACCCACTGTAGTCCTGGTAGAGATTACGATATTGGTGGGCCACCAGAGGTGCAGACCCACTGCAGTCCTTGTAGAAATAATGGTATTGATGGGCCACCAGAGGTGCAGACCCACTGTAGTCCTTGTAGAGATGGCCAGCAGCCATCTGTTGCGATTGTGCAGGTGCACATTCACCATCGAAGAGTCTTGCGGAGAATATAGCAAGTCCATAAACCACCACTTGTGCACTCACAAAGTTTTTGGAATTGTTCTTAGAACCAGCAATGCTGTTATCCAGTCCCTTGCTGAATTATTAACACACGTGCAAACACTAACAGTCCCTACTTCTCACATATTGTCCATATACTATGACCAACAGAAACGTGTGCAGTGAAATGTAACTTAATTTGAAGAACTGGTAACAATTACAATTTGGTAACATGAGAATACAATAAAGGTACAAAATAAATCATTAAAAACATAACAATATAGATAACATTTGTAGTACAGGCTTTACAAAAGAATAGAAATAAACATATACATCAGTGTTACAGGAATTATGACATGAGTACATACATAAAAGATCAGAATAACTTTTGGAACATCAACTTTACACATGAGTATTAAACAGAACGGAATTAATAATGTCTAACATCTTTACAAAGTAAATAACATATTATTAATGCTAATTATATTCGAGGATAACAGTATTCCTCCACATAGTGATTGTAGCTTAATATTAAAAGAAGAAAAAATTCTATGAAACTACACAGAGACAGGAAGAAAACAAATACTCAAGGGTACACAAACACATAGTGGGATAACACCAATAGGAAAGGACAGGGTTCGTTTTCAGTGTAACATTTGGTACTGCAGTCCAACTCAAAACTTCATATATCTTTCCTCTTATTTCATCCTTTGTTTCCACCAAAAAATTCTATCTAAGCATGCTTTCTGTATTTATATGTTCACACATTTCTTACCTCAACATTTATTTCCAAGAAAATCCTACCTAAACCTGTTTTCTGTATTCTATTCATATTTCTTTCAATATAATTATTTCTCAGTGTACAATACTCATTTTGGCCCAAATCTTTTTCATATTGTCCATAGTCAGTTTCTTATATAGTCTACCTCCTCTTAAGCTAACTTAAATCTACTGAGCTCAGATGCTAAACTAAGGAACGAGGCAATGCAGCAGCACAAAATAAGTAACACAAACAACAATGACCAAAAAAATGGAAAATTGCAAAGCAAGCTACAGTAAATCTAAATTAACAGAAAAAATGCAAAATTACAACTAATATGAGCCAATGTGCAGCAACAAGAAAAGCTTAACAGAGTAATACAAAGTCAAATTCATTAACACTATGCCTGGCAAACAGCAGCTTATATCTAAACATGACATAGCTCAAGCAGAAAAAATAGTACACTAACGATAACAATGCAGATAAGGGAAATGTATAATCACATCTTAATGTCTAAGTAATTAAAGTGGTGCACCACAAGAAGTTATTCTACCAAAAAGTTACCAATTACTTGAAAAGAAAATTATGAATGCAGTTACTAGTTCCTTCTTATTGTTCTTTCCTTTCCAAGTGCTCCTTTTTTAAAGAATGTGGATCATAAAATAATTATTTAATAGATCTGTTGACAGAAAGTGTTCACATTAGCAAATGCATTTTATTTTATAAAAGCAATGCTGCAACACAGCTGGAAAACAGATGTCAAATGAAATAAGCAACTACGAAAAGCAAAGCATAAAAATATCATTCAGTAGTCATGTGACATTTCATAAGTTAGTAGAAATTCTCTCAACTCTCATAGAAAGACACTTGTCATTATCAGGTTTGCAGATGTACGAATATTTCCCATCAATTCATTAGGCATTTCAGTAAATATCGTAAATTAAGAGCTAGTGTAATCATATGTTTTCAAGTTCGACCGTGTCGTTTTTGCGATGCTTTCTACAAGGAAATGTCAATAGCGAGTATAATGGCCCCCCCCTTTTTTTTTTTTTTTTTTTTACCTGTGCCGCTGTAAGGCTAATGGCTTTTTTTCGGGCGGCTGTCGCCCAGGTGGGTGCCCGCGACGCGACGCATTACGTGCAGGTGGTCACTTAACTTTCGTACGGAAATATTTACGACAGCAGTTTCTGCTACCGTGGCAGTCTCATATAAAAATATTTCACAGGTCAAGAATTAGCGTTGCAAATCTGTAGAAACAAAATTCTATAAATATAAGTGTCCAAAAAAAATATTGGTCAGCATTGTGATACAGTCACACATTTCATAACTCTTAAAGTACGTTTCTTGGTTTCCAACATCCTTTTCATAAATCAGAGTCCCTAAACACTACTCATTATTCCTTACCTCATTATACATATACGTATCCATCGACACTCGTCAATATTTCGTCATTATAAATATGAAGTATAATCAAATAACTCATATAGCCTCAGCCTATTAATCGTAAACATACCTCAGCAGCATAATACACATCGTCGTCGTAATAATAACATCATAACACTTCAGTCAAATCTCAAAATCGTCGTAACTTCCTCCAATAATTTCTAAGCCTAAAAAAATTCTCTGCTCATGTCAAAAGTGTCATCTGCCTCAAACGTACTTTAAAAATCATAATCCCTTTACCAAATACATCATTCAAAGCTCTCATAGTATCACAATGGTTCCGAAAAATGTGAGCATTTCTCAAAGTACAGACAAAATACAATTTCGTAAGTGTGAAGTTATCCAACTGTGTAATTACGTAAACATCTGTCACTGATATAGTAAAAAAAATGTTTGTCTCTCTCAGTTAAATGATCAGATAGCTGTGTAATTTGTGTGTTAGAGAAATATGGTACCGATGTGTAAAGTTGTATAAGCAAAATACCATATTAGCTAGGGTTCCTTGTGGTTGCCACACACATGGTACACAAAGTAAGCGTGTACCCCCCTGAGGATAAATGTAATTATACCCTCAGGTGTTACAAATTACAGCAATGGAATGAAATGTATCACGGAAAACTTTCTTTGTAATTAAAAAATCTTTGAAAATAAGTGTTTTAAGTATAAGATTAATCACTCAAATGCGTGTCCTGTAGCGCTAAATGCGCGTCTTGCTGTAAGATAATTCTGTGGAACTGTCGTAGTTATCGTCCTCTGTAAGCAAAGTTCTGCTAAAGTCAATGTACTTACCTCATGATACACAAAAGTGAAATGCTTTGCGTATAGATATCTTAGTTATTACGCTTATTGCCGTGATGAGGAAAGTACTGTGCTGTAACGTATTGTTGTGCTACGGAAAAGGCAGTCTCATTGTAGCTATACCACAAAAATTGCTACTAAAACCTGTTTTACTTTCCAGAATAATTCAGAAAAACTGTGCAGATATAAAACAGATATAGCGCAAAAGCAACATTGTAAATTGTCACTCGTTAGTAGCGTCGTGATAAAATCGTGTATCTGTCACATAAACTAATCACTCTGTCGTCTGGTATCTCACAGAAAGTACTTTAAACCCAGAATGTATTTTCAAGTAAACCAAAATGTTGCATTAAAATCTCATTAGCAGTACTGGTAAATGTTCTAAGTATGTAAGCCTTATAGTCGTTCCATAATCATGCAACTAACAAGCAAGAATGTACACACACAATAACACTGTGACGTCTGTTCACTATAACAATGCATTCGTCATTTCTGTTTCAATACGTTCTCTTGGTTCTTGACTGGATATTTAACTTCAAACATCGTTGCATGTTAACAGATTCTAAGTCTGACAAGCATACTAGTAATGTAAAGTGAAAAGTTATATGGCAAAGACAAAGTTAAAAAGCAGATTATCTTTCAATAAACGGTTTTACATTTGAAATGTGGTACAATCTTTTACTCTTCATAGTACTCAGAGTTTCAACATCAACCCAGTTATCGTGCGGTATACGTCGGTAAAGAATACTGGAATATTTCTCAAGGTTAGCGTCTTATGTTATTTTTCTCGGAGCCAGCGGGCGCACGCGGCTGCCTGCTGTGCGAGTCATTGTCTGTTCCTTTGTTGGCGCGCGTCGTTATTGGGATTTGGAGACCTAACTTCTACGAATTTACCGTGACGAGAGGGCCCTGCTCTGTTTGAATCCCGCCAGTTCTGATGCAATTGACGTCTGTCGTTATGATCATATCGTCTGTCGTCATTTCGGTAGAATCCGTAGTTTCTTCCTTGTCGGTCACGTGGTGGAGAATTTCTCCCGCGCTGAACTGTTGCGTCTGAAGTTATTCTGTCTCCCCTGGTAATAATTGTTTTGGTTCCCATATTGTCTGTTTCTGTGGTTATCTCTGTGATAGTCATTACCACGGAGAGGTGATCTTTCCCTGTAGTTATTACTACTCTGCCAACGGTTGTCATACGGGTGGTGTCTGTTTTGGTCACGATTTGTGTTGTGAGAATAGCCTTGTCGTGTCCAGTTATTACTTCTTTCATCGCGGATTTGCGACGGATGTGACCTGTAATTGTTGTGTTCCTGGTTTCGCGTTCCGCGATTGTCAGTGTCACTTTCCAGTTCTTGTAACAGTCCCTGAAAAGCTTCAATGTCGTCTTTGCAACGTCCTGCTACAATAATATGTCGTAAATGTTCAGGTAATTTGATTAAGCAAATGCTGATGAGTTCTGAGGGGCTGTATGGGTTTGAAAGATACTGATTCTTGTGCAACATGTCTTCAAAATATTTCACAAGACTGGAGAATTCAGATTGTTCGAAATGTTTCATCATTATGATACCATGTTTTATTCGGTCTTGTGTGGCTTGAGACCAATATGCTGAGAGGAAGGCATGGTAAAACTCTCCTTCACTGTGGCAATCGTGAATGACCGATCGCATTCTTACAGCTGGTTCATTCTCTAAATAGCCACACATGAATTCTAATCTGTGTTCTAACGACCAGTTGGGAGGAAAACAATGAGAGAATTGATGGAGCCATGCTTGTGGATGAATGTCGTTGCCTGAATTCTTAAATGTTTTGAATTTACGTGTAGTAATGAACAGCTTATAGTCAAAATCATCATGTCGGCGAGTCGCATATCGGTCATTGTTAGGTCGTGTCGGCCGTTCCATCTCAAAATTCGGTGCACATTGCCAATTTCTTTCATAACTTCCGAAATGCCCTGTGTTATTATTTTGCGGCTTTTCCGTGTTTCTAAGTCCCTCTTCCCGTGTTGGAGCGCGAGTGTCCTCTGAAATACGTAATTCTTGTATTACCTGTGTCAGCTGATCTTGTACTTCCCGGATTTCTCTTTGGTGTTGCGTATTAATTTGATTCTGATTTTGTTTGAATTTCCTAATTTGTTCATACTCTTCTGTGTCAGTGAAGGCTACAGGTGTTGTGTCATTCAGATCATCATCTACCTTTGTAGATAAGTTAGTGAACTGATCTGAAAGTTCGGCTACTTTATCCGATAGTGTACTTATTTCCTGAGTGTGTTTTTCTGAACCAAGTTTCAGAGTATCTACTGTGTCCTTTAAGTTTTCCTGAGTTTTTGCAAGTTGCGTAACCGAATCGGTAGATGCAACTGAGTCAAATTTAGCTTGCAAGGTCTCATGATTTTCATGAACAATAATTTGCAGTTCTTTTATGGCTGCTTCGTGATTCTGTAATGCATTTTCATGCCGCGAAAAAAAGGTTGAAAATGCTCCCAAATTTGAGTTTTTACGTCATTACAGACTTTTTGACATTTCGATTCAATGTTATGTAACTCAGTAGTTAAATCTTCACGTGTTTGTTCAAGAGTTTGTTCCAATGAGTCTAACTTTTTAAGATTTTGTTCCACTGTGTCTAACTTTTGCTGTGTTTGTCTCTGATTTTGTTCCATTGTGTCTAACTTTTGAAGATTTTGTTCCATTGTGTCTAACTTTTGAAGATTTTGTCCCATTTGTTTCTGATTTTGTTCAAGCGTTGTGTCTAACTTTTGTAGCTTTTGTCCCATTTGTTGCATTAACTGTAATAACAATGCACTGGTGTCTGAAACATGTTCCTCAGTGCTTTTCGGCAGTGAATTTGCACCGGCAACATTCACATTTTGACAAGCGGAAAATGTGTCTTGACTCATCTGAGAAAACGGTGAGGACGCAAAACCTGAATCTACAGTATTTGCAAAATTGTGTCCTGTCATTTCGGATTCCTGAGGCGAGCTGTTGCCGACCGATCGATCGATAATGCGTCCCTCTTCACTAATTGTTTCACTGTCCACGCCATTGTTTGCCGCCTGCTCCATTTCCCTATGAACAGTTACCAAATTACTACTTTGAATGTCTGTTAATTCATTACTCTGCGGCGCTATCACACTGCTTTCGTCTTCACTGTCATTTCTCAGTTTACTTTGGAGCCTAGTATTACGTTTTTCACACGCCATTATTGTCACAATATTTCACACGACAACGCAGAAAAGCACAATTTGAAGAGCAAAAATAAGAGAACACATTAACATAGCACTGAAAATAATATTTAGTTAATTGCAAGCGCAGCTGCGAAAAACTTGCTGCAAATCTACATGCATGCCACAACTGTTTTACTGTACAACAATGAAAAACTACAACTACAAAGGAAATTCTCTCTATAATTACGCGCTACCAATAAACAAAATCTACACTAATTACACAAACTACAAGAAAAAAATCAGAAGATTCCAGTGAGGTATCCTCGGCTAAGGGTCGACATATGAAACGTCCCCTTTGAACAATTCTACAAGACTGTGCTTAACCTGACACACAATATTTTTAGCGCAACGCAATCTGACTTTCAAAATTCCCTACAAAAGAATGGCCCTGACTAACATTAAACTATACCTTTCACAAATCACTAAATCACTTACCTCACAATAATCTTCGTTTCTCCCACTACTGCAATACAGCAAGCGCCACTACTGCCAGCTAAATAAAAAATTCAAACTATGGAAGGCACTAACTACTGTTAGGGATAGTTAGCAAATGAAAGATATTAATAGAGAACAAACAATGTATTTACCTTGATATCATCATATATAAATATAGCAGTTCATGACAAATTACAAAACTCCGCCATCTCTCTCCCCACATCCACCACTGCTGGCGGCTCACCTCCAACTGCGCAACGCTACACGCTGTTCACATCCAGCTGCCGCTGCCCAACACTACAATGGCAGACAACAATGCAAACTAGCCACAGACTGCACACAGCACAGCCAGTGATTTTCATACAGAGGTGGCGTTACCAATAAAAAAACCTAAACAGCCTACTTACATACAGAAAACATAAACAGCCTACTTACACAAGTAGTGGTTAGCCCACTGTGAAATAGAAACAATGTTGCTAGGTCGTCTCCTCAGAATCAAATGGACTGAATCTGGATCGGAGCTCGTAGATCACAGCGCTGGCTAGAGGGCGCTGTCGTCGGTGTCGGTGTCGTAGTGCCAACCTAAGAACTTGCACCTATGCCGTGGCATCGTAGCTATCGCTACCACAGTGACTGCCGATTTGCCATCGATATAAATCCGTCAAGGCAGTAGCAGCGTCGCCTGGTGCCGAATGACTGCCAGTCAGACACACGCACGCTGCATGTAGGACCAGTGAGCGTGCTGTCTCTCTGTAGAATGGGGATCTATCTGAGATTGACCGAGGGCAAATTGTGATGGCCCACAGGCTCGGCAAGACTTCTAGGGTCTTCGGCGAGGGCTGTGGTGAATGTCTTCAACACGTGGCGAAATCAAGGCGAAAGCACATCCAGACGCCGTGGGACTGGGCGGCCATCTCTCATCACAAATGTCGAACGTCATAGGCTGGGCAGACTGGTAAAACAGGACAGGCGGCGAACTGTAGAGGAACTAACGTCAGGTTTTATTGCTGTGCAAAATGCAAATGTATCTGAACACACAGTGCACCGGTCACTCCTAATGATGGGCCTCCACAACCGACTACCCATACATGTGCCGATGTTAACAGGGCAAGTCGGGCAAATCCGGCAACTATGACTGAAATGGGCACTTGACCATCGGCACTGGATGTTGGTACAGTGACAGAGCATTGCACGGTCTGATGAATCCCGATACCTTCTTCATCAGGCCAATGGGAGGGCACGAATCCATCGTCTCCCGGGGACACAGCTCCTTGACACGTGTACTGGGTAGCAGCAGCCCCATTATGCTCTAGGGAACATTCACATGGGTATGCATGGGTCTAGTGGGGCTCGTGCAAGGCATCTTGATACTCAAGGAATACTGTACACTGGTTGAAGACCATATACACCCCTTCATAATGGTCATGTTTCCGAAGAGCAGTGGCATTTTTTAACAAGGTAACACGCCATGTCACAAGACCAGGAATGTGATGCAGTCGTTTGAGGAAGACAGTGGCGAGTTCGAATTGATGTGCTGGCCCCCCCAACCCACCAGATCTGAACCTGACCAAACATACCTGGGATGTGATTGAAAGTTGTGTGAGAGCTCATCACCCCCCTCCCCGGAATTCACGGGAATTAGGTGACTTGTGTCTGCAGATGTGGTGCCAATTCCCTCCAGCCACCTGCCAAAGTATCATTGCTTCCGTGCCACGACGCGTCGCCGTTGTTATCCGTGCCAAAGGTGGACATACTGGCTGTTAGGTAGGTTGTCATTACGTTGTGGCTTTTCAGAGTATATCTGTAACTTTAACACTACATCAAACAACTATTTACTTGTACGCAAGATCAGCAGCTAAAATGTATCGGGTAACAATTATTGAACTGCATGAAATAAAAAACGTATATTAGTTACTGTGGTGTCACCGCCAGACACCACACTTGCTAGGTGGTAGCCTTTAAATCGGCCGCAGTCCGTTAGTATACGTCGGACCCGCGTGTCGCCACTATCAGTGATTGCAGACCGAGCGCCGCCACACAGCAGGTCTAGAGACACTTCCTAGCACTCGCCCCAGTTGTACAGCCGACTTTGCTAGCGATGGTTCACTGACAAATTACGCTCTCATTTGCCGAGACCATAGTTAGCATAGCCTTCAGCTACGTCATTTGCTACGACCTAGCAAGGCGCCATTACCAGATACTATTGATGCTGTGAAACATGTACCGTCAAGAGCGATGTTCACCAATTATGAATTAAAGTTAAGTATTCCAGTAGTTACGTACGTTCTTTGCTACTATAAAGTCCTTGTCCCGTTCCAGACCTCACGCCAGCCTGCGTGAGCTTATACGCGTGCCTTTCGGCTTCCTCCTAGTGGATTGGCTATCTTGCCAGTCCACTACAGTTACAAAGTACAGCGTGCACACACTTTACCCAACATGTAAACGTCACTACATATATTCGGATTTAGATTATGTTTGACATGCCTTCCATCATTGGCGGTGATGTAGCGCAGACGAATAGCGAAGTGACGGAACATAGATGCTGTCGATGACTTCCTGAATGGCTGTTCAGCTCAGCAATGGTTTTCGTGTTATTTGCCTTTAATACAGCCGCACGAAAAGGAGTCGCATATGTTCAGACCCGGAGAATATGGCAGCCAATCGAGGCCAATGCCAGTGGCCTCTGGGTGCGCCAGAGCCAGAATGCCGTCCCCAAAGTGCTCGTCCAGGACATCAGACACTCTCCTGCTTCGATGGGGTCGAGCTCCGTCTTGCATGAAATCTTGTCGAAATCAGGGTCACTTTGGATAGTCATCTTCCAAAACCATCACGTACCGTTCGGTAGTCATCAAGGAATATCGCATCGGTTATTCGGTGACTGGTCATTGCACACCAACAGTCACCCTTTGAGGGTGAAGGGACTTCTCGATCGCGAAATGCGGATTCTTGGTCCCCAAAATGCGCGAATTTTGCTTGTTGACGAACCCATCCAAATGAAAGTGGGCTTCGTCGCTAAACCAAACCGCGCATAGTAATTCCCATGATACCCCGCGGCCAACCGTGCAGTATGAACGTCCTAACGCAAACCTTTCAGAAGTTATGACGGTTTTATTTCATATAGTTCCACAATTGTCACCCTGAACAACTAATAAAATAAACAAAACGTATCGATTCGCCTTCGGCTTCACACACACGTGTTACTCGGTTTCGATAAGGCAGACTTTGCGCTCGCGCACTGAATCGTGCCGCACGGTCTACAGCCGAGTTCCCGTTCTGTATACTCTTTATTCTGTGCCCGGGCGCCGCACCGCCGCTGACGCAGCCGCGAGCTGTCGGTGTTGCCGTGCAGTGTTCACCGAGCTGAGGTCGGGCAGCTGTCGCTCACAAGGGAGCCAGCGCACGCCATCGCAACCACTGGAGCGTCACTGCCACCGAAGAGCTCCGCCCACGCTGTCAGTTAGGCCGGTATTACACTATCAAATTTCTTTGTCAACGATTTGATCAAAGATGTGATCCAATATTCCGTCCAATATATTTGATAAAGATCTTTGACGTAGCGCTACAAGGGGTATTACACTGTCATCAAATTTTTCGTCAAAGTTCAAGATGGCTGACAACAACTTGTTATTAACCGCAGCAGTTCTACGTTCTCCAATTGCATTGTGTGCACATGCGGAAAAGAAGTGGGGGGAGAAAATGGAACCATACATACGAGGTTGACAGTCTTAAAAGTCCTGGGATTACAACTTGATAATAAATTCAGTTGGGAGGAGCACACCACAGAACTGCAGAAAGGCCTTAACAAATCTGTATTTGCAATTCGAGTGTTGGCAGACATAGGCAACGTAAAAATAAAAAAGCTTGCATACTTTCATTCCATAATGTCATATGGGATATTATTTTGGGGTAAATCTTGAAATCAAACAAAAGTTTTCAAGATCCAAAAGCGTGTAATACGTATTATTTGTGGAGTAAATTCACGGACCTCCTGCAGAAACCTCTTCAAAGAACTGGGTATACTAACTACTCCCTCTCAGTATATTTACATCTTAATGAAATTTGTCGTAAATAATATATCTCTTTTTCCAACAAACAACTCAGTTCATACATACAATACCAGGAACAAAAATGAGCTGCACAAGGACTTAAAAGCACTTACTTTAGTTCAAAAAGGGGTCCACTACTCAGGAACACTCATCTTCAATAATTTGCCAGGAAACATAAAAAATTTAGTTGGAAATAAAGATCAGTTTAAAAGGAGCCTGAAAGACTTACTACTGGCCAACTCCTTCTACTCCATTGGCCAAATTTTTAATAGAAACAAATGATGTATTGTATTTATTCATACTATTAGTATTGTTATTTCAGCTTAAAAAAAATCGACATGTTCCACATCCACGAGTATCTCCTCAGCACGGATATATGGAACGAAAAACTAATCTAATCTGGGTGAAGCCGTGGGTCTTACGACGACACGATAAAAGCATTCAACAAAACTTGTTACTTGAGCTTACAGTGGAAGACATCAAATCGTACATAAATTACACTCCTGGAAATGGAAAAAAGAACACATTGACACCGGTGTGTCAGACCCACCATACTTGCTCCGGACACTGCGAGAGGGCTGTACAAGCAATGATCACACGCACGGCACAGCGGACACACCAGGAACCGCGGTGTTGGCCGTCGAATGGCGCTAGCTGCGCAGCATTTGTGCACCGCCGCCGTCAGTGTCAGCCAGTTTGCCGTGGCATACGGAGCTCCATCGCGGTCTTTAACACTGGTAGCATGCCGCGACAGCGTGGACGTGAACCGTATGTGCAGTTGACGACCTTTGAGCGAGGGCGTATAGTGGGCATGCGGGAGGCCGGGTGGACGTACCGCCGAATTGCTCAACACGTGGGGCGTGAGGTCTCCACAGTACATCGATGTTGTCGCCAGTGGTCGGCGGAAGGTGCACGTGCCCGTCGACCTGGGACCGGACCGCAGCGACGCACGGATGCACGCCAAGACCGTAGGATCCTACGCAGTGCCGTAGGGGACCGCACCGCCACTTCCCAGCAAATTAGGGACACTGTTGCTCCTGGGGTATCGGCGAGGACCATTCGCAACCGTCTCCATGAAGCTGGGCTACGGTCCCGCACACCGTTAGGCCGTCTTCCGCTCACGCCCCAACATCGTGCAGCCCGCCTCCAGTGGTGTCGCGACAGGCGTGAATGGAGGGACGAATGGAGACGTGTCGTCTTCAGCGATGAGAGTCGCTTCTGCCTTGGTGCCAATGATGGTCGTATGCGTGTTTGGCGCCGTGCAGGTGAGCGCCACAATCAGGACTGCATACGACCGAGGCACACAGGGCCAACACCCGGCATCATGGTGTGGGGAGCGATCTCCTACACTGGCCGTACACCACTGGTGATCGTCGAGGGGACACTGAATAGTGCACGGTACATCCAAACCGTCATCGAACCCATCGTTCTACCATTCCTAGACCGGCAAGGGAACTTGCTGTTCCAACAGGACAATGCACGTCCGCATGTATCCCGTGCCACCCAACGTGCTCTAGAAGGTGTAAGTCAACTACCCTGGCCAGCAAGATCTCCGGATCTGTCCCCCATTGAGCATGTTTGGGACTGGATGAAGCGTCGTCTCACGCGGTCTGCACGCCCAGCACGAACGCTGGTCCAACTGAGGCGCCAGGTGGAAATGGCATGGCAAGCCATTCCACAGGACTACATCCAGCATCTCTACGATCGTCTCCATGGGAGAATAGCAGCCTGCATTGCTGCGAAAGGTGGATATACACTGTACTAGTGCCGACATTGTGCATGCTCTGTTGCCTGTGTCTATGTGCCTGTGGTTCTGTCAGTGTGATCATGTGATGTATCTGACCCCAGGAATGTGTCAATAAAGTTTCCCCTTCCTGGGACAATGAATTCACGGTGTTCTTATTTCAATTTCCAGGAGTGTACTTAAGAATGGATGAGCATACATCTCTGTATGTGCTCAATGAAGTGTATCCTCATATCACAAAGCACAATATTCACTTAAGAACTGCTACATCTTCAGAAGACAGGCTCACTATAACACTCCGATTCCTTGCTACAGGAGAGGGTTATGTTAGGTTAGGTTAGATCAGGTTAGGTCTCCAATCTTCTTAATCTATTTTTGTATTCAGGGTGTCTCACGTTGCAAAGCGCCTCATCAGCTTCAGACATCTCTATTAATTTTGTAGTTGTCGGCACACACCAATTGTATTTACCGGCAATGGTTATAAAAACACTACAGACGACAGAACGCTGCAGCGATTCTAGCGCTCCATGTGGTAACATGTCACATTGCAGTGAACAGAAGACAAGCGGTTTCTTTGATCAAATATACAGCGAGGCCCTAGATTTGATCAAATATTGGACGACATTTGACAAAGTCCCTATTACAGTATCAAATATCTTTGACAAAGATATTGGACAAGGAAATTTGATAGTGTAATACCGGCCTTAGCGTGGCTGGCGCACTGGTACGCAACACGGCTGCAGTCTTGACCAGGCGCGGAACCAGTGAGGCCGGGAGGGGGTGATCACGCGTCGCTGCTCACGTTGTTGCGGCACGTACACTGGGCTGACAGATGGCGGTGGCATCGCGCACACAAGGCATAAGAGAGCCTTGCATTGGCAGAGGTGTCATTTGTACTCAGAATGAGGAACGGTACTTGGAGCTAGACCTATGGGACATTCCATTTCCTAAATCGTAGGGAATTCAATATTCCGAGATCCACAGTGAGCCGATGGGTTTCTGGCGCCAGGCGATATTGATTCTTACTTCCACCTTTGATCGTTGTCCCTGTGCCTTGTTCTCTTTGCGCCTTTGGGGCAGGCTATTTATGGTGGCGCGCGTGCGCGAGTCGAGGGGAGTGGATCCGCGCACCAGCCGAGTCAGTCTGTGACGTGCCGTGCTTTCGATGTTGTTGTTGTGGGAAGTTGGCGACATCATCTCACGTGGAACGTCCGTATGCCGTGAGGAGCAGTTGAGTTGGAGCAACGAAGAAGCATGGGCCGCTGCCGGAAAGTATTAAAGTTGTATGGACACGGTTGGCCAGTGGCGACGAGGATTTGCTAATACCTCGAGAGCTGTGTGGATGGAGGGCGTGTGAATTTCACATGAAGAAGCAAAAATTAATCGCCAAGCTTTCGTGGTGGGTTCCTCCTTCTATATACAGTGAATATTATTGTTGAATATTACTGTTGACTGTTGCAGTTGCTCGTGCTAGTGGCCAGCAAAACATTCGCTGCAGTGGTGGCGAAGCGAGTTATGTTCTGAATCGGCCATGAATTTATGTTACTAAAGTGGCTAGAAATAGCGCCTCGCATTTGTAAGTTTGGATTTGGCGCTTAGTGGGACGCTGAAGGTAGCTGGTTCACATGAACGTCATTTCTTAATTTAGTTATAGATTTAGAATTTTCTAGTTTTACGAATTAGTGGTAGTTGTTGTTTCTTAATAATTTCTTGTGTGTATGGAAGGCAAGTGGCCATGGTAAATCTAGGTCACATTGTGTTTTATGGTCGGATAGAGGCCGTGTGTATTTTGTTCTGTGGCCATAGGGGGCGTGCTTATTGCATTAGCGACCTACTGAAGTGACATTAGTTTTCTATTGCAAGTTCAAATACCTATCTGAAGGTTGATTGTCACTTTAGGTGCTGCACGTTTGATTTATGTCGTGTCAGCCATTCAGCAAAGACAGATTATCTTGTAAGGTCATTGGGTGTGGACGTGCATCTTTTCACGTAGTATCTAGATTTTTTTTTTTATCAAAGGAAACCAAGCTCCTTAATTCTCTTCATTGTAATATGTTTATATTAAGGTATTGCTTTTCCTGTATATATATTTGTATAACTTTTATGTACTCCAGTGTGTCTGCCGCTCATGTTTCCCTGTTTTCAGAAACGTGTATAGTGGTCGACGCGAGCAAACCTCGCCCCGCGAGCTTACAGTGTGACGGAAATCTCAGGATTTCAACTCAGGGCCGTCCGGACCCCGTTTACGCGCGATTTCTCTATTCCATTCAATGAGAGACTTGTTTTAGGCAGAAAATTTCCTACTGCCCAAAGTTGAGTATAAGCTTACCCTTTGGATTGTGTGTTTGTGAAATCGTAATAGATTAACGTTTGTTCGCGTCCATCACGTGTCCGTCAAATTGACATTCTGCCTTAAGCTTGCATAAGGTCTAGAATCTTCTGGACGTTGAGTGTAGTAGAATGCTAAGTGTAAGCAGAACGATTAATAGTACCCTTCAGGTCAGACAGCAGCAAATTAATTTTATCTTTTCAGTAAGTGTAAAACTGAGAAAGGCGAGAGCCGACATTGTAAACATTCGGTTATCTGTTTCATCTATTATTTTGGTTGTTGTTAGCGGCACGTTCAAAATGGTTCAAATGGCTCTGAGCTCTATGGGACTTAACGTCTGAGGTCATCAGTCCCCTAGAACTTAGAACTACTTAAACCTAACTAACCTAAGGACATCACACACATCCATGCCCGAGGCAGGATTCGAACCTGCGACCGTAGCGGCCGCTCGGTTCCTAGAACCGCTAGGCCACTCCGGCCGACTACCAGCACGTTAAGGGGCCGTTATCACAAGTGTGACGGTTAATATGGTAAATACTAATTGTGGATAGGGCCTTGATATGCAAATGTTGTTAACTGATTATTACTGCTGATGAATTCATGTGTATGTGTAATCAATAAAGAAGTGTTGCAAATACAAATTGGTTGTGTTACTGGTATACAAGTTTGGAGTGTGCAATCGCCACACCAGACAGTGTTGACAGTGTGCTGAGAACACCAAATATCGGGCATTACGTCTCACAACCGGAAACGCAGTGGCCGCCGGCCCTCCCTTAAGGCCTGGCCAGACAGAATGCGGCCTGGCCGTCCGGCCTGTGGCCTTGAACCGCAGCAGGCAGGCAGCACTGTTGAATCGCTCGTTACTGTATGGCGGCGGTGACACACAGTGCGGCTCTGACGCACCGGCAGGCGGCCTGCCGCACCGGCCGACGCCGGGTTGTCACAGATTACAGATTCGCCGCAAGCCGGAGCGGCTGCCTGCCACTGTTGGCCCACTCAACTGTTCTGTTGTCAGACTGGAAGCAGCGGCGTGAGGCGGTTTCTGTCTTGCAGCTCGTAGTGCATGCACACAGAAAGACTTGTAGAGGAGGTGAGACAGTACAACTTTTTGTATGATACACGCGATCCTGATTTGGAGGTAGAATACTTTTGTCCTCGATATACTCTTGATGGAAAGCTGAATAGTGTTGTCACTGTGACGTCCATAACTTCCAATATCAACTACTGTAAACTTGGTAGTATGGATCAACGATCGCCGGGAGAACTAGCAGAAAAGAACTGTTTGTAACAGAAGAACTGGGATCGACTATCCTTCGGGCATTTTAACCTGATAGCCTTTCCGTCTGTGCTTCCAAGGCAGTTCGGAAACCCCCAGTTCTATAAATCCTTCTTCAGATTTCTTCCACATCTCTGTTGTAGGAGTAGGTAAATACTTGGGCTGTAGAACAGTCCATATTGCCTGGCACACTTGTTTCACAATATCTGAGACTGTTGAACGTCGTAATCGAAAAGAAAAAGCTATGGTCTGGTGACTGTCATCTGTAGTCAAGTATCTCGAAAAGATTAAAATCAAGTATGCCGATAGAACGAATAGATAAGTTAACGACCACAGACATGTTTGTTTAAATTCAATGACAATGTTATGAATACAATGAAACAAAACAATCTATTAAGTACAAAGTTCTCTCAAGCGGGACATACGGAACTAGATCTTACTATCGTTTGCTGTATTCGTAAACACTGCAGATAAATTTATCACTCCACTCGTAACTACGTAGTGGGATAGCACTTTCTTCTGCCGAACCTTTCATATGATACAGCAAAACTGAAATGGAATAAATTATATGACTTCTATTTCAAGCACAAACAGGCCACAAACGGTAAAACTTACCTCAAACAAACGGCTTGTCTGTGCCTTGTATCAATTGGCTTTCTCCAGTGCCTTCTGCATTTCTCGGTGCTACCTTTTTATCAGGCGATGCATTTGTGCTACCTTTTTTTCAGGCGATGCATTTCCTCGAAACATTCTCGCGACATACGAAAATATTTGAAGAACCTATCTTCGTCAGACTCTAGATCAATACACAGACGATGGTATTCTCCTAAGCTTTCTCTCTTGCTATTAATGTCGTGCACCCAACATCTCTACTTGGTGCCATTTCGTGGCATCGCTAGTGCAAGCTACTCATTTCTGCAATTAAAAAAAGAGAGAGAGAACTTGCACAAAGATAACGTGTCCCGCGTGAAGATTCCAAATCGTCTAACGCAAGACAATCGCGCTACGCATGCAAGCTTAATAATGGGTTTCACCCCCTTCCACAGCTGACGCATCAACGAGTCGCTGCGGCCGGCCGGCCGTTGCCTGTGTGGCGTCCCTGGCCGCTGACAGGTCCGGCCCACCGCTGCGCCGTCCGTCGCAGCGGCAGGCCGGATTCTGTCTGGCCAGGCCTTAAATGATCGAGAGCAGCGGCTTTTGCGTACAACTGTCAGTGCTAGCAGTCAAGCAACAGTGCCTGATATAACCGCAGAATTCAGTGTGGGACGTACGACGAACGTGTCCATTAGGACAGTGCGGCGAAATTTGGCGTTAGTGGGCGATGGCAGCAGAAGACCGTCGGCGAGTGCCTTTGCTAACAGCACGACATCGCCTGCAATGCATCTCCTGGACTCATGATGCCATGGACTCAAGTTATGAACAAGGCACTGTGCGAGCTGCTGGTGGCTCAATAACGGTGTAGGCTACGATTAAAATTCTTCTGGGTATTATGTCGCCCCATGTAAAACCAGTCGTGCCCTGAGGAAGGCCGTTGCAATTCGGCCGAAACGTCGATTTTAGTTTATTATTGATGTTAGTTTTTTAGCAATGACGCGGCATAATACCCAGAAGAATTTTAACCACTATGACACCGGCCGCGGAAGCCTACGTTCTTATATCAGGTATAGGCTGTGTTTACATGGAATGGACTGTGTCCTGTGGTCCAGCTGACCCGTCAGCTGCTTCGAGGCTATTTGCAGCCATTCGTGGTCATTTTCGCAAACAACGATGGAATTTTTCTAGATGAATTGATTGGTTTGAACAACATTCTGGACAATTCTAGCCAATAATTTCGCCACACTATTGCTCGACATGAACCGTATCGAACATGTGTGGTTCATAATCGAAAGGTCAGTTCGTTCACAAAATCCTGCACTGGCAATACTTTCGCAATTATGGACGGCTGTAGAATCAGCGTCTCTCAGTATTTCTGCAGAGGACTTCCAACGACTTGCCGAGTACTCCCTGCCACATAGAGCTGCTGCACTGTGCCGGGCAAAATGAGGTCCGACACGGTATTAGGAGGCATCCCATGACATTCGTCACCTTAGCGGATGTTTTCCAGTGATGACTCCCGCCTCCTCCCCGCGCGAAACAGTAGAACCGTTGGATCAGTCTCCAAATTTCACAGCTAACTTTCGAAGTAGCATAAAAAATTAAGCGCCTTGAAAATTGCAAGGAATTTTAGAAATTATAAGCTACGTTTATCGCAAGATTATTTTCAGCTGGCTGAGCGAAGGGCTGCGCACGTGAACGGACTTTCGACATGACCGACAACATTTCTGCCAGGTAGAGACGCACATTCACCTGCTGTCAACAACATATCCGTCTCGATTCGGGAGTCCACGGGCAGAATCGACAGACCACAGGAATTTTAGTGAGGAAAGGCAGAACTACCCTCCCCCAATAAAACAAAACAGTGACTGCGCAAACGTAGGCGAAAACGACTAAAAGAAACTACACTTCCTCACTCACATGCAGGCCTTTGTTAGTAATCGTTGTGTATGGTGAAATACTGCTGTTAATGAGCGCAAACTTCGATTTTTACCGCATTTTCAGTGTTTTGAGACTCTGTTCCTGTTGTAGTTCGTAAATCATCTGCATGGCACAAGAACTTCTCAAATTTTCTGGAGACTACCTTTCAGATTCCGTATATCTCTGGATGACAAATGATTGGACACAATGCTAAAGTGATCTACCAAACACTGGTGCAAACAAATAATAATAATAATCAAAATATCCACGGGTGTGCTGCCGGTCTATAGTGTCCAACGGGCACAATATTTCGGCGATCATACATGTCGCCATCATCAGGTGAACTGACGGACTGAGCTCCTGTGAACGTGCCGACACGCAGATCCGTACGCTATGGCTGCTCAGAGGGAACTGGGTTCGGTCGCGGCGGCGGCCGATTTAAATACCCTCCGCCCGCGGCGCGCTCCCTCCGCCGTCCGCGCCCCGCGCCACGGTCGCGCGGTGGAACGGATTGCGACGGCGTCTGAGATGACGTCGGAGTGATGGCTCTGTCCGCCGTGGTCGTCACAACTATACGTTTGCTCGATTTACTCTTGATTAACCCGATCGCTGGTTCCCAAGCCTTGCTAAGATTATAGCCACAGTCACGGTTTATGAGGTCGTCATTGGTGCGAATTTCGATGGCCTCTCTAACAACGCTGTCCCAGTATCTCGACGTCTGCCTTCAATGTGATGGGCCGACGGCACACACCAGCGCGTCCGCGGCCACGCAGACCGAAGACACCACCACAAAGAAGAAGAGGATGGTGATCAACCGCGCCAGCCAGACCACCGACGGCGCCTCAACCATCCCCACAGAAGCCAGCGTGCGTGTCGATGAGGCCACCCAGACGTCGTCCAAACGGTGCAAGCGCCATCGAGGCGCCCAAACCGAGACGACGGATGCGGTGTCCATCGGCACGCAAACCGAAGTGGCAGCCACGGAGCCCACCAGGTCTCCATGGAAGCTGCACAAAATCGAGACGACAACGAGCAGCAAACCTCTCACTCCGAGTTCTCCCTCCCCAGAGGTAGAGGACCTCAGAGTGAGAGAAGAAAGAAGAAGAAGAGAGCGAGAGGCGGAACACGAAGCCGCCCTTGCCCACCGGGAACGACAGCGCCAACTACAATGGCGACTCCGTCTCGGAAAATAAAGAGAAGGACCATGACAAGCAGTTCTGGCCGGGTTTTGCAGGTTTTCCTTGGCCGCTAAGGTAAATACCGGAACTGTCCCCAACAAACTCCTGCAAATAAATTCCCAATTGGGAGATATCCACCCCTTTCCCAGCACCCCAGCAACCAAAATAATAAATTGTGCCAAAACAGCATAACTGCAACCCTTGGCTGAAAAGAGCCCAAGCATGCTCTATAACAGCCCGCCCTTCTCCATCCGAGAAGGGAATGAAATGTGCTAAAAAAAAAGCGACCGAACCCAGTTCCCTCTGAGCAGCCATAGCGTACGGATCTGCGTGCCGGCACGTTCACAGGAGCTCAGTCCGTCAGTTCACCTGATGATGGCGACATGTATGATCGCCGAAATATTGTGCCCGTTGGACACTATAGACCGGCAGCACACCCGTGGATATTTTGACTATCAAATACGCCGGGAGAAACTCAAGAATCACAATAATAATAATATTATCAATAATGTTGTTGTTATGGTCTTCAGTCCAGAGAGTGGTTTGATGCTGCTCTCCATGCTACTCTATCCTGTGCAAGGTTTTCATCTCCGAGTACGTACTGCAGCCTACATCCTTCTGAATCTGTTTAGTGTATTCATCTCTTGGTCTCCCTCTACGATTTTTACCCTCCACGCTGCCCTCCAACACTAAATTGGTGATCCCTTGATGCCTCAAAATATGCCCTACCAACCGATCCCTTCTTCTAGTCAAGTTGTACCACACATTTCTCTTCTCTCCAATTCTATTCAATACCTCCTCATTAGTTATGTTATCTACCCATATAACCTTCAGCATTCTTCTGTAGCACCACATTTCGAAAGCTTCTATTCTCTTCTTGTCTAAACTATTTATCGTCCACGTTTCACTTCCATACATAGCTACACTCCATACAAATACTTTCAAAAACGCTCCATGACATTTAAATCTATACTCGATGTTAACAAATTTCTCTTCTTCAGAAACGCTTTCCTTGCCATTGTCAGTCTACATTTTATACTCTACTTCGACCATCATCAGTTATTTTGCTCCCCAAATATCAAAACTCCTTTACTACTTTAAGTGTCTCATTTCCTAATCTAATACCCTCAACATCACCCGACTTAATTCGACTACATTCCATTATCCTCGTTTTGCTTTTGTTGATGTTCATCTTATATCCTCCTTTCAAGACACTGTCCATTCCGTTCAACTGCTCTTCCAAGTCCTTTGCTGTCTCCGACAGAATTACAATGTCATCGGCGAAGCTGAAAATTTTTATTTCTTCTCCATGGATTTTAATTCCTACTCCGTATTTTTCTTTTGTTTCCTTTACTGGTTGCTCAATATACAGATTGAATAACATCGGAGATAGGCTACAACCCTGTCTCACTCCCTTCCCAACCACTGCTTCCCTTTCATGCCCCTCGACTCTTATAACTGCCATCTGGTTATGTACCAATTGTAGATAGCCTTTTGCATCCTGTATTTTACCCCTGTCACCTTCAGAATTTGAAAGAGAGTATTCCAGTCAACATTGTCAAAACTTTCTCTAAGTCTGAAAATGCTAGAAACGTAGGTTTGCCTTTCCTTAATCTATTTTCTAAGATAAGTCGTAGGGTCAGTATTGCCTCACGTGTTCCAACATGTCTACGGAATCCAGACTGATCTTCCACGAGGTCGGCTTCTACCAGTTTTTCCATTCGTCTGTAAAGAATTCGTGTTAGTATTTTGCAGCCATGGCTTATTAAACTAATAGTTCGGTAATTTTCACATCTGTCAGCACCAGCTTTCTTTGGGACTGGAATCATTATATTCTTCTTGAAGTCATATTAATATTAATAGTAATAATAATAGCTTAATATATTTATTGTGTTATTACTAAAATCGTTGGCATCTGTTGTGCGCGAAAAGTGAGCATGACAACACGCTACATTCGTGGTTTGCAGGGCACTCGCAGCTAAAGGTGGATTCACACTTGACGGAACGCTACCATCACGTCCGTCACGTCAAAAGATTCTCGTCTATAGTTCTTTCACACACGTCGTCAACGGAACGCCATCGACGCGTCACGTCATGTCAGCGTCATGTCATAGTTTCTCGGGAAGAACGTTTCGACGGGACACAACTGTTGCGCTAAGTACACAATGGGAACTGATATGAAAGTATTCACCAACGACTGCTATTACAAAAAGGTCCTAATATGTACTGGAAGACAATATTATCTTACAGTATTTTGTTTTATACACTGAAGCAATGCAATGCAAAATAAACGATACATATGTTGTTCACTGTCATTATTTTTCCAGTGGAATAGCGAAAAGAAAAACCGGCAGTAAAGCTGATGCGGTATGCAGAAGTTTAAGATCAGATCCGTAATAAATTAACGACGAACAGCAGGTAGCAGAAAAATATGTAAACAAAGTTCAAGTACGGTACTCTAAAACAGCCCATCTAGAGATACAGTATGCAAACCATCAGCTTCTGTCCAGGTGATACTTGACGCCTAAATCTTGAATTTCTCTTCGTAATTTTTATTAGTATCTTCCTTAACAAGAAAAAAACTGTTGTTCAGACATTCTAAAATATTTGTAGAACGATAACTCCTCCTCTTCCGGCACCTCGTAAAGAGTGTAGAACTCTGTTTCACCCTCTCTACTTTTTACCATTTTTCTAACCCAGCCCCTTCTGGTCTCTGTTCCTCGTCATCAGTTGCAACAATAGTCAATGCAAACTGCTTTAAAATAAATTTCGGCATTTTATGACGATCTGCCGTGAACTACGAAATAGCGCCCCTGGTGAGTATCTTATTTCACAACGTTCTTACGTTGTTTACGGCCGTATAGTGTGAATGCTCAGGAATTTCTCTAACGGTCGACGTTCAAAAACGTGACGATGACGTTTCGGCAAGTGTGAATCCACCTTAAGCATTGAGCTGTTCCTGCTGCCTCGTCCCTGGAGTTGCCTTGGCGTCGCGGCCCGAATCCACGCACGCTCACTTAGCGATGAGCGACGCCTGAGGGAAATTATGTGACATGTGGCTCCTCTGATTTACTCTGAACCTTATTGGCGGGTCCAGGTCAGTTTTCTGCGCCGCAACGCTTATAGAATATGTAAGCAATCGGCAGCCTCGCTTAGACGCGCGAGTCTGGGTTAGAACTATTACTAGTCCTTTGGTACGGCCAATAAACGCTCTGTAGCAACCTAAAAACTTCCAGAAAGAATCCTAGGTCCGATCCCTGGACTGGGAGACGTGCACCGCTAACACTTCCTACTCTACACCGCCGAGAGCTGACACGTACCAACATACGCCTATAATAATCTCCTCAGGATTACAGTTAAAAGACAAAAATGCGAACACACAAAAACAGCACACTCCAAGTTACTACGGGACCAAATGGGAATTTATTGGCTTCAATTAGGCCTCATCAAGTTCACTTCGTTCATTTAACACCGCTGCAAGCCAGCTACTGGCTCCGCGATCTGATAAGAGCTTACCAGATACAGAAGAACTCCGGTTATCCGAATCGGAAAATAATTGTCTACGGACGCTATTGTCCTTTCCTACGCGAAGTTAGTGCGGGCGCAGCGCGAATATTGCTGGCTCAGCCCACCCGTTAAAAACTCTGCCTTCTGATTACTAGTCAGTCTGTGTGTCGTGGTTTTCCCGACTGTACGCGTTGTATTGTTTGTGAGTGCATTTCGTATTTCACCATGGCTTCCAAAAGAAAACGTCTTGTGTTATCGTTAGCGGGTGAACTAAAAATTATAGACAATCAGATACAGGAGGTAAACAGTTTGCCGGGATGTACAACGTTGGACAAGCGAAGACTTCAAACATTAAAAGGAGGAAACATACACTTTTAAACTTCGCGTCAGTGCTTGAAAACGTAGATGGAAGTTGTTCAAGAAAAACAATGAAGCCGGCAACAAACAAAAATTTAGAAGATGCCGTCTTCAAGTGGTTTTTGCAGCAACGTTCTGTGGGAAATCCAAGTCCGGGCCCGATTGTTTGTGAAAAGCTAAGATCTTAGCTCAGAAGCTCGGTTGTTCATCCTTTAAAGCAGCTAATGGCTGGCTAAGAAATTTTAAGTGCAGGGACAGTGTCCGTGATTTAGATTTAAGTGGCGAGCAAGTTATCAGCAGGCTCCAAAGCTGCAGATGATTTTTTTTAAAAATTTGAAGTTGTAGAAGACTCCTATGTCCCGAGTTTTTGCACAACGCTGATTAAACCGGTCTTGTTTCGAAAACTCTGCCTAAATCCACTTTAGCATCTAAAAGGGAGTGTAGTGCTCCAGGACGTAAAGTTAGTAAAGAGCTTGTTACGGTTCTTACCTGTGCGAACTCTACGGGAAACCATAAAATACTCCTTCTGTCGATTGGGAAGTTGATAATGCACAGACTCATTCCGCCGGGGAATTGTTGGAACGAGGAATGGCCTGTTTACAACAGTCTTTTTACCGCCAAACGTCACAAGCCTGTTGCAACCACTGGACCAGTCTGTTATCGAATCCATGAAACACCTTTACAGAAGGCAACTTTTAAGGATACTTTCGGTAGAGAACGAAGACAAAGAAAGTGTGTCGGGTAACCACAAAAAAAAAAAAAAAAAAAAAAAAAAAAAAAAAAAAAAAAAAAAAAAAAAATGAAAGATTGCGCTTACATGGTGGCAGAAGCTTGGAGCTTAGTTAGGACAGCCATACTAAAACGTGCGTGGAACAAGTTGACAGCCGTATCATCTGAAGAAGAGAAGGGAAAGGAGAAAAAGGAAAAAGAAGCTCAAGAAAAGGAAATGGAAGAGACAGGAGAAGATGAGGGAGACGTGTCACATGAAGAATTAAGAAATATTCTTTTGAAAATTCCTGGATGTTCAGAAGTAAGTGCTGAAGACACAGTATGAATGCATGATGTTTGTTCGTTACACCCTGGGTTTGAAATTCTAAATCATAATGAACTTACTGAAAGTGTAAGAGAGGAAAGTGTCGAGCAAGAAGATGACCTTAATGTTGACGTTGAGGCAGACACAGGAACATCAGCTAGTGTTGAAGTGGATGGAGCGTCAACCCAAGTGTGACCACAAGCAATTTTTCACTGTCAAGGGAATGCATGACTTGGCTGCCCGAAAAGGGATGTAGACAGTCACAGACCTTACTTTGACCGAGATGCTCACCAAGCAATGAGTTTGAGCACCTATACTGTACAGTTCGCTATACAACATGTAGGCCTACGTAAAAGTGTTGCATTTTCATTTTAATTAATTAAAATCTCTTTTTCTTTAAAATTATTTTTTTTCCAATCTTCAACATATAGTACTGTACATACAGTGCGTAATTACTGCAATTGAAGTACGTAGACCCTTTTTTTCGAAATATCCCCAATTATCCGAATTTTAATTATCCGAATGGGTCCAGTCCGAGTTAATTCGGATAGCTATAGTTCTACTGAATGTGGTCGAGCGAGGTGGCCCAGTGGTTAGCACATTGGACTCACATTCGAAACGACTACGGTTCAAACCCGTGTCTGGCCATCATGGTTTACGTTTTCTGTGATCTCCCTAAATCGCTCCAGGCAAATGCCGGTTTGGCCCCTTTGATAGTGCACTGTCGATTTCCTTTCCGACACAATCGAAGCTTGTGCTCCGTCTCTAAAGACCTCGATGTCGACGGGACGTTAAACCTAATCTTCTTTCCTTTCTTACTTCCAAATATAAACGCAGTCACTAAACCGCAACACTCATATAAGTAACCCGATAATTATTAATTAGAATTCTAAGCCCATCTATGGGTGCGTACTTGTGAAATCTCTTAAACTATCCATACTGAAAATGCAACTTTCTGGATCATGAAGAATCATTCCCTCCAGACGTGATACACTCTAACTTTACAATCAAACTTTAATCAGCTTTCTAATCTAATCTAAGCCTTTAACAGTTAGTGTACCTTGTAACTTACGTAGAATTGAACACATGTTCTAGCACCCTATATCACACAAAAGAAATGCTACTCGTCGCCCTGAAATTACAAATGTTATCTGCAGAACAGAAGTGCTCTGTTCTGCAGCAGTACCTGAAATATAATCGACTCCATCTGGCATCTGTAATAAATTACACAACCATGCAATGCGATTGCGCTTATTTGTAAGAAGTGGGTGGTTTTCCAATAACAAATCGGAAGTGTAGAGTCGTAAGATAATGTGAATCAAAGATTTACTACAGTACAACGTTTATACTGAAACTAGAAAAACAAATGCATGGTTAAAGGGCTCCATTTACATTTTAACTTTCAAGTGTGTGCTTCTACATCGGACAATTCAGCTGCCCCTACCGACATGTATTATGCAACTTGCAATGCTTTCTAAAATCACGTATGAGATTTTCATAGTCTCTCACACACTACACACAGACTGGTAGTCTTTATGAAAATGAACAGTGCCTTTTTGTAGGAAATTTTTTTAATAATTCGAAAGATACGACCTCTAGCAAAATCGTATTCCAGTATAACACGCAACTACATTAAATTTCCTACGAAAATATCCTCATCATTTTTTCTGTGGTGCTAACAGTTTGCGCATGGCGAGTGGGAAAATAGGACAATCTTATGCATGGTATTTGAGGGCACTGTGGGTTGCATAAAACCTATTGGTAAGGGCAGCTGAGTCACCCTGTAGAGAAACTTTTCAGTCACGACCGCGTGGAGGCAGATATAGAAAACGGAAACGATGCTAATTCAACATCACATACTCGTCGAAAGATTTCTTCATTGAATACTATTGCACTCACACAAGGAAGGAGATGAGACAACAGCTTCCTTAGCTCATGTGTGGTGACATAATATACGCTCTCGTACAAGATCGAGCTACAGGTCCAGACTTGCAGAACCTAATGTTCAGGTCCATGTGATTATCTTGAAGTAGGCACCAGGTCAGTGACTTTAATCACGAATCCGATATAGAAAGAACAACCTGGGACATTATTATTCTGGCCCTGAAATATTAGAGATCACAGCATGTGGAAGCTTCTATACACTTCACCACATTAAGCACACAGATTACATGGAGCAGTGATTCAGCTCAAAGCTGCATCCCGGAAGCAAATGCGTGTCCTCGCCAGGTCCTACGAGGGCTGTTCAATAAATAATGATCATAATTTTTTTCGCATCATACCTTCACTCATCCTCATAATTTTGATGGCCTTTCTCAAAATAGTCTCCTTCGGATGCGATACCCTTGTACCAGCGTTTCTGCCAGTCTGCAAAGATATGCTGCAAACCATTATTTGATAGATCCTTCAGAATCATCTCCACAGCCTTTCTGATGATGGAAAATGCCTCACACGAAGGTGTTCCTTCAGGTTATGGAATACTAAAAAATCAAACGGAGACAAATCCAGAATGTATGGAGGATGGGGGATGCACTTCACACTGATTCTTGCAAGATATTCAGTAATAACATTTGCAGTACGCTGCCGTGCGTTATCGTGGAACTGCATCCAGTCTGTTTTACCGATATATGGTCTTTTGCGTCTAATATCGACTTGCAGTGTTTTCAGGAAATCCCTCAAGTATTCTTCAGTTTTTGACGCATGTGCACGTGCAACAAGCAGATAAACCATTCCATGAATGCCAAAAAAATGAGATGACGTGTGTAAATTTTCTGTCACCACCTTGTGGGTGGCGTCCAATGAAATTTTCAGTATTCCAGAAAATGTTCGGTACGGTTATTCGTCGATCCTGTCTCACGGTGACAGCAGTGGTGCTGATGTCTTCTTCCACAAGAGCGCCGGTTTTATCTTGCTTCGAAATTGATTGTGTCTCCTCTTTGAACAATTTAAACCATATTCGAGCTGTGCTATAGAGGAGGAGAGATTCTCCTTAGTCCTCCTGTAACACTGCACGGGCCTCAGCTGATAATTTGTTGAGACGAAAGAAGAACTTCAAATCGTCACCTCCATTTTTGTGCAGTAGGCGATACTCCACATGTCTCAGCGTGCTAGCCTCTCACAGGCCCGGTACCAACTATGAAACCAGTACGGCATGTTTGCTACGCATTAAACTATCAGAAGATTAAATTCTACCACGAAAAATTATGACCGTAAAAACATTATACTTTATTGAACAGCCCTTGCACCTGTCTGTTACCTCGGCCGGAAAACCTTTCACGTCTGCTATCACCAACCGCGCCAAGCCTACCGCAAGGTCTGCCCCAGACCTGTGTTCAGACACGAAGCTTTTTGGCTGAGTTTGCAAACGACAGCTAATGTTATAATGAAAATGATTTATTCAAAAAAAAATCTACAGCCACGTCGCAACTTTCATCCCAAAGGATCCACGACACATTCTTGAGCCATTAGGGTTGACAACTGGGTCATCGATTTCACGATGTCCGAGCAGTTGAAAGCAACTGTTTTAACATTTAGCCCTCTGAAACAGTCAACGTGTAACAAAATGCAGGCACCTCACTGGTCAGTTCCTCTCCCAACGAATAGGAATGTTCTGCAAAGTGCTGCTTCCTGCCAGGGTTTCTCAAAAATTTGTTTCCAGCAGGTGCCACAAAACGTCTGCCGTCGTTGGAATTCCTGACCACAGGCTACGTGGGAGACGACAAGAAGTGTCCCTCCACAGGACACTGGAAGCTGGCTCTCCCATTACCACGAGGAGGAGGTCAAGAACATGGCCAGGAATGATATGTTACAACACTGCCGGTCGTCATCAGCGACAATAAAATATCATCGCCCACCTCTCCATCATCTTCATCTACATCATACTCCGCAAGCCACCTAATCTTCTATGCCTCAGTTGCCCCCATCCAGCTTGCACCCATTCCCAGTCTTCAGCAATTTACTCAATCATTACCAGACTATAAGTTCATTGTTGTACTGCTAAACACTCAGTGTAGCCTTTAGCATAAAAGCAATTCCCTAGTACGCCTTAGAAACATATAATTTGTCGTTTGACCATCTTCGTGATGAAAAACTCTTTCATTAATTTTTGTGATTGTTGTTTTCCTTGTTTTTGGTAAACCAGCGATTATTATTTCATTATGACAACATTTCTGTTCACAGATTCTTTTGTAACTGGCATATTTTGTTATTAGCAGTAGTGGTAGTAGTCCTCATACCTACATTCTTGCTGCCCTCCTTCCCTCCACATTTTTGTATTGTATATCCCTTCTTTATTATTCCTTCCTGATCTCTACTTATAAAAAGGTTCCTGGATGTACGTTCCCATATCTCTTAGGAAATGGCCCAATCCAATTCTTGTTTCCCAGGTGACGAAAGCACTTTCATTTCCTCTCACAATTTTTCGCCTCCTTTCATCAAATAACACACACAGGGTGATTTTTTTCCACCGTGTACAAACTCTGGGGATGGACCGATGAGAGGGTAAGGAACATACAAGGTCTATTGAACTTATGTCCGGAAATGCATGGTTTCCATGCTAGAGATCATTTATTCAATCATACTGTATTATAGAGATTGCGGTCTAACACGCACTGTACCTTGCACCCGTAGTTACACTACGTATGGTTTCCTCCTAGAGGATGGTGCTGTTCCCTAGCGCTCTCTCCTGCCATAGTAATTGGTAAAGTTGTATCTGACTCATGTCTTTGTTGACTCACCTTGTAGAGGATGTGATACAGCGTTGTACACTATGCTTCCGTATTCGAATTGAGATTTTGCAAACATGTTGTTTACATATGGAAAGTCGAATGACAACGGACGGCGGGCAGCAGGGTTGTATCAGGGGACCTATCCCCGCCAACAAAAACCGCAGCATTCAATATTTGCAACAGTGTTTCGGCGTTTGTCAGAGACCGGGTCGTTTCGGGAAGCAGGAAATCGTGAAGGACGTACCCGAAATGTTCGGGCACCAGACTTGGATGAAAGTGTGATTAACATTGTACAGGGTTATTACAAATGATTGAAGCGATTTCACAGCTCTACAATAACATTATTATTTGAGATATTTTCACAATGCTTTGCACACACATACAAAAACTCAAAAAGTTTTTTTAGGCATTCACAAATGTTCGATATGTGCCGCTTTAGTGATTCGGCAGACATCAAGCCGATAATCAAGTTCCTCCCACACTCGGCGCAGCATGTCCCCATCAATGAGTTCGAAAGCATCGTTGATGCGAGCTCGCAGTTCTGGCACGTTTCTTGGTAGAGGAGGTTTAAACAGTGAATCTTTCACATAACCCCACAGAAAGAAATCGCATGGGGTTAAGTCGGGAGAGCGTGGAGGCCATGACATGAATTGCTGATCGTGATCTCCACCACGACCGATCCATCGGTTTTCCAGTCTCCTGTTTAAGAAATGCGAACATCATGATGGAAGTGCGGTGGAGCACCATCCTGTTGAAAGATGAAGTCGGCGCTGTCGGTCTCCAGTTGTGGAATGAGCCAATTTTCCAGCATGTCCAGATACACGTGTCCTGTAACGTTTTTTTCGCAGAAGAAAAAGGGACCGTAAACTTTAAACCGTGAGATTGCACAAAACACGTTAACTTTTGGTGAATTGCGAATTTGCTGCACGAATGCGTGACGATTTTCTACCGCCCGGATTCGCACATTGTGTCTGTTCACTTCACCATTAAGAAAAAATGTTGCTTCATCACTGAAAACAAGTTTCGCACTGAACGCATCCTCTTCCATGAGCTGTTGCAACCGCACCGAAAATTCAAAGCGTTTGACTTTGTCATGGGGTGTCAGGACTTGTAGCAATTGTAAACGGTAAGGCTTCTGCTTTAGCCTTTTCCGTAAGATTTTCCAAACCGTCGGCTGTGGTACGTTTAGCTCCCTGCTTGCTTTATTCGTCGACTTCCGCGGGCTACGAGTGAAACTTGTCCGCACGCGTTCAACCGTTTCTTCGCTCACTGCAGGCCGACCCGTTGATTTCCCTTACAGAGGCATCCAGAAGCTTTAAACTGCGCATACCATCGCCGAATGGAGTTAGCAGTTGGTGGATCTTTGTTGAACTTCGTCCTGAAGTGTCGTTGCACTGTTATGACTGACTGATGTGAGTGCATTTCAAGCAAGACATACGCTTTCTCGGCTCCTGTCGCCATTTTGTCTCACTGTACTCTCGAGCGCTCTGACGGCAGAAACCTGAAGTGCGGCTTCAGCCGAACAAAACTTTATGAGTTTTTCTACGTATCTGTAGTGTGTCGTGACCATATGTCAATGAATGGAGCTACAGTGAATTTATGAAATCGCTTCAATCATTTGTAATAGCTCTGTATCATACTAGCGTTTACGAAACAAATCGAGAGAGTCTATCTCGCCCTGTGTAGGTGGGAGATTGAAATCGCCGCAACGAAACAAAAAAAAGAAACCCTTGTCAAGAATCATTCCATGGTGCCCTAGCCATCTCTTCCACCCGCCAGGCGGCAGGTCATTGATATCAATTTGATAGGCTAATTAATTAAATTCATCATGAGAGTCACTCTGTGTGGCGAGTATTTTTTTTTATTTTATTTTTTTTTTCAGCAGTCAGATTACACTCGCCAAGTAGGACAACTGGGAACATGAAGTTCTTTTCGAGGAACAGTATTGAGAAATGACAGAAGCTGACCACAGAGAGATTCTGCAACCCACAACATACATTTCGCGTAAGGGCTGTGCTATTAAAAAACTCGATCATAACGTCTATGTTACCGTCACCCTGCATAAAAAGCAGTCTCGAGTCTACAGGGACACGCGGAATTAGCCGAGCGGTCAGGGGCGCTGCAGTCATGGACTCTGGGGCTGGTCCCGGCGAAGGTTCGAGTCCTCCCTCGGGCATGGGTGTGTGTGTGTTTGTCCATAGGATAATTTAGGTTAAGCAGTGTGTAAGCTTAGGGACTGATGACCTTAGCAGTTAAGTCCCATAAGATTTCACACATTTGAACATTTTTGAGTCTACACGCACACACGGTCGCTGATAGTGTTACACTTTCAGGCAGAAATGTTGTCCGAAATGCTGTCCACAATTTGGAAAAGTCAATCCATTCAACCAAATATTTGCGTTGGATCCTGTAGAGATTACTTTTAATGATTAAAAGCCACTGGTGAAACATATTCATGGCACTCTCATACCTCGAAACAAGTTAATCTCTTTTTTTTCCGAACCTATTTGCTAAGGATCCCATACACCAAGAACTCCAGCGCTGTTTTTAGACAGTCCCTCTGCATCTTGTAACTGCTCCTAAGTCTCTGTCCTGCCCTTCCTGCAACTTAGTCCATGTGATCGTCCCAATTTAAGTCTGACCTGTATGGCAGTAGGAGAGCGCTATATCTAAGACATTCTGAATCCTGCGGGCAAACAGGACGAGCTGAGTTAACACGACAGGGGCACGTTTCGATCAGTTGGTGGAAATGGGAACATGGTGTCTTAGCTCTGCCAGCCGTGTACAGTGTGGAAGGCCAGCGCCAAACGAAGCTTTCCCCCACAACACGAGGTAGTAGAAGAGACAGTACGAGAGGCTACGGTGCTGTTTCTTGTTGGGAAAATTAGGAAGACTACACATCATACATGGCATGGAGGAATGACGAACATTTTGTGACACATCTCCAAACGACATTTGGACGACCTGGTCCAAAGGAGATTTGTTTCTCTCAGGGTACATTCATGTCTATCACCCAAACATATGTGGCGATCCTATTAAATATACAGGTATTGGTTCAACGGAGCAGGTGGTTCGTCATCGAAGTCGCTTCAACAGACGGGTGTAAAGTTTCATCACGCGTACTGTGCGATGACCATGTCCAACAGACTATCAGTCACACGAGAGGGGTTCTGTTTTACTCCTTCATAGGCAGTTTAATACATTGTTTTTTTTTCGGTTGTGACACGCCCAGTGTACGCAGCCATACACTTTGTTTTTTCTACCATGACATAGAAACCTGTGTCAGCTGCTGATAAAACGACATAAACACGTTTCGATCCTCTGGCTCTCACAGAAAACTGAACGTCACGTGACATAAACTATACGGCTACCACACCACAGGCTGGTAGAAATAAAACAGAGACATGATGTTTCTCATTGACAAAAATGTGGAAGACATCGCAACACATGGAAAGTGGAATAGTCTGCGGTACTGTAGAGCGCTTGCTGCAACTATTCGAAGGTGATTACCTGTAAACTCATCTTCCCATCGAAAGGGTAGCGGATGTCTCAGTGCTCCATTTCGAAAAGCATTGTTCCTTCATTTTGCAATCATGTACATAATTACCGTTCCAGTGTTGACCATTGCTGGAAGGTGCTGTTCATACAGGTAAGAAAAGGGGGTCGCTATGCTTTCAACTACTTTTCAAGGTCATCCAGTCACTCACTTCCTCCATCCGAAATACGGATGACCTTGAAAAGTAGCTGAAACCAGGTAGTTGAAAGCCCCCTTTTCTTACCTATATGAACGAGATGTCGATTCCCACATGAGCCTGGTAAAAGTGTTTTAAATTCAGATTGTCCTGTTTGAATGCTATAATTAGGTTTGCATTATCCCTCACCGGCTGTTTTGGGATTCTGGAATATGTCTGACTCAGATAAAATACACCAACAGCCATATGGCAACCGAAACAGAAATATCGCCTAATTTGATCTTGGTTTTCCACAGCAACCTCATCAAATATGAACATTGTGTTTGGCTTTACTTTTTCCAGTGGAGGGATATCACTGCTCTCACTGAATGTCGTGTATGCAGAATCTCCTGAAGTAGTTGGTATTTGGGCTGAAACAGTGTTTTTGAAAATACACAAACATGTTCAAAGCGGACCTTATACGGATGTAGTAGCAGCGACATGACAACATTTGCCTTGCCACAGTTGGAAGGAGTGCGCCATTCTTCTTCTTCCGGTCTTCTTGCGCACCGTCACAGCTCCAGTCGCTTACAACGAAGTCTTGATGCTTCACCCACCGTGCCACGAAACCTACTACGTCAGGTACTGGCGTGCAGTGAGTTTTTATAGAAAATAATGAACACTATGCCCCTTTCCATGGTACCGACCATTTGGGTACTGGCGTGCAATGGGCTTTCACGGAGAATTTAGTTAAATATAATTTTCTGATGTTGCATGTTTCCAGTGAAAATACTGGGCAATAGCTAATGCACTTGCAATATAATAAGAGGTAAGAAATAAAAAACACATACATGGTTATATACATTTCTTTATTCAGTAATCATACACAGGATGCACTACATCAATTGGTTTTTTCTTTATCTTAACGCCAGTAAAGAACATAGAAAATAAAGCCTTCTCCTAAGCACAGAATTCGGCATGTATTTCAAACTTATTGGCAGTACATTAGTTTTCGTCAGCACCATATTGACCCACTGTTCGAAGCCGTCTACATCCACACTGTTCATACTTAGATACTCTGCAATGTCTCTATACACAGCTTTAACACAAGGCAGCCGTCTGTTCGGTCTTTCCAACACAATGGATAGCACCACCTGTAGATGGAAAAAAATTTTCGCGGTGGAATGCTGTAGATAAACGGATGTGTCACCTGATTTCACACGGAGTACAGAGCCATTGTACACTATTGCAATGGATAGTTAGAGCAGCGCTT
This sequence comes from Schistocerca serialis cubense, assembly GCF_023864345.2. Taxonomy (NCBI): domain Eukaryota; kingdom Metazoa; phylum Arthropoda; class Insecta; order Orthoptera; family Acrididae; genus Schistocerca; species Schistocerca serialis. The sequence continues at coordinate 759,171,516 of NC_064642.1, read as the reverse complement.
TTGCAAGACGGAGTCCATCCCATTCCACCTCCTTAAACCGCACTTTATTACTTTTAGCTGCATTCTCGATGTCTATCACAAAATGCCACTCTCTGTCTGTGGCTACTTCTATACCAATATCTAAACGTTTCGAATCACGAGGGGTTAAATTGTACACTGAAGAGAAGAGTAGTGGTGCACAACGCTTAATTGGAATCTTCTGATCCACTACATCCCCACTCTGTCCATGCAGTATCGCTGGAATATTCTGCCATGTCGCGTATGATGGAGGCCAGTACCGACCTGCATCATGCTGGTTAGGACCTCCGGTGCGCTTCAGCGAGTCAGGGGCTGGCTGGGTGTCTTCAACCGACAATAACAGCTGATCGTCGTGCTCCATCAAGCTGACCACGTGCGCGACACGAGCCCAGGATGCTGCCGCTGCTGCGGGTCCCGACAGGCTGGGACACGTCGCTCCTGCAGACACCGACAGGCTGGAGGACGTCGTCGCATCCGCTGATGAGCAAAGAAGTAGAAAAACCGTTACTAGCTATGATAGAAGCACAAAGACCCTCACACGGCAGTAAGCAGGGGGTACTTACTCTTCCCGTCTTCTTCATATTCCGTTGATGCTGTGGCTTGACGGTGGATCTCGACTGGCGCTTAATTCTGGGTAACTGACTGCAACCGGGGCTGCAGAGCTGCTGCGCCCGCCTTATAACCCTGTTGTGATCGGATGCTGCGTTCCTATTGGCTACTACCAATTTCAAGCGCCTCTGGGGAGGGGAGGGGAGGGGGGGGGGGAGTTTCTGCACTTGGGCTTTTTGTCCAGGAGGACCAGGGTTTGAGTCCCCGAGAGAGTACTGCCAATTTTAATTTCCCGTCAATTCCCATGTGGGGGTGATGGGGTAGGATGCCAGCACAGCCATGGAACAAAGAAATTCCCACCAAAATTCGTAATTCCCGCCAAAATTCGTAATTCCCGCCAATAGGATAGGTTAGGGGAGTGCGAGGGGGCGAGGAGCTGGGGCACACGTGCAGTCGTGAAAACACATGACGTCGTCCGGGGGCGGGGGTGATTAATTGATCAATTTAATTAATTTGCATATCAATTTGATATCAAAAGTGTCCTGACGCCCCCAGTTCCCTACTACTAGCAGTACGTGGGTGGTGGTGGTGGGGGGGGGGGGGTTTACTGATGCAGCTCAGACGTCGACCAGAGTGGTACCTTGAGGGCATAAGGCTCTCCTAGAAAAATGGCGTAAGGCCGTCGCACTGAACGGAAATCGTTTTGAAAAACAGGGCTGTAGCCAAAGCAGTGGGAAATAACATACTGTGTTGAAATCCGGAATAAAACCAACCGGCTTTCAGAAAAAAAAGTGTTGCGTTACTTACTGAACGCCCCTCGTACAACTATGCTTTTATCATATCGACTCTGAATTTGTTCTACTGCCAGACCATAAATGATTCATGTGACTGAAGACGCTTTCTACATAGGCTTCTTTGCGTGGAGCCGCCATTGTCCTTTTGATAATTTAGTGAAATGAATGAAATTCTAAAAATACCGAACACCGAACATGAGACTAAACTACCAAACAGTTCGGCAAAAAAACCGAACACCTGGTAACCAGGCAACACAACAGAATAGCGTGAAACGGGAGAGTCGTATTCACTTAAATTTACACTGGATGATAGGATTACATGGCTGAATGGTCGAACATACACCTAAGCAATGACAACAAGTGCCTTCGGTCGATACTGTACGCATTCTACACGCGCATCTTCAGCTATTCTCTGCAAGCCAGTGTAAGTGTGCCGTAGAGCGAACTCAGCTTTGTGCACTGCCAGTTATTGGAGGTACAGGGTGTCCGAAAAGACGTTTCCTGATTACATAAATTGATAACTAAGGCTAGAAGTAAGATGCAAATATGAAACTTGTGTCGAATTGTTTGCAACTATCAGAGTTTTTTTCTGTTTTAGGTTCGCAGTACGTAAGTAGTGGATGAGGTGCAGTGCCCAAGAAGCCATGTTAACCAATCAGGAGAAGGCACAGTGTGTCCTGTGGTACCATGAGACACGATCACCAAGCACAGTGCAGAGACACTTCCAGACAACATCTGGAAGGAATCCACCTGATGTCAAGAGCATTAAAGCCTGGTATGAGAAGTGCAAGAACACAGGATCGGTTGCTGACCTTCCGAGGTCTGGTCCACCAAGAAACTCAGCAGACAGGGTGGAAGCTGTAAGGCAGTCTTTTCTGCGAAGTCCGAAGAAATCGGTGCGCAGGGCCTCACGTGAATTACAGATGCCAAAAAGCTCTCTCCATGACATTTTACACAAATGTTTATTGTTTCTTGCATACAAAGTGCAAATCGTTGAGGCCTTGTTGCCCGATGACAGTACACGTCGATATGACTTTGCGGTCGAAACGCTATCACGTATTGAGGACGATGATGATTATCTCAGACGAATTGCCTTTTCCGACGAAGCGACCTTTTTTGTCAGTGCAGTAGTGAATCGCCATAATGTGCGCATTTGGGGTTCACAACCCCCTGGCGGGGTTATGGATTGCACCAGAGGCAGTCCAAAGGTGAATGTTTGGTGCGCGCTATTGCACGACCGAATTATCGGGCCATTCTTCTTCGCTGAGGCTACCATCACATCTGCAGTGTATCTGAACATGTTGCAACTGTATGCTGCTCCTCAGCTGCTTCAGTATCACCCCGATGTCTTGTTTCAGCAAGACGGTGCACCGCCTCATTGGGGTTTGGACGTCCGTGTCTATCTCGGTATGATCTTTCCAGTGCCATGGATTGGTCGTGATGGGCCAACGGTTTAGCCACCACGCTCTCCTGCCATAACCCCATTAGACTTCTTTTTTATGAGGTTATGTCAAGTACGAGGTCCACCGAACACGTGTACCAGATCTTGAAACCCTGCGGCAACGGATAACCACAGTCGTTGAATCAATCACTCCAGTGATGTTGACTAATGTGTGGACGGAAATTGAATATCGCCTAGACGTGCTACGTGCTACCAAGGGTGCTCATGGGGCAGTTTACTGATGTGTGAAAAAAAACTTTGATAGTTTGTAAACAATTAGACACCAGTTTCATATTTGTATCTTACTTCTAGCCTGAGTTATCATTTCATGTAATCAGGGAAAGACTTTTCGAACACCCTGTATTTCCCCTTCCACTCACGAACGTAGAGCGGCGAGCATGATTGCTTAAACGCCTGTGTGTGTGTGTGCTGTAATTAGTCTGAACTTGTATTCGAATTCGCTCTGCACTTAAAGCTAGTTCTTCAAATATTTAAGTACGTTGCCTTACACGAAAATAGTTTTCGTTTATCGTCATGTGTCTGTCAGTTCCGTTCCTTGAACATTTCCGTCAGACTCTTCCAATGCTCGAACAAACCTATGAACATTCATGCAACCTTGCTTTGTATCCCTTCAATATCCCCTGTTACGCCTATTAGGCACGGGTGCCACATACTTGAATATTCTAGGACGGGTCGCACAAGTGTTTTGTAAGAAATTTCCTTTGTAGTGTAACTGCCTTTCCGTAGCAGCCTTCCATTACGGCCATTCATAGTTGGAACTGACTGTACGATCGATATCGGCGAGGCAGTAAACTGGTTATGCGTCAGCGCTGCTTCTTTAAATACCTGTGCGACGCTGTTGTACCAGATTTGGAGGAAAACTCGTAAACCGTTTTATCGTTATAGAGGCAAAAACTTCTGGCAGGCGCTTTATTGACCCACAGAAACGACTAGAGGGAAAAAAAAACCGAATTTTACGGCACAATTCCACGTAAGTAACTAGCTAACTAAATGCGTGACGTAGAAAGTTGCGTGTTATTAACTTTGTCCCATCTATAACTACTGGCATCGAGCCAACACCAGTGGATTTCTACTTGAAAAACAAGAAGTTAATTCCCTTTCGTCGTTAGTTAATAAAGCTTATGAAAATTCTGTGGTAACTGTGTCATAAGATCCTGCCACCGTAAAACTAGACAGTATGAGATGTGATCAAAAAGTAATGGGAATTTTTAATTCCTCGGGCTTCATACATCGGATTTTCAAATTTTTTTATCTTGTTAGTACACATCTTCATGATGTATGTAGTTTATTATTGACAGTTGAAAAGGTTATGCTCGGTGAATTTTTACTATCGTAAAAGATGGATCAACGAATTTGCATTAAATTTCGCTTGAAAAATGAAATAAATGTTGACTGTGGCTTATGGCGAATCTACTATAAGGAAGACAAGACTTTACGAATGGTATAAACGTTTCAAAGAGGGTCGACAGAAAAGTTTGTTCCGAAATTGTTGATTTTCGACCAGAAACGACGCGGCGTAGGCGTGGCTCAGCAGTTACCGAATGAAATCGACAAAAATACAAAACATCTAAAGAAGGTTATAAAAAAATGTCGTGTGACTAGGGCCTCCCGTCGGGTAGACCACTCGCCTGGCGCAAGTCTTTCGATTTGACGCCACTTCGGCGACTTGCGCGTTGATAGGGATGAAATGATGATGATTAGGACAACACAGCACCCAGTCCCTGGGCCCTCAGGAGTGACATTCTGTCGCGCTGACCACTCAGCTGCCGGGGGCGGACAAGAAGGTTGGTTGGTACATAGGTATGACGTCGAAATCTAGGCCCAGTCGTCCCAATGAAAAAATGCCTGAAGAGTCAAGATCGAAAAAATTTCGACGAATTCGATCACATGTGAATGTTCTTTTCACTGTTTTCTCCGATTACAACGGGACAGTGCATCACGTGTTCCTGCTTTGTGGTCGTAGGGTCAATAAGGAATACTAACTGGAGATTACGCGCTATTTCCGCGAAGCAATCCGAAGAAAACGACTGCAACTGCGACAAAACCACTCGTGGAAATCGCATCACGATTATTCTTGTTCGTGATTTTTTTGCAAATAAAAAAAAATCCGTTATGTTGCCTCAGCCATCGTTTTCGACGGACATGGCCCCCTGTGACTTCTATTCCCGAGGGTGAAGAGCGCCATGGGAGGTCGTCAATTTGCCACGACTGATTAGATAAAAAGAGAATAGCTGAAGCAGCTGAACACTATAACGAAAACTGAGTTCCAGAAGTGCATCCAAGATCGTAAAAAACCCTGGTACAAGTGTATCTGAAGGCGTTATTTTCAAGGGCACAAAGTTGATGTTGATGAATAAATAAATATTCTCGAAGAAAAACAAAAATTTCCGTTACTTTTGATCACACCTCGTATAATTTATGAAAAGATATTTGAGATGAGACTGTTAGCTTCCTAGCGTTGTGTTACCTGTTGGGCTCTGCGCCGTCTGGCAGTCTCGCGAGTAAGGCGACAGATGCTTAGTCAGCGAGCTAAGTGAAACTTAGCGACCCTTACTTATAAGTTTGGACGGCAGGGGCTTCGCTGGGTCAGCAGGACGGATCATTAGCAGCGCAGGACACTGAGAGGCGCTTCCGCCCACGCCTCTCGAAGAGGGAAGGCTCTAGCAGTGGCGGCATATTCAGAATAGCAGGGAATTTGACTAGTACAAATACAACAGCAACATACTCAAGTAAAAATGGTGACAAATGCCTTCTGTCACATTGGTTCCACATCCATGGATGGTAATTTCATGTTAAATGACGAGAATTTGTAAATTACGCTTTTTACGTACTACTTTGGCCGCAGTTTCGTATCGCAGATACAGGAAATACCTTAACTTCAAAGCTTTACATGGCAGGAATTCAGTATTCTTTCTCACATGTTCTACGTTTTAACCCGTTTCTGCCTGAATTAATTTTTACTTCTGAATTTTACAAATTAGATATTTATTTGTTTATCATCATCAAAGAAACGTGCTACAATAATTTAAACAAAAAACTAATTAATAATTTAAGCAAAATAGGGTGTAACATATACACATGCTAGGCAAAACTTACAAATGGTTCAAATGACTCTGAGCGCTATGGGACTTAACTTTTGAGGTCATCAGTCACCTAGAACTTAGACCTACTTAAACCTAACTAACCTAAGGACATCACACACATCCATGCCCGAGGCAGGATTCGAACCTGCGACCGTAGCGGTCGCGCAGATCCAGACTGTAGCGCCTAGAAACGCTCGGCCACCCCGGCTGGCGCAAAACTTACATTTTAAGTGAAATACGTGACAGTAAATAAAATTGTGGAGTACATGTCATTTATACTACATTCTAGGCAAGAGCACTCATTTTCTCTGATCTGGTACATAATCGGAATCCCACTCAGGCTGAAAGTGGAGAGAAACCACTTTTCTTAGCCTGTCTATTAACGGAAGAAGTTTAGCATTTAATCATTTAGACTGATATGTGTGTTATCACGTGAGTGAATGAACCTCATAACTGTGAATGAACCTCATAACTATTTCAGATCTCTCTCTTCTCATCATGCTGTGGGCCATTTCATTTCTCACGTCCAACCCTAAATCTCAGTAACATCTTCTGCCAGGTAGAGGATTGTAGTCCAAGAGAATTACAACTTTTTATCTCTTCATGTGTTAATTTGGGGTCTGGGTAGGTATTAATCGTAGCAATTTTGTTGATTCAATGATGAGAAATTTAATTATTTCATCATTCCAAAACAGTTCAAAGCACTAAACTGGAGACTAGCTTGAGTATTTACTATGATAATTCTCAGGAAATACAGTGTTATCACTCTGCATTTCCTCCCTTCTGCACCTCTGATTGCAGATATTAAAATCCTTAGCTTTTCTGTTTCATCTGAGTTTACATGTCCTAGTTTTGTCACTGTGAGAGCCGTCAGTCTCAGGTTAACCATCTAGCCTGTTTTTGTTGGTCAAAACTGCTTCTGCGCCAGCATGAATTTGCTTTGTTCCAAGATTATCTAACTTTCCACCCCCATATTTTTCACCAGACTCTTCTTCTGACTCCATATAAGCTTCCTATAATTAAAAGGAGAGGACATTTTTCCTCAACACAACGTCGGGAGGTTTATGTAAAAAAGTAGAGCATAAGACATTTGGTATATAACAGGTCCCAAACGATTTGCGAGGGGAAGAAAACAGTAAAGGGACTTTTGAGAAAAGGAACATTTATTCTAGTGATAGAAAACTGAAACATACATTACTTTTCTACATAATCTCCCTGCACTTCAACGCACTTTGTCCAACGTTTCACGTTTCTTGATTCCGCCGGAAAAAAAGCTTTTGGTTATACCTGTAACCAATTTTGCTCCGCATCAATGACTTCTGTAGCGGTTGCAAATATTCTTCCCCTGAGCGCTTTCTTCAATGGTCCAAACATATGGAAATCGCTTAGAGCTATGTCTGGACTACATGGCGGATGATCTAGCAGTTCGAATCCCAACTCCTTTATTGTTTCGGCCGTCCATTTGGCAGAATGCGGCCGAACTTTACCTGACCGTAGGATGACACATTTTCGCAGTTAAAGGTTTCAGTTTAGCTCGCAACACATCACATCACAATGGTTCTCACTGTTCACAGTTTTGCTTCTTTGGGTGAAATTAGCGGCTACCACACCTTCCATGTCCCGGAATAGCGTTAGCATAATCATACCAGCTGATGGCTGACATTTAAATTTCTTGATTTATGATGGTGCCGGTCGTTGTGGCCGAGCGGTTCTAGGCGCTTCAGTCCGGAACCGTGCTGCTGCTATGGGCTCAAGTTAGAATCCTGCCTCGGGCATGGATGTGTGTGATGTCCTCAGGTTAGTTAGGTTTAAGTAGTTCTAAGTCTAGGGGACTGATGACCTTAGATGTTAAGTCTCATAGTGCTTAGAGCCATTTATGATGGTGATGGGTGTTTCGAGACCATGTTCGCAGCCTTGCTTTCCGGTTCGTGATGATGCACCCACGTTTCATCTATAAAAACCTAGCTCTCTCGGGATGATAACGGGTCAAATGTTTACGAGAGATGTCCATCCTGTGCGCCTTATGCCACGCTGACAATTCTTTCGGTACAACCCTGCATACCCTTTCCGAAAATGTAGCCTGTCGTGTAAGATGTAATACGTTGAACCATGGCTAACATGCAAATTATTATCGATTTCGTCCGCTGTGATTCGTCTGTTTTCCATCACTGTACCCTCAACGACTTCCGAATTGTCCTCAGTTGTTGACGTCGATGGCCTGCCTGATCTTTTCTCGTCACATACTGAAATTCTTCCCTGTCTGAAGCGCTCTAACCATTCGCAGATCTTGCTTCGCGATAAACAGGTGTCACCATACTGAGCTAGCGTTCGGCATATAATTTCCGCAGGTTTAACGAAAACAACAAGCGAACTACTGCCCTCATTTCCTCTTCGCTGCAGGTCGACAATGGAGCTGCCATGTTCACGGTCTGCTACAATATAACGACTAACGCGGAAACGGGAGTGACAACGTTGTATAGAATTGTTGCAGACGACAATACTTCAGCTCTGAATATTAGCAGTGTTACCCAGCCCATTAGTTTTCTGCCAAAAGTCAGATTTTGACATGGTAGTTCTCCAGGCTGTCCAGTCTTCTGCCACTCTCTTCAGGTCTGCATAATTTCCTCTTCCCTTTATGTATGTGATTTTTCAAAGCCACAAACGCTAAACAATTACAGTTGTTTATTGGATTAAACAATTATTATATGTTCAAATGTGTGTGAATTTTCAAGGGACCAAACTGCTGAGGTCATCGGTCCCTATTCTTACACAATGTAACTTGCGCTAAGAACAACACAAACACCCATGCCCGAGGGAGGGCTGGAATCTCCGGCGGAATTATTATTGTCGTAAGTTCGTGAAACAATTTGCTGAAACTGCACAGCTGTTAACCAAGTTTTTGTGAAAAGATTATAGTTTTCAGTGGACAACACAGTGCCAAGAAGCTTTCGAGAAACCAAGGAGGGCCGCGCGGGATTAGCAGAGCGGTCTCAGGCGCTGCAGTCATGGACTGCCCAGCTGATCCCGGCGGAGGTTCGAGTCCTCCCTCGGGCATGGGTGTGTGTGTTTGTCCTTAAGATTGTGGTGTCACCGCCAGACACCACGCTTGCTAGGTGGTTGCTTAAATCGGCCGCGGTCCATTTAGTACATGTCGGACCCGCGTGTCGCCACTGTGTGATCGCAGACCGAGCGCCACCACAAGGCAGGTCTCGAGATACGATATAGCACTCGCCCCAGTTGTACGACGACATTGCTAGCGACTACACTGACGAAGCCTTTCTCTCATTTGCCGAGAGACTGTTAGAATAGCCTTCAGCTAAGTCCATGGCTACGACCTAGCAAGGCGCCATTAGCCTTACATAGTTTGAAAGTTATCATATGAAATGTCTCATCAAGAATGCTGTATTCATCAAAGAATAAAACATAAGTATTCGAGGAGCTGCATACTTTTCTTATTAGAATTCACTACTTATCCTGTTCCAGAATTCACGCCCGTCTGCGTTAGATAGCGTGCATTTAGGCCGCCTCTATCTACAAGGTGTTGGCACATTTACCAACACATCAAAGATATTTTAGGTTAAGTAGTGTGTAAGCTTAGGGACTGATGACCTTAGCAGTTAAGTCATATCAGATTTCACACACATTTGAACATTTTTGAAACCAAGGAGATATTAATATCAGATCCTGTGTTAACATTCCACGACTCTGAACAGAAATTCAGACTATCGTATGATGCTTCCAATGATGCTTTGTGTCGTATTTTAAGTCAGAATGTTGATGGGAAAGAACGGCTATTATTCAACAACTTAAAAAGAAATGTTAGGAGCTATCATGGAATTTTTTATTTTCGTTGCTATTTTTACGATCAAATATTCAAAATGATTAGAGACTCCGCTACTTTAAAATGGTTATTAGGATTGAAAGATCCATCAAGTCGATTAGCAGGTGGATGATAAAATTAATTGAGTTCGACTACAAAGTAATTTATAAACCAGGAGTCAAACATATGAATGCCGATAGCCTAGGAGGAAGACGGTAGTTTTACAAGCAGTAGGTGGAAGGCAGGCAGACTGGATAAAGGCACAATCAGCTAACAGTAAGTATCAGTTGTTTGAATTCAATCTCATTTTGAAATACGAGAAGGCTTGCTACAAAGTGCGGACCTCACGTTGTAGTTTCTGCATCTCTGAGTCTGGAAGTATTACTCAAGTACACGACCACGTCATGGAGAGAAAAGAACAACTGACAGACGTGTAGCTGAAAGATATTGGTGGAAAGCACATTACAGTTACGTGTAAGAAAGTGCATCCCATTCGCACGAAGAGCAGATTGGAGTCATCAGAAAATTCAGTTACCGAAACTACCAGAAGCTGACAAACCATTTTCAATACTGGGGTTAGGTGTATTAGGACTTTATGATAGAACATAAGCGGGTAATAAACAAATCCTTTAGATCGTTTTTCACGATATTTAGTTACGATAGCCATCACAGATTAGAAGACGAGTATGGTAGCACAGCCAGCTGTAAACAACTGGTTACTGAAATTTGGCCTGCCAGAAATCATTATTATGAATCACGGAATTAACTCAATTTTGGTAAACATTTTTGGAATTCAGTGACCAATTAATTGTTATATTTAGATTAAAGTTCAGTCTTGATCACGTTATGTCTGTTTTAATGAGTAACCGGTTTCGGTTTTTTCTATAAAACCATCATCAGACCCATTGGCTCCTTTGGGTTGGTAGGTGGAGCTCTCCTTGCTGCTGTGCAGTCAACTGCAGTTGACTGCACAGCAGCAAGGAGAGCTCCACCTACCAACCCAAAGGAGCCAATGGGTCTGATGATGGTTTTATAGAAAAAACCGAAACCGGTTACTCATTAAAACAGACATAACGTGATCAAGACTGAACTTTAATCTAAATATAACGGAATTAACTTTGTATCCAAACTAATGAAATAGTTATGTTGCTTACTGAAAATAAAGAAGTTACGTACCAGCTTATTCCGTCCTCAAATGAATGGATGGACAGAACGAGTTCATCATACTTTATTCAAAATGTTAAGCCATTATGTAAATGCACATCATTCAGATTGTCACATATATTTAAGTTTTGCCGTTAGTGTTTATAATTCAAAAGTTCATGCCAGAACTAGCCTCTCGCCATACGAGGTAACATATGGTTTGATATAGTTCAACATAAACTAGGCCCACGGAGCGAACCAGTGAAATACTTTGTCAACAAATTGAGAGAAATTGGGCAAAGGGTAAAGCAGGTCAACACAAAGGTTTTAGAGAAGCAAGAACGTACTGGGCAACAAATAAGTAGACTGCCACAATACATTATAGGGAATTTGGTATTATCAGGTAATCGATATATCCCAAAGGCCTAAACAGAAATGTTTTTAACGAAATATCACGGACCTTCCCAAGTTATCCAAATGACTTTGCTTGTCGATGTAAAATTAAAGTTGCCAACAAGAGCACGTATAGACCATGTAAGTAGAGTCTATCACAGCTGAAGGACTGTAGCAATGCATCAACCTCATCTTTAAACAGGTGAGGTTGATGCAGTGCTACAGCCCTTCATCTGTGATAGAAAAAGAAAAAGTTACTAAGGAAAAAGGAACATCAGAGAAACGTAGGTTATGCACTTAGGTCTAGGATTTGGGTTAAATTTGATGTGAAATGCACATATATTTGTTAGTTACTTGGGCTAGTCTTAATTTTGTTTACTTCTTTTGTTCTGTGTTTATTTACTCGTGTAAGGGAGGGAGAGGATTGTTGGTAGTTCCTTTTTTATCAGGTGGTTTACCAATATGTTATCTGGAAAATTTTTCTGAGCATAGTACTACTATAATATTGCAGAGGATATGTGATATAACCACCTCTGTACAATGGATTTTTTTTCTTTTTTGCCACGCAATCAGATGTTCCACTGACGACTCACAGTTGGACATTGGCATAGACATTCAATATTTGGGAAGTAAAGAACGACATACAAAGACTACATGATTGGTTCACAGGGTTACAAAAAGAAGCAGGGAAAGAAGGAAGACGTGCAGAACGAAATCAGGAATTAAATCTGTCGGATGAGAAATTGAGAACTCAGTTGCATCAGTTAACTGAAATAGTACCACGGATGCTAATATGCATTTAAATAGCACAATTTGAAATGTACTATAGTTAGCAGCAGATACAAAAGCAAACATAGATTGGCACACAATACTGAATGTTACTAAAACAGAATTAGAAGCATATGCGCAGAACACAAGAAATGTCTTAAACAGTGACCTACAGGAAACACAAACCCTGTATTTCACCACTAGATAAGAAAGTGGTATATACGTTGTTACGAACCCTAGCATATAGACTAAATGATACAAGGGTAAAGATAGAAACTTTGCATGATGTAGTCTATCGTCTACTCACGGACAATTGAGTGCAACGTTACTAAATCCACAGCAAATTTTGATGACATTACAGAAAACACAAGCAGACTTTCCAGAGGAACTGCAACATATCATACCTAAGAATGTACTGATAGCTTTATTTTTTGGCATATCTGATGTAAGAGCGGATAGTGGTGACGTTAGATTGCACATTAAAATACAGTTTCCAGTAGCAGGAATAAATGTACAATAGCAGTGTTACACGGTCCACCAATATCCAGAAGATGGAATGCAGTTAGTTTCTAGACAAAGAGATGCTAATGTCATTATGTCTCTAGCAGATTTAAAAGATTGTATCAGAGAAAATGTCATTATTTGTCGAACAAGTGTGATACAAACGAACAACCAGTCATGTGAAATGTAGTTGTGCTTAGGGAAAATGGAAGGACTAGTGTGCGACAAAAAAGTTATAGCTCTTCAGTTAAAATTCCAGAAAACTGGAGATCACTGGATTTACTCCATATTTGCACCTGAAACAGTAATTACTATTAGCTATAAAAACCAGCGGAACTAGATGTGAAATAGCAGGAAGACCACCTTCCAGTTACCATCATAGGCACGACAAAGGTCAAGGTGACCCAACCACTGTTGTATTGGCCTAAGGAACGACCACATATGTTTCCTAAAGAAATGCAAACTTTTATTAACGCTACCTTAGATTCAACTTTGCTTCAATACCTATGCGAATTATTATCATTAGAAAAAGTACAAGATCCAGTCAATCAAATAATGCAACATATGATCGAATACTGTGAAAAACATAGACAAAACACAATTATTTTCAGCGTATCAATGAAAAGTATAATCTTGATTCAAGTGTTCATTTGTGCAACTTAGTTTTGTATAAAGCGTAAGATATCTCATTCAACTGAGCCATCTACGTGGCTAGCGTTGAAGTCGCTATCGACGTGGACTCCACCATTCGAGCGCGGCGCTTATGTCATCTTCACGTAGGGGCTGCTTCTGTCGTGTTTTTATCCTGGAGGGACGTCGGGCAACGTGCGATAGGCTGACCTCTTCCCATAGCCTTCTCTTCCTTGTCATTCACGACTGGCGTGACGGTCATGACTTTACGGTGTAATACCACTCACCACCACTGCCTACCAGCATGGCATGAGAGTCTATGGATGGTCAAGAACTATCCAAAACCGGCTACCATCGAAATACACATTTTTGCAGTCGAGACTGTTTGTGTCCACTTTTAAAATACAGGCATTCGTTTATCTCTCGCTTTATTTGTGAGTGGAGATGGTGTAAGGTAACAGGGGATAATATGGAGCTCTTTCAAGTAGTTCATAATTTAAATTTAAAGCACAGCAGCAGAGATAATATGCTGGGCAAAATAGACCGGAAAATACTTGTTTTGTGTTTTGATGGGCGTTGTAGTTCCGTTGCATAGTGTTTTGGTTTTCTTTTAATTGCAACAAATTATAAAAGTGTGGTGAGAAATGTGTAAAATTATAGAATGTATTTAGATTTAAGTATTTAAATATTATAAAATATTGTAAACGAATTGTGACCATGTTTAGGGATTATTTTGACTAATGTGGTGTCATGTGACCCGACGCACGACTGTGGATATGAGCGGGAAAAAGGGGTCTTTGGTCGTTGTCCGCTGTGGTGGCAAGTTGGGAGCGGCAAAGTGCCGCGAGTGCAAGCATAGACGCCAGTGTATGCGAAGGAACAACCTGAAAGTGCGTAGGTGTGCGACAAAAAGTGTACGAATTGCACCGATTATTATTTGTAAAGGTCGGATTTGTTTGTGAACTTAAAAATGCATGGCCACGAAGTTAAAGTGTTTTTTTTTAATAAATAAGTTTCAGTCTGAGCGTGTATAGTTGATTTCACTGCTGTTCAAAAGCTAGCCAATATATCACTCAATAGTGGGGGCGCAAATGCAACCGTTCGCTACCAGCTCCCTTTGCAGATGAGCCACACACAAAAAAAAAAAAAACAAAAAAAAAAAAACAAAAAAAAAACCGTAGGTAGTGAACGAGCCCGAGTTCATAATAGTGGTACGGGGTACCCTTGGTACACACCGTGTGACGGCTTGCTGAGTATGTAAGTGTAGATGGTGTTTACAAGTCGCCATTCTTCCGCACCACCCTCGGCTGTTGCTCGTTCAGCTACGTGATGTATTCTACCTGACATCTGTCCAGTCAGACCCGCAGCTGCCTGTCCAGGGAACGCTTAGAGACTCTGGGTCCAGTGCAGGTTGCTGGCGAGCAGGTATGGCCACTGACCAGTGTGAAGTGGTTCTCGTGCTGGCTGCAGAGTGTACTCGGTCCGACTCTGAATTACTTGAGAGCCCATCTGCGATTTACTTGGCGTCAGTAAAGTGTGGTCAGTTGATTTACTCCCTACTCCTGGTAGGTTTCAGCGCCCAGAGACACCTGTAACGTACCCTCTCTGTAATATTAATGTTGTTTTGTGTTATTGTAGAGATATGAAATTATTGTAGCGGTTTGCTTAGTCAGCCGTACTTCGGAATTTTTTACAATAAATGGAGCCTGAAACTTGCGTAATAAATACTTCGCGTGAAGTGCGATTTGCGGCATAAACAAAAATTAATTGTGGAGATGCAATCCACTGAATATTAACAGAAAAGCTTTAGAACAATGCGCACGACTGACTAGAGACATTCAGAGGGTACGTAGATTCGCGTGCGAGTGGTTGCGATCTGATGAGAAAGATCTATCTTAATTTTTTTTCGTAAAATAATTACGTCGTAGCACGCTCGGAGATTGTGAACGTACAATCAGGGTAGAGGCACGTACGTTCTACCATTCCCCGTGGCCTGGGTAAAAGAATTGCAATTATTTAAATTTAAGAATATTTCTTTTTCTATCGGACTCCAATTTTTATACGAAAAGGAAGATTACAGGTTCTGAATGTCTCGACAAAAACACATCGGAATTAATCTTAGCGTCCACCAAAGGAAAGTAGTGAGCACAACCACGTACCTATATTGTTGAGCAGGGCCGTCGTAAAGATCGTCGCCTCCATCTAAAATTCGCCTTCTCGAATTAACAGAATAATTTGTACTCCATTGGTATCTACATCTACATCTACATCAATACTCCGCAAGCCACCTGGCGGTGTGTGGCGGAGAGCACTTTACGTGCCACGGTCATTACCTCCCTTTTCTGTTCCAGTCGCGTATGGTTCGCGGGAAGAACGACTGCCGGAAAGCCTCCGTACGCGCTCTAATCTCTCTAATTTTACATTCGTGATCTCCTCGGGAGGTATAAGTAGGGGGAAGCAATATATTCGATACCTCATCCAGAAACGCACCCTCTCGAAACCTGGCGAGCAAGCTACACCGCGATGCAGAGCGCCTCTCTTGCATAGTCTGCAACTTGAGTTTGCTTAACATCTCCGTAACGCTATCACGGTTACCAAATAACCCTGTGACGAAACGCGCCGCTCTTCTTTGGATCTTCTCTACCTCCTCTGTCAACCCGATCTGGTACGGATCCCACACTGATGAGCAATACTCAAGTATAGGTCGAACGAGTGTTTTGTAAGCCACCTCCTTTGTTGATGGACTACATTTTCTAAGGACTCTCCCAATAAATCTCAACCTGGCACCCGCCTTACCAACAATTAATTTTATATGATCATTCCACTTCAAATCGTTCCGCACGCATACTCCCAGATATTTTACAGAAGTAACTGCTACCAGTGTTTGTTCCGCTATCATATAATCATACAATAAAGGATCCTTCTTTCTATGTATTCGCAGTACATTACATTTGTCTATGTTAAGGGTCAGTTGCCACTCCCTGCACCAAGTGCCTATCCGATGCAGATCTTCCTGCATTCCGCTACAATTTTCTAATGCTGCAACTTCTCTGTATGCTACAGCATCATCCGCGAAAAGCCGCATGGAACTTCCGACACTATCTACTGGGTGATTTATATATATTGTGAAAAGCAACGGTCCCATAACACTCCCCTGTGGCACGCCAGAGGTTACTTTAACGTCTGTAGACGTCCCCCCATTGATAAGAACATGCTGTGTTCTGTTTGCTAAAAACTCTTCAATCCAGCCACACAGCTGGTCTGATATTCCGTAGGCTCTTACTTTGTTTATCAGGCGTCAGTGCGGAACTGTATCGAACGCCTTCCGGAAGTCAAGGAAAATAGCATCTACCTGGGAGCCTGTATCTAATATTTTCTGGGTCTCATGAACAAATAAAGCGAGTTGGGTCTCACACGATCGCTGTTTTCGGAATCCATGTTGATTCCTACAGAGTAGATTCTGGGTTTCCAAAAACGACATGATACGCGAGCAAAAAACATGTTCTAAAATTCTACAACAGATCGACGTCAGAGATATAGGTCTGTAGTTTTGCGCATCTGCTCGACGACCCTTCTTGAAGACTGGGACTACCTGTGTTCTTTTCCAATCATTTGGAACCTTCCGTTCCTCTAAAGACTTGCGGTACACGGCTGTTAGAAGGGGGGCAAGTTCTTTCGCGTACTCTGTGTAGAATCGAATTGGTATCCCGTCAGGTCCAGTGGACTTTCCTCTGTTGAGTGATTCCAGTTGCTTTTCTATTCCTTGGACACTTATTTCGATGTCAGCCATTTTTTCGTTTGTGCGAGGATTTAGATAAGGAACTGCAGTGCGGTCTTCCTCTGTGAAACAGCTTTGGAAAAAGCGCCCAGTGGATTTAGGCTTGATCTTGACTGAAATTATAAAACACATTTTTCATCATTTAACACCTTCATTTAACACACACATAGACAAGAAATTATAAAGTACGTCTTTACGCCAGCACATCAGAACAAAAAGTAGTTAATACTAGAAGTAATAAAAGAATCTCGAAATTAGTCTTTTGTCTATCAAGGATAAAACAGTTTTTCAGAGTATTCCTCTGGTATGACAGTCGAAAAAATTTTCTTCTTGTATCTTTGGGATTAAATTACAACATTTTTTCAGTTCCTTTTCACACCTGATTGTTGAATAAAAACGTGGACGTCAAGAGACCCCATTGCTGGCTTCTGCATTGAAGTTCGGGGCTGGCAGCACCCTGCGATGTGGTTTTGTCAGAGGACAGTCTGTTCCTCCACTGGTGGATGGTAGGTAGCGAGCAGCATGAAATTCATCAAATGAAGACCATCATCCCCAGTACATTTTCAGCTAGTTAACTGTGGTGGAGCATCCACGACATAGATCCATTACAATATTGTAACAATGGAATCAAGTGCTATTACTCTGAACATCACCAGTCCCAATGATCAACTCATGACGAGAGCCTGGGAGCTGGGGTATTTAAAGGCAGCACGTGCGAAGCTGTGACACGACTTATGGTTCGTAGTGACCACCTGTGTCCCCCTTATGGCGGTATATTCACTTAACAGGGTGTTAACTGCTGTGTCGGTCGATTGCTATGTGTTCTTGTGAAAGAGATGGAGTTTCCTCCAACATTTCCTACTAGCTAACGAATATGTTTGTCTTGCTTCCTTTGGTTTTCTGCTGCAGTCTCCCTTTTGCTGTATGTGTATCTTAACGAACGGTGTCGTAATGTATTGATGACCTGACCCACTTGCAATATACTGGCTTGCTTCCTTATTATGCCTCTGTCTCTGGCATGACTTCATTTTGCGTGTGGGAATGTGAGTGAATTTAATAACATTTTCTAATTTCTACGCCTTACTATTCCGTGCCATAACACATCCCTTCTCTTTAAAAGAATTCGTCTCACATTTGCCGTTTCTTTCACTTATTGTTAGTCAGTGTATATCTGCCTAGTATATAAAAACAAATTACTGTGTAACTGTTTTCTCGGCTGCTTTGCAACATAAATCTTGAATATCAGTTAGCTTAATTAATATACTTTGTCCTTCTGCTCTAGTTACATGCATTACTTACGCTTGAAACTTCTTTATTTAACTGAGTGTGGCTGTACTTAAATTTCTGAATGACTGAGACCCACAATATCCTAGCGCAACGCTATGTGACTGCTCAAAAAAATTATTACCTGACTTCAAATAATTAATTTAAAAGTATGGCCCTTACTAAAAAGAAATCCTAATAATAACCTCTACATTTCATTAAGCACTTACTTCACAAAAATCTTCACTGACTACTGCAGCACTTACTTCACAAAAATCTTCACTGACTACTGCAATACAGCGTGCGTCAATACCGCCAGCTAAATACAAAATTCTAACTGCTAAAGCCACTAACCACTAATAGGCATGTGGTAAGAAAGAAAAGATTTTGTTGCAGACGCCGGCCGGAGTAGCCGAGCGGCTCTAGGCGCTTCAGTTTGGAACCGCGCGACCGCTACGGTCGCAGGTTCGAATCTTCTCTCGGTCATGGATGTGTGTGATGTCCTTAGGTTAGTTAGGTTTAAGTAGTTCTAAGTACTAGGTGACTGATGACCTCAGATGTTAAGTCCCATAGTGCTCAGAGCCATTTTTATGTTGCAAACCAAGTAATGTATTTTCTTTACCTTAATAATGTGACATCCAGTTCAGACACGAATATAAATCGTCATTGACATCTAGTACAAAGGTATATAATCATGAATAATATTCAATCTCCAAGTCGAACATGTACAGATCGCTAACCTACGCTAACACTTCAGTCCTCTACCCTCCATCAATGCTAACTTCTCACATCTAACATCCATCACAGCTGGCTGTTCACATCCAACTGCCCAATGTTGTTACTTCCATCACTGCTGGCGACTAACTTCCGGGGCCGGCCGAAGTGGCCGTGCGGTTAAAGGCGCTGCAGTCTGGAACCGCAAGACCGCTACGGTCGCAGGTTCGAATCCTGCCTCGGGCATGGGTGTTTGTGATGTCCTTAGGTTAGTTAGGTTTAACTAGTTCTAAGTTCTAAGTTCTAGGGGACTAATGGCCTCAGCAGTTGAGTCCCATAGTGCTCCGAGCCATTTGAACCATTTGACTAACTTCCAACTGCCCAACACTTCTGGCGATTAACTTCCAACAACGAGTCCAACCAGCCACAGAGTCTCTTACAAAGAAAGCGCAGTCAGAGATCCAATGCAAGGCGCTACACAGTGCTGCCAACACAGAAGCAGCCCACTTACACACTTTCCACTTACATTACTTGTTACTAGTTTGTATCCATTCCACAGGTTGCCTCTGTTTTTTGTCGTGGGCTTTTGTGTTTTGCTGGCACCTTAATTCTACCTTATTTTTTCTTTGCAGGGATGTGTTTAGATGTTTTGACAGAACCTCCTATAATGTTTTTTTCTATTCAGTGTTTTCAGTGGGAGTTGCAGAAATTTTCTTTGCTTGTGTCCTTATTTTTACTGGTTGCGTTGTCTGTTTATTGCATTGCCTTCCAAAATGAGCAACACACCTCTCCCACCCCATGCTCATGCAGCTCAGCTGCAAGTGATAGGGCCGGCCGAAGTGGCCGTGCGGTTAAAGGCGCTGCAGTCTGGAACCGCAAGACCGCTACGGTCGCAGGTTCGAATCCTGCCTCGGGCATGGATGTTTGTGATGTCCTTAGGTTAGTTAGGTTTAACTAGTTCTAAGTTCTAGGGGACTAATGACCTCAGCAGTTGAGTCCCATAGTGCTCAGAGCCATTTGAACCATTTTTTTTGCAAGTGATAGGTGCAACACAGCTAACACACATGTTTCAGTTTCAGACGCCACAGTTCTAAAGACAGTACCAGCACCAACCAAGCGACCAATGCAGTATGCCAATCAGACCAAAATGCAACAACCGTAGCTCCAAGTCCCATACTGCCTTTTCGCCAGTTTAACGAAAAAGTAGAGGAATGGCTCGAGTGGCTGCAACAGTATGAAGCCCACGTCGTTGCTCACAGAGATCAGATACTGTAAAACTACTGTACTTTTTGTGAGCAGTAGGGAGTGCAGTCTTTCGCCTCCAGAAATTGTTCCTTGATGCCACTCCCATTGAACTTCCCTACGATCAGGTTGTAGGCTCTCTAACTAACTATTATGACCAACAAGTGAATCTGGAGGCAGCTAGGTACCAATTCATTCATTGCAAGAAAAGGTCAGAAAAAACTTATCACAAGAGGGTAACATCATTATAGGGTATGATGAGAAAATGCAAAATTAAGTGTGCTTGTGGTTCTTTACATTCAGATGTTATTTTACATGATATAATCGTGTACAATGTGACTGATGTCAACCTAGAAATAGTCAGATCCGTCATTTCATCATGTAGTGCAAATTCTAGATATGAGTATGATTCAGTTGCCCTAGCGGCCGATAAATTTGAGCAGCCATCAATTTGTCGGGTTGAGTCGTCCCGTGCTCACGACCTGCCCAGTAGGCAGCATCATGCGCACGCCAAGCTGCATAAGCAGTTCTCTAAACAGGCGGCTACATCAGTGAATAGAATTAAATCATACCCTCGGTGCTATTCATGGCAGAAACGCCAAGACTGCCCGTCCAGACAAGCACAGTGTTACACTTGTGGCAAGGAAGGTCACATCATTCCGTATGTTTGCAACAGAATAAACATAAAAATTCTGCCCACTCACAAAAATCTAGTCACCCATGTAATCAATGCAGTGTATTCAGAGCCTGTTGCAGGCATTAGCAAAACTAGCAAGCTAACAGTTTCTCCAGCGCTACACCAGTCCAACAAACATTTTGTTCATTTGCGTCTCAGTGGAAAACGTATGAAATTTCAGTTGGACGCAGGTGCATCTGCTACATTGCTGAACTATAACACATATGCACTATTAGGCTGCCCACGCCTGTCTAAAACTAGCACGCATCTGACGCCTTATAATGGAGAAGACATTCCAGTTTTCAGAAAATGTAATTTGCCTGCCATGTATCGCTCGCATACACGAACTGTGAGTTTCACTGTGCTGCAATAACGCGATTTTGAGAACATATTTGGCCTTGATTCGTTTAATTCGTTTGAATTTCAATTTCAGGACAATGTGTTGTCAGTGACTACATTCAATACCAAAGACAATGCTGAAAGCATTCCATGAACCCTTTTCTGAAGGTTTAGGCAAGGCTAACAGTTTTGCTACACATATTACTATGAAAGACAATGCTCTGCCGAAATTTTGCCAGGCCAGAACTGTTCCCATTGCAGTATGGGACAAAGTGGCTACTGAACTTAAAAAATTGCAACGTAGCCGAGCTATTGAGCTCAAACAAGCTAGTCAATGGGCAAGTAGACTCGTTTTGCTCCCCAAACCTTCAGGTCGCATTCGCCTCCGTGTTGACTTTCAGTCTACAGTCAACCCACAAACTGTGATTGATACTTATCCATTGCCACACCCAGAGGATCTCATGGACAGATTAGGCGCTGGTCGCTACTTTTCAAAAACTGATTTGCGCGACACATATCTTCAAATACCACTAGATGAAGAATCTTAAGCAGTCTGTGTTGTGAAGGCTCACTTGGGCTTGTTTAAATATTTGCTTGCCTTTCGGCAGTGCTCCCGTACCCACTATTTTCCAAAGGTATTTGGAACAGCTGACTGCTCAAGTACCACACTGTTCAAACTATTTGGACGATACCGTCGTAGCAGGTCGTACACCTGAAGAACACATTGCAAATTTACGTGCTTTATTTCATGTGTTATCTGACGCAGGACGAAAGTGCAGACTGGACAAGTGTGATTTTTTTGAACCTGAGTTGCAGTATCTTCGTCATGTCGTAAACAGTCAAGGTGTACATCGTCTTCAGTCACATTTGTTAGCCATACGTGACCTGCCAGTTCCTCAAAATCTCACAGATTTGTAGCCAGTCTCGGGGAAAATGAACTATTACGTTTGGTTCAAACTGGATGTTGCACAAATCGCAGCTCCATTGCATCGCTTGAGTCTCAAGCACGTCCCCTTGGTTTGGGCAGACGAGTGCCAAGAAGTTTTTCAAAACCTTAAACAGTGCATTGCTCAGTGATCGATGCTTATTGTCACATCGATGCTCAAGATTCTGAATTGCTTCAATCCTTTCCTCTAGACTACGGGGCTATTACAAATGATTGAATCGATTTCATAAATTCACTGTACCTCCATTCATTCACATATGGTCACTAAAGTTTTGTTCGGCTGAAGCCGCACTTCAGGTTTCTGCCGCCAGAGCGCTCGAGAGCGCAGTGAGACAAAATGGCGACAGGAGCCGAGAAAGCGTATGTCGTGCTTGAAATGCACTCACATCAGTCAGTCATAACAGTGCAACGACACTTCAGGACGAAGTTCAACAAAGATCCACCAACTGCTAACTCCATTAGGCGATGGTATGTGCAGTTTAAAGCTTCTGGATGCCTCTGTAAGGGGAAATCAACGGGTCGGCCTGCAGTGAGCGAAGAAACGGTTGAACGCGTGCGGGCAAGTTTCACGCGTAGCCCGCGGAAGTCGACGAATAAAGCAAGCAGGGAGCTAAACGTACCACAGCCGACGGTTTGGAAAATCTTACGGAAAAGGCTAAAGCAGAAGCATTTCTTAAACAGGAGATTGGAAAACCGATGGATCGGTCGTGGTGGAGATCAACAATTCATGTCATGGCCTCCACGCTCTCCCGACTTAACCCCATGCGATTTCTTACTGTGGGGTTATGTGAAAGATTCAGTGTTTAAACCTCCTCTACCAAGAAACGTGCCAGAACTGCGAGCTCGCATCAACGATGCTTTCGAACTCATTGAAGGGGACATGCTGCGCCGAGTGTGGGAGGAACTTGATTATCGGCTTGATGTCTGCCGAATCACTAAAGGGGCACATATCGAACATTTGTGAACGCCTAAAAAAACTTTTTGAGTTTTTGTATGTGTGTGCAAAGCATTGTGAGAATATCTCAAATAATAAAGTTATTGTAGAGCTGTGAAATCGCTTCAATCATTTGTAATAACCCTGTATAGGAAAATTGCACAGGCCACGGAAGCTGATTCATATTTGAACATTTTGCTAAAATACATCGCACTTCTTGGCCTCGCTCATTGCATAGCATAAAGAACTCTGTAGTGCGTCGATATTTCGCACGTCGGCTTAGCCCCGCTGTACAGCAAGGTGTGGTTCTTATTCAAAATGATAGTGCACAGTCACGTGTGTTGATCCACAAAATTTTGCGAGCATCAGAACTCATCCACAGAATCTCACATATAAATTAGATATGCTGTGGGCAGTGTGTGCTCAGGCGAATAACTGACTGAGTTCCTACTTTCCTGAAGTTGCCAAATACTTTACCAAACGCCGTGTTCGATTCGTGTGAAGTCAGCTACCAGTGATGGGCTGCACTGCACCCTGCAATTAGGACTGCCGACCACCCTGATGAGTTGTCACGGGGTATGTTCCGATAAGTCGCGATGGCGATGCCGAGATACGCTGACCGGCACTCCGGATCAGCGGTTACAAAAACTCTCTCTGGACTGTCGAGACAGCAAAAACTTTTAATTCGACCAATCTCCGGCCGCTACTTCAGTCTCCTCTCTGTCGGTCCGTAACAGATTTTGATAAGAAAATTCCGTTCTGTACGCAAACTCCGAAAAAAATTGAGATACGCCGACGCCACCAAGCAGCATGGCTGCCAGTATTGTCCGGTCGCACATCTTAGCGCCAGTCTCAAGAATGGTGCATCACTGCTCTGCATGGAGATCAGACAAGAGAAACAGTTATGTACACATATACGTGTGGTATACACCACTTCTAACAAACACCGAACAACGCGCTCCAGTACGCGGCCGCCAAATACATCGCTGGCCGCACTTCTCTGGGCGGCCCGCTGCTTCCATCGCTGGCCGTCTTCACGCGCACGCTCCCGTCACGGCCGCCTGTATTAGAGGCCGGAGTCGTCAAGCTGACAACGACGTAGCCTGTGACGTCAGTAGGACGGCTAGCGTGACCAGCTAGGCCCAGACTGAAGTTTTAGATTTCGTCGATTGCAGACGACGTGTCAGATATAAATACGCAATCACTTTCTTTTTTTGTAGATTTGGTCCCTATAAGTAACACAGTAACCTAGAAAAGCTAATTTCTCGCAGTATTACGCCGACTTTATGTCGGAATTACGCATTTTATTCTCGTTTCCTTGCTCTAAATGGCTAAATGGCTCTGAGCACTATGGGACTCAACTGCTGTGGTCATAAGTCCCCTAGAACTTAGAACTACTTAAACCTAACTAACCTAAGGACAGCACACAACACCCAGCCATCACGAGGTAGAGAAAATCCCTGACCCCGCCGGGAATCGAACCCGGGAACCCGGGCGTGGAAAGCGAGAACGCTACCGCCGTTTCCTTGCAACGATGAACTTTACAATAACTCACATGTGCTTCATAGCAGTATATTATGACGTTTCGTACCCGAGATTTGGAGATACAAGTTCAGCAAACAATTTTGTGAGATGCCTACTAACATAATTTGCAGACTTGCAATTATTTCAGTCTGTTATTTGAAATATATTATCATGTTCCTTCCTATATAAATGACAAACTAATATAAGAGTTTCTGACAGCTGCAACATATCTTTCACACCTTTATATACGAGGGTGGCATAATAACAATATTTTTAACGAGCGTTTTTTTGTGTATTGTTCATTAGTAGGTTAGTTTTTTTTTAATCACAGGTTATACACAATCTACACATCTTTCTGAGTCAGAATGAACTGGGGACCTTGCTGTAGGATTTGCATAAGAAGCATGACTGATATTTATCAGTGCATTAAAGTTTATTTCATAATGGCCACCTCCTCTTTGCCAGTACCAATCAGAGCATTTAAGGACTGAGGCTATGGGTAAGAAAAAAGTTTCATAATTTTGTGTCAAAAGTTATGTAATGTTTTTAATTTTCTATTAACTTCCTCCTTCTTGGAACATATTAAATGATCATTTTGGAGTTTGGTGTAATTATTTAACAATATGTTACACATAATGGAAACCAGCTTTTTGTAGATATCAGTAAGTGGCCTTCCACAGAGACATGAATCTGTTAGGGAATCAGTAGGGAATCTGAACACTGAGATGTAACCCTCTTCCTTGCTGGATTTGTAGTTGCTGTTGCAACCAGGAACACATTTTTCTGGCATCTGCAAATAGAATGATGCATTAATTGCAAACATCTTAAATCAACATACTATTATGTAAAAATAGCAAATGAGAATTTGGGTGGACTGGTTTTTTCTACTGCTTGGACATCACGAAACACAAGTCTACAAATAGAATCAAATTAGAAATATTCATAATATTAACACAAAATCACTTAGGAGAAGATTCTGATACTAAACTTATGAATTCAAAACTTTATTTTCAAATTATATCTAGAATATAGTAGAACTTTTGTTGCAGTTGTATAGACGAAAGTCGATCACGTAGCACACTTGCACATATACATGTAAAAACGCTACAAACTTCATAGAATTGTATACTTACATTGTGTTATATCTTCGACTGTAGTAACGACTACTTGCTATAATTTTTGCAGCGTCCAGTATAGCATAATTACACTGTAATGTCGGATAAAACAGACACCGCGAAAGTACGTAAACAACTGCTTCGGTTTGCTACCTTATAGCCACAGCCATACGGTAGGCCTTAACGTAACGTTGCCATATTTCAGTCCTCCGGCCTCTAATACAGGCGGCCGTGCTCCCGTACGTGACCGAGAAATACATCGCTGGCCGCACTTCTCCGGGCGGCTCGCGGCTACCATCGCTGGTCGCCTTCGCGCGCGCGCGTTTGTCAACACACAGCAATTGGCTACGCCAGGAAACATTGCGATTGGTTTTCCCTGGAAAACAGCGACCCCAGCTGACGGCTCCATTAACTAGCAAACCTTATATATAAACCCGACCGCCGCCGCAAACGACAGTTCTCATCGGGAAGTGCAGTACGCCGTGTTCCAGCTGCTTGTGGATGACTCGCCGCACCACTCGAGGTTACCTGGCTGCTCGGCGGAAATCTTGCGACTTCACTTGGAGAGACTGAACTTCACTGGACTGGGGAATAATTACGGGACGTGCACCCCACCATGCACATTTGGACATTGGTATAACCAAACTTTAATTATGCATTACTTCTGAGTGTGAGCCTGGGTAGACGCTTGGCTAACATAATTGTTAAAAAGTGATTTGTGATTTAATAAACCAGACTGAAGAGGTTATTGTGTTATTCCTGGTTATAACACAATACGTTTCTAAACGACTGATCTGCAACAGCCAACTCTAAGAACAGATATGGAAATGAATAACGCGATAAAATCTCTTAAACTGAGGAAAGCCGCCGGTCTAGACGGAATATTCCCTGAATTCATCAGACACCTGGGCCCATCTGCCCGTGCTTGGCTTAGACAAATCTACCGTGACATCATGAACACCAGCCGGGTTCCCTATCAGTTCAAGATAGCAAAATCCTCGCAATCTTAAAACAAAGAATGCCAAAGGATGACCCAGCTAGCTATCGGCCAATAGCCCTATTGACCATTTGCTACAAGCTATTAGAAAGACTGCTGTACAACAGAATATATGACTCCATAGATAGACTAATTCCCGCAGACCAGGCAGGATTTAGGAACAAGTCCCTGCCTTAACCTCATACATTAAGTCGGGCTTTCAAAGGGCCCAAAAAACCTGTGTGGCTTTTGTGGACCTCTCGACCGCCTATGACACCATCTGGCTCGATGGACTCATACTCAACCTGAAAAAAGCGATCCCCTGCCGCAAGATAACTAAGTTTCTGGAAAACATGTTGAAAAATCGTTGCTTCAGACTGAACGTAGGTCAATCTACAAGTAAATCCTACTCAGTAAACAATGAGCTCCCACAGGGATCAGTGTTGGCTCCCCTTCTCTTCAACCTACACACGAGCGACATGCCAGCAACTAAATCTCAAAAATTCTGTTATGCAGATGACATTGCAATAGCCACACAGAGCAAGACATTCAAAGAGAGGGAAGCTACTCTGTCAACGGACCTTCAACTTCTTAACCAGTATTATACCAAATGGAGGCTCTGCCCAAATCCAAATAAAACTGAGGTAAGAGTATTCCACCTGAACAATCATGAGCCAAGACGAAAGTTACAAGTAACATTCTGCAATGAGCGATTGACGCACAACAGCCATCCAAAATATCTAGAAATCACTCTTGACCTGTCACTAACATATAAAAAAACACCTATAAATAACCAGTCAAAAGATAAAAAATCCAAATAACATATTAAGAAAGCTGACTGGAACCTCCTGGGGAGCTCAAGCTAACACCCTACGCACCACAGCACAATCTCTTGTTTACTCGGTGGCAGAATACTGCGCCCCAATCTGGTACAAGAGCACACA
Organism: Schistocerca serialis cubense; assembly: GCF_023864345.2. Classification (NCBI taxonomy): domain Eukaryota; kingdom Metazoa; phylum Arthropoda; class Insecta; order Orthoptera; family Acrididae; genus Schistocerca; species Schistocerca serialis. The sequence goes on along the minus strand of NC_064642.1, from coordinate 759,143,904 downwards.
CCGGAAGAAAATAGATATCCAGCTTAACACCACCATGAGGATTGTCTCAGGAACTCTGCAATCAACTCCACTTCCCCGGCTTCATGCCCTTTGCAATATAGCTCCTCCCTCCGTCAGAAGGCAACAAGCAGCTATCCGAGAATGGAAGAAAATTAATGACCCCTCTGTCTCTGAGGATATACCTATCCGAAAAATATTGAATCATCTACCAACTACCAGCCTAAAATCCAGGAAACCTATACGGGAAGACGAAGTCCTCAGATTCCCAGAAAGTTACGGTACGATACAGCAAGGGAATGAAGGAGGCAATACTGGTCGCTGAATAACCACCATCCTCTCATCACTGATTTTGATTCTTCGATACCGGTGGAAGGAATGCAAATGTCCAGAAGAGCTTGGTGCAGACTTAATCGTGTGAGGACTAACCAAGGCAGGTGTGAGGCCATTCTCCACAAATGGAAACTCACTGGTGACCCACGATGCGACTGTGGTGCAGAAGAATGTCCTGCGACGAGGTTTGAAGGAGAATGGAGGGATATCATGAATGCTACTCCACGTGCTGTTCAGTGGGTGACCTGCTTAGATGTGGAATTGTAATAGCTGCAGTGGCTCTCTCTCTAATATTTCGCGTATTGGCTGTTTGCAATCAATCATTTAATAATACACTCCTGGAAATGGAAAAAAGAACACATTGACACCGGTGTGTCAGACCCACCATACTTGCTCCGGACACTGCGAGAGGGCTGTACAAGCAATGATCACACGCACGGCACAGCGGACACACCAGGAACCGCGGTGTTGGCCGTGGAATGGCGCTAGCTGCGCAGCGTTTGTGCACCGCCGCCGTCAGTGTCAGTCAGTTTGCCGTGGCATACGGAGCTCCATCGCAGTCTTTAACACTGGTAGCATGCCGCGACAGCGTGGACGTGAACCGTATGTGCAGTTGACGGACTTTGAGCGAGGGCGTATAGTGGGCATGCGGGAGGCCGGGTGGACGTACCGCCGAATTGCTCAACACGTGGGGCGTGAGGTCTCCACAGTACATCGATGTTGTCGCCAGTGGTCGGCGGAAGGTGCACGTGCCCGTCGACCTGGGACCGGACCGCAGCGACGCACGGATGCACGCCAAGACCGTAGGATCCTACGCAGTGCCGTAGGGGACCGCACCGCCACTTCCCAGCAAATTAGGGACACTGTTGCTCCTGGGGTATCGGCGAGGACCATTCGCAACCGTCTCCATGAAGCTGGGCTACGGTCCCGCACACCGTTAGGCCGTCTTCCGCTCACGCCCCAACATCGTGCAGCCCGCCTCCAGTGGTGTCACGACAGGCGTGAATGGAGGGACGAATGGAGACGTGTCGTCTTCAGCGATGAGAGTCGCTTCTGCCTTGGTGCCAATGATGGTCGTATGCGTGTTTGGCGCCGTGCAGGTGAGCGCCACAATCAAGACTGCATACGACCGAGGCACACAGGGCCAACAGCCGGCATCATGGTGTGGGGAGCGATCTCCTACACTGGCCGTACACCACTGGTGATCGTCGAGGGGACACTGAATAGTGCACGGTACATCCAAACCGTCATCGAACCCATCGTTCTACCATTCCTAGACCGGCAAGGGAACTTGCTGTTCCAACAGGACAATGCACGTCCGCATGTATCCCGTGCCACCCAACGTGCTCTAGAAGGTGTAAGTCAACTACCCTGGCCAGCAAGATCTCCGGATCTGTCCCCCATTGAGGATGTTTGGGACTGGATGAAGCGTCGTCTCACGCGGTCTGCACGTCCAGCACGAACGCTGGTCCAACTGAGGTGCCAGGTGGAAATGGCATGGCAAGCCGTTCCACAGGACTACATCCAGCATCTCTACGATCGTCTCCATGGGAGAATAGCAGCCTGCATTGCTGCGAAAGGTGGATATACACTGTACTAGTGCCGACATTGTGCATGCTCTGTTGCCTGTGTCTATGTGCCTGTGGTTCTGTCAGTGTGATCATGTGATGTATCTGACCCCAGGAATGTGTCAATAAAGTTTCCCCTTCCTGGGACAATGAATTCACGGTGTTCTTATTTCAATTTCCAGGAGTGTATATTTGTAATTCGTTTATTACATTAATTAATGGTATGTGTTCAATTTTACTCTGTAGATGCCATACGCTAAGTAAAAATAAATAAATAAGAAACGACTGAGCATAACATGCATGTCCATTTTACATAGTATGACATGTTTCACGACAACACACAACACCTATCATTGAGATACGCCAAACCCTTTTGCCCTGTCCTCTCTCATATACAGAGAAGTTGCAGCATTAGAAAATTGTAGCGAAATGCAGGAAGATCTGCAGCGGATAGGCACTTGGTGCAGGGAGTGGCAACTGACCCTTAACATAGACAAATGCAATGTATTACGAATACATAGAAAGAAGGATCCTTTATTGTATGATTATATGATAGCGGAACAAACACTTGTAGCAGTTACTTCTGTAAAATATCTGGGAGTATGCATGCGGAACGATTTGAAGTGGAATGATCATATAAAATTAATTGTTGGTAAGGCGGGTACCAGGTTGAGATTCATTGGGAGAGTCCTTAGAAAATGTAGTCCATCAACAAAGGAGGTGGCTTACAAAACACTCGTTCGACCTATACTTGAGTATTGCTCATGAGTGTGGTATCCGTACCAGATCGGGTTGACGGAGGAGATAGAGAAGATCCAAAGAAGAGCGGCGCGTTTCGTCACAGGGTTATTTGGTAACCGCGATAGCGTTACGAAGATGTTTAACAAACTCAAGTGGCAGACTCTGCAAGAGAGGCGCTCTGTATCGCGGTGTAGCTTGCTCGCCAGGTTTCGAGAGGGTGCGTTTCTGGATGAGGTATCGAATATATTGCTTCCCCCTACTTATACCTCCCGAGGAGATCACGAATGTAAAATTAGAGAGATTAGAGCGCGCACGGAGGCTTTCAGACAGTCGTTCTTTCCGCGAACCATAAGCGACTGGAACAGGAAAGGGAGGTAATGACAGTGACACGTAAAGTGCCCTCCGCCACACACCGTTGGGTGGCTTGCGGAGTATAAATGTAGATGTAGACGTAGATTTGTTTCCTTTAATTGCCCACTTGGGAGATGTCTATAGGAAGGTGATCAGCTGTCAAGGGCTTTAATTACTTTCCACTCGAATTAAATCAGGTGACGGGTCTTAATCAATTTGCTGTATTGTTCAAGATCTATTGGTGGACGTTCTGTGTGGGAGAGGCGCACAGCACAGGCGGGTTGCATCCGCTTCGTCCACGTGCCCTGGCCACAGGAAGGCCGGGCATTGGTGAGAGTAGCGGTGGTCGAGGGCTCTTTCTTCCAGCGGTGCCCTCTGCTTTCTCTTGGTCAGAGGGGAAGCAGGAGGACTGTGTGGCGCCTGAAAGCGCGACGCAGTGGTGGCTGGACCAGGGCAGTCGGGCTGTGCATCGTTGCACTCTGAGAATCGTGGGTCGGTGGCTCGCCAAGTTAGTGCCACACGTAGGCACAGTACTTTACTACGTCGGTTACTCTCATCACCCGCGGCTTTCCCGCATGCAGTTTATAAGAGCAAGCAGACTGGTGGGTAGCTGGTGACATTTGCTGAGATAACAAGACGCCGCTAGGTTCTGGCCGCTAGCCTCTCATTTTCAGTAGCACTTTCGGTGGCGCTTTGGAAGGGATGTGTGCAGAGGCAGCGACCACCACACAACTTCTCCAGATCGGCAGGTGGCGAGAACTGAATACCATCCTGTTCGTATCAACCTCACTGAGTGTACTATCGGCTCACAAGACTGCAGTGTGCAGACAAACAACAGCGCTCATCTTATGAACATAATGCGGAATGTGACTGAGATTCAACAGAACATCTCGCCTAAGCATCCGACAGAATGGGCAAGTGCGTGAGTTATTGCTCTTGGTCTTTCTACACTACTTGCCATTAAAATTGCTACACCAATAAGAAATGCAGATGATAAACGGGTATTCATTGGACAAATATATTATACTAGAACTGACATGTGATTACATTTTCACCCAATTTGGATGCATATCATGAGAAGTCAGTACCCAGAACAACCACCTCTGCCCGTTATAACGGCCTTGATACGCCTGGGCACTGAGTCAAACAGAGCTTGGATGGCGTGTTCAGGTACAGCTGCCCACGCAGCTTCAACACGATACCACAGTTCATCAAGAGTAGTGATTGGCGTATTGTGACGAGCCAGTTGCTCGGCCACCATTGACCACACGTTTTCAGTTGGTGAGAGATCTGGAGAATGTGCTGGCCAGGGCAGCAGTCTAACATTTTCTGTATCCAGAAAGCCCCGTACAGAACCTGCAACATGCGGTCGTGCATTATCCTGCTCAAATGTAGTAATTTGCAGGGATCGAATGAAGGGTAGAGCCACGGGTCGTACCACATCTGAAATGTTCAAAGCGCCGTCAATGCGAACAAGAGGTGATCGAGACGTGTAACCAACAGCACCCCATACCATCACGCCGGGTGACACGCCAGTATGGAGATGACGAATAGACGCTTCCAATGTGCGTTCACACAGATGCGACCATCATGATGCTGTAAACAGAACCTGGATTCATCCGAAAAAATGACGTTTAGACATTCGTGCACCCAGGTTCGTCGTCGAGTACACCATCGCAGGCACTCCTGTCTGTGATGCAGCGTCAAAGGTAACCGCAGCTACGGTCTCGGAACTGACAGTCCATGCTGCAGCAAACGCCGTCGAACTGTTCGTGAAGATGGTTGTTGTCTTGCAAACGTCCCCATCTGTTGACTCAGGGGTCGAGACGTGGCTGCACGATCCGTTACATCCATGCGGATAAGATGCCTGTCATCTCGACTGCTAGCGATACGAGGCCGTTGGGATCCAGCACGGCGTTCCTTATTACCCTCGTGAACCCACCGATTCCATATTCTGCTAACAGTCAGTGGATCTCGACCAACGCGAGCAGCAATGTCACGATACGATAAACCGCAGTCGCGATAGGCTACAATCCGACCTCCATCAAAGTCGGAAACGTGATGGTATGCATTTCTCTTCCTTCCACGAGGCATCACAACAACGTTTCACCAGGCAACGCCGGTCAACTGCTGTTTGTGTATGAGAAATCGGTTGGAAATGTTCCTCATGTCAGCCAGCCAATGTGGCCGAGCGGTTCTAGACGCTTCAGTCTGGAACCGCGCGCCCGCTACGGTCGCAGGTTCGAATCCTGCCTCTGGCATGGATTTATGTGAAGTCCTTAGGTTTAAGTAGTTCTAAGTTCTAGGGGACTGATGACCTCAGATGTTGGAAGTCGCCGGCCGAAGTGGCCGTGCGGTTCTAGGCGCTGCAGTCTGGAACCGCGAGACCGCTACGGTCGCAGGTTCGAATCCTGCCTCGGGCATGGATGTATGTGATGTCCTTAGGTTAGTTAGGTTTAACTAGTTCTAAGTCCTAGGGGACTAATGACCTCAGAAGTGAATCCCATAGGGCTCAGAGCCATTTTTTTTTTTTTTTTTGTTGGAAGTCCCATATTGCTCAGAGCCATTTGAACCATTTCCTTATGTCAGCACGTTGTAGGTGTCACCACCGGCGCCGACCTTGTGTGAATGCTCTGAAAAGCTAATCATTTGCATATCACAGCATCTTCTTCCTGTCGGTTAAATTTCGCGTCTGTAGCACGTCATCTTCGTGGTGTAGCAATTTTTCTTTTGCCAGGTACACTACATTAACGATTCTATATATATACACACGGAAGTGACGAGTAAAAATTTGTACCAATCGAACCCATGTCTGCTGCTTACTAGACAGCTGCTTCAGCCACTAAGCCTCCTTGGTAGTGCGGATCGCAGACCTGCATGGATTACCCTGGCTCATCTCCCTCCTCGACCCAGATTCTGACTACTCCACAATCTATTTTAATTTACCCTCACAAACGAACAGATATGCCTAGACTCTCCATGTTCTGGGACAGCACATCAGCACCGAACGTAAATGGGTGATCCAGCCTGAAACCCAGTATCCGGACACCTGGCTGTAAATGACTTACAAGTTCGTGGCGTCTTCCATCGGTACTACTGAAATTCAGTATGGTGTTGGCCCAGCCTTAGCCTTGACGGCAGCTTCCACTCTCGCAGGCATACGTTCAATCAGGTGCTGGAAGGTTTCTTGGGGAATGGCAGCCCATCTTCAAGGAGTGCGGCGCTGAGGAGAGGTATCGATGACGGTCGGTGAGGCCTGGCACGAAGTCTGCGTTCCAAAACATCCCAAAGGTGTTCTATAGTACTCTGGTCAGGACACTGTGCCGGCCACTCCATTACAGGGATATTATTCTCGTGTAACCACTCCGCCACAGGTTGTGCATTATGAACAGGTGCTCGCTCGTGTTGAAAGATGCAGTCGCCATCCGTGAACCGCTCTTCAACAGTGGGAAGCAAGAAGTGCTTGAAACATCAATGTAGGCCCATGCTGTGACACTGCCACGCAAAACAACAAGAGGTGCAAGAGCCCTCCATGAAACACACGACCACACCATAACACCACCGCCTCCGAATTTTACTGTTGGCACTACACACGCTGGCAGATGACGTTCACCGGGCATTCGCATAACCACACCCTGCCATCGAATCGCCACATTGTGTACCGTGATTCATCACTCGACAAAATGTTTTTCCACTGTTCAATCGTCCAATGTTTGCGCTCCTTACACCAAGCGAGGCGTCGTTTGGCATTTACCGACGTGATGTGTGGCTTACGAACAGTCGCTCGACCGTGAAATCCAAGTTTTCTCACCTCCCGCCAAACTGTCATAGTACTTACAGTGGATCCTGATGCAGTTTGGAATTCCTGTGTTATAGCCTGGATAGATGTCTGCCTATTACACATTACGACCCTCTTCAACTGTTGGCGGTCCCTGTCAGTCAATAGACGAGGTCGGCCTGTACGCTTTTGTGCTGTACGTGTCCCTTCACGTATCCACTTCTCTGTAACATTGGAAACAGTGGACCTAGGGATGTTTAGGAGTGTGGAAATCTCGCGTACACACGTTTGACACAAGTTAAACCCAATCACCTGACCACGTTCGAAGTCCGTGAGTTCCGCAGAGCGCCCCATTCCGCTCTCTCACGATGTCTAATGATCACTGTGTGAACCGCTGTGCTGAAGTGGCTAGTGGCTAACGCCCCTACCTCATAACCAGGAGACCTGTGTTCGATCCACCGTCTTGCTACAAATTTTCACTCGTCGTTTCAGTCTATATACATAAATCTTTGTGAGACCAGTAAAGTCACTGAAATTGTGTCATTTCATTTGATAACGATTTTTGTTTTATCTGTCCATATGTCAACTGAATAAATGCATTTTTGGTTTTGCTAGATGCATCTTAAGTGGACTGAAATACAGAATTATTCGGACTTAAAAACAGCACTTACATATTATGCTACTAGAATTATAAGCTGCAATGGTATGGTTACTTACAGCAAGAGCATAATGCATGTGTGCTTGCTGTTCTTCTGGTGAAACTATTATTCTGCCTGCACCGCTGAGAAATGTTGTAAGCACGTAGACCTCTTCAAATCACACACCGTGTATTTGTTTGTAGCAGACTTCTTTGCATCCTACCACATTTCTAGACTTAAAGCATTGGCGTGCAGTGCATGAAAACGAGAGTAGGACGGTACACGAAGTCCTGGAGGCCACTAAAGCTATAATCTGAAACTCGCTCCCTCCCGGAATCGTGGTTTAAGGATTAGACACGCCACAGACCGCAGCTAACGTCCGTGTTAGGACGCGCTTCCATCTCGGCAATTTCCCCACTCGCCTGCACGGGATAATCGTCATAGACTCCCCGACCTGTTCGTGCGACTCGGCAGCAAAGGAAGACTTAAATCTGTTCTTTTCGGATGAGTAATATCGTGACCACGAGGTCACGGTGAACAAGAGAAGTTGCCACCACTGTCCTCGCGTCAGAAAATACGACAGCTTAAAGAATCGCCACATATGATTTAAGAGGATGTACTCTGTGCATACGAGCGGATTGGCTATTTCCACGGAAGTATCAGCAGACAGCGTCACGTCCACGTATTGCTTAAGTTTTACCTTATAGAAGTTTTTAGAAAATCAGAAGATTTAGCAGAAATTTGATTTTTGATACGTTCGACATGTTACCCTCGTAACTGACATAATCAGGTGTGTTCTGATCCATTTAGTTACGATACAACTGCAACATTGTACAGTATAGTTTAAAATAATTAAGACAAGCTCATACTTCACAAGGAACTCTAATCGATTGGCTGTAACCAATTTTATCCACCCATTTGTTGGACTCCTGCCAAATTATTTTTGTCTTGGTACCCAATTTTATCCTTCCAGTTGTTGGACTCTTGCCGGATTGTTGTTGTCTTCACTATAAACAACAACTGTAGGTCCCCTCCAGTTGAAATGAGTGCTTGTTTGTGTAGCATCAGCGTGGGTTATTTCTGTGTTCTAGGTAGGAAAAATTTGTGTTTGTGTTAAAACGGACATTTCGTCTAAGAAACGGGCAAAAATAGTTTTCTCTACGTGAACTCATATCTATGACTAAACGATACAGTGCCTCTGTTGCTGGTGTGGGAAAATCTAGTGTTTCAAGACTTATTGCGGCATTAGTGGTAGGGCATATATTGTCTCCAAACAGAAAAGGCAGGTGTTGACGTGGATGAAAGCCATAAACCATACCCAAAGCTCACAAAACTCTACTTATAAACAGTAGAATTCATGCTCAAAAGACAAGTAAGTACCTTCAGAGGGGATTAATGGCTACTGTGGTTGAAGTTGACTTTTCAACGATACGGCGTATGCTTCTTCGTTGTGAGTGGAAGAAACGAAACCCAATAAAGAAGCAGTTGTTAATACCTGCCACGAAGAAAAAACTGTTGGTTTGGGTCAAAACACATAAACCTTGGACCTTCAATGATTGTAAATCTTTAATCTTCAGTGATCTTATTGTTCAAGGATACAGAGCAATGGTTGTCAGGCAAAGCAACCATGAGGCAATAAGAGCAGAGCATCTTGATCAGACTGTAAAACACCGTCCCAAAAAAATGTTTTGGAGTTTCTTCACTGCATTTGGCCCTGAGGCGGAAGTTCCAGTTGGTAGCATGATTAATTCAACCAAGTATATGGAAATCCTTGGGCGCATAGTTGTGCCATTCCTGCAGACTTTTGCAGGAGGTGGAGGAATATATGAACATGAACTGTCTCTGTGTCACACTTCTTAAGCAGTCAAGACTTCCATGGAAGTAACAACATTACTGTGCTTCAGTGGCCTGGTAATGCACTAGACTTAAATCCCATCGAGAATTCTGGAGTACTGAGAAAAGGCAATTAACAAAAGAATCCATGTTAGTAAATGTGGTAAAATTGTGATTTTATGACAACGAATTGCGAAAAATTTGCTCTAACCTTGTCGAATCTATGCCACAACATATGTAGAAGCTCATTAAAGCAAAATAATAAACATTAATTATTAATATTTCAGTAAACCACTAACTGCATTATACATATAGTAATAAACGTTCACAGATAAAGTTTAATCATCTTGTCCCAATTAATTTCAATACTATTCTATATCATAGAGTATATTTGGTTCGTAGTTTTGTTTTTATCTACAGATCTGAAGATGGTACATGTCCAACCAAGACTTTTCACTTCGAGAAAATTAAAGCAGTCTACACGGACAACAAAATCTGTTTGGCAGCAATTCCTTCAGGATTTTCTTCGAGACAGTACGTCACTGATAGCATAGCTGTCAATGAGTCTCCTGGGTCGTATGGTCTTTGATCATGAAAGGTTTCGTTCCTGAGGTTTCATCCACAGCTGCGCTGGATATCTTCGCGGGTGCTCCGGGACTCCTGAGTCTTGCTCTGAGGGGAGCCAGGAGGCCCTCTGAAGATTCCCACTGCAGCTCTGTTCGAAACGTCAGAAATGAGAATGTCGCATGGACCACCACCATATCACCCGACAGAGTCACTAATGAAACTCTTCATTTTATGAATTTTTGCACACCATTTCATAGTTAACAAAATAAAAGAATTACACTTGTTGTCAGTTATGATGTCTTATTGTAATCTCCATTACTCGATGGTTCCATGCAACTGGATTATCGTCCAGTTTTCACAACATTCAGTAATTCTCTCAGGACACCACAGGCTGCAAAAACAAGTTTCTCAAACACTGAAATAAAATAAGTAGAACGTTCATAATCTCAACTGGAAAACTCCACTGCTTAGAATTAATTAAGCGTCTCAGTAGAGCTATGTTTGCAGTACTCTTGATTACTGCATAAGTGATAAAGAAAATAAAGAAACCAATTTATTATGCATATTACCATTTACCAATGAGTTACAGAAATATTCCCAGTGGAAAAGCTACAGAGATGGTATTTTCACAATACAGAAGAGCGTGATAAGAAATGTATCTGGTGTTAATTCTAGATTATCCTGCAGAGACCTCTCCTAAAAACTGGATGATCCGTTGACTACTTCATAATACGTATATTCATTAACTAGATTAGTGCCAGTTACTTCACTCGTGTAGACTGTATGGTCCGACAAGATTTATTTTGCTTTTCTGCAATGGAATCAAACATTTTATGCTAATTAAGGCCTTAGAAACATGGTCTTTTTCGAATATACTTCTGAGCAAAACTCGATTCTGATAGGCAGAGTCCACGGTGTTTGTTAATCATGCCTTTTGCATTCTTGTGGTGATATTTCCACAGAAACTTTCAGCCTCTAACTCACATGTCTTTATATCTTACCGAGAAGTGAAATACCAAGTTTCATGGATTTAGCTTTAAATTTTTTTGATATAAATAAACATTTTCTTAAAAATGTTGATCCCTTATTTCACCCCATTAGCGGTTGAATTTACAAAAAACAGCGAAACATGTATTTTTTATTCCTAACAGAGAAGCCAAATACAAATTTCCTTAGATTTAGCTTTGAAAATGATTTCATGATGAAATAATTTCATCCTACATTGCACTCCCTTACAGGATCATATTTCCAAAAACACTGAAACACGTATTGTTTATGTCTAACCAAGACGTTAAGTACCAATTTTGACAGATGTAGCTTTAAAAATGCTATAATAGTTCTCTAATCACGATTTACTTTCAAAAAATTTCACCCACTATTTTACCCCTTAGTGGTTGAATTTCAGAAATGCTGAAACATGTATTTTTTTTTTTTTTAATTTCTGACTGTGAAACGAAATACCAATGTACGTAGTTCTAGATTCAAAATTACCTAAATAGCGACATATTTTCAAAGAGACTTTCATCCCCTCTTTCACCCCTCTAGGAGTGAATTTTCGAACAATTCCTTCTTAAAAGGTATCTACAGTATACGATCCACCCCCTCTCAAAGTTTCAAGTTTGTATCCTTAGCGGTGTGGGCCGGGAGATGATGAGTGAGTCAGTCAGTCTGGCCCTGTTTCACCCCTGAACACGTATTTTTTATTTGGAACTGAGAAGTGAAATACCAGCTTTTCATAGATGCAACTTTAAAAATACTTTAGTAGTTCCTTGATAATGAATTATTTTAAAAACAAACTTCCACACACTGACTCACCCCCATAAAGGTTAAATTTCAAAAAATACTGAAACATGTACTTCTTTATTTCTGACTGAGAAACCAAATACCAAAGTTCGTAGATCTACCTTCAAAATAGCCTTAATAGCTATATGTTTTCCAAACAACGTTTCATCCCCTATTTTAACCCCTCACGGATGGAATTTTGATAAATCCGTTCTTGAACGATGGCCACAGTATGAGATCAACGCCCTCTGCGAATTTCAAGTTTCGTCCGTAGCAGTTTGCGCTGGGCGGTGATGAGTCAGTGAGTTAGTGTCAGCCAGTGGGGACATTGTCTTTTACACAGAGTGTTTCCGTAAGACAGTGCATAAATGTAACAGGAGATAGAGTATGCTCCACTGAACAATTTGAGATAGGGAACATGGGGCCATAGAAGCCAGCTTAAGGAGATGTGGAAGTAAACTTGTCTACCGCTTTGTTTAGTATTACTGTTTTTCCAGCTTATTTACAACTAACATGCATACAAGTTGACACGTACTGCGCTGTTTATTTAGGTGTACATTCCTTATTTCCTGCAAGAAAACAAGGAGGACGAGACTGATTACTAGGAAGTCTATCTGGCCGTCTGATTGGCCACCTCTGCTTGAGGTTCGTGCAAAGAGTTCTACCCGAGTTGTTGGAGAACGCAACCGTGGCTGTTAATGAGAGGGCGTAGATACACTACTGGCCATTAAAATTGCTACACCACGAAGATGATGTGCTACAGACGCTAAACTTAACCGACAGGAAGAAGATGCTGTGATATGCAAATGATTAGCTATTCAGAGCATTCACGCAAGCTTGGCGCCAGTGGCGACACCTACAACGTGCTGACATGACGAAAGTTTCCAACCGATTTCTCATACACAAACAGCAGTTCACCGGCGTTGCCTGGTGAAACGTTGTTGTGATGCCTCGTGTAAGGAGGAGAAATGCGTACCATCACGTTTCCGACTTTGATAAAGGTAGGATTGTAGCCTATCGCGATTGCGGTTTATCGTATCGCGACATTGCTGCTCGCGTTGGTCGAGATCCAATGACTTTTAGCAGAATATGGAATCGGTGGGTTCAGGAGGGTAATACGGAACGACGTGCTGGATCCCAACGGCCTCGTATCACTAGCAGTCGAGATGACAGGCATCTTATCCGCATGGCTGTATGGATCGTGCAGCCACGTCTCGATCCCTGAGTCAAGATGGGGACGTTTGCAAGACAACAACCATCTTCACGAACAGTTTGACGACGTTTGCAGCAGCATGGACTATGAGCTCGGAGACCGTGGCTGCGGTTACCCTTGACTCTGCATCACAGACAGGAGCGCCTGTGGTAGCGTACTCAACGACGACCCTGGGTGGAAGAATGGCAAAACGTCATTTTTTCGGATGAATCCAGGTTCTGTTTACAGCATCATGATGGTCGCATCCGTGTTTGGCGACATCGTGGTGAACGCACATTGGAAGCGTGTATTCGTCATCGCCATACTGGCGTATCACCCGGCGTGATGGTATGGGCTGCCATTGGTTACACGTCTCGGTCACCTTTTGTTCGCACTGACGGCATTTTGAACAGTGGACGCTACATTTCAGATGTGTTACGACCCGTGGCTCTACCCTTCATTCGATCCCTGCGAATCCCTACATTTCAGCAAGATAATGCACGACCGCATGTTGCAGGTCCTGTACGGGCCTTTCTGGATACAGAAAATGTTCGACTGCTGCCCTGGCTAGCACATTCTCCAGATCTCTCACCAATTGAAAATGTCTGGTCAATGGTGGCCGAACAACTGGCTCGTCACAATACGCCAGTCACTACTCTTGATGAACTGTGGTATAGTGCTGAAGCTTCATGGGCAACTGTACCTGTACACGCCATCCAAGCTGTGTTTGACTCAATGCCCAGGCGTTTCAAGTCTGTTATTACGGTCCCAGAGGTGGTTGTTCTGGGTACTGATTTATCAGGATCTATGCACCCAAATTGCGTGAAAATGTAAAAATGGTTCAAATGGCTCTGAGCACTATGGGACTTAACTTCTGAGGTCATCAGTCCCGTAGAACTTAGAACTACTTAAACCTAACTAACCTAAGGACATCACACACATCCATGCCCGAGGGAGGATTCGAACCTGCGACCATAGCGGTCGCGCGTTTCCAGACTGAAGCGCCTAGAACCGCTCGGCCACAAGCGACCGGCCAAGTCACATATCAAAATAGATCTAAGCCGGAAAGGCGACGTCATGAATAGTTGTAAGTAAAATGGCGAGCCGCTAAGGGCCGCTCGTACTTTAGTGAACAAGCGTCGAAACCTGGTCAATTTTGACTTAATATTTGTGACCGAGGACTTATTTGTTCTAATATAATTCTGACACGGTCACTGAACCTTAGCAGCTACGTTCAAAGTTTTAATTATTGATAGTTTATATAATCAATATTAAAATCTTACAAAATTTTGATAATAGTAATGATGTTTTGAAAATAATTTAGTTTAGTGTCTGAAACAGTATAGAATCGTTTAGTTTTTACCACTCAGAAAATTTCATTTTACCCCTCGGGGGGTAATTACCCCCAGGTTGGTAATCACTGTTCTAGAACTATTGTTGGTGGCCTACGACGGCTGACGGGGATGTCGCTGGGTGCACCGGTTATGCAGACGGTTTGGTCCTCTTCTGCCTACGAAGTGCCGACGATACCCGGGCAGCGCTTGCGTGGGTGGCGGCTGGTGGCGAGGGGTCGGGCAGCTCCCTTACAGCACGCAAATCGCGGGCAGTGTCTATCGGTAAGTCACGAAACAAATTTGATGCACGACACTCCATGCAAGGAGCTTGTCTCTTTGTTTGTAATATTTGGTTACCTAAGAACTAATTTCCCTTTAGGACGCTAGTCAGTGGTTTCCTAAAGATAGCACAATAAACCGAAAACTAATTTGAAATAAACAAAAATCATTAGAACAAAAACAGTGTTCTTGTTACTCCCTTAAACATGGATTTGTTCTACCAAGAAGTAACGGAAGAATCTGTAAATAACATTTCATCTCGTATTCATGAATAAAAAGTCTTGCACCGGGCGGCGAGCAGCTCCAGACGTCACCAGACCATCGTTTCATTTCTCCGTCATTTCAGTGTACTGCTGTTAAATTAAAGGTACGTCCTTGACTACTTCTTTCCAGATCCCAGAGACTAATCTCTATGGGATCCATGAAATATGACTAAGGTACTATAATGTAAAAATCTGTTGTCAGCTTTCTTTAAACACAATCAAATGTGCTATCTATGTAATAATGTTCTGTCTATGTGGTATGTCCACACAATGCTAATAAAAATAAGTAATGGTACATCTGAAAACCTTTTTTGTGACACTTGTCGCACCTACACCAGTGTGGAAGCATGAACCTTTAGGGTGGCCATCACCAACCAGGAGTAAGTGAAACTAAAGTAGTAAGTTACTAAGAAAGAAAGAAATTGGTGACTTCCAGTCAATACTACTGAACTAAAGGAGTAAATTACTCCAGAAGTAAATTTTTCATTTACTTCCAAAGTAAATTTATTTACTCCATTACTGGTGGGGAGCACCACTGAAGGGTACCCTACTATCTCAGTAACTGAGGGAGGAAATAAGGCCAAAGGAGGAGTAAAGTAAGGGAATAAGGTGCGATCTTTGGTTTCTGTGTCAAATTCTATGGATTACCTGAGTATTGGGACAAGGCCAGTTCTGCACCACTCTGCATTGTTGCCAGATGTATGTATGTATGCCAAGTTTTAATTCCAACAGGATAACACATCACACCCCTGTTATCTCTACTAAGGAAAGAAAATTGCAGGAAAATAGCTCACTTGGCCTACCTCCAGTATTCTAAGTCACCCCACTGCCACCTCTTTCTACAAACTGGCACCAAGTTTGAATTTTGGCGGTAAACAAAGGTCAATTAGCATATCTATCCTAATCTAAGAAAATGACGCGAAACAAAGGACACTTGTACTATCCTTAGTGGCCCGACCACCACCTCCTCCTAAGGAAAAAAGGACTTGGAGATAAGTCTTTATTATTTAACCAATTTCATGCAGGTGCGTTCACCAAGAGACTCCAACTGACTTAGTACATATCAACACCACCAGAGGGCACTATCGTGACGTCAGGTGATGACGCAAGTACCATTACCCAAGACAGAGGCATACAATGTGTTCACTATAAGGCCTAGTACATATTGACACCACCAGAGTGCGCTACTGTGGACTTGGAATGAATTTTCGCAAATAATAAAGACTTATGTTTAGTATAGGCAGAGTCGTTTTCCCGCCATTTTGCCCCACCATCTTGGATGACATCATGTGCTGTGCACGTTAGTGCATGTTAGCCTGACAACTTGGGTTGGTAAGGGGACGTGGCGGTTGGTTGAGGATCGTGGTGGAGAGTTTTAACTATTTCCTTCCAAGTCCAGGTGGGCGTGGTATTGGCGAAAATTCATTCCAAGTCCACAGTAGCGCACTCTGGTGGTGTCAATATGTACTAGGTCTTGTAGTGAACACATTGTATGCCTCTATCTTGGATAACAGTACTTGCATCATCACCTGACGTCATGGTAGCGTAGCGCCCTCTGGCGGTGGCCATGTGTACTAAGCCAGTTTTGCTTTGGACCTTGTGGCAAGCACATCTGCATGAAATTGGTTAAATACTAAAGACTTATCTCCAAGTCCTTTTCTCCCATGAATCCTTACGAGGAGGTGGCAGTCGGGCAACTGAGGTTAGTACAAGTGTCCTTTGTTTTGGGCCATTTTCTTAGATTAGTAGAGATATGCGAATTGACGTTTGTTTACTGCATCAGTTCGTAGGAAGAGGTGGCGGTCGGGTGACTTAGGTTAGTGAAGGTAGGTCAAGTGAGCTATTTTCCCTCGATTTTCTTTGCTTAGTAGAGATAACTGTGGTGTGATGCATTATCATGTTGGAATTTGAACTTCACGCCATTTTTCTGGCGGAGGGGGGCGTGCCACTTTCCTGCCAAAAGCTGCCATCTTGGATATCGGTACTTGCATCATCAGCTGACGCCATGGCCGCCATCTTGAATGATGTCATGTTCTGTTGCCAGGTCTACATGCCATCATCTCGGATGATGTCATCGCCGCCATCTTGGATACATCTGGCAACTATGCAGAGTGGCCCAGAACTGGCCTTGTCCCAATACTTACCTGGACTTCAAAGAATATATGAAGAGGTGAACATCCCAAGAATGATGGTTGTAATGGAGAGAAGAGACACATTTGTGATGTATAGCAACAGTGATTTCAAAGAACGGTTTGGGTTTTGTAAGAAATGTTTTGAGTTGCTGCTTGTTATGGTGGAGCTGTTACTGCAGCATAACTCTGACAGGAACTGTGCTGTCTCCTAAGCTGCAAATTCTTTGTCAATGGTGAATCTTTTGCACAGGTACTTATCAAATGGTAGCAGGGGATCTCATTAATATCCATCATACTACTGCTGGAAGAGATTTAACAGTGTGATAAACAGTTTAATTGCCTTAAAGCTAATGTATGTGTCCATGCCACAGAGCCAAGGAAATATACCTAAGAACAAAAGGGAATTCTATTGAACTGGTAGATTCCCAAATGTCATAGAGACCATAAATTGTGTGCATATACCCATATTTTGTCTTTCTCGAGTACAAGAGGAACTATACAGAAATCGCAAGAATTTCTCTTCTGTCAATACACAAATCATCTGTGATGCCAGTATGAAGATATCGAACTGGTAAGCGTTTGGCCGGGTTCCATGCATCATGCACAATAGTAAAGTTGATGCAGAATTTGAAAATGGACAATATGATGGGTTGCTTGTTGGAGATAGTGGATATACTCACTTCAAACATCTTATGACGCCTATGCTCTGAGCCCACAAAGGAGTCGAACGGAGCTACAATAGTGCCCATATTGCTACCAAATGTGTAATAGAGCGAGCGTTCGGTGCGTCGAACAAACGTTTCCAAATTGTCACTAAAACAACTGGCTGCTGCAGTTCTACACAACTTTTGAATAGAAATTAGAGATGTGTTTCACCCTGTAGAGGTGAATGACGTCGTACAAAATGCATTTCAGCCAGAAGCAGACGTTGCAGGCCAACCTGTCGTAATTAATTACGTTCTTTTTTTTCTTTCTTTCTTTCTTTTTGCTAGGGGATTAACATTCTCATTTTATTTCTTTATTGAGTATACAAAGTCATATAATGTTTCGAATATTTCTAAAAAACAGACTTCTTTTATAATATTGCAAATTCAGGTAAATATTAGAATGTGGTATTAACAAAAATTAGTACCGATTCTCAAATGATAAACACAAATATTATTCCATACAAGATACAAGAACATATTAACCCTTTTAAAAATATAAAGGAAATTACATATATCAATATTTCCTTATTCATTCACAAAAACCCAAATTTCTCGAGCACATTGACTGAAGAACAGGAATATAAAGCTTGTTCCATTACATTCTGCAACTTACTCATAATTTCCATTTTAAGGTTATGCTCTTCTTCCATTTCTCTTTGCCTTTCTTAATAACATTTATGCATTATATTTCTGTCGGATTAAACACATTTTCAAGGAATGTAACTCGTCTGCTTTTTTCAACAACTCTCGGTTCTTCACTACAACAGCATGTTCTCTCCCCGTTTTGCTGGGTGCATCTTCTGATAAGCTCCCACCAGAGCATGCACTATGGGATAAAGTTCCACCTTCAGCAGTTTCATTGCTACCTCCAGAGCAGTAAACATCATCGAAGTTGCTTGAAAGTATCACATAATCTTCAGATGTATCATTGTCGTTAACTCCAGCTATCCCCTCAAAAACTTGCGGTATCGTATCAACAACCATTTGATTTATATCGTCGATCTTCGTCTCACTTACTCCACCACCAGTTTGAAATTGTTCTCGCTTACATTTAGCTTTCATTTTCTTTGCTCTCGCTTTCATATCCTTCCAAATTACTTGAAGCTGCTCTTGTGATCTTTGTGTAAGAGCTTCTGCATTGTACGTGTTTCTTTTCCCAAGAATCCTTTTTTTCTTTTTAGCATGTTGACATCGTGCTTTTTAGATTCATTAGTAGTTATTCACTTTTTCATTATTTCAGCAAACCGTTCTTTTTCATTGTCTGGTATGTTTTTTGAACGTATCTTGGCTACCCCATGTTGCTGCTAGCTCGTATCTCAAACTGAGGTTTAAATTAATAAGTGGCACCAACCAACAATGGACGTTGGTAGCTGTAGACGGGGGGGGGGGGGGGGGGGGAGGGGGGGGGTTTAACAATAGATTCATCAATTAACATGACGTTTCTTTTTCATAACATACAGATCTTATCATTAGTTAGTACAATAGCGTTTAGATTTTCCAATTTTAATAATTCAATTTAATAATCTTTCTAGTTTCTAAAATTGTAGCGATGAACATAAATTACGCAAAAGGTGATGCAATAATGTCTGCCAACTATCCGTATATTACGAGAGAGAACGTAATGCACGCGCCAGCAGTGTGCAGAAATGGCTTACTTCTTTAGTAAAAAGGCGTTACTACTTAAGTTATTACTAAAGAAAATAGAAGTTCAGCTCTCCACAAGTTACTAAAAGAGTATGTTACTACAGAAGTAATTTACTAATGTAATTCAGACTAAAGAAGAAAGAGTTACTGTTGTTGTTGTGGTCTTCAGTGCAGAGACTGGTTTGATGCAGCTCTCCGTGCTACTGTATCCTGTGCGAGCTTGTTCATCTCCCAGTACCTATTGCAACCTACATCCTTCTGAATGTGCTTAGTGAATTCATCTCTTCGTCTCCCTTTACGATTTTTAGCCTCCACGCTTCCCTCCAATACTAAACTGGTAATCCCTTGATGCCTCAGAACATGTCCTACCAACCCATCCCTAGTCAAAAGTTATTACAAGAGTAATTTATACTAGTTCGGTGCTCGGCACACTCAGCTTTGCACACGGGTAACCTTTTTAAGTTTTTACAAAACGACCTCTAGAGATCACCACTGTTGAGATGCCTGATTACCACTGTTTTAAAATTAGTCATCTGTTATTGTTACAACAATGGCAGCTCAAAAACTGGCTGAGTAGTTTCCTTACAGTGTTGTGAAAAAATGGAAATTCCGCATGAAGGCTTTACTTGTTCGAATTTTTACGAACGTCCTAAGTCTTTCCCCAACAGCATTGCCTCGAATAGCTTCGTTCAGCTTTTGGTGACCAGTCTCCTTCAGAAACGACTCTTTGCACTTAGTCTGCAGAATTTCCACGTACTCACGCTTCCCTCAGCGATTAGTTTTGTGAAGGTCGATCAAACTCAGTCATTGTTTCAAAATAATCATCAATTTATCCTAGCTCAAAAACAGGCTCTCATCAACATGTGTAAGTAAATGTTGAAAAAATTCGACCGAGGATGCAAAATCTGTATTAATTTTCGTAACAAGAGAGGAAAATGGATACATTCGTGGCAGCATTCGAATGTTCAGCCATCCCAAGACGAACAGAAACCAACAAAAGCAGTTTTTCCAAGAACCATATACTATAGCTTGCTTCAGAGGGTAAAACATTTGATGCCGAATGTTCCATAACAAACTGTTTGCCACAAGTTTCAGGAAAAAGAACCAAAGACGTCGCATCATTCTGCTTCGAGACAATACTAACTGCTAGACAACACGTCACTTAATTGACTTTTTGACAAAGACATGGAATATTAATGTCTCGTTGCCCGTATTCACCTGACTTATATCCAAAACGACATAGTTTTGTTCGATTATGTCAAACAAATAAACAGGTAACAACGCATACAAAAGTGTATATTTTCAAGAGCGATTTTTGAAAAACGGAGGCATTTTCCTCTCTTTTCTTTTTTCCTTATAATAACTTAAAATGCTGCCCTCGTATCGTGGGAGGCGATAAGCCTTCAAACTGGTGACCTCGAAAATGTCTGTTTCGATAGAAATTCGAAACCCGTGTCGACGCCAGGTGAGGTTTCATCACACGCGTGTTTGTGTTTGGCTGTGTGTGAGGGAGGGACACAGATGACGACACACACAGCCGAGGTCAGCGAGTGTTGGTATCACGTGAGCGCCACGCGTGCTGCGCGCTGCACGAGATCTGGCAGCGGGAGGGGAGGTGCGTCGACGTGGTGGGGGTAGTGATGGAGCAGAAAGGGGGGGGGGGGGCGAAGGAGACGCTAGCCACCGCTGCGACACTGTACCTCGTGCAGACACAACACGGCGCGCTTAGCCGCAGGGTTGCCGGAGCGAGGAATTGTCTGACTAATAAGTAGACAGTTCACAGCTGCTTTTCAGAAACAAGTGCTTGTTTAAGAAGTCACCATTCGTCGTCATATCTGTATTGTAAGACATTCGTAAAGCACACCTACCTAAAACTTGTACAGTACCGTGCAAAGGCAGACGATGCGCAGTTCCGAAACGACGTATTTTCATATGTTGATAAAGTCATTCTGTCGGTACCGTCTAACAGACTTCCTTGTCAAAAGATTCAGCGAAAGAGTTCCGTGTTAGTGTGCTTTTAGTGACGGCTGTCTCCTAACCACAGTGTTTTACACGAGCTGTACGGTACCGAACATCGCTTTGTCTTATACGTCCGCGCCGAAATTGCGTGTGTTGTAACAACTGCCTTGCGCTTCAGTTTGGCACCTGTACGGTGAAGCTGAAGCTATGAAGGACCGACGTTTTCAGGAAAAAATTTTAATATGATAAGAGAATGTAGGGAAAAGCAATGATACTAGAGTTTATTACTAACCGAAGCAAAGTTGGTATGGTAAATTCTTCACGCTCCTAAGATATGAAGGAACAGGTAAAGTGTCATCAAAACATCGAAATATCTACATTTACACGTTCGAGAAAATATAAACTTACAAACACGTCAAGCAATATATAGAAGGCAGTAAATAGTGCCTGTTTACTTTATTCCCTGTGTCTTCTTTTCAAATATGATCGAAAATTATTTTTTTCGGTAAATGTATTGTACTTCATAATGCTCTTATTTGCAGGTAGTGTAGGCTTCTTCTTTGTCCATGTCTTGAAAAATGTGAATATTTTTTTTATTTCCGATATATCGTCTCTTGTGCGAAATCGCTGCGACAAAAAAATAATAGGCCCATGCCCTGATCCAAGGGTAGGAGAAGATTCATGAATTCCTGCTGAAAAAAACCAAAATCACTGACGTGAAAAAATTATTATGATTACATTAAAACATTTTATATGTTTTATTTTTACTACTAAAAGATTGTGCCTCCCCCCCCCCCCCCCAAACCGTACCCTGGAGTAAGGATGGGGAAAAACCCAGGTATTTTAGTCCTGCATAATCGGCATTTTTGGATCATAACAGGTGCTTCCTTTATAGTTTACTAATAACTGAGTAGTAAAACGAAATATCTATTAGCCATAGCAGCGGTGCTAAAATATTTCATTTCTAAACAAATGTCTTTTAAAAATAGGAATAATTTTTATTCATAAAATTTGCTTTGATTTGAAATACTGCATTATTGTAGAAAATGAGAAAAAGGGATCAATGCTAATTATAATAACAGTACCGAGAGAAATGAGCAACAAACACATGGCATAAGAACTGATAGAGCATTGCTGAGACAATAATGTTCCTGTTACCGCGTGTCGTGGCTTAAGATACACGCGTACGGAGCCGTGCGCAAGACTCGCCCACACCTGGTCTACACCATAGTTTCTCGCTGTTGCAGCGCGGACCCCAGTCTGGAAATTTTTTTTCTGCCATTTCTACGATATAATAAAAGAAGAAGGAAATTATGGTAACAGTAATAAATTAAAAACTTAACAACAATTCATTCACCGTATACAATAAAAACGGAAACTATCTGATCTGCATAATATGCCTGCTTGTAGCCGTTGAAAACTGACAAATTAACATGAAAAACAGTCCACAACCTCAGTTTTCACCCTTTAGCACTGACTATTCGTAAAATCAAACACTGGTATGAGCCCCCGGTTACAACACGATTTTTGAGCGGTGTTTCAAAAACTTTGAATCCATAGGAGATTAATTGTTTTTTGTGGTATTCAACCAGTTATCACATTTCGAGAAAAGCAGCAAACTGTGGACAGACTAAGTCTTCTTATATTTGCGTATTTAGTTTGATATTTTGATTCTATGTATCTTGCAACTGATGTATTCAGAATTTTTCAATTTTCGTGCAATTTCCACGGTCACTGCAAGAAATATTGGAATACAAAAACCAAAAATCGGTTATTTCAGAAACCGGTTATTCTGAGCGGTTTCAACAGTCAGGTTAAATTGGCGTGGAAAAAAATCGATTTAACCGACAACCAGTTATTTCAGCGATAAGCGCCATCCCTACCATGGAGAAGCTGCATCCTTTGCGGTCTATATCTACCTTATACTCTTCAAACCACCATGAGATGCATGGCAGAGGGTACGCTCCATTGCACCAGTTATTAGGGTTTCTTTCCGTTACATTCACTTATGGTGCATGAGAAGAATGATTGTTTGAATGCCTCTGTGCGTGCAGTGATTATTCTCATTCTATCCTCACGATTTTTATGTGAGCAGTACGTAGAGGGTTGTAGTATATTACTAGTCATCTTTTAAATATACTAAGATGGTATCTGTTCTTTCGGACATGTCCGAAAGAACAGATACCATCTTAGTATATATATATATATATATATATATATATATATATATATATATATATATATATATATAAGGCTCACCGGCCACTTGACCATCTTCTTCTTCTGTGCGAATGCACAAACAGTGCCCGAACTCTTACGGGAATCGGCAACGCGCCGCGAGTAGTGAGTATAATGGGCGGGGGCACTACGACTGTAGTGCGGGACAATACGTTGAGAATGTGGGTTTCGCGGGAGGCGTGCCAGAGATAAATCCCTGCAGTCACGCTATTCTCTGTGTCCTCCGTGGCTCAGATAGAACGTCTGCCATGTAAGCAGGAGACTCGCGGTTCGAGTCCCGGTCAGGCCATCAAGGGATCACATATTTAGCGTTGGAGGGCAGCGTGGAGGGTAAAAATCGTAGGGGGAGACCAAGAGATGAGTACATTAAACAGATTCAGAAGGATGTAGATTGCAGTAGGTACTGGGAGATGAAGAAGCTTGCACAGGATAGGGTAGCGTGGAGAGCTGCATCAAACCAGTCTCAGGACTGAAGACCACAACAACAAGAAGAATGATCCTGAACTAAGAAACACATGCGTCATGTCTGGCCAACGGTAACAGCACACGTTCACAGCTGTTGTTACGCTATCAGAAGTTGATGCTAACTACGTATTACATATTTTGTGTTATACTATCGCTAATAAGACTTTAAAACTTTCTAAAGCCTTAACAGACAGCAATGGTTTTACTGATCCGCTTGCTGATTGCTTACGCCATGTATTTCTTATTTCAAATCTCAGTGTACTGTCGCTTTCTCTGAACGATACCGTGCCTGACGTTTTGGCTAGTTCTGATCGGTACGTGTCGGCTTCTGTCTCACAATAGTGGTTGAGTGTTCGAACGTCGCTGCTGTGGTCCATTCCACTTCAGGTGCTGACAAACATTTCTGCCGTAAATCGTCTACAGGCACGATCTGAGCTCGAAATGACTCTTTGATACATATCGTGACACTGAACTGTATACACAAGTCACCTTGCCCCGTTCACGACTCGCTCTACTCATCTGTACTGAGAAGGCAAGTTTATTCTTACCTCCATTATCCAGGTGGCTGGTAGTAATATCTCGTGGACAGAAGGGTGTTGACAAAGATGTTTCCGGTCGAAAAATATGAACTATACGTTGACAAAGAAGTTTCCGGTCAAAAAACATGAACTATACATGTCTTCATAGTGGTAAGAAAGCTTTTTTGGAGAGCAGTTTCTTATTGTCTTGAATCCGTCGTATTCGGGAAGAATGGGAAGACAAACAGTGTGCAGTGACGGAACACAGCCGGTTTCGTTTCCCAGAACTGGAACTGTGTTTGCTGTACAGAAAAGGAGTAGTCCCTGCATCTAACACGAACGCTGTTCTGTTGTTGTTGTTGTGGTCTTCAGAGACTGGTTTCATGCAGCTCTCCATGCTACTCTATCCTGTGCAAGCTTCTTCATCTCCCAGTACCTACTGCAACCTACATCCTTCTGAATCTGTTTAGTGTATTCATCTCTTGGTCTCCCTCTACGATTTTTACCCTCCACGCTGCGCTCCAATACTAAATTGGTGATCCCTTGATGCCTCAGAACATGTCCTACCAACCGATCCCTTCTTCTAGTCAAGTTGTGCCACAAAATTCTCTTCTCTCCAATTCTATTCAATACCTCCTCATTAATTATGTGATCTACCCATCTAATCTTCAGCATTATTCTGCAGCACCACATTTCGAAAGCTTCTATCCTCTTCTTGTCCAGACTACTTACCGTCCATGTTTCACTTCCATACATGGCTACAATCCATACAAATACTTTCAGAAACGACTTCCTGACACTTAAATCTTCACTCAATGTTAACAAATTTCTCTTCTTCAGAAACGCTTTCCTTGCCATTGACAGTCTACATTTTATATCCTCTATACTTCGATCATCATCAGTTATGTAATGCTTTAAGCGTCTCATTTCCTAATCTAATTCCCGCAGCATCACCCGATTTAATTCAACTACATTCCATTATCCTCGTTTTGCTTTTGTTGATGTACATGCTATATCCTCCTTTCAAGACACTGTCCATTCCATTCAGCTGCTCTTCCAGGTCCTTTGCTGTCTCTGACAGAATTACAATGTCATCGGCGAACCTCAAAGTTTTTATTTCTTCTCCGTGGATTTTAATTCCTACTCCGAATTTTTCTTTTGTTTCCTTTACTGCTTGTTCAATATACAGATTGAATAACATCGGGGATAGGCTACAACCCTGTCTCACTCCCTTCCCAACCACTGCTTCCCTTTCATGTCCCTCGACTCTTATAACTGCCATCTGGTTTCTGTACAAATTCTAAATAGCCTTTCGCTCCCTGTATTTTATCCCTGCCACCTTCAGAATTTGAAAGAGAGTATTCCAGTCAACATTGTCAAAAGCTTTCTCTAAGTCTACAAATGCTAGAATCGTGGGTTTGCCTTTCCTTAATCTATTTTCTAAGATAAGTCGTAGGGTCAGTATTGCCTCACGTGTTCCAACATTTCTACGGAATCCAAACTGATCTCCCCCAAGGTCGGCTTCTCCCAATTTTCCCATTCGTCTGTAAAGAATTCGTGTTAGCATTTTGCAGCAGTGGCTTACTAAACTGATAGTTCGATAATTTTCACATCTGTCAACACCTGCTTTCTTTGGGACTGGAATTGTTATATTTTTCTTGAAGTTTGAGGGTATTTCGCCTGTCTCATAGATCTTGCTCATCTTTTGGTAGAGTTTTGTTAGGACTGGCTCTCCAAAGGCTGTCAGTAGTTCTAATGGAATGATGTCTACTCCCGGGGCCTTGCTCTACGAGTTCAAATAGAAGTGCACTAGGCGAGTAATGTCGCTGTCGCCTTTGTACTTTCGCTGTGGACACTGTGCAGCACCTTGCTGATGTTAGCAATGTGATGCTAGAAAGACACAATTAGCAGCAGTGAATGATGTAGCGCAGTGGTAATGTAATAGTCTCCCCCGGTGCCGTCTGCTCTTGCTAAAATCAGCGCCTGTCTTATAAAGCCCTGTCCAGACCGCGAACCAGGCCTCAGCTCCCTATCCTACTCGCAGGCGTTATTAATCTCGGTTTCTTGCTTAGGCACTGTCAGTATGGTCAAACAACTAGCAGACATTGGTGGCAGTCGTAGTCAGCGCCAAAAAACAAATACAGATACGAGAATGTCACCTGATCAAATAATGTGATAGCACTGAACTGACAAGGGGAGGCCGCCAATTGTGAAATTCAGATTCGATTCATACTGCGCATAATAAGAGCTCATGGCCAGAGGTGTAATGTGGCAAAGCACCAAGATGCACTTCTCAGCCATTGTCGAGAAAATCGACAGTTAAAAGAAACCGTTGCGGTGAAATACTCTCTACGATTTACAATTTCCTACAGTGTCGTGGCGCAGCGGCAAGCGATATATATATATATATATATATATATATATATATATATATATATATATATATATATATATAAAATTCCCGGCAATCAGTTGCAACAATTATGCATATAATAAGTTGTTGAATGTCATTTGTCGTGGAAAAACTAGCGACTTCGAACATGATTATGTTTTCAGCAAACAAAGTTGTATTTCACAAATGTTATTGATTGTCTTCGTAATGTTAACAGAAGACGTAGAAACGATATTCCGAAACGAATACGTATAGTGTAAGTCAAACGTTCGAATTAGAGACCCCACGATATATATATATATATATATATATATATATATATATATATATATATATATATATTAATTACAAAAAATAAATACTAAAAAAAAGAAGGTTGCGTGGCGCGAGATTCGATCCGGCGACCTTCGGATTACGAACCCGAGCTACCGCTGCGCCACGACGCTGTAGGAAGTTGTAAATCGTAGAGAGTATTTCACCGCAACGGTTTCTTTTAACTGTCGATTTTCTCGACAACGGCTGAGAAGTGCATCTTGGTGCTTTGCCACATTACACCTCTGGCCATGAGCTTTTATTATGCGCAGTATGAATCGAATCTAAATTTCACAATTGGCGGCCTCCCCTTGTGAGTTGCGAAGATGCTTAAATCTGTACAACTTATACAGGTTAGTGGACGGGGAGTTACCGGCAAGCTAAGAAGAAAATCATGCGCAATAAATGTTTCAGTATACATAAATAAGAACGTATAGCGTTGTATTCAAATACGGGCATGTTTTATATACCTATTCGAGCGTCATCTGGTATGTAACTAAGCGTGGTAGAGCAGTGGTTAGCACACTGGACCCGTATTCGAGACAGCGACAGTTAAAACCTGCGTCAGGGCATTGTGATTTAGGTTTTTCCCTAAATCGCTTCAGGCAACTGCAGAGATGGTTTCTTTGAAAGGGCACGGCCAAATTCCTTCCCCATCCTTCCCTAATCCGAGTTTGTGCTCCGTCGCTAATGACCTCGTTGTCGAGGGGACATACACAGGGTGAAGAAAAATTCGAGCAATCTGACTTCACAGCACACGATTCCTCACATACTGGTAATACAAAAATGGCTCACAAACTTTCATCCTGCGTGTAATTAGGGCAATCTGACAGCACTGTAATCACATGTACGATAACTGCCTCCGTCAGCATTGAGAGCAATGCTGTACAGTTAGTTGGTGCAGTGGTTAGCGGTTCTGGGTTACCATGCATGAGGTCAGTTCTGGGTAGAGGCTTATTTGTTTTTAATTGTTAAGAGTAGTCTGCACGGTACTATAACTGACGTCTTAATCGTCATACGGCGATTACAGTTGATCTTCTACAAAAGATTTGCAGTCGTACAACGAACATGGAAATGCAAGTACAATCGTTATCATTTGCCAGCTTTTAAAGAAGCCCTTTTGCACGTCGTGGACGCGATTTGTTTCGCGCCACGGCATCTTGTACATTCCAAACCTGTTTTCTGTGTACCCTTTCCCAATGGTCCCATCGAAATTATTTGCAAAGAGCGTCCCTAGCCCTTCTGGTGACATAAGGCCCTAACGAAATGTAACGGACCTAAACCTGGCAAGAATAATAGTTGGTATTAACCGATGGGAATGCTGGGGAGGGTACACGCAAAACAAGTTTGGCATCTAGTAGATGCAGTGGTGCGACACAATTCGCGTTCAGGATATGAAAAAGGTTTCTTTAAAAGCTGACCAATGGAAACGATTGTATTGCCATTTATTATGCTCCTAGTATGTAACCGCAGATCATTTGTAGAAGAACCACTGCACTTGCTGTGTGACGATTAGCATGGCAAACGGACATTTACATCCATTGAATTAAAAACGTAAATATTTGCGTGTTCAGAATCTTCAATCTCCGTGAGTTCTTCACCGATTGCTTTCAGATTTTGACACAACGTTGCATTTGATAACGCGCGTGTGTTTATATTTGGAAATTTGTGGTAAGGTCTTATGGGACCAAACTGCTGAGGTCATCGGTCCCTAAGCTTACACATTACTTAATCTAATTTAAACTTACGCTAAGGACAACACACACACACCCATGCCCGAGGGAGGACTCGAACCTCCGACGGGGGCAGCCGCGCGCACCGTGACAAGGCGCCCAAGAGCGTTCGGCTACCCCGCGCGCTTTTGTTTATATAGCCTAACCACTAGAGCACCACATGTAATATATAAACAGACATGTAATTATTATAAGGGAGATCAATAAAAATGTAAATGTTCGTTTGTACAAAATTGTATGCTTCCAAATTTCTTCACACATTATTTTGAAATTTTGACACAACGTTACTTTCGAAAACGTGCGTCTTTTTATATGCCTATTTTAAATATATATGATATATAAAGAAGTGTGTAGTATATAAAGGGGAAATGTTATTACCAAAAATCTGGAAAACTCCTTGACCTATATAAATTTTTACACAATACTCTAACGAACATTCGGACGGACATAGGCTATACACATATACAGGGTGTCACAAAAAGGTACGGCCAAACTTTCAGGAAACATTCCTCACACACAAATGAAGAAAAGATGTTATGTGGACATGCGTCCGGAAACGCTTAATTTCCATGTTAGAGCTCATTTTAGTTTCTTCCAACTACGCTCAATGGAGCACGTTATCATGATTTCATACGGGGTACTCTACCTGTGCTGCTAGAACATGTGCCTTTACAAGTACGACACACCACGTGGTTCATGCACGATGGAGCTCCTGCACATTTCAGTCGAAGTGTCCGTACGCTTCTCAACAACAGATTCGGTGACCGATGGATTGATAGAGGCGGACCAATTCCACGGTCTCCACGCTCTCCTGACCTCAACCCTCTTGACTTTCATTTATGGGGGCATTTGAAAGCTCTTGTCTACGCAACCCCGATACCAAATGTAGAGAGTCTTCGTGCTCGTATTGTGGACGGCTGTGATACAATACGCCATTCTCCAGGTCTGCATCAGCGCATCAGGGATTCCAAGCGACGCAGGGTGGATGCATGTATCCTCGCTAACGGAGGACATTTTGAACATTTCCTGTAACAAAATGTTTGAAGTCACGCTGGTACTTTCTGTTGCTGTGTGTTTCCATTCCATGATTAATGTGATTTGAAGAGAAGTAATAAAATGAGCTCTAACATGGAAAGTAAGCGTTTCCGGACACATGTCCACATAACATATTTTCTTTTTTTGTGTGTGAGGAATGTTTCCTGAAAGTTTGGCCGTACCTTTTTGTAACACCCTGTATAATATTGAAATGTTTTTAGCAAACAGAAAACTTGTATTTATGGCTTATCGGTTTATGACTGGAATAAACAGAGAGGGGGGGGAAGAGGAAATGGACAGAGGGGAGGAAGGAAGTGGAGGTGGAAAGGAAATGGACAGAGAGAGGGGACAGGAGAAGATGGAGAGAGAGGGGAGGAGAAGATGAACAGAGGAAAGGTGGAGGATCTAATGGACAGATACAGTGGAGAGAAGGAGATCAGCACGTATAAAATTGGGTATACATATTAGAAACGTGTGCTTTCTCTTTTCTTTTTTTCCCCATTTAACCAGGCTGAGACACGGCAACGTGTAGAGGGAGCAGCTACTGTATAATAAAATGAAAGGAGAGAGGGATAGAGATATCCAGTCAATGATGCTACGTCGTACGGCGGCAACAGAACTTTTCGCGTTAACTGAACGGCAGCATACGTAGATGACTCCGAGGTTGGTTGTTATCGTACTTTCGAGCTGTCGACGTAGTATTTATTAATCAAGTTCTTCCGACGAAAGAGCAGTAACGGTTTGCTCGTTGGAAACCAGCAGCCTTGCTTATACTTCCGAATCTAAAGCACTCAGCGACACTGCTACAACATGTCGCCTAAAGTATTAATCGAGTTTGCCAAGAAGCTGACTGCGTACAAAAAACATAAATCTATATCAGACGACTGAACAGGGCTAATCATTGGAGCTCGTGCCTCGGAATAACCAAAAGTTGCCTCCTTATATTGTTCGTTAGCTGACTAAATAAATGTGAACATTGCATTCTGGCAGCGGCATACTATGACTTCCGCTTTAATGTCACAGAGATCAGATGTGCTCAGATTAAGGGATATGAAAAATTTAATCTAGAAGAAGTAGCTGCAAAGCAGACTTTGTCAGCACAGTACTGTAATTTCGTAAAACACAAAGGAAGAAATAATGCAACTGAGGGATAATTAGGCTGAAGCAGAAAATATACTAAGTAATTGTCTCGTTAAATTCAGACATCTGTGTCAGTGACCATACATACGACAGCGAAAGTGACTGACAAGTATATACTGCGTTTATAATTAGTTGCGACTTGTAACAATTCAGTACGACACGGCTGGTGGGTAACGTAATTGCAGCGTGTGCTGAATGGGAACCTGCCTAGCTCGCTTGCTGTGTGAACAGCAAGCCAACCCATCTGGAATTTTTCTCAAACGATTTTAAAGGAACTATTCGGTAATAACCTTTGATTGTCGCACAACTTATAACTTCACTCATTAGCTTCATGATGAACTGCTTATCATTTCGCTAATGGTCATAGTTATTGTGATATTTCGATATAAGGTAAATTATAATTGAAGTGGTGGTATAGACTTGTGTTCCCGACTTATGTTGTTTTTTTTTTCTGCTACGCCTGGGCAGAGCCAGTGCTACGCAGCAGTGGGAAATTAGCTCACCGCTTATCTCCCCCTACTGCTGCCAGTGGGTGTACACTGCTTCGTTGGCGCACGCCACTGTTTTAAAAACTAACAGCTGCTCGCGCCGGTTCAGGGCACACACTGTTTTTTACTCTCTGTGAGCGTCCAAAGAGCTGGAGAATATCATTCACAATCTTCTTGTTTCGCTGCGCCAAGGTACTTTGATTAGGTACTAAAGTGACTTCTTGTCCATCCTCTTCTGAAGTACTGCTGCGCAGTAGCAGATCCTTATCATACAGGACTGACGGAGGGCATCGGAAAGGTTCAAAGATGGACAGCTCGTTTTGTATTATAGCGTAATGGAGGGGGGGGGGGGGGAGGGGGAGTGTCACGGATATGATAAGCGAGTAGGGGTATAGGACAATTTTCGTTAGGCAAGATCATTTCACGAAATTTCAATCACGAACTTTGTCATTAGACTTCATTGTTGACTCCCACCTAAGGAGGTTGAAATTACCATCGTAATAAAACAAGAGAAATCAAAACTCGCAAGGAAAGATTCAGATATTCATTTTTCCCACGCGCTATTCCAGAGTACAGCTTTTCTCAGGTGCTATTCGAGAGTGCAACGGTCGAATATGAACCCTTGCCCAGACAAACGTCAGCTGGAGACATAAGTCATGTAAATGCAGGTCAAACCGCACGTTCTTTGTCGTCTTCCATATATTCTTTTGTATCAGAAGGTAATCATGTGGACTTAGCAATGGCTTATGGAAGTTCTTCGTAAAAAGACTCGCAATTATGAGACAGCTCATAAATTCGGATTCCAGTTAACTAAAAAGTAATATACAGAAATGAATTCTGCGTTGGCTCGAGGAAAATTCTTGTAATGAGCGCAATGGAAATTCCGTAGAAGAAAATGTGTGTGTGTGTGTGTGTGTGTGTGTGTGTGTGTGTGTGTGTGCGAGAGAGAGAGAGAGAGAAGATGAAGGGGATAGAGAATTACATGTAGCATGTGAACAGAAACCATACTATGTGTCTGGCATACAAAAAAATCTACTGGGATACGAAAAAATCTAATGTTCATAATATGTAACTTATGAATAATTACTTAACCCTTCGTTACTAAGAGGGAAAGGGAGAGGTGAGAAGATATAGAGAGTATGTATGTATGATATCAGTTATATGTGCTTGGGATACAGAGGGAACTTCCAAAATTACTTAAAGAATGTCTGGGAAGCGATACTGTGCGCCAAAATTGGAGCAATGCTGTGACACGAGAGCAAAGGAGACTCAAAGGACAAAAAAATCTATCGACTTGCCCGACTCCTCAGAGTAAGAACAAGATATTCACTAAAATTATCGACCGTTACAAAAGGAAAACACTCCGTAGAGTAGATTAAGGAAAGAACTGGGTTTGAAATGGATATACTATTATGAATCGTCTGCAAATTGTAAACCAAATTACAGCAGTGGGCAAAGAGTATGAATTACCACTCTGCCTGGGATGCATGAATCCTCAGAAGGCTTCTGTCCGAATTTGAGCAAAATCTATACCAACAGCGCTAATAAAGAGCCGCTGATCCAACCTATGTTAATACACTAAAGAGCATAAATGTTAGTGCTACAACTTTCATAAAACTTCAGCACTGGGGTGGGAAATTGAAGAGAAAATTCCATACCACCAAAAACTTTCTCGTAAGTCTTAGAGGACGTTTTCGTAAACCTGAAATGGAAAAACTAAGTATCTTCGAAAGAGAAAGTTATAGAGGCATAGACGAAAGGGGTAGTTATTTAGGAAAAGTATTTATGCAATGGCAGAGGAGATTGCAGATACGAAGGAAACAAGAGAAAAGAGAACCCAAACAGAAAAAAGTAACTATTAGAGAGAAGGCGAGGCTTGTAAGCCGACAATAAATGTACCGTTATCGCATTCACGTTCTTATCTTGCGGAATGCTGTAGTTATAAGCTCAGAGTGAAGCACAACTTCCAGTTTTATTTCTCCACGACGCATTTCACCGGGCTATGCGCTTCTCATAAAGCTGCACTGTTGATTTTATTACATTGCTTTGTATTGTTCGGGCGTAGGTGAATACCTTTCAGTGGTATTTACGTGTTTTACAACACTACACATGAGAAATGTAAAGACCACGATTTGTGTGTGCTGCTAAAACGGAATAAAACATAGTTTGCAAACATCAAGAGTACATCACTGCTGCGGTTACCGTACATGGCAAGGAAACAGTTAATCATAAACTGCATTTCTTTCCACAGTCATTCCTAAATGAATCAGTCTGAAGTTAAGTTAAACGCTGAAATAAATTCAGACACGTGTCATTATAACTACGGTGCTGTCGTGTTAATGAAGAAGTAGTTATTATTAATACATATCAATGTAGAATGGGAAACATCTAGCATCTATTGAATGTTGGGCTCAATAAGGTTCCCTTTCTGTGCAGCGACCGTGGAATATAAAATTATAAAGAATGTAGAAACCAGTCGCGGAAACAATTTATTTATCTTGTTGCAAATCGATAGAAATCTGCCAAGGACAGTACTTATGGCATGTATCGGTAAGAAAAATGCATCGACGATGACTGATATCAGTCGAAATAGATTTGCAACAAATAAATTATGTTTCCGTGACTGGTTGCTGCATTCTTTATAATTTTAAATCTAGCATCTATTCAACAATTAAATCCAGCAGCAAATGCACTCCTACAAATAATATCGATACAGTATGTCTGTATGGTGTTAAAGAATATTGGTTATCAAAATAGAATGCTTGCGTTTCTTCTCTGAGTGTTGCCAGTACACTCTTTCCGTGAAGGTCACTTGCACACTGCGCAACAAAAAGCATTGAATCTCGGCTAAAATTTCCGAACATTATCTTGTTAGCTTGCAATCGACGAAATGAATTAAACCTTTTTGCTATAGGCTTCTTGAAGAATGAACTAGAGAAATGAACTTCCGCTAACAGATTTTAAATGTTTATAGGGAGTCGGAACCAGGCTGCACATAACGCAGGAAAATATCAGGCAAACGCTAACTTACGATAAAGGATCAGGGAACTACGTAAGACAATAATTTACAACCATTTACACAGGACAGAAAGATAGTTACATTGAAAACGCAGATAGAGGCGCTAAACAACGAAATAAACACCAAACTAAGTAAAGCGAATGCTTTAGTTTAAATTAATCTCCTTTGTGCAGGAGAATTCCGCTGAAGCTACCATACCAAACAACTATTTAAGAATGGCCTAAATCACTATGTAAACTAATATGTAGATCTAGTACATCATAAGACATTAATATTGTGCTCATAAGGAACGTGTAGTAAGCCCACGGAATGCTGCTGGCAGATAACACTGCCGCTAAGAGGCTCAAGCTTCAACCAGCTGCGGTGTCCGAGCGGTTAAGGAGTTGGACTTGAAATCCAATGGGTTCTACCCGCACAGGTTCGAATCCTGTCCGCAGCGACATTTTTAATTCCTTCATTCACACTGAAAACTGCACCCCGAGCACCAGTAACACGTAAATGAAAGCTAAAAGGAAGGTGCGCTGCTCACAAAAATTACAAACTGAA
Organism: Schistocerca serialis cubense; assembly: GCF_023864345.2. Classification (NCBI taxonomy): domain Eukaryota; kingdom Metazoa; phylum Arthropoda; class Insecta; order Orthoptera; family Acrididae; genus Schistocerca; species Schistocerca serialis. The sequence goes on along the minus strand of NC_064642.1, from coordinate 759,108,920 downwards.
TGCGCGCGCGTCGTAAGCGATTGTCGTTGACAACAATGCTACCATGAATAATGTCATAGAATAAATTTTTTTGTTAGATTAATGAAATCACCGTTTTAAAGTGCCGCTCTCAGTCTAGCCTGTGTTACCACAGGAATATCTTTGACCCATGAAACTTCGAATTACCCAAACGCTTAATGTTAAGATATCTTTGTTTCGGTAGCAAAAAAAAAAAAAAAAAAAAAAAACGAAGAAACACAATGATTGTTCAGTTCTGACAGTAAGTGTTTTACTCACACAGTATAGGTGTCAAATAAGTAGCTAATCCCATAATTAGACTTCAAATTTCTAGTATTAATTGACCTGCGCAGTGGTAGAGGGAACTGTCGTTTCCTCAGCAAGAAGTATGAGTGTTTTTTATTTCAGTAAGATACGTAATCATTCAAGTAATTTGTGCCCTCAAATTATACAGTTCAGGGTTCGAGTATTACATTTTCTTAGTATACGTCGAAATATTCAGCTACCGAAGACAGCAAGTATCTGAATCCAACTCCTCCGGTTTGTGAATTGGATTTTTAACATTTAGTAATTTACATTTAGTAATTTCATCAGCAATAATCCGGTCATAGCTGTTTGTATTGTCGTAGTACAAATGATGTGTGCGCATTACGACTGCCAAATACGTGTTTTAGATATTATTGTTTAGTGAAAATAAACTAGTGATCTTTCAGCGCCACTATTCTATGGACAATAAGATGATTAGAATGTTCGTGCGTATGTAAGGACAGTTTGTAAAAAATCTGGATTTTGATCTATTGTTGGTTGAACAGTGCACTTTTTAACAGAATGTATTGTTTTTCGCTACTATGAAAGCAACTGAGAACTCGGTTTTATTTTTCGATGAAAGATTGCCAAGCGCGAAAGTAAGTATGTTACTTACTAGTAAAGTTTCGTAGGCTTACTTTAAAGCGAATTTTTGAGCTCACTCATATATTTCAGATTACAAGCTTTTCCCCATCACATCGAACAATCTAGCAAGTATATCCACATTATTCATTTGCTTCGCAGGCGATCATAAGATGTTAATCAGTGAAAGAACTTGTCTCTTATAGCTTTATTCGATATGGTGAATACTGTACATAATTACGCGTGCAATGTGCAGTTACTTCCACCATAGTAAGACGCTTCATTTCGCATCAGATGTCAGCGGTGATGGTAATACCTCTACAAAGACTCGTGCGTTAGACAAATACATGAAGTAATAACGCCAACGGCTAAACTCCGTTAAGTGCTGGCAATAACAGGACGTGTGTTAATGGCTGAGTAAAAAAAAAAAAAAAAAGCTCATCAATGCTGTCCCTGCGCGGAGCCCGACACCTAGATGATCTCCGACAAGTCCGTAAGACACATGCTCCTATCACCACTCAAAAAATCTGACAGGTATACAGTACCATGCACGAAACATTTCACATGAGCTACAACTCGTAAGTTAGATAACCTGACAAACTGGTTTCATCTAAACAGGCACTTCTTGGTTACTTTTAACAAATTGATCAACGTGTTCACGTAATCTTATTGACACTTAAGAGTGCTACGCCCGTAATATTATGGGCTGCCCTCTTAATTCTATTGCTAGTTCCTGCGCGTAATATTGCTGGTGCGGCAGTTCTCAGAACGAAGACACACTTTTAGAGCATATTTCTGCCACTTGCACCCGCCGCAAAGCTTTTTGGTTTGCGAACAAGAGCACGCGACACCAGTGCGAGTAGTGTTCTGATTCGAAGCAGCGTGTCAAACGGTAGTCCACTGACTGGCGCCGGGATTCTCCGCATTGCTGAAGAATCGGGAGATAATCTGAGAGATATTTTTGACGGCGATGATACGGATGAAGATCCAACTTATGCTGAATCAAGATCAGGTAAAATTAACTGCTGTAATTTTTTTGTTTTTCTCACATATTTCCTGCACAAGTTCTAAGGTGAAATAATTTATTGTAATACGTCCTTTTCTTATTTCTTCCCGCGCGACCGCTACGGTCGCAGGTTCGAATCCTGCCTCGGACATGGATGTGTGTGATGTCCTTAGATTAGTTAGGTTTAAGTAGTTCTAAGTTCTAGGGGACTGATGACCTCAGATGTTAAGTCCCATAGTGGTCAGAGACATTTGAACCATCTTATTTCTTCGCACTTACGAAGTGAAAACACGATGCCAGTTGCTGCTGCAGGGCCCTCAGAATCTCTTCAGCGTTCGCAGACGTCAGGTGGAAGTGAGAGGAAATGTGTAAGACGATCATGATCTCTGTATATAAATACACAAACTCTGGCATTTGTATAAAATAGTGGTGTACAAAATGCAAAAACAATTTTTTCCCTATCCAGAAAGAACTTCTTTAGTGTTGTTTGTGGTTACAAAGCAGGGCATCATAAGTGAATGTATTTTAAGAGGAAATAATAAGCTGTAATCCTTTCTAAGAAAAACATATTTATGATTATTCCTGAATCTGTACCAAAGGGAGAAAGTACTGTAAAAAAAGAGCAAAAAAATGGCTCTGAGCACTATGGGACTCAACTGCTGTGGTCATAAGTCCCCTAGAACTTAGAACTACTTAAACCTAACTAACCTAAGGACAGCACACAACACCCAGCCATCACGAGGCAGAGAAAATCCCTGACCCCGCCGGGAATCGAACCCGGGAACCCGGGCGTGGGAAGCGAGAACGCTACCGCACGACCACGAGATGCGGGCTAAAAAAAAAGAGCACAGTGCTGGTGCACGCACAAGTGTTTCGCAGCACACCGTTCATCGTACACTGGTGAACATAGAGCTCTGCAGCAGATTACCCCTTCGTGTTCGCATGTCGACGCAACGACATCGTCAGTTGCGATTGCAATGGGCTCGGGACCGTCGGGCTTCAACCGTCGAGCAAAGGAGACGTGTCGGCTCTTAGTGTGAATCATATTTTTGCTACACTCTGATCGATTAGATATATGGTCGTCTCTACAGACGTCGTCACGGAGGTGAACGGCGGCCCGAAAGGTGCAGCGGCCACGGATGCAGGCTGATGGAAGCAGTATTTATACTACGGTAGACATTCTCCTGCCGTTGCATGGGAGCTGTGGTGGTGATCGAAGACACGCTAACAGCTGCGAATCACCTGCATCTCTTCATGCTTGATGCCTTCTCCTCGTTATTTCGCTCAATGATCACAAAACTTTTGATCCTTAGGCTACCGGTTTCCATCTTCAGATCTCGGTGAAGATTTGCTGCTTCAGTATCCATTTCCATCTGTGTACGACAGTTATTTTTACAGTCAGCATATTCATATCTGTGACTGTTAGAAATCACTTGCGATTGTTATCAGATCGCATCAATAAAGGTTTTCCGTGAACATTTCACATTGTACGGTTGGTAACATTTTCTTAAGCCTGTACTCCTGACAGCTTACCATCAGTTTCGGCATATCACATTTAGAGAAATGTTGGGCATGGTGCCAACTGGACTAGTCAAAAAAGACGAATCTGTTTGAAGTAAATAGGGTTTTAGTTCCAAGTGTTCCTATTTTTTTAATGCTATTCGTTTTACCAAAATAAAATCGAGTTATTGTTTTTTTTTTTTTTTTCTTCAAAACGAGTGAAAATAAATTGGATGGAAAACGAAAGAGGAATCATTGCAGTCAAAGATTACAGTATGAAACTATAAATATGGTCAGCAATTGTTAGCCTCAAGAGTCAGAGAGAGAACTGATCTTCTTACAAAGCCTTCTATCTTTTCGTTTGGTTTTACGAAACGGCGAAAAGAGCAGAAATTTTATTTTTATCAAACAGTTCTAATGAATTTACTGCGGAAGAGATATTATAAGTTATCGTATTTTCTTTGCTCCGTACCTACGAAGTCCAATGTCTCATCTAATCTTCCGATACTTGATTACGCATACTATCTGAGCAAAAAACAAAAAAAAAAAAAAAAAAAAAAAACAATATTTCGACAACACAAGGGAACACAATACTGTGAGATAATTCTACTGCCTCCATCGAAAATGCTGGGTGATCATAGCGAGAATAAGATTAGAAAATTATGAGCAGTCCGCAACTCGTTGTCGTGCGGTAGCGTTCTCGCTTCCCGCGCCCGGGTTCCCGGGTTCGATTCCCGGCGGGGTCAGGGATTTTCTCTGCCTCGTGATGACTGGGTGTTGTGTGATGTCCTTAGGTAAGTTAGGTGTAAGTAGTTCTAAGTTCTAGGGGACTGATGACCGTAGATGTTAAGTCCCCTAGTGCTCAGAGCCATTTGAGCCATTTGAATTATGAGCATGTACATGCGCGCGTAGATAGTTGTATGCCCCTCGATTCACACGCACACGAAACAGTACAAACAATTGCTAATACTGGTACTAAATCAGAATGATTGTTACACACTGCAGTGGAGCGTGCGCTGGTTTGAAACTCTCTGACATACCAAAACAGTGTGTCGCACTGGGACTCGAACTCAGATACTCTTACGTTTCGCGGGAAATGTTTGACCAGGCACGACCGACGATCCGTCGTCACAGCGTCAGCTTCGCCAGTACGTCTTTCCTACTCCCCGAACTTCATACTGGTGCGAAGTACTCGCCACCAAGCTCTGTACAGAGGTCATCGGGGCATGTAGACGTAGATTTCGTTGTAGGTTTAATTAGGTCAGGGAACTGCTTCTGAATATCTTACTAGCAATGAAAGGGAGGGCTCGTATTTGAAGTTCGACCATTGTGGACACTGTTAACCGGTCTGTCTAAAAGCCACGCCACTTTCCCGAAGTGTAAGAAGGCTCTATGTTTCTCCTACCTTGCCCCTTCCCCTCCCTCACACACACACACACACACACACACACACACACACACACGCACACACACACAGCTCAGCCGCTTCCTTAGTGGGTCCCGACGGCGTCGGTGGTCATACGAAGTAACGGCACAGGTGCAGAAGAAACATGTCGTAAAAACGGTCTTTACTTGTGAGTACCGCTGCTTCCAGATCTGTGACGTCGCACAGACATATTACACCAACATTTTAAGTAATGACCTGACGACTTTCGCAGAGTCCCTTTTTACAGCCGTGGAGGAACTGTAACTGTATTTCTAACGTTAAGAGCCACTCACGGAAGGCACTATAGTTTATGAAGGCACCACAGACGTACACAGCGAGCTGTTGTCTTTCGCAGGAACACGTGTTCGACATTCTGCGTCTCGTATTGGGTGTAGAGTGATAAGCTGACTGCAACGGGCCGTAGGCAGCAGTTAGCCCACCCACTATGCAGTGTGTACTTTCCCAGGGTTGCTAATTACGCAACTTACGAGGGAGGGCCGCCGTGGAGTTTGTTCGAGTTACTGGCAGATAGCCGGTCTGTATTTTACAGTTGTGGCACAAGGTTTCTGGCGTTTAGGAACTGTGCCTGCGTGATGAAATAGCAACAAAAGTGTCGGAACTGTCGTTCTTGTGGAATGCAACTGTTCAAACTACTGTTTCTACGCCACAACAAGACTCTCTTGTCTCCAATGGGGATAACTTCCGTCGTCTACCATCAACGTACGAGGTTAAATTCAGTTGAGTTTCTTGAAGAGATCACGTACTTGACTGTGATTTTGACGTTGTTCTCTCTCGTGACAGATACAGATAATGAAACGTGATATGTTATACATATTTGACCAAGAACACACACATCTACAACGGCTAACACTATACAAACATTCAACGGTTCAGATTACACACGAATGTCTGAAGACTCAATCAAGTGGAGCGCCTCGTCACTCGTGTTACCACCAGGAAAACGTTTGTTACGGCACTCATTTACAGTGTGTCTCATTGTCGGAATATCACCACAGTTGCACGTATTGTCGGTGGATAAGACCCACTTCTGGGAGATGTATTTGCACATACCTTCTCCAGTCTGGGATCTGTTAAGCTGTGCCCACACATCTCTAGGACAATGGAAGCCTGCCACTCAGACATTCAGCATCCTGGTTGCAGCCAGTGGAGAGCATTTGGGCTTCTTCATATGTAGATCTTCTACATCTACTGCTATGTGACTACTCTACGGTTCACAAATGTCTGGCGGAGGGTTCGTCGAACCACCTTCAAACTATTTCTCTATCACTTCACTCTCGAACAGCTCGTGGGATAAACGAACAAAAAAAAATGGCTCAAATGGCTCTGAGCACTTTGGGACTTAACATCTTAGGTCATCAGTCCCCTAGAACTTAGAACTACTTAAACCTAACTAACCTAAGGACATCACACACATCCATGCCCGAGGCAGGATTGGAACCTGCGACCGTAGTGGACGCGCGGTTCCAGACTGCAGCGCCTAGAACCGCTGGGCCACACTGGCCGGCGATAAACGAACACTTAAATCTTCACGTGTGAGCTCTGATAATCATTTCGCCCTATGTAGGTGGGTGCCAACAAAGTATTTTCGTACTCAGAGGAGAAATTTGATGTTTGAGATTTCCTGAAAAGATCTCGCCGCAACGGAAAAAGCTTTACCCACCCCTCCTCGCCTTATAATATCCGTGACACTCTCCCCGCTGTTTCTCGATAAATACAAAACATGCTGCCCTTCTCTGAACTTTTCCGGTGTCCTCCATCAAACTTATCTGATACAGGTACCACATCACACAGCAGTACTCCAGAAGAGGTGGAACATGCGTAATGTAGGCAGTCTCTTTAGTAGGTCTGTTGCATCTTCTGAGTGCTCTGCCAATAAATCGCAGTTATTTGTTCGCCTTTCCCACGTTATCTGTGTGATTGTCCCAATTTAAATTGTTCGCAGTTGTATTCCGTAAGTATTTAGCTGAACTGACAGCCTTTATATTTCTATTATTTATCATGTAAACGTGATTTAACGGATTCCTTTTAATACTCATGTGGATGACCTCGCAATTTTTATTATTTAGGGTCAGTCGCCACTTTTTGCACTGTACAGTTATCTGGCGTAAATCATTTCGCCATTGGTTTTGAGCTTCTGATGACTATACTAGACGGTAAATAACAGCATCGCCTGCAGTCAATCTAACAGGGCTGCTCAGATTATCTTGCAAATCGTTTACACAGATATTAGGAACTGGAGGTAACAATAATACTTTCATGGGGAACTCCAGACATCACTTACGCACTTCCGTTTAACTCGATGACTTTCCGTCAGATACTGTGATCTGTGACATTTCTGCCACGAATGCAATCGCACAACTTTTCTTCGAGGTAATTCCTAATGTTGGAAAGCAGTATATGCTCGAAAGCCCTACTGTAAATCGTCGTCAGTTACAGTGTCCTGTAATTCAGCAGAGCACTCCTACTTTCTTTTTTCCCCTGGTGTACTTTACATACGGCTAGATCTACATTTGAAGAGTTTCCTTGGCAGCGAGGGTAAATCTTCGTGAAGGGGGACTGATTCGCATTTAAAAACTTGTTGATAAGGGTAGTAGAGAGACGCCCTTCGTAGCCGGCCGAAGTGGCCGTGCGGTTAAAGGCGCTGCAGTCTGGAACCACAAGACCGCTACGGTCGCAGGTTCGAATCCTGCCTCGGGCATGGATGTTTGTGATGTCCTTAGGTTAGTTAGATTTAACTAGTTCTAAGTTCTAGGGGACTAATGACCTCAGCAGTTGAGTCCCATAGTGCTCAGAGCCATTTGAAGACGCCCTTCGACGAAGGTGAGCTGGACAGATGTTCGACAGTATTGGTAGCCAGCATTTGGGTACAGATCTGACTGTGCCACTAACTGTTCTCGTAACTGCAGTCAGGTAAACATCAGCTTTCTTCATATGAGCGCTGCAGAAGCGAACTGATGCGCAGTATTCTGCTGTAGAGTATACCATTGCAATGGATGCTCCGCGCAGAAGTGTTCCTAACCCTGCCAGCGTTCTCACCAGGTTCACTCGTGCTTGTACCTTCTAAACTGTGTTGGAAAGGTGTTTATGGAATGTCAGGGATCTGTTTGATGTAATACCAAGGCATTTTGGCATGAAAAGCTGGAGTCAAAGGAGTAATTGTGATTGTTGTGAGACTGGAATGGGTGTGAACAGGGCATTTAGAAAGGTGAATGGATGATAGCTGTTGATAACCTGTACACTAATTTTCAATTCTCTAATATGTACTGAGCCGGTAAGTGGGGCAAGGAACTCCGAAAATGAACTCTTAATGAACTTTTCTAGTTCCCTTTGTGCTTTAAGAGCGAGCGGCTGCTTTACATAGGGGAAAATTCCCGTTATCACATATCAAGGCGCACAGAGATAAGACCGCGCAGGCGGACTGATAGCTTTGGGAGAGGACATCTCTGGCGGAATATCACAGGGAATTCCGAGCTCTCTCGCGCTTGCTAAACTATCGAATTAGCGAATAAACCTTGACGTTGATAATGAGAAGATTTAATTAAAGGTTTCCAGAAATAACTGCAGCCAGTCGCCTTTTGTTTTAGTCTTTAATTTTTATTTTCCATTACCGGTTTCGAATGGCCTAGCCGATTCATCGTCAGATGGTACATATTTTTTGCACGTTTGCAGCGTTTGGGGGAGGAGGGGTGGGGGTGCGTACTGTGGCAAGAAGTAAAAATGAACGTGATGAGAATTAATTACATTATGAGATCGGTTTAACTTACAGTTATTAATATCTGTTGGTATGTTCCTCATTACTCTGGAAAACGTAATGTATGTTTCCCAGTGACGTTAGTTTCGTAGCACTTCAGAAAGGTATTCACAGCTGACAACTTGCACGTGCTTCACAAAACGTAAAGAAATCAAAGAACATGACTGTAATTACGTAAAAAGATTTTGTTTTACGGCAGAGACATTCTTTGTTCAGCACTCGCATTGGGCACTGGCGATAGTACGTGTATACCTATTACCATTATATACAGTATTGCAAAAATAACATGTATTTAATTTGGAAAATTGATATATCCTACTTACAAAATCTATCAGGCAAAGAATTTAGGATGATATTTCATCCATAATTTTAGTACTGAAATTAGGTTTGACACTTATCTTTTTGCTTGATAAATATATAAAAATCATTATTTATGAATAAAACGTTACAGCACTGCATGAGTGTTTTTTTTTAATGAAATGTTACGTGGGCATTTGGAAGGGTGGTATATGGTGAATGGGGGGGGGGGGGATGATGTGTGTGTGTACGTGTGTGTGTGTGTGTGTGTGTGTGTGTGTGTGTGTGTGTGTGTGTGTGTGTGTGTGAGAGAGAGAGAGAGAGAGAGAGAGAGAGAGAGAGAGAGAGAGAGAAGAGCTTTTTGTCCTGGTTTGTTTTGTTTTGCAAGCCTAAAGATTCCTTGAAATTTTGAAAAATAGGTTACTTGCTACGTCATGATCTGGGGTGATTTATCGTTACGGATGAAGATTTGACTTCTTGAAGCTCATGGACTGTGCAGCTGGTCCCGGCGGAGGTTCGAGTCCTCCCTCGGGCATGGGTGTATGTGTTTGTCCTTAGGATAATTTAGGTTAAATAGTGTGTAAGCTTAGGGACTGATGACCTTAGCAGTTAAGTCCCGTAAGATTTCACACGCATTTGAACATTTTGAACTTCTTGAAGCTGTCCCAGTGACGTACATGCTACAATAAACGCTGTCTTACGCAGGACAGCTAAGTGATCCACAGATTCTTTTCAAAAAAATCTCAGCTCAGGTGGCTGCGGATACTAAAATCCTTCTATGAAGTTGACGAAATGTAAGATCTTCTTTAATAATATCTAGGACAATGTGAGTGAGCCAGTTATTCTTATTAGAACTGGTAAGGATTGTCAGGCACTTAAATAATTAAATAACTTTATTTATGTGTAGAAAATGCAATAAAAACAATGGATAGTAACACCATATGGATCAATATCAATGGGAAACAAATACATTGTTTTCGATTTACTGATGATATAATAGTCTTATGGATGCTAAGAAGGACATGAACTACATATTCATTATTGTGTCCAGCGGTTTGTATAACTACAAACTGCAAATCAACACATATAACACTAAAATAATGGTGATAGATGAACTGAATAGACTAGTGATGGCAAACATTAAGATAAGAAACAAAATTCTAATGCATATAAATAAATTGTGCTACTTGTGAACTACAAAAACAGATATGACAGAAATATAATGGATATTAAAAGGAAAATTGCAATGACCAAATAAGCATTCAATGTGTGTGTGTATGTGTGTGTGTGTGTGTGTGTGTGTGTGTGTGTGTGTGCGTGCGTGCGTGTGTGTGTGTGTGTGTGTTTGGAGTTTATGGGCGACCAATGCTCAATTATCGGTACCCTTATATATATATATTTTTAAAAAAAGAAACAAATGTGTATAAAGTGGCTAATATTGTTGTCACACAGTGAAGAGGAAATGACACTCATTCACTCACACTGCCACTTAATTGCCGCTACTCTGCCTCACACGCCTTATATTCAGAGAATAATTTGTTAACAGACAACCACCATAATATGGAAACAACAAAGAAATTCATCTAGACATTTATTCTGAGCATTTCAGGTTATAGCTCTGGGAAAACGAGAAACGTAAATTTTTAAACCAACGCCGGTGTGGATATTGAGAACAGCCACAAAACATCCTGGACTGAATGGATATCTAATGCACAAATATTAAAAGAAATTAAAGAGAGGAGAGTATTAACATGATATAGAGAAGAAAAACTAAATTAACTGGAGGCCCAATTGGACGTAGTAGCTTCATAAAAAAATCTTGGAAGGAAAACTTCCGGGTAAAAAAAAATAAGAGACAGGCCCAGAAAACCCATATTACAAAGTGTTGTTAGTGGAATGAACTGCAACAACTACAAGCAAATGGTACAGATGGCGACGGACAGAGAAATACGGCTACACCGACATGGTGTTGCCAGATATGAGACGACGGTCTGGCGAGGTGCTTAGAAAAACAGCCACCCCTCTGGTGACGAGACGCGCACACCACGCGGAGAATTCGCAGGCGCCCCGCCGTCTGTTTCGTGCGTCAGCTCTGGTATCAACAGACGTTGCGCAAGAAGGCATCGCGCGCCGCCAGCTCGCCACATCACCTGATCTTAGCGACAATAGCTCTGTTGTGTTCCGCGGCTGTCCGATCTGATAACACGTCGACCAAAGAAAACTACGTTCGGTAATCCCACCGTAAGCCGACACTTTGTCCCATTGTTGCGTTCGGTAGTGCCAACGAGTTTCCCCTGTCTCTGGTGTAACGGTCACCAGTCGGGCCCTGCTTGCTGCGCTGGACATGCACTAGGGGAGCTGTTGCGTTGAAATCCCGGGCCTTTTCGACACGACTTGCATTTTCTTAGCATACCCGCATGTATCTCATGTTGGCATCCCCTTTATGTATAGCCACCCGTCTGTGAGCTCGTTCTACTCAAAATCATCCCAAATGGACATTCTCATATATACAGTATTTGTTAAAAACAGTTTTGGTTGCAATTTTATTTTTTATTTTTGAACTACGCGTTTCGCCTTATTTAGGCATCTTTAGGTTATCTCAATTTGGTATTTCTTACAAGGATCCTTCAGTCAGTGTAGCCAAAGGGCATCGTCGAATATATCAGGCCAACAGCGCCTTCGTTAAACTCAGTAAAAACTTTTCTAGAAAGACGCGAGTGACACCAAGATCTGCATAACGCGTTCCCGTTCACGGGAGGATTGGAAGAAATTCTCATATATTTTTAATTTGTCAAAACAGAAACATGCTGCATTTATGTCCATGCTACACAGAGTACACTCCCTTGATTTAGAAGAAAACACTGTCAAGAATGACATAGATACAATAAAGAGCATTGCCATAAGCAGTGGCTACACAGCCAAAACAATTGACAATTTAAGCAAACAAATACACAAAAGCAAGACAACGAATGGACACGCTGTTAAAGGAGAGAAAATATTCGCCAGTATCCCATACCGGGGCCCCATATCACAAAAAATCGCCAACCTTTTCAGAAAAACAAATGTAACAGTTGCATTCTCAACCAATAATAAATTAGGAAACCTACTCATCCATAATGTAAAATCAAATACACAAACGTGCAACAACAGCGAAGTGTACAAAGTATCATGTCCCAGTCGTCCTGCCTACTATGTAGGGAAAACAGGCAGAAACTTCAACACCTGTTTTCAAGGACATGTAAATGCTTTCAGGCTCAAGAATGTCGAAAAATCAGTCATTGCACAACATCCTTTGGAAACTAGACATGTCATCAACAGTCTAGAAAACAATTTGGTAATACTACATAACGAACCCAATGGTAAGACCCTAAGTCTGTTATAACAACTGGAGATATACCTCCACAAAATAAAAAAAAAAAGCAGAATCTATGTTAAATAAACAAACAGATTTCGCAAGCCATAGTTATTTCAGTAATTTCAAAGAGCTATTCTAAAGTTATTCCTTGCATATGTCAATTGTTTATAGTTATATCTTTAGCACTACGAATAAATTCATCTTTGACAATACAAGGTACAAAAACCTCTGTGAAGTGTCTATAAATGTGTGTGTGCAAATGTACATCCTGAATGAAGTGGAAAATGCTTTCCTTGGACTATGTGGTAAGTTTACACTGTTCATTTTCCACTATTTTGCACATATTTTCCGCGTTCGACTTAACGAAATTCATAACCTAACATTAAAACTTTTCGTGACAGAAATTTGCATTTCACCTCATTCAGGAGAAGAAATAAAACATGTATTAAAACTAAGTACACCTGACGATGGACCCTCAGGGTCCGAAGTGCATCGTGTAGTTAGTAAAACACGCAAAAGTTGTGACTGAAGGCGTTGTTTAATTCATGCCTCCAATGTTTTGAATACAGTCACGTTTTAAGTTGCAAAATATGGATAAAATTAAATAAAATTTGTTAGTATTACTAATTACATGTCGCCAATAGTGTAACAGAAGTGTAATGGATTTCTCCGGCTGTTTAGGCGCACTACATTACCTTTATTTATGGCGAGGGTAAACAGCCGGTTCCTGCATCAAACTGTGATCCTCGGGAGGCCTTACTGATTTCGCTACGATTTCTAGCTTTGCCACTTTCCTATAAACAACAGTATCATCCGTGAGGAGCCTCGCGGAGCTGACGACATTATGTTCTATATCATTTACATCTGCACTGCCCGTCAAAAAAGTCAGGAAGACATCGTAGGATGTCAATGTAATTCTGTACGCGTGTACTCCATCGGCAGGTATGGAAATGATGAGAGTTGCAGTTCTCTGCGAGAGGTAGAACGGCCACCGAAGTGCATTTGTGCCGCTTATGTTTATCGTTGTTACAAGACCTAACATGGTATGCGGAGGGGCCCAGAAAAATGTAGACGATCTTTGATAGTCAATATCTTTGGAACAAACTGACATATCGTTGGAAATTTGCGCGATAGCTTAGTCCATTGTCTGCTCAACAGATCTTGGCGCACGTTTTCTAGCAGGTGGCAGTAAAGCAATGAATGAAGCAAGCTTATCGTTTGAGCAACGCAAGACCGCATTGAAGTACTACTGCAAATACGAAAACAATGGCGCAAAGTGTACGGAACTCAGACACCAACACGTACAAAAATTTCTCGTATTTGGGGTAAATTTGAAGCCGATGGTATTGTTCAGGACGCGCAAAAGGAAAGATCTGGCCGACCAAAAAAAAAAAAAAAAAAAAATCAACAAGTCCAGCTGTGTTGCAACATTTTCCTAGGTCACTTCAAAAAGTTGTAAAGCAGAATGCACGTGAAAGCGGGGTAAGCCAATCAAGCGTACGACTAATTCTGAAGACTGTAAAGTGGAAAACGTACATTCCAAGATCGCTGCACACTATGAACGAGGACGACCCGGATCGAAGGATGGAGTACTGCGAGTGATTTTACGGCGTGCTCGCGAGGATGAACGGTTTGCATGGATGGTTATCTGGTCTGACGAAGCGCAATTCAAACTGAAAAGTGGTGTAAACCACCACCACAGTCTGTACTAGGCCCTTGAAAATCCTCGTTCACGTGGACAAACTTGTTAATCAAAAACTCCGCCCGAGCAAGACATGATGGCCCAACGGTACCGGCCTGCCGTCGTGACATCCTCAGCCCATAGGCATCACTGGATGCGGATGTGGACGGGCATGTGGCCAGCACACCCCTCTACCGGCCGTTTTGTTAGTTTACGAGACCGGAGCCACTATTTCTCTATCAAGTAGCTCCTCAATTTGCCTCCCAAGAGCTGAGGCACCTCGCTTTCCGACAGCGCTCGGCAGACTGTTCACCCATCCAAGTGCTAGCTCAGCCCGACAGTGCTTAATTTCTGTGATCTGACGGCAACTGGTGCTACCACTGCGGCAAGGCCGTTGGCGAACACGTTAATCTACTGGGTGTTGAGGTGTATCTTCATACACTGCAAGCATCGATTTTATCTGCCATCCGACAGGTGTTTGGAAATGAGAGCTTTTACTTTCAATAAGATGTGGCAGTAAGGCGTGGTAGTAAGGCGTGGTAGTAAGTGCTTGGATGAAAATCTACACCTCTTGACTTCTACCTATGGGGAACCTTAAGAAATGAAGTTTTATGAACAGAAGCCAACTACACTGAACTAGCTACGAGAAAACATCGAAGCGTCCTATGCGGCTGTCACACCGGCAACACTGACAGCCGTAGTTTGGTCAACAGTTCAGTGGCATCGACGTTGTTTGGCTGCTAATGGGGGTCACTTTGAACATATAAACCCCCCCCCCCCCTCCCAAAGGTGCAGGAATTGTAACGGTATGTCATTTTGTTCCGTTAATATTGACTATCAAAGAAGTCTACATTTTTCTGACCCTTTCTGAATAAGGGGCATGAACAGTATTAGACGTTGGGTGACACTGTGAAGGTTGCAGAGCTGCCACATAGTCGTTTGAGATTACGTTATCAGCACCTGAGAGAGTTTGAAAGGTGCCTTATTGCAGGTCTCCAATTGGCCAGACTTGTGGGATATACAGATATGACGGTGACCCGATGGTGGACTGTGTGGGAACTTTAGGGCAGGCATACTCAGCGTCAGGGTTCCAGTAGACCACGGCTCAGCATCACAAGTTAGGATCGCCGTATCGTGCACCAAGAGCATCGTAACCCCTTCACATATGCGGCTGCCATCCGGGAACACACAATGGTCCCCCTGTGTCATTGTGCACCATTGGTCGGAGACTACCAGCAGACGGGCTGGGTAATTATCGTCCCATATTAGGCTACCATTAACGCCATAACAAAAACGGCTGCTTCTGGAAGGGTGCTATGACTGGGAAACATGGATTTTGATGAATAGTATTTCATTGTGCACGGCGATGAATTGTGGATCCCCAGATGACCATCATTGGCTAATATGAAGGCGATTTGGGGATAGGTCCCATTCTTCTAATGTTTTGCATTCGGGAGGACGACGGTTCAATCCCGTCTCCGGCCATCCTGATTTAGGTTTTCCGTGATTTCCCTAAATCGTTTCAGGCAAATGCCGGGATGGTTCCTTTGAAAGGGCACGGCCGATTTCCTTCCCACTCCTTCCCTAACCCGAGCTTGCACTCCGTCTCTAATGACCTCGTTGTCGACGGGACGTTAAACACTCACCACCACATCTAATGTTTTGCAGAGGCACAGTGGTGGTACCCCTGGCATTACAGTACCGGGAACCAAAGGCTGCGTTTTATTGGCAGGACACTTAGAAAATGTAACAGACCTACTAAAGAGACTGCCTACACTACGCTTGGTTGTCCTCTTTTAGAATACTGCTGCGTGGTGCCGGGTCCTTACCAGGTAGGACTGACGGAGTTCATCGAAAAAGTTCAAATAAAGGCAGCACGTTTTGTATTATCGCGAAATATGGGAGAGAGTGTCACAGAAATGATACGGGATTTGGGCTGGAAATCATTAAAAGAAAGGCGTTTTTGGTTGCGACGGAATCTTCTCACGAAATTCCAATTTTCTCCTCCGAATGCGAAAATATTTTGTTGACACCGACCTACATAGGCCGGAACGATCACCACGATAAAATAAGGGAAATCAGAGCTCGTACGGAAAGATATAGGTGTTCATTCTTTCCGCGTGCCGGCCGGGGTGGCCAAGCGGTTCTAAGCGCTTCAGTCTGGAACCGCGCGACCGCTATGGTCGCAGGTTCGAATCCTGCCTCGGGCATGGATGTGTGTGATGTCCTTAGGTTAGTTAGGTATAAGTAGTTCTAAGTCCTAGGGGACTGATGACCTCAGAAGTTAAGTCCCATAGTGCTCAGAGCCATTTGAACCTTTTTCTTCTTTCCGCGCGCTATACGAGATTGGAATAATAGAGAATTGTGAAGGAGGTTCGATGAACCCTCTGCCAGGCACTTAAGTGTGATTTGCAGAGTATCCATGTAGATGTAGATGTAGATGTATGTAGGACTCGATTGGTAATCGTTGAGGGTACTCTTACGGCACAACGGTACGTCACATACAACCCGCGTCCTCATGTTTCACTTCGCATGTCACAGTATCATGGTGACATTTTTCAACAGCACAATGCTTGTCCATACGTGGCGCATATCTTTATGAACTGTCTGCGTGATGCTGAGGTGCCCATCAAGGTCGCCAGATCTGTCATCTTTCGAACATACGTGTGACAAGCTGGGGCGTCAACTCCATCCCAGTGCAAGTATCCAGAATATCAAGGACCAGTTACAACACTTTTTGTTTGTCCATCCTTTTGGTTGAAGGTCTGAGGGACTTTAGTTGTTCACTTATTTAATAAAATGGAACACTTAAACCGTTCTCTCGATGTTATTTATTATATAGCTACCAGTTTTGCTGCTTCAGTACATCATCTTCATCTTTCTATATCTACATCTACATGATACTCTGCAAATCACATTTAAGTGCCTGGCAGAGGGTTAATCGAACCACCTTCACAATTCTCTATTATTCCAATCTCGTATAGCGCGCGCAAAGAACGAACGCCGATGTCTTTCCGTACGAGCCCTGATTTCGCTTATTTTATAATGGTGATCGTTTCTATGTAGGTCGGTGTCAACAAAATATTTTCGCATTCGGAGGAGAAAGTTGGTAATTGGAATTTTGTGAGAAGATTCCGTTCCAACGAGAAACGCCTTTCTTTTAATGATGTCCACGCCAAATCCTGTATAACGTCAGTGACATTCTCTCTTCTATTTCGGGATACTATAAAACGACCTGCTCTTCTTTGAACTTTCTCGATCTACTCCGTTAATCCTATCCGGTAAGGATCCCACATCGCGCAGAAGTACTGCAAAAGAGGGCGGACAAGCGTAGTGTAGGCAGTCTCTTTAGTAGACGTGCTACATTTGTTATCTGTTTTGCCAATAAAACACAGTCTTTGGTTTGCCTTTCCCACAACGTTTTCCATGTGTTCTTTTTAATTCAAGTTGTTCGTAATTGTAATTCTTACAAGGGAATCTCCCCATCGCACCCCCCTCAGATTTAGTTATAAGTTGGCACAGTGGATAGGCCTTGAAAAACTGAACACAGATCAATAGAGAAAACAGGAAGAAGTTGTGTGGAACCGTGAAAAAAATTAGTAAAATATGCAAACTGAGTAGTCCATTTGCAAGATAGGCAACATCAAGGACAATGTGAGCTCGGGAGCGCCGTGGTCCTATGGTTAGCGTGAGTAGCTGCGGAACGCGAGATCCTTGGTCCAAATCTTCCCTCGCCTGAAAATTTTACTTTCTTTATTTTCGCAAAGTTATGATCTGTCCGTTAGTTCATTGACGTCTCTGTTCACTGCAATAAGTTTAGTGTCTGTCTTTTGCGACCGCACCGCAAAACCGTGCGATTAGTAGACGAAAGGACGTGTCTCTCCAATGGGAAGCGAAAACATTTGATCGCAAGGTCATAGGTTAACCGACTCCTCCACGGGAAAACACGTTTGATATATTCTATACGACACTGGTGACGGCATGTGCGTCACATGACAGGAATATGTTGTCGATCCACCTAACTTGTACACTTGGCGAATGGGTAAAAAGATTTTTCTACCTTGCCCGATTTAGGTTTTTATGTGGATGTGATAATCACTCCCAAAAAAGTGATGAAAACATAAGAGTTTGTCACATAAACTGAAAATAAAAAATTAAACTTTTCACTCGAGGGAAGACTTGAACCTAGGACCTCTCGTTCCGTAGCTGCTCTCGCTAACCACGGGACCGCGATGCTCCTGGACTGCCAGTGTCCTTAATGTTTACCTATCTTCGTATGGACTACTCAGTTTGTATATTTTACTAATTTTTTTCATACTTCCACAGAACTTCTTCCTGTTTTCTCGATTGATCTGTGTTCAGTTTTTCAAGGCCTCTCCACTGTGCCAACTTATAACTAAATCTGAGGGGTAGCAATGGGGAGGTTCCCTTGTTAGGTAATTAGTTTAATTGGCGACCTTTGGATTTGACTGATTTCTCTTGTAACCGGAGTTTAACGGATTCCTTTTAGAACTCATGTGCCTGAGGTCAACTGCCAATTTTCACACCATACAGATACGATTTCTAAAGCGTTTTACAATTCGTTCTGATCTTCTGACGACTTTATTAGTCGATAAACGACAGCGTCATCGGCAAACAACCTAAGACGGCTGCTCAGATTGTCTCCTAAATCGTTTATATAGATAAGGAATAGCAAAGGGCCTATAACACTACCTCGGGGAACGCCATAAATCACTTCCGATGACTTTCCGTGAGTTGCTACGAACTGTGACTACTCTGACAGGAAATCATGAATATAGTCCCATAACTGAGACGATATTCCTTAAGCACCCAATTTCGCTACAAGCTACGTGTGTGACACAATATCAAAAGGCTTCCGGAAATCCAGAAATACGGAATCTATCTGCAATCCCTTGTCAATAGCACTCAGCACTTCATGCGAGTGAAGAGCTAGTTGTGTTTCACAAGAACGATGTTTTGTAAATCCATGTTGACTGTGTGTCAATAGACCGTTTTCCTCGACGTAATTCATAATGTTCGAACACTATATATGTTCCAAAATCCAGCTGCATAACGACGTTAATGATATGGGCCTGTAATTTAGAGGATTACTCCTACTACTCTGCCGGCCGGAGTGGCCGTGCGGTTCTAGGCGCTTCAGTCTGGCACCGCGTGACCGCTACGGTCGCAGGTTCGAATCCTGCCTCGGGCATGGATGTGTGTGATGTCCTTAGGTTAGTTAGGTTTAAGTAGTTCTAAGTTCTAGGGGACTAATGACGATAGCAGTTAAGTCCCATAGTGCTCAGAGCCATTTGAACCATTTTTGAACTGTGCTCCATAGTCGGCAGTCGCCGATAGGATGCCTTTCGATCTTGTCATGTGGTATACCACGCTCTAGTACCGTTAATAGTTAGATTATGTTCATTTTACGGTGTTTGTTAAATAAACCCACCATAATGGTATCTTGTGTAAAAATTATTTGAACAAAAAATTCTTCTTCCCGTTTCATTACTTGAAACATAGTAGTATTGCACTTTCAGAATCCCATGACGCTGCTACGGCTCTGCAAAGGGACAAAACTACGATAGAATCTCCACATAACAGGTAGGAAAAATTCCTACGCGGCGGCTCACTAAGTCAGTTCAGGGACGGACTGGCTTAATTATCTAAAAACTCGCGAAGGAAAATTTGGCCAGTCATATCGTACGCCCCGTATACAACCATCTGCGGACTCACCGGCTGAACTGACACGTTCATGGAGGTTTAGTTCGAGTGAGGGGTTCTTGCAAACTACACGAAGAAGGAGTTGGGCGACGTAAACGGAAGTTAACAAGCGCGTTTCTGCATCTGAAAATGGATTATTCAAATTTTGCGCCAGTGGCTTAGGAATGGGGCTAGTTGTGCAGCTATGAGAATGTAAATGAGGTTTGCTTTAAATACACATTACAACGGTCGCGAGCTTTAGTTAGCTTTGAGACTGGACGTGGTAAGGCGACGTTAGTCACGAATGCCTGTAAGGCGAGAAAGACATCATTATCAATATCTCACTGAGTTTGAACGAGGTCGTGTAATAGGCTAATGTTCCTTCTGAGATACTGCAGGAAGACTTGGCAGAATTGTACATGCTGTAAACCACCACCACTGCCTGGACTGGACCCTTGAAAATCTTCGTTCACGTGGACAAACAAAAAATGGTTCAAATGGCTCTGAGCACTATGGGACTGTTCAGTTTGAATTGCGCTTCGTCAGACCAGATAACCATCCATCCAAACCGTTCTACCTCGCGAACGCGCCTTAAAATCACTCGCAGTACTCCATCCTTCGACCCGGGTCGTCCACGTTCATAGTGTCCAGCGATCTTGGAATGTACGTTTTCCACTCTACAGTCTTCAGAACTCGTCGACACTTGATTGGCTTACCCCGCTTTCACGTGCAATCTGCTTTACAGCTTTTTGAGGTGACCTAGTAAAATGTTGCAGCATAGCTGGACTTCATTTTCTTTTTTTTTTTGGTCGGCCAGATCTTTCCTTTTGCACATCCTGAACACTACCATCGGCTTCAAATTTACCCCAAATACGATAAATTGTTGTACGTGTTGGTGTCTGAGTTCAGTACACTTTACGCCATTGTCGTTGTATTTCCATCATGTTTTCGTATTTGCAGTACCACTTCAATACTGCCTTGCGTTGCCCAAACGACAATCTCATTCCTTCATTGCTTTACTGTCATCTGCTATAAAACGTGCGACAAGATTTGTTGAGCAGACAATGGACTACGTTATCGCGCAAAATTGCAACGATATGTCATTTTAGAATGAGATTTTCACTCTGCAGCAGAGTGTGCGCTGATATTAGTGACAGATTAAAACTGTATGCCGGACCGAGACTCGAACTCGGGACCTTCGCCTTTGCGGGCAAGTGCTCTACCAACTGAGCTACCCAAGCACGACTCACGACCCGTCCTCACAGCTTCAATTCTACCAGTACCTCGTCTCCTACCTTCCAAACTTCACAGAAGTTCTGCGAACCTAGCAGAACTAGCACTCCTGGAAGAAAGGACATTGTGGAGACATGGCTTAGCCACAGTCTAGGGGATGTTTCCAGAATGAGATTTTCACTTTGCAGCGGAGAGTGCGCTGATATGAAACTTCCTGACAGATTAAAACTGTGTGCCGGACCGAGACTCGAACTCGGGACCTTTGCCTTTCGCGGGCAAGTGCTCTACCAACTTTTTTCTTTTTTTTTTTTTTTTTTTAATCTCATTTTGTTCGCTCTTGTTCGTTGCGTCTGCTCGGGGCGGTCGTCGTAAGACATCCGTTTAAGTTCATTGATGATCGATTAACTGATTTCTTTTTTTTTTTTTTTTATTACAGAGGGCACGTAACCCTCTGACCGAACACGCTGAGCTACCGTGCCGGCGCCAACTGAGCTACCCAAGCACGACTCACGACCCATCCTCACAGCTTCAATTCTGCCAGTATTTCGCCTCCTACCTTCCAAACTTTACAGAAGCTCTTCTGAGGCTTTACATGACTGTTGGTGGCGGCAGTCATGACAATGTACGGCCGCAAGAAGTCCGGGAATCGTACGGCCATGTGGCAGTACCGAGAGGGAAGACCACTGTGCTCGGGGTATGCCTCTGGCGCATCTGCACCAGCATTTTGAGCAGCAGTTGGCACCATAGTGACACAGGGATCTGTTACAAATCGATTACGTCAACGATAACTGCGAGCTAGCCGTCCCGTAGCGTGCATTACATCGAACCCAAACCACCGCTACGTGCGATTTCAGTGGTGTGACGCGAGAGCTCACTGGAGGGCAGGGTGGAAGTCTTCTGTGTTTTCTGCTGAAAGCTGGTTCTGCCTCGGTGGCAATGATGGCCGTGTGTTGGTTAGAAGGAGGTCAGTTGAGGGTCTGCAACCAACCTGTCTGTGTGCTAGACACACTGGAGCTGGAACTGGAATTATGGTCCGGGGTGCGATTTCATATGACAGCAGGAGCACTTTCGTAGTTATCCCGCGGATCCTGACAGCAAACTTGTTCATCAATCTGGTGATTCGACCTGTTGTGCTGCCATTCATGAACAACATTCCAGGGGTTGTTTCCCGATAGCATAACGCCTGCCACATGCTGCTGTTGTAACCGAACATGCTCTATGGAGTGACGACATGTTGGCTTTGCCTGCTCCAGCAGCAGATTCGTCTCCAGTCGAGCACATATGGGTCATCATCGGATGACACCTCCAGCATCATTCACAATCAGCAATAACCGTCCCTGTAGTGACCAACCAAGCACAACAGGCACGTAGCGCCATCCCACAATCTGACCTCTGGCACTTGTACAACACAATGCATGCACGTTTGGATACTTGCATTCAACATTCTGGCGCCTACACCGGTTATTAACGTACTATAGTTTCACAGTTGCGATGTATTATTTTTCCCTTGAGCCCACAGCATCATAGATTTGTTGTAATGACCTAAGTACTTAGGTTAGTTAGGTTTAAGTAGTTCTAAGTTCTAGGGGACTGATGACCTCAGAAGTTAAGTCCCAAAGCGCTCAGTGTGTGTGTGTGTGTGTGTGTGTGTGTTATGCTTTTGTAGTATGGAATTATGTATAATAAAATAAAAGATGGTAATGTACCAGAATGCTTCCATAATTGTTAATAGATACACGCTGCATCAAACCAGTCTCTGGACTGAAGACCACAACAACAACAACACGTTTTACATTAGCAGTTGGCCTATTTCGGCATTATTGCCATCATCAGGGTATCTGAATCCAAATATACTTTGTTAAAAGTTGTAACATTATAACTAATAACAATTTTCTTTTACTGTTTGCTGTTACTTACTTCCATATGCATCGTGGCGCTGTCGCTATCTTATCATCTTACTGTTGCGTAGGTTGTTTCCAGCTGTAGCCAAGTTCTTAAATATTTATCTTAATCTCTATTAATTGCTGTTGTCCTAAGATGTAAGCTACGTCTTTTATCGCTTGTATATGCTATTGTGGTTTTCACAGCTACGATAGAAAGCTAATCCAGCAGTGCTGTGCGGTTACAGTTTGTTTATTCATTGTAATTATCTATGGCGTGGTATTATAATCTTTGTTATGCTTAGCCGGCCGGGGTGACCGAGCGGTTCTAGACGCTAAAGTCTGGAACCGTGCGACCGCTACGGTCACAGGTTCGAATCCTGCCTCCGGCATGGATGTGTGTGATGTCCTTAGGTTAGTTAGGTTTAAGTAGTTCTAAGTTCTAGGGGACTGATGACCTCAGAAGTTAAGTCCCAAAGTGCTCAGTGTGTGTGTGTGTGTGTGTGTGTGTGTGTGTGTGTGTGTGTGTGTGTTTTATCCTTTTGTAGTATGGAATTATGTATATATCTGTGTTTTTATTTTATCATGACTAAACCGAAACATGCTGTATGATTTCAATAAAGTTATCCAGAAAATTTTTGTTTTAGTTCGGCTTGTTCGTTTAACAATTTATCAGCGTCTGTCCGCGAGTGTATATAAATTCCGATTTTTTCTAAAACGTTCATTTTAAATACTTTTTTCGTTATATATAAGATTTGCATCGCGTTTCTTATGTGATCAGCTTCACGATTTTCTGTTTTTAAACGGTTGAAGAGCGAGGAATGGTTTGTGTCCTAATTGAAGACAAGCGAGAAAAAACGGGCCATCCCTCAAATGTAGAAGCTTAGAGATAAGTTTTGCCATCTGTTGCTGGGTACGGGAACTATCAAAATTAACATTGACCTCATCCCTAAATATCACATTAGGATATTTAGGGGTGACACCAATGTCAACTTTGCCGGCCGAAGTGGCCGTGTGGTTAAAGGCGCTGCAGTCTGGAACCGCAAGACCACTACGGTCGCAGGTTCGAATCCTGCCTTGGGCATGGGTGTTTGTGATGTCCTTAGGTTAGTTAGGTTTAACTAGTTCTAAGTTCTAGGGGACTAATGACCTCAGCAGTTGAGTCCCATAGTGCTCAGAGCCATTTGAACCATTTTGAACCAATGTCAACTTTGATAGTTTGCATACCCAACAACAACAAAAAAATGGTTCAAATGGCTCTGAGCACTATGGGACTTAACATCTGAGGTCATCAGTCCCCTAGAACTTAGAACTACTTAAACCTAACTAACCTAAGGCATCACACACATCCATGCCCGAGGCAGGATTCGAACCTGCCACCGTAGCGGTCGCGCGGTTCCAGACTGAAGCGCCTAGAGCCGCTCGGGCACACCGGCCGGCATACCCAGCAACAGATGGCAACACTTATCTCTAATTATTTACATTTGAGGTTTAGCCCGTTTTTCTGCACATGTCTTCATTTTTTGTGTGTTCTCCGCACCTAGTTTCGAAGTTTCTGCCTGTCTGTCCCATGCAGAATTTATTACGGTTTCCACAATTTGTTTTATATATGCCTGGTTGTGTGTGTAGTAGTGGTTTCACTTTATCGGAATGGAATCGTGTTCTGGGGTTGCATTAGGTTATGTACGCGAATTTACCTGCTGTCTTCTTTAGTAATGTGTTTAGTTCAGCTTACATTCACCTGTGATCTTGCAATCTTAACCACTTAAATACGTCACCTAGCCAAATGTATTCCCGAAATTTCATTACTCTACATTAATTATGTTTTGGTGCTGCGATTTCTTTTCCAACGCGTAATTTCGTAACAAACAATCCTGCGTGAGCCAGCGTACAGTGTTTCAACGACCAGTATGAAGTGAGGAACCAGGGAACTGTTTGACGGCGCTGGTCAGGAGCGGGAATGAGCTCCAATGTATCCCCACGTGCAGCTGCAACGATTAAGATGCAGGACCGCAGCTGGGCTGCTTACGGTCCCTCCCCCCCCCCCCCCCCCCCCTTCTACTGTGCGAGCACCCAGCCTGGGTGGGCGTGTTGAGCCATGCTGCGCAAAACCCCGCGTCATTCCGTGGCACGGCCTTGCCGCGTGCCAGGACGCCATTCCGTATATCGCATCCGCTGGTGTCGTTCCAAGCCCGCCAGCGATGGCACACAATCGGCACGGCTCGTAAATACCTCTCCACATCACCGTGGCCTTTCTTCCTGCGTCTTCCGCAAATAAATTCGCCTGATATCCGCAACACGTTTTCAGACGTTTAAGCAGCTGGTTGGAACGTTGGCAGCGTGCCGCTGGATTGTACGTGAACCGTAGCTACGTGCGTTGGACAAAATAATGATAACAACCAAGTTTAAACATCTGATTTCCCGGTATCGGTTTTCTAGCTTCCGTACGACATGCGAACATTACACTGCTATAAAGCGGTTTTTTTTTCTTTTTTTTTTTTTGTAGAAGCGAAAGTAGACGGCCTTTATAGGTTTCGATATATTGAACACAAACATCACATTAAAATTGTCTCCTAGCTCACGTATATTGCTACACTGATCAACAGTATCAATACATCAATTGAACTTGCCTAGTTTCTTCTTGGCGTTCTCTTGTCTTCCTCTTGTACGTGGTGTCTACCGTCGTTTCGTGAGAGAAATGTCCTGGTGGAGCCACTTGCCATTCTCATCCCTCAGTGCACCACACATCTCTGGGAACACATCGAGCTGGGAGTAAAGGAAATACACAATACTTAGTGTAAATCAATTTGTAAACCTAACAGCACCACAATGACTCTGCAGTCTGCAGATCCTGGCCTTCATGCTTATTGTAATTAACACAGTTTACAACGGATTTCAACATAACTTTCTTTAGCTAAGGCAGTAAACCAGGGGGTACCCAAAAAAGGACGGGATTATTTTTTAAAAGATATATATTTTCAAATTGTTTACAAACCAACCTTATTCCCTTCAAAAATACTCTCCATTATTTACTAATAATGTCCTTCCACTGTTCGAAACATTTTTTACAGTCATCTTTAGAAACAGCTGACAGCTCCTTCCTCGTTTTTTTTCTTGACTCCTTCAGTGTTGTCAAATCGATGTCCTTTCATGCTTATTTTCATGGATCAAATGGCTCTGAGCACTATGGGACTTAATATCTGAGGTCATCAGTCTCCTAGAACTTAGAACTACTTAAACCTAACTAACCTAAGGACATTACACAAATCCATGTCCGAGGCAGGATTCGAACCTGCAACCGTAGCAGTCACGCGGTTCCGGACTGAAGCGCCTGGAACCGCTCGGCCACCGCGGCCGGCCCATTTTCATGCATGGAAATGAGAAAAAGTCGCACGGAGCCAGGACAGGACATGACAGGTGCGTGGGACAGCGGAATCGTGCCATTTTTAGTCAAAAACTAACAGAGATGGTGGTGCGTTGCCGTGGTGGAAGAACCAGTCTCCTGTCTTTTTTGATCAACATAATTGCGCAATCTTCTTAAAACTTTGAAATAAGAGGTTTGATTGACAGTCTGACATGGTGGAACAAATTCTGAATGAACTACGATCTTAGCATCAAAAAAGCAAATCAGCAATTTTCTATGTTTGATTTGACTTGACGACTTTTGTTCGACATGGTGTCGATGACGTCTTCCATTGGCTTGGCTGTTGCTTTCTTCCTGGGTCGAAAAACCCTTCAGCAGCATTTTTACTGTCCAGAAAACAAAATTTCACAGCTGCACATTGTTCACTTAAACTTGCCATCATAAACAACAAAACAGCGCTAGCAAAAACAGTCAATGCAGATGAACCGAATAACCCTGGTCGACATCACAGGCAGCAATGAACTGGTCATGAGTTAACGCTATACACGCCTACTGGCATACTGGCAGAAATGGGTACTACTTAATCTCCGTCCACGGCAATGTTATCCTTTTTTTTTTTTTTTTTTTTTTTTTTTACACTCCTGGTTTGCATATAATGTTCAGGTCATCTAACAAGCTGTCCTCTTGTTATTATCGACTCCTTTCCTTAAGAGACATCCACACAAAAATAGCAATCAGGTGCATGATTTATTGATTTACGCCAAATATCAGGCATGGCAATTTCCATTTAGACGTTTTTACCATGCATCCAACCATTCAGTGTCGACCAACGAACACAAGGTGCAACATACACGTGGACCACAGAATTATCTTGGAGTCCTACTCGACCCCTGAAGTACCAGGTGTACGCTTCTTTCAGTGCTTTACCCGATGGTCGCCTTCTTGAACCACAAATAACATTTGCACAAATGTAACAGAAGTTATCAGGTTTGTTACTGCTTGTGATGGGCACTTTTTGTGAAACCATACGCATGCACAATAACACAGTTCTTCACCTCACATACATTCACTGCCAACCGCCACGACACTCGATCCAATAACAGGGTGCTTGGTTGATTTGGGAGAGTGGACCAAACACCCACGTCATCGGTCCCAGGGTTAGGGACGGATAGGGAAGGAAGTCGGCTGCGCCCTTTTAAAAGAACCATTCCGGCATTTTCCTTAAGCCATCATAAAATACCTGAATCAGGATGGCCAGATGCGGGTTTGAACAGTCGTCCTCCCGAATGCAAGTCCAGTGTGCTAACCACTGCGCCACCTCACTCAGTCCATAACTAGTGAACTAATGCAGCACCAGAGCACGCAGGCGTGACGAACGACAATCAAAATTGCTTCTGGTTTGCACATTCGACAATGCTCACGTGACTGGACGGTGCGCACGAGGCATGGTGTATAGCAGTGTTGCCAAATTGCACTGGTAGTAACCACCTCACTCACTCACGGCAGAGGAATCCTTGTCACAATGCTTTTGCTTGTAGCTCTTATAATGCGCCATAACTGTGACTGTGAAGTGTAGACACCTTATTTGCTTGTAACCCTGCGCTGGTCTTCAGTCCTGAGACTGGTTTGATGCAGCTCTCCATGCTACTCTATCCTGTGCACGCTTCTTCACCTCCCAGTATCTACTGCAGCCTACATCCTTCATAATCTGCTTAGTGTATTCATCTCTTGGCCTCTCTCTACGATTTTTACCCTCCACGCTGCCCTCCAGTACTAAATTGGTGATCGCTTGATGCGTCAGAACATGTCCTACCAACCGATCCCTTCTTCTTGTCAAGTTGTACCACAAATTCCTCTTCTCCCCAATTCTATTCAGTACCTCCTCATTAATTACGTGATCTACTCATCTAATCTTCAGCGTACTTCTGTAGCACCACATTTCGAAAGCTTCTATTCTCTTCTTGTCTAAACTATTTATCATCCACGTTTGACTTCCATACATGGCTACACTCCATACAAATACTTTCAGAAACGACTTCCTGACACTTAAATCTATACTCGATGTCAACAAATTTCTCTTCAGAAACGCTTTCCTTGCCATTGCCAGTGTACATTTTATATCCTCTCTACTTCGACCATCATCAGTTATATTGCTCCCCAAATAGCAAAACTCGTTTACTTTTTTAAGTGTCTCATTTCCTAATCTAATTCCCTCAGCATCACCCGACTTAATTCGACTACATTCCATTATCCTCGTTTTGCTTTTGTTGATGTTCATCTTATACCCTCCTTTCAAGACACTGTCCATTCCGTTCAACTGCTCTTCCAAGTCCTTTGCTATCTCTGACAGAATTACAATGTATCTAAATCTATAAAGCATGGCTACTTTTGTTTCTGTAAAAAATGAAAACAGAAAATTTGTGAACGAGTGTTATCTTGTTCTCTAAAATGTGTGACGGTGTTCTAAACACATCTGCAACGATACATGGCAAAGGCCGGTTTTAAAGAGGTCCTTTACGTCCAGCACACCACATGTGTGCCAAACACTGACCATGTGTACTTAACGTTTTGCGCCAGTGATACTTCGATTTTCTCTATCTATGATTCACTTTATTAGAAAACACTTCAGTGTATTCTAAAAATTTAAAAGTTTGTCTCGGGTGAACTATTATTATCAGGGGCCTAACATCAAAATCCTTTGAAAGTATTATTGTTCCACCAGAAGAATTACGACGGCAGCCTAAAATATGAATCTGACTGCATAATAAAATATTCAACTCAATGCGCCAATCAAGTTCTCACAAATGCAGAGAGTACTTCCCATTACACCTAAGAATAAACAGTTCTCACACCTTCACATACAAGTTCTATACCAAAAAACAAATTACTGTCTTGTCTGAATAGTGATCTCAAAAACTACTAGCCGAATTTTCATGGCGTTTTCGTAGGTAATTTGAGCAAAGCTTGGGGCACAGTATAGGCTTGATTTCACCAAATTCGGACCAAGAAAAAGAAAAGCTATCGTGATTTAAACTTTTATCTAAAACTGTCATATCTCTTTCTTTGCTCAAACACGCTAGTCTCCAAAACTACCAAACGAATTTTCATGGGCTGTTCATAGGTAACTTCATCATAGCTTGGGGCACCGTATAAGCTTTATTTGATTGGAATCGGATCATAGAAAAAAAATACGCTAATTGAAAATGTTATCCATACTACTGTTGTAAATGTGAAAGTAAGTCTGTGACGTTTTCGAGACTAACCCGCTGAACCGATTTCGACTAAATTTAGGTTTGGAGATGGGTTAAATGCTGAGGAAGAACATGGGCTAATCTAAAAAGTGTATGGTACGAGACAGTTATTGATTTGAAGAATATTAGACGAATTAGGCAAAAATATTTAATCTTTGAAAACGCTATTTACTCTTTGATTTTTAATCTTTTTCTCATTAATATTTGTGAAAATGTTTTTATTGATTGATGTGTGCTGTGTGATACTTTAAAGTAAGGAATACAATGTTTATGTATTCTTCAATGTGTTTAATCCATACTTAAACACACTATTTGTTTCATAATGTACACGTTGTGTAATATATAGCTTCTTAAATAGCATGATGCACAGATACACACTCCTGGCATTGCCCCCCTGCACGCTCTGCTTGGTATGATGCTACACATGCCGATGCATGGAGCATTGGGACTGCTTGAGAGGGGGAGGGTAGAGCGCATATCATGATGCGTGCTTACCCGAACAGGCAGACGCGTGAGGACAGCTGACGTTGTTGTGTGTACAGTAGCTTAGAGACTCACCATCATTCATCATAAGGAAACTACTGGTATGTGAACACAGTCACGGGTAACAGCTAGAACTAAATAAAAAGAAGCAGTACAGACTGCAATAAATTCAATAAGCACACTAACACTCATATCCCTTCCTTACGAAACAGAAAGTGCCGAATTATTGTCAACACTTAAAATATACAAATATTCTGCAAAGAACAATAAAATCTCATAATATTGACACTAACTGTTTTTGAAAAATACGAAAAATACACTCCTGGAAATTGAAATAAGAACACCGTGAATTCATTGTCCCAGGAAGGGGAAACTTTATTGACACATTCCTGGGGTCAGATACATCACATGATCACACTGACAGAACCACAGGCACATAGACACAGGCAACAGAGCATGCACAATGTCGGCACTAATACAGTGTATATCCACCTTTCGCAGCAATGCAGGCTGCTATTCTCCCATGGAGACGATCGTAGAGATGCTGGATGTAGTCCTGTGGAACGGCTTGCCATGCCATTTCCACCTGGCGCCTCAGTTGGACCAGCGTTCGTGCTGGACGTGCAGACCGCGTGAGACGACGCTTCATCCAGTCCCAAACATGCTCAATGGGGGACAGATCCGGATATCTTGCTGACCAGGGTAGTTGACTTACACCTTCTAGAGCACGTTGGGTGGGACGGGATACATGCGGACGTGCATTGTCCTGTTGGAACAGCAAGTTCCCTTGCCGGTCTAGGAATGGTAGAACGATGGGTTCGATGACGGTTTGGATGTACCGTGCACTATTCAGTGTCCCCTCGACGATCACCAGTGGTGTACGGCCAGTGTAGGAGATCGCTCCCCACACCATGATGCCGGGTGTTGGCCCTGTGTGCCTCGGTCGTATGCAGTCCTGATTGTGGCGCTCACCTGCACGGCGCCAAACACGCATACGACCATCATTGGCACCAAGGCAGAAGCGACTCTCATCGCTGAAGACGACACGTCTCCATTCGTCCCTCCATTCACGCCTGTCGCGACACCACTGGAGGCGGGCTGCACGATGTTGGGGCGTGAGCGGAAGACGGCCTAACGGTGTGCGGGACCGTAGCCCAGCTTCATGGAGACGGTTGCGAATGGTCCTCGCCGATACCCCAGGAGCAACAGTGTCCCTAATTTGCTGGGAAGTGGCGGTGCGGTCCCCTACGGCACTGCGTAGGATCCTACGGTCTTGGCGTGCATCCGTGCGTCGCTGCGGTCCGGTCCCAGGTCGACGGGCACGTGCACCTTCCGCCGGCCACTGGCGACAACATCGATGTACTGTGGAGACCTCACGCCCCACGTGTTGAGCAATTCGGCGGTACGTCCACCCGGCCTCCCGCATGCCCACTATACGCCCTCGCTCAAAGTCCGTCAACTGCACATACGGTTCACGTCCACGCTGTCGCGGCATGCTACCAGTGTTAAAGACTGCGATGGAGCTCCGTATGCCACGGCAAACTGGCTGACACTGACGGCGGCGGTGCACAAATGCTGCGCAGCTAGCGCCATTCGACGGCCAACACCGCGGTTCCTGGTGTGTCCGCTGTGCCGTGCGTGTGATCATTGCTTGTACAGCCCTCTCGCAGTGTCCGGAGCAAGTATGGTGGGTCTGACACACCGGTGTCAATGTGTTCTTTTTTCCATTTCCAGGAGTGTAGCTGCAATAGCTAGCGCACACATATGTCAGTCAGTCCTTATCTTATTAGTCCATCTAATTTCTGCATACTTGTACGGCACCACAGATCGACTGCTTCCATTCTCGTCTTTTTCTGTTTTGGTTCGGTCCATGATTTAGTATCATTCAAGGTGTACTCCAAACATCTGTTCCCAGAAATTTCTCTCTCAGGTTAAGGCCGATGTTTGAGAGCATTAAATTCCTATTGGCAGGAATTCCCTCTTCACCTGTGCTAATCTGTTTTTATGCCCTTCTTGCTTGTCAGTCACGTGTTATTTTGCATCCAAGGTAGCAGAATTTCTTAACTTCGACTACTTGATGGTAGCCAATTTTGATGTTCAATTTATCGCTAATCTCATTTCTGCTAGTCCTCATTACTGCTTTTCTTTGGTTACCAAAAAATGGTTCAAATGGCTCTGAGCACTATGGGACTTAACATCTATGGTCATCAGTCCCCTAGAACTTAGAACTACTTAAACCTAACTAACCTAAGGATATCACACAACACCCAGTCATCACGAGGCAGAGAAAATTCCTGCCCCCGCCGGGAATCTAACCCGGGAACCGGCGTGGGAAGCGAGAACGCTACCGCACGACCACGAGCTGCGGACTTCGGTTACCCCTCAATCCGTATTTTGTACTGACTGGACTATTCATTCCATTCAGCAGTTCCTGCAGTTCTTGTTCACTTTCACTGGGGTAGCAGTGTCATCAGTAAATCGTATCATTGCTGTCCTTTTACACTGAATTTTAATCCCATTCTTAAACCTTTCTTTTTATTTTCGCCATTACTTCTGAACAGTACGGGCAAAATACTACATCCTTGTGATATATTCGGTTTAATTTAAGCACTTTGTTCTTTGACTTACTTTCTAGTTGTTCACTCATAGTTCTTGTACGTATTATATATTATCCGTCCTTCCCTCTAGCGTTCTCCTATTTTTCTCAGAATTTCGATCATATTACATCATTTTACATTGTTGAATGCCTTTTCAAGGTCGACAAATTCTATGAACGTGTCTTGAATTTCCTTAAGGGGGGTAGGACGTCAAACGGGCAGACTTGGAGCAGGAGAGGCACCACAGGACATTTTAATTTCTACTGTCTATACTTTTACAATTAAATTCATAAAACTTTGTCAGCATGACCAGGAAGGATTGAGGACTCACACTCATAGCAGTGGAAGTTCAAAAACGTAGAAAAATACCTTTTTTTAAAATGTGAAATTTCATCATTTTTTTCACTTACTACTGGCTGCATTTGTTTCTGTAGGTACAATTTTCCTCCTAAATAAGAGAGATTCTTCAATGAATTTTGCACAGCATACAAGCAGTACTTACAGGCGTATGAAACTCTAGAATTTTCCAAATCTATTGAAAACCGTGATAAAAATAGAGATAATTAACTATAAAATTTGAGTTTTTTCTAAACATCAAGTTTAAAATGTAACAGTTCATTCATTTTTTTAATAAATTAAATAAACTCTAGTTTGTATGCTGTGCAAAATTCATCGAAGAATCTCTCTTACTTAGGAAGAAAAGTGTACCTATAGCAACAAATGCAGCCAGTAGTAAGTGAAAAAATGATGAAATTTCACATTTAAAAAAATGTATTTTGTTACGTATTTAAGCTTCCACTGCTATGAGTGTGAATTCTGAATCCTTCCTGATCATGCTTTCAAAGTTTTATGAATTTATTTGTAAAAGTACAGACAGTGGAAATTAAAATGTCCTGTGGTGACTCTCCTGTTCCAAGTCGGCCCGTTTGACGTCCTACCCCCCCTTAAGTGTTGCTTCCATTATCAATCAGAACCTCGGAACTGCCTCTCTGGTTCCATCATATTTCCGAAAGCCAAAGTAATCGTCATGTAATAGATCCTCAATTTTCTTTTCCATCATATTTCCGAAAGCCAAAGTAATCGTCATCTAATGGATCCTCAATTTTCTCTTCCATTCTTCTGTCTATTACTCCTTGCCGGCCGTTGTGGCCGAACCGTTCTAGGCGCTTCAGTCTGGAACCGCGCGACCGCTAGAGTCGCAGGTTGGAATCCTGCCTCGGTCATGGATGTGTGTGTGATGTCCTTAGGTTAGTTAGGTTTAAGTAGTTCTGAGTTCTAGGGGACTGATGACCTCAGCTGTTAAGTCCCATAGTGCTCAGAGCCATTTTCCGTTACTCCTTTCAGCAACTCGGATGCGTGAGCCGTTAAACTGATTGTGCGATAGTTCACAGCTGTTACCAGCAGTAGTAAAGAAAGAGTAGCTTGCACCTTTGCACTCGGTTTGTTTTGCAAACACTCCTGATGCCTGCGTTTCCGTCGCTGTTGGCGGTGGAGAGAGCCACGGGCTTCCTGTTTGCCGACGCCGACCGCGCTGCGCCCGAGCCGCTGTCCTACTGGGAGCGATAAACTGGGAATAAACAAAAACACCAGCCGACCGATACGGACAGCGTCCGTGACACGCACGCAGTGTCCGTCCCACTTGGAGGTTTGCCCGCTGCCCACCGCCTGAGGTTGCTCCAGGTCGTGACACGCCGAGCGCTGCTCGTCTCCAAACACTGCGTGTCCAAAGCCACTTACCACCCACGATCAATGGCGCCGCCATGAAAAACTTTGCGCGTCGGTGTCTCTGTCTCGTGTGTGTGTGTGTGTGTGTGTGTGTGTGTGTGTGTGTGTGTTGTTTATGCTTCCAGTTCCCTTCTCAGTACCTTGAAGAAAGAAAGATTGAGGTTTAACGTCCCGTAGACGACGGAGTCTTCAAAAATGGATGGAAATCCGCTTCCTACACAGTGTTCTGTATCCGTAATGACCTGTTCAATGACGACACCGTAAATTCTGATGCCAATTCTTCTTCTAATGATGATGTCGGCGATGAAACAGCACACGTTGATCTTCGTTCCCTTATGTTTACTGTTTTCTCTAGTTGAATCACTATCGACGTAATGTAAGCGACGTTAACCAGGAATGTCACATTTGTTTAAGCATTTACGAGCGCATATACAGGGTGTCTTAAAAAAGTGTCACCTATTGCTACAGGAGATAGTGTTGGTTGAAAGTAGAAGAAAAGGTCCGATAATGATATGACCGGAAATCAAATCACACATATCTGAGGGCTGTAAATACAACTAAATACTTAGGGATTACAATTACAAATAACATAAATTGGAACGATCACATAGATTATATTGTGAGTAGAGCAAACCAAAGACTGCGATTCATTGGCAGAACTCTTAGAAGATGCAACAGGTCTACCAAAGAGACTGCTTACACTACGCTTGTCCGCCGTATTCTGGAGTACTGCTGTGCGGTGTGGGATGCGCATCAGGTGGGACTGACGGATGACATCGAAAAAGTACAAAGAAGGGCAGCTCGTTCTGTATTATAGTGAAATAGGGGAGATAGTGTCACAGACATGATACGTGAATTGCAGTGGCAATCATTAAAACAAAGGCGTTTTTCGTTGCGGCGGGATCTTCTCCTAAAATTTCAATCACCAGTTTTCTCCTCCAATTGCGAAAACATACTGTTGGCAACCACCTACATAGGGAGATCACGATAAAATAAGAGAAATCAGGGCTCGCACGGAAAAAATTAAGTGCTGGTTCTTCCCGCGTGCCGTTCGACAGTGGAACGGTAGAGAGACAGCATGAAGGTGGTTCATTGAACCCTGTGCCAGGCACTTTATTGTGAATAGCAGAGTAATTATGTATATGTACAACAGCGGTACATGTTGGGGTATGGGCCGTTGAAGATGCGCAGTAAACAAATGGTTCAAATGGCTCTGAGCACTATGGGACTTAACATCTGAGGTCACCAGTCCCCTAGAACTTACAACTACTTAAACGTAACTAACCTAAGGACATAACACACATCCATGCCCGAAGCAGGATTCGAGCCTGCGACCGTAGCGGTCGCGCGGTTCCGGACTGCAACGCCCAGAACCGCTCGTCCACAGCGGCCGGCTGCGCAGTTAATAACGTGCATTTTATTTATAGGTGAGGTAGAATTCGCAGGAGATCTCACAGGAAATTACGCACATGGGCAGAGCATGAGCAAGCATGAAGGTGAGCCCAGGATCGCGTCAGTATCGATGTATGGGCAGTAACTGTCGGTATCAGCGTGTTGAATTACCAGCGCTGTTGCAGAACGTTGCCCTTACAAAAAGACGGCTGCTGTGGTTTATGCACGATAGGGCATCATCTCATGTTCTGCGGATTGTCTGAAAGTAGCTCACCACAACATTTCATGGGCGACGGATTGGCTGAGCAGATCCGGTAGCACGGTTTCCCATTCATCTCACCTAAATTCGTTGGGTTTCTCGGTGTAGCGAACACTCGTAGACAATAAGATAATTTTCACAGGTAGTGCAGGAACTTAGAGGTGCGAAAGGTATAGTTAAACATCGTATATTCATCAGCGACAAGCGCATTGCTTATATTCCCTGTCTGAAATAAGCTGTCCGGACTTAATTTTCGTTACCACCATAAAACGGGACGCTGGTCGATTTACAACGCTGAAGATGGAATAGAACTTCCAGTGCGCGGTCAGAGCCGCCCTCCTCCCCCTCCTCATCCAACAAGTCATGGCTGCCAAGTAGTGCGTATACACCAGCCTGTTGTGTGGCATGGGGTCAGTAAGGCGGGTGCCCGTGGAGACGTAACAGAATGTCAGAAAGGAGATATCGTCTTTGAACGCCCCATGACCATAGTGTGAATAAAGCTTTACCCGATTTTTTGGCATATCAACGCAGACTGGTTGGTGCACGGTTCAGAGGCATGTCAAACACATTCAGAACAGTGTTCGCAAAAATATCCTAACAGGGCTGGAGACGCCAAACAACACAGAAACTGGGGAGGTGTGTGGTGCTGTTTGACAAGTCCCGATTTCGACTCCATTCAAACGTTGCGAGGCTCCGAGTGCAGCGACGGCCTAGTGAGGCGTTTTAACCCGCTTTAAGGGGAGGGAGGGGGGAGGAAGGGGGGGAGGGGGTTAGCTCCGACCAGCGGTGGTTCTGTGATGTTTGCCTGGCGTTTTTAATACCATGACCTGGGCTTGGCCCGCCCGGTTGGCCGTGCGGTCTAACGCACGGCTTCCCGGGCGGGAAGGAGCGCCTGGTCCCCGGCACGAATCCGCCCGGCGGACGTGTGTCGAGGTCCGGTGAACTGGCCAGTCTCTGAATGGTTTTTAGGCGGTTTTCCATCTGCCTCGGCGAATGAGGGCTGGTTCCCCTTATTCCGCCTCAGTTACATTATGTCGGCGATTGCTGTGCAAACAAGTTCTCCACGTACGTGTACACCACCATTACTCCACCACGCAAACATTGGGGTTACACTCGTCTGGTGTGAGACGTTCCCTGGGGGGGTCCACCGGGGGCCGAACCGCACAATAACCCTGGGTTCGGTGTGGGGCGGCGGAGGGGTGAAGTGGACTGCGGTAGTCATCGTGGGGTTGTGGACCACTGCGGCTGCGGCGGGGACGGAGCCTCTCCGTCTTTTCTAGGTCCCCGGTTAACATACAATACAATACCTGGGCTTACTCGCTCAGGTTGCCATAAACATGGACCAGCGTGTTTAATTCCATATCGTCGGTGACCCTTCTACGACTTCATTTCATGCTGTGGGTGCTCCCGTCTTCCAAAGTTGACAGCACCCGTGTTCACAGGGGTGCACGCTTACGTTCCTGGTTTGATGTACACTCAGGTTGTAACCTTCCGCTTCCTAATCAGCCTACTGGACTGCGATATAAATGACCGTCATCGCATACGCCTAATGGAATTTTTAAAGTGAGTAAGGCTATCCTCACGGAAGGAAAGTAGTACTGCAGCCACTAGGACTTTGTTTTTATAAAAAAGATCTGATGATGGTCATTATAGACCGAAACCGGTAATCTGTTAACAAAATGTTTGTGGTTCAAATGGTTCAAATGGCTCTGAGCACTGTGGGACTTAACATCTATGGTCATCAGTGCCCTAGAACTTAGAACTACTTAAACCTAACTAACCTAAGGACATCACACACATCCATGCCCGAGGCAGGATTCGAACCTGCGACCATAGCAGCCGCGCGGCTCCGGACTGAGCGCCTATAACCGCTAGACCACCGCGGCCGGCAAAAAGTTTGTGACCATAGACGTTAATTAAATGAAATTTATTGTAGATACGGGTCACTGTTTTACTCGCGACAATGTCACAGCTTGTGAAGGAAAATAATACAGGTTAGAAGAAGGAAAGTGTGCAACTGATCCTTCTAAAGGCAGAATCTATTCTAAACATAGTCTAAATACTGATAATAATTTTGAAACGGGTGGAACTGGGTGCACTTTTTCACGAACCGTACGGTTGGTAGGGGAAGGGGGAGAGGGATTAGTACCACTTAATATTTAATATAAAAAATACTGATTATGAAAAGGAAGGGATAATTAAACGCCCGCCAGTCCACTAGGGCAATGAATATCAAAATCCTAAGAAAGGTAACTGCAAAGAAAACTAAACAAACGGTCACTGGCGTGAGCAGTACATCATCGCCATCATCATCATCATCAGCCAATTCAATCATTAAATGATGTGGCCTCTTTGAGTCGTGGATTCAGGTAGGGTTTCAGCAGTCTTCTCCAAGTGGGACGGTCTTGGGCAGTTCTCTGCCAGGTGTTGCTAGCGATCTTCTTGATGTCTTCGTCCCGTCTGTCTGGTTGTCTTCCTCTAGGCCCCCGGTGCTCTCTTGGATTCCAGTACTAACTTCGTCCAGCTGTTGTCTTTTCTTCTTGTGACGTGGCCAGCCCACTGCCATTTCAAGGAACCTACTGTCTCTAAGATGTCATTAACCTTCGTCACAGACCGGATGTCATCTGCCCTTTTCCTATCCTTTCTTGTATAGCCCAGCATTGATCTCCATCCATGGCTCTCTGTGCTGTCCTAAGTTTCCCTATTGTGAATGAGTTCAGTGTCCATGTCCCGCAGCCATATGTCATCACGGGAAGAATGCACTGATCAAATACTGCTTTCTTCAGATTTACAGTACATGAGAAAATAAATGAATCAGAAAGCTCTCAGTTTCTGATACTTATTCTGAAATACTAAATTTTCAAAGCAAGTTAACAGAAGTTGCTGCTTAAATAAACGACTGTAACTGAACCTTCGTTACATGAAAATGACTTTCAGTAACTTCAGCGTAGCGCAATAAAAGATTTGGAAAAAGGCAAGCAATTTGTTTTTAATTATTGAAATATTCAATTGAATTTACTTTGAGCAAATGAGCAACTGACTTATTTTCAACATTAGAACAATAAAATACAAGCCAGCAGAAGGCAATCACTAAGCTGCATACAGAATAAATGAAACTGCGCGCTCTTAATTTGAGCTGTATCTTTAGTTATTAGTTTTGCCAGTGAAATTTTACATTAATATGAATGAAGCTAATACTCAAAATCACAAATTAGTTAAGCCTCTGTTATGCAGTACAAGAATGAACAGTTAATGAGGCAGCAAAATTTAGACTGAAACTGGTCATTAGCAAACAACCAAAACTGGCAGTAAATAGTTAACGTTTTCATGTCTTACGACGCTCGGTGATAGCATACAATGGAAAGTGACCCTACTTGGTAATAATATCTGAGGACAATGACAACAAGGGTGCCCTACAAGTTTTAACTATTGCACGCTATTGTTCAAGAAAGGTAGTCATCATACTTTGTTAAAGTAATGCCTCACGGTGATGCCTGTACAATATTTAGTTAGTTCTTATGATGTTGTACCTGTGCCGACGACAATACTGGGCTGCTCCTGCTGGTTGAGAACCACGAGTCGTCTTCAGAACCACTGATAATTACAGGGCAGGCAACAGTTTGAATTGCAGCTTCCTCTGCCTGCGCAGTGACTGCCTTCAGCTGTATATGGCTTACCTGAAGAAACGTGTGGACGCTCTTGGTAGTCGAATTGAGGCCATTACCTGGGCTGGACGCGGTTTTACACGGAACTAGCATTATGCTTCGTCTTACTCAAGTGCCAGTTATCTTTTGAAACTAAGTGTTCCTCCCTTCCCCCAGCGGCGTCGTGATATCGTTTGACACCCAACACCAGGGCTCTCGCTGCCCGCAGCATCTGAACGGGTCAATAAACACTGCGAAGCACGTGTACACTTTATCCACCAATAAAGAACTCAGTTACAGGTCGGACACTGAATGAGACACCAGGCGGGCAGCCGATGCAGTGGGGCCCGGACGCTCAGTAAGTGCCCAAATCGCGTATCGCCATATGCCAACGTAATGAGGTATCTTGAACGGAATGATCTCTTCAGTGCCAACCAGCATGGATTCCGAAAACATCAATCATGTGAAATCCAGCTTGCACTTTTCTCACATGACAAACTGAAAGCTTTGGAACAAGGCGATCAGGTAAGTGCAGTGTTTCTCTGTTTCCAACAAGCATTTGACTCAGTACCACACCTACACTTATTGTCAAAAGTACGACCATATGGGGTATGAAGTGAAATTTGTGACTGGATTGAAGACTTTTTGGTAGGGAGGACGCAGCATGTTATCTTGGATGGAGAGTCATCGTCAGATGGAGAAGTAACGTCGGGTGTGCGCCAGGGATGTGTGTGGGGACCCCTGCTGTTCAAGTTGTATATTAATGACCTTACAGACGATATTAATACACTACTGGCCATTAAAATTGCTACACCACGAAGATGACGTGCTGCAGACGCAAAATTTAACCGAGAGGAAGAAGATGCTGTGATATGCAAATGATTAGCTTTTCAGAGCATTCACACAAGGCTGGCGCTGGTGGCGACACCTACAACCTGCTGACATGAGGAAAGTTTCCAACCGATTTCTCACACACAAACAGCAGTTGACCGGCGTTGTCTGGTGAAACGTTCTTGTGATCTTCGTGTAAGGAGGAGAAATGCGTACCATCACGTTTCCGACTTTGATAAAGGTCGGGTTGTAGCCTATCGCGATTGCGGTTTATCGTATCGCGACATCGCTGCTCGCTTTGTACGAGATACAATGACTGTTAGCAGAAAATTGAATCGGTGGGTTCAGGAGAGTAATACGGAACGCCGTGCTGGATCCCAACGGCCTCGTATCACTAGCAGTCGAGATGAGAGGCTCTTATCTGCATGGCTGTAACGGATCGTTCAGCCACGTCTCGATCCCTGGGTCAACAGATGGGGACGTTTGCAAGACAACAACCATTTGCACGAACAGTTCGACGATGTTTCCACCAGCATAGATTATCACCTCGGAGACCGTGGCTGCGGTTCCCCTTGACGCTGCATCACAGACGGGAGCGCCTGCGATGGTGTACTCGACGAACCTGGGTGCACGAATGGCAAAACGTCATTTTTTCGGATGAATCCAGGTTCTGTTTACAGCATCATGATGGTCGCATTCGTGTTTGGCGACATCGCGGTGATTGTACATTGGAAGCGTGTATTCGTCATCGCCATACTGGCGTATCACCCGGCGTGATGGTATGTGGTGCCATTGGTTACACGTCTCAGCCACCTCTTGTTCGCACTGGCGGCACTTTGAACAGTGGAAGCTACATTTCAGATGTGTTACGACCCGTGGCTCTACCCTTCATTCGATCCCTGCGAAACCCTACATTTCAGCAGGATAATGCACGACCGCATGTTGCAGGTCCTGTACGGGCCTTTCTGGATGCAGAAAACGGTAGACTGCTGCCCTGGCCGGCACATTTTCCAGATCTGTCACCAATTGAAAACGTCTGCTCAATGGTGGCCGAGCAACTGCCTCGTCACAATACGCCACTCACTACTCTTGAAGAACTGTGGTATCGCGTTGAAGCTGCATGGGCAGCTGTACCTGTACACGCCATCCAAGCTCTGTTTGACTGAATGCCCAGGCGTATCAAGGCTGTTATTACGGCCCCAGAGGTGGTTGTTCTCGGTACTGATGTCTCAGGATATATGCACCCAAATTGCGTGAAAATGTAATCACATGTCAGTTCTAGTATAATATATTTGTCCAATGAATACGCGTTTATGATCTGCATTTCTTCCTGGTGTAGCAATTTTAATAGCCATAAGGCTTTTTGCAGATGATGCAGTTATCTATAATGAAGTTCTATCTGAAAAAAGCTGCATAAATATTCAGGTTTCCATAACATTTCAAAGTAGTGCAAAGATTAGGAACTTGCTTTAAATGTTCAGAAACGCAAAATTTTGCACTTCACAAAACGAATACTATAATATCACTCAGTCACTGTTGTAATCGGCTAACTCATACAAATTCCTGGGTGTAACACACTGTAGGGATATGAAACTGAATGATCATGAGGGCTCAGTCAGGGGCAAAGCATGTGGTAGAGTTCTGCTCATTGGTAGAATACTGGGGAAGTGCAGTCAGTCTACAAAGGAGATTCAAGTGTGTTGGACCCATACCGGATAGTACTAACAGGGGATATTAAACGTACACAGAGCAGGGCAGCACGAATGGTCACAAGTTTGTTTGAACTGTGGAAGAATGTCACAGACATACTGAAGAAACAGAACTGGAAGACTTTTGAAGATAGACGTAAACTGTTAACAAAGTTTGAAGAAACGTGTTTAAATGGTGGCTCTAGGAATGTACTAAAGTCCGCTACGTATCGCTCAGATAGGAATGGTGAGAGTAAGGTTAGAATAGTTACTGCACGGACAGAGGCATTCAAACAATCATACGTGAATGGAACACTAAGAACCCTAATAACTGGTACAATGGGACGTACCCTTTGCCATGCAGCTCACGGTGCTTTGCAGGGTACGGATGTAATTGCAGATGAGAGAATGGCTGCAGACTTGGGCCGATTGTTTAATCTGTGACTAAACCCATTCTCGCTCTAAAATTAGCGAACGAGTGTACAGGTATCGTTTTGCACACACTGTATAATTTAGAGGCGGAACGGTTGTAGGGCTGCTTAGTAAGTGTAAAATAAGTTTGTTGAAAACATCGTTAGTGAGTCGACTCTAACAGGAGTTTGTTGTCTCATTACACCGGGGTCCGTCTGTATCGGCAACACCGGTGTAATAGCTGGTGCGGGCCAGGAGGGAACATTAAAATCTCGGTGCGAGCTTATGCACACCCCCCCCCCCCTCCACCCTGCTGTCGCCAAAGCTCTTGGCTCGCCTCTGGTGAGACGGCTTGCACTCGCCGCAGACAAAACAGCTCTCCTTATCGCTGTGCCCGCATCCGGTGTGCGCAGACTGCACTTGCCTGAGCCGCCCGTACAGTCCACGTCGTGCCGCATATCGACTCCGCAGGCTTCCACGTTCGCTAGCGAAGCGCGTTTCACACACATCAAGACATTATCGACACAGTGGATAGGACTAGCAAGAAGAGGGGCGGTGTATACCGCATCAGTGAAAACGAATCGACGAGTCTACGTTTCACAGTGAGGTGGTATCACGTAAAATGCATAACCTAAA
Organism: Schistocerca serialis cubense; assembly: GCF_023864345.2. Lineage (NCBI taxonomy): Eukaryota > Metazoa > Arthropoda > Insecta > Orthoptera > Acrididae > Schistocerca > Schistocerca serialis. Next base: position 759,065,901 of record NC_064642.1, on the reverse strand, counting down.
ATATTTCTTACTATCATTTGCTTGTCAGCCCTCAAAAAATCGTGTCATATTTTGATCGTAATTATCTGCGTCGGTTTATTTCTTTGCGAGCCAAACACACGAAAAAAATACAAAACTCCACTTCTGTTTCATCAACATCTATATCTACATGGTTGTCCTGGCAGAGGGTTCATCGAAACACCTTCAAAATAATCCTCTCTAATTCCACTCTCGAACACCGCGTGGAAAACAAGAACACCTATATCTTTCGGTGCGAGCTCTGAGTTCCCTTATTTTGCTGTGATGGTCTTTCCTCGCTATGAAGGTCAGCGTCAAAAAAATATTTTCCCATTCGGAGGAGGAAGTTGCTGATTGAAATATCGTGAGTAGATTCCGTCGCAACGATAAACGGCAAATATCGTGAGTAGATTCCGTCGCAACGACAAACGGCTTTGTTTCAGTGACGTGCACCCCAAATCCTATATCTTGTTCGTGACACTCTGTGCCCTATTTGTCGATAATACAAAACGCGCTGCCCTTCTTTGAATTTTCTCGATGCACTCCGTTAATCCAACTTAATAAGGATCCCACACCGCGCAGCAATACTCCAAAAGAGGACGGTCATGCGTTGTGTAGGCAGTCTCTTAAATAGACGTTGAACCGTGATTTATTTGCAAAGAATATTCTTAAGAATTTATTTTATTTACTACCGATTCATCAAGAACATTAACACATTTAATCACACTATGTAAGCATGGAAGCAGTTGCCAGAGAGTAACTGATGAAATCATAACCAAATTTCTTTTAACAAATGGGAATTTTATTCACTTTAATAGTGCCTAAAAGCATTTTTTAAAGAAAGATTTAAAATTATAATCAGAAAGCACCCTCTAAATATTAAAGCTACAATTTATTCAGAGGCAGAAAGAAACAAGTTTTGACTGTATGAGCTTTTGGGCAGAGAACCTTGCCGCTCTCTTTTGATACGGCCGTAGTTACGACCGCTCACAACAGCCTCTGAAAGACTACACTGGTGCAAATCTGCAACACACCAGATAACTTTAAACTAAGAGTTTTAACAATTTACACAAGCACACAAACTATGCACCCCCCGTGGGAGGGATGGAAATGGTACAAAACACTAACAATTAAAATATTAACCTTGCCACCGAAGGTGCAACTTGATTTTAACTTATAAGAAAAATCTTACAGTGAAAGGGTGGCAACTTTATATACTAAAATGATCATTTAAATAAAAGCTCATGAAATGCAATCTTATATAAAATTCTACAAGCTTGGCCAAACAGTAGTTAAGATGCTCCACAGTACACAGATACCGTCTCTCAAGATCATAGGCAATAATATCAAAGTTTCAAAAGATCAAAACATATTTCAGGTATTAGGGCGTTACACTCCAAGCAATAAATTCGTTAACACACCAAATCCGACAAATATGACAGAGGCAGCTACTAACGTATGGTAGATTGATAGGGAGAGTACCGAACAACCCGAACCGCATGTTGCTGTAACCCTAACCCGCCCCTACTCCACGAGGGAAAAACGGACCATCCAATTTATAAACAACCACCTTCCCGTGGGTGGTGTGTCTCAGTGCGCGACCGACCAACTGATCGATCCAACCGCCAATGACCATCGCCTGAGCAAACTCGAGCAGACTGGCGGCCTAACGCGCAGACTCAGATGCAGGAACTAAGCCCCGACCGGGCGACCACTCGCTGACTTCTCTTACTGGCGGAGTGGAAAGACTCTCATTTTGCCGGCTTTAAAGTTTGATCCGAACGAAAGACATACTACCACCCCGAACGACAGACAGACACTAACTGCCTAACAAATGCGGACGAGAGTCAGACTAGCAAGCTGGGGACGAGAGACTGGCCCAGACTGACCGACTGGCGAGTTTTTTTTTTTTTTTTCATTTATTGAATTTCAATTCCTCCCGAAGGGGGCGGGCTGGCAGCAGCTTAGTATGCCGCTCTTCAGCCTACAGACTTTGTTTTAAAAACATGAAGAGAGTAAATAATAAAAACAGGCGATAAAATCGGAGACTTAAGGAGTAGAGTAACATGGCGAAAAGAAATCTTGGAACTTAAAACAAAGAACAGAGGGATGATGACGCTAAGAAAATACATACAAAGCAGACAGGTAAAACAATAGACAGACAATTAAAAAAACACGGCGACAGTCTGACATAAAATTCACACCCAGCGACAGCATGGTTTCTGTTCGCAACACGAGAAAGACGAACAACACTGAACAGTCACTGGAACACTGCACTAAAAAGTTGGCAAATGGGATGTACCACAGCCGGGAGCAGGTGGGGGGAAACTGGATAGATGATGGGAAAATAAAAAAAGGGGGGGAGCCGGTAAAGGAGCTGATGGAGGATGAGAACCCATAAGAGGGGTGGGGGGCGCTGGGGAGACACGACACGGAGTGGGGTAGGCAGAGGAGGGGAATACAAAAGGACTCGGGGGGGGGGGGGGGAGAAGGGAGGTAGGGAGAGGTTTAGTGGGGAGAAAACAGGACGGAAGGGGGGAAGAGGGAGCCCAGGGAAAGGACAGAGGAAAGGAGGGGGAGTGAGGATCAGAGTTGATAGGAGGGATAAATGGAGGGAGAGAGGGCATCATCTGGGAGGGGGAGTTGATGGAAGCCACCTTGGGAAAGGAGATGTAGGGTGTAGAGATGGAGGGTAGGGGGGACACAACAGTGAAGACGTGGCAGGGGGCGGGGATGGGAGAGGAGAGGAGAGGAGCAACCAGGGGCTGAGGGGGTTCAAGATGGCGGGAGGTGTAGAGGATGTGGATATGTTTGAGGAATAGGAGCAGATGGGGGAAAGGAGTGAGTTCATAGAGGATCCGCATGGGGGATGGGAGGCGTATACGGAAGGCGAGGCGGAGTGCATGACGCTCGAGGATCTGGAGGCACTTATAGAATTTGGGGGGGGGGGGGCAGATATCCGGGCAGGACTGGCATAACAGAGGATGGGATGGATTAAGGATTTGTGGGTGTGGAGGATGGTAGAGGGGTGCAACCCCCATGTCTGGCCAGAGAGGATTTTAAGGAGTCGGAGGCGGTTGTGGGCTTTGGATTTTATGGAGCGGAGATGAGGGATCCAGGTGAGGTGACGGTCTATGGTGAGGCCAAGGTAGGTGAGGGTGGGGGTGAGGACTGGCGAGCTCATAGCGCCCCTTAAATGCACGTGAACGGGCAACCTTTCCCCTTTCCCACCAGAGGGAGACACCAAAGCTGCGATTGCCGCAGCGGCGCCACCGCCAGAAACGGAGGGCGACTGCTTCACACTACACGCTGCGGCGCGCTCTTCAAAACACCAATTTTTACCACGGCTCAGACGTGTTACATTTTCTAAGTGTTCTGCCAATGAAACGCGGTCTTTCATTCGCCTTACCGGCAGCATTTTCTACGTGTTCTTTGCAGTTTAAGTTGTTCGTGATTGTAATGCCTAGGTATTTAGTTGAATTAACAGCCTTTCGATTTGACTGATTCATAGTGTAACCGAAGTTTAGCGGATTCCTCTTAGCACTCACGCGGATGACATCACACTTTTCATTATTTAGAGTCAATTGCCAATATTCGCACTATAAAGACATCTTTTCTAAATCGTCTTGCAGTTTATTATGATTTTCTAATGACTTTGCCAGACGATAAACGGCTGCATCATCTGCAAAGAACTTAAGACGGCTGCTCAGATTGTCTCCGTAAACGTTTGTATAGACAAGGAACAGCAGAGGACGCATAACACTACCTTGGGGAATGCCAGAAATCACTTCTGTTTTACGCGATGGATTACCATCAATTTCTAGGAACTGTGACTTTCCTGACAGGAAATCACGGATCTAGTCGCATAACTGAGACGATATTCCATAAGCAGGCAATTTCACTACAAGCCTTCCGGGAATCTAGAAATACGGAATCAATTTGAATTCCTTGACAATAGCACTCGACGCTTCGTGTGAGTAAACAGCTAGTTGTGTTTCACCGGAGCGAATTTTTTTTTTCGAAATCCGTGTTGGCTGTGTGTCAGTAGACCGTTGTCTTCTAGGTTACTCATAATGCTTCAGCACAATACATGCTCCAAAATCCTGCTGCAGATCGACGTTAACGATATGGGCCTGTAATTACGTGGATTACTCCTACTACCTTTCTTAAACACTGGCGTGGCCTGCGCAACTTTCCAGTCTTTGTTTCTATCGCCCTCAGCCCAAAGCCTGATTTGATGCAACTCTCCAGCCCAGAATATCCTCAGCAAGTCTGTTCCTCTCAGAATACCTACTGCAACCTACATCCGTTTGAACAAAGTCACAATATTCGAGCCTTGGTCTCCGTCTACAATTTTTATCACCCAGACGTTCACTTCCCGCCATTATAAATTTAATTATTCCTTGATGCCTTATAATGTCTACTATTAATCGATCCCTTTTTATAGTCAAACTGTGCCACAGATTTCGTTTCCCTCCAATTCAGTCCAGTACTGTCTCGTTACCTTGCTGATACACTCGGTTAATCTTCTGCACTCTTCTCTAGCAACAGATTCATCATCCACTTTTCAGATCCGCATCAGGCTGCACTCCAAAAGGTACTTTCAAAAAATGCTTACTGCTACTTAAATTTATTTTTTATTTTCAAGTATTTCTCTTGTTCAGTAGTTGGTTTCTAGCTATTGCCAGTCTGCCAACTGCGACATGGTCGCGTATACAAACAGTGATCCAAAACTGTCAAATGTTCTTTATTCCAGTCTTTGATCACAATATGAATTCTTTAGACGATGACCGGTTTCAGTCCGTAATGACCCTACTCAGATATATAATATACAAATATATACACCTAGTGAGCAGTCTGTCTTTCAACATAATACAGCAACACGTATCACAATATACTATCATACAACCAGGGAGAGTACAGAAAATACGGTAAAACGTACCTTTTTTACACCATGTCCTAAAGTGATAAGCCCATAATGGCATCGTCAAAACATCTAAATATAATCAGCATAGCATCGTCATATAGATCCAAAATATGGTGTAGAATAGGCCGCATCGTCCACACAGTCATTATTGCAACTGGCTACTGAAGTACAGTAGCTACCAGAAATGTGTTTTCCTACATCATCCCTAGATGTCGCTACTGTCGGCTTAGATGTAGTCATCCTTTACGCAAAAACCATAATCTGATAAAAACACATTATGTAAAATACATGTAGCAAACTTTTAAAATTGACATTAAAAGGCGAATACAGTTACCCATATAAAATTATTAAAAGGAAATATATGAATAGAGTAGGATCGATCCTTTTTATGGTGAATTTACGGTCAACAATTAATATAAGTATTACATTGCCTGTAGCAACCTATAAATTACCTATGAAAGATAAAATGTCTATACGACAGCTGAAAAAAAGGACAGACCAATGATCAGCGCCCTCTGTTGGGTCAGCCGCCAGGATGTTATTTAGGCGTGCACCGATCTTAAGAACTTAACCACTAGAGGGCTTTGCATACAACGTGATATATCTCCAACAGGAAACTTTTGAACAACATATTAACACGGTGTAAAAAAGGTACGTTTTACCTTATTTTCTGTACATCTCCCTGGTTGTATGATTGTATATTGTGATACGTATTGCTGTATTATGTTGAAAGACAGACTGCTCACCAGGTGTATATATTTGTACATTATAGATCTGAGGATGGTCATTACGGACTGAAACCGGTCATCGTCTAAAGAACTCATATTGTGAGCAAAGACTGGAATAAAAAACATTTGAATTTTTTCTGCGCTTATCTTTTACTTACTGTTCATAGTCTCCTTCGAAATACTCTCCTCCACAATCGATACACCGCTCCCAATGCCGTTTCCACTTCCAGAAGCAGTCTTGGTACGCCTGTTGCTGGATCGCACGAAGCTCCGTCAGCGGTTTTTCTTTTATCTCGTCTATCGTTGCAAATATTCGTCATTTCAACGGAGTTTTCAGCTTCGGGAATAAAGGAAAGTCCGCAAGGGCCAAGTCTGGAGCGTACGAAGGATGAGGCGGTACAGCATTTCGTTTTTCGTGCAATAGCCACGCGCCAACAGGAATGAATGTGCGGGTGCATTATCGTGATGCAAGAGCCATGAATTGCCTCGCCACATTTAAGGCCGTTTCCTCATCACATTTTCTCGCACGCATCGCAACACGTCCCGACAGTACCATTGATTAACAGTTTGTCCCTGTGGCACGAATTCATGCTGAACTAGTCCTTCAGAGTCAAAGAAAGCTATCAGAATGGCTTTGGCATTTGACCTGGACTCACGAGCTTGTTTTGGAGAATCTTTCCCGACCCATTGTGTAGTTGAACCTTGGTTTCAACATCGTAACCGTACACCCACGTCTCATCACCAGTTATGATTCTGTTAAGGAACATCCCGTTCTCATCTGCTCAGTCGAAAAGCTCTTCACAGAATGCCAGACGAAGGTCTTGACTCATGAGCCGTTGGACGAACTTGGCTGCAGTACGACGCAATCCAGGATGCAGTGTCAGGATTTCATGACATGATCGAACGGAAATGTTGCATTCTTCCGCAATCTCTCGGACAGTCAGTCTTAGATTGGCACGCACAGTTTCGTTGACGTTCCTGATACGAACGTCGTTGGTAGACGTCTAAGGGCGTCTTCAACGAGAGTCAGCTTTAACTTCCGTCCGGCCATTTTTAAACCGCGTGCACCGTTCGTAAAACCAAGTACAGCTTAAGTACTCATTACCGCAGGTTTCCTGCACCATTCGGTGTGTCTCTGTAACGGTTATATCGAGTTTCACGCAAAACGTAACGTAGATACAGGACACAAGATGTTACACGTAGCCCGCATCCCGTGGTCGTGCGGTAGCGTTCTCGCTTCCCACGCCCGGGTTCCCGGGTTCGATTCCCGGCGGGGTCAGGGATTTTCTCTGCCTCGTGATGGCTGGGTGTCGTGTGCTGTCCTTAGGTTAGTTAGGTTTAAGTAGTTCTAAGTTCTAGGGGACTTATGACCACAGCAGTTGAGTCCCATAGTGCTCAGAGCCATTTGAACCATTTTGTTACACGTATGTTTAACAAGATCAAAAACAAATCCGCGGGCATCAGTAGCGATTCTAGGAAAATTAAAGTTAAGAAGAAGTTTGTCACCCTGACATACAAAGGGCGTGTGTCGGAAAGAATTGCTAAATGCTTTCCAAAAAACATCGCAGTGGCATTTCAGAACGAAGGGCAAATGGCACATAGATTAAGACATAAACCAGCAACGACGAAACAAATGAAATACAATAATTCCGGAGTATATAAGATTAAATGTGCTGAATGTGACAGTTATTATATAGGGCAAACAGGGCGGAATTTTGAAATTGGATACAGGGAACATTGCAGTTATAGCAATCGAACAGCATTTGGAACACATGTAAAAGAGAGTAGACATGAAGTGAGTAATATAAATGAACAAATGGAGGTGCTACATAAAGCTCCAAAAAGTCTATCTCAACGTGCTCGAAGAGATTGAAATATACGCACATCAAAGAAAAACGCCAGGCCTACTACTTAATGAGCAAAGTGCTTTTATGCACAGGAATTATGAGATTTCTAAAGACCTGTTTTAGGCTTACTCTTGAATGCAACAGCACGCCCCAGTAAGAAACAGCTACAGCGGAACGGCCCTCAGCGTACTGGCGGTGAGGTGAATTGGGCGCGGAGCAAGACGACGCGGCGTGGCGTTGTATGCGTTCTGACGTAGGGAAATCCACTCCACCACCAATCAAAAACAAAGAAGAGCAAACGCACATTTTCGGAAGAATATCTACATTTTAATTATATTTTATGTTTCTTTATAAAGAAATTTTAAATTAATGGAAAAATTTTTCGTTTCATGGTCCACTCAAAAAGATTATTCATATGTTATTACCTTAAAAATAGTTTTATTGAAAAGAATATTCGCCATTAATATATACGGCGAAATAACAGATGCACAATTGCTATAGGTAGAGGGCACTTTTTACTGTTACCAATCAGGTTACTCTTAAATACTGCGATATAATGTTTTAACAGCTTGAAATTACTTTACTTATGACAGTGAACTTTGTGTTCTGTACGGACAAGTTACTCTGTAACTACAACATATGGTATGTTGGCATTTAATACGTTCCAAAATTTCTTTTTGTAAACTAAGATATTTTTATCACTAACTGTATCCCTCTTATTAATTACATTTTTAACATTGTCTAACAGATCTGAAGATGGGCAGCTAGCCCGAAATCGGTAATTGAAAATAAAGAATAGCGATCGAAGACTGAAACGCCATATTTTATTTAACGTAGATGAGTTGCTCCTCTAGCTCTACCATCTCGAAATTCGCCAACTGTGCGACAGACGTTCTACTCAATACAGCACTGAACTATAACTAACAGACATACAACAATGAAACTTCGGCAGTTAACGCATTATACACGAGCGTTCTTAACGATGCCAATCGCATTTCACTCCAGCACGTCATTGGCGCGAAATTACGAATGTTCCTTAATTTTTTGAACAGACCTCGTACACTGGCTGGTCAAAAGTATCCGGACACTTATTACTGGATCTTAATATGGGATGTGTCCACCCTCGCCTTTACGGCGGCTCGAACTTTGCTGCGGACACTCAACGAGATGTATGTTTATCTGTGGAGGAATGGCAGCCCAACCTTCCGTAAAAGTCGAAACCAGAGACGGTAGTGGCGCGGTATGAAAGGGTCCGAAGCGAAGTCGATGCCTCTAACTCGTCCCAGTGGTGTTCCATTGAGTTGAGATGGGGAGACTCTACGCTGCGCAGTCCATTTCAGGGGTATTATTGGCCACAGACCAGTGCCCCAAACAAGCTGCTATACTACAGGGTGCACTGTGGTGCTGATACAAAAAATAATCGGCTCTGAACTGTTCCTCTACTGTACGCAGTAGCAGTGCTTTAAAATGTGATCATATCCATCTACACTTAGGCTTTTCTTAAGCACGAAGAGGGGACCCACGTCCTAAGCACTAAAAGCAGCCCTGTACCGAAACAGCTCCTACTATAGCTTGTACTAAACATGATGGTTCGTAACCTTCCCCAGGCATTTGCTGGACACAAACCCTTCCATCGGATTGGCACAGGGTGTGTCGTGACTATAAATCGCTCATTTGCAATCGACCACTGTCCAGTGGCGTCTCTCTTCACACCGCCTCAACCGTCGCTCAGCACTGACGACACAAACATGTGGCTTATGAGCAGTCGTGCACCCATCACACCACATTATTTTCCACTCCCTTCCCACAGTCATTGTGCTATCTGGACTGCTACCAGCACTTTGGAGATCCCTAGTGTTTTGTTCCACTGATTTCGTACGATTTTTCACAACCATCTGTAAGGTGGCAGAATAATTGGTCAGATTCGCACTTTACACAAGACCTTTACACATCGCAATGAGAAGGTGAAGATGACACCTAACGTAATTTGGCAGCTATGAGAACATTTGTCTATCAGTATGTAATGCAAAAAGGGAATGACAGCCAATTGACAGGAATTATCACATCATTCCTATACACAGCATGTCTCTGAGCACAAGGTAGAACAGGGAATGCGAGTCGAGTCGCTTTTAGTTTTGAAGAGCCAGCCGCACAACGATGTAGCAAAAGTGCACTGCAGGAGTTACGCCGGAAACCACTTAAAGGGGTGGACAGCGACCCCGGGCCAGGTGATTCAAGCCAGACGACTGAATGTAGTGGGACATCTGAACAAGGGCAGAGGGCGTTTCGGAATTCCTACGGGATACGAACTAAAGCAAGTGACGCATTTTCGCCCAGCGAGAGTGACACGCGGAAAGGTCAATGTACTCTAGGAGTCTAGAAACAAAGTAAGAGCATATGGACTATCAGACCAATTGTGTGACTGGATTGAAGAGTTCCTAGATAACAGAACACAGCATGTCATTCTCAATGGAGAGAAGTCTTCCGAAGTAAGAGTGATTTCAGGTGTGCCACACGGGAGTGTCGTAGGACCGTTGCTATTCACAATATACATAAATGACCTTGTGGATGACATCGGAAGTTCACTGAGGCTTTTTGCGGATGATGCTGTGGTATATCGAGAGGTTGTAACAATGGAAAATTGTACTGAAATGCAGGAGGATCTGCAACGAATTGACACATGGTGCAGGGAATGGCAACTGAATCTCAATGTAGACAAGTGTAATGTGCTGCGAATACATAGAAAGAAAGATCCTTTATCATTTAGCTACAATTAGCAGGTCAGCAACTGGAAGCAGTTAATTCCATAAATTATCTGGGAGTAGGCATTAGGAGTGATTTAAAATGGAATGACCATATAAAGTTGATCGTCGGTAAAGCAGATGCCAGACAGATTCATTGGAAGAATCCTAAGGAAATGCAATCCGAAAACAAAGGAAGTAGGTTACAGTACACTTGTTCGCCCACTGCTTGAATATTGCTCAACAGCGTGGGATCCGTACAAGATGGGCTTGATAGAAGAGATAGAGAAGATCCAACAGAGAGCAGCGTGCTTCGTTACAGGATCATTTAGTAATCGCGTAAGCGTTAAAGAGATGATAGATAAACTCCAGTGGAAGACTTTGCACGAGAGACGCTCAGTAGCTCGGTGCAAGCTTTTGTTGGAGTTTCGAGAACATACCTTCACCGAGGAGTCAAGGATTATATTGCTCTCTCCTAAGTATATCTCACGAAGAGACCATGAGGATAAAATCAGGGAGATTAGATCCCACACAGAGGCATACCGACAATCTTTGTTTCCACGAACAATGCGAGACTGGAATAGAAGGGAGAACCGATAGAGGTACTCAAAGGACCCTCCGCCACACACTTTCAGATGACTTGTGGAGTATGGATGTGGATGTAGATGTAGAACGGGCAGAAAACGAACGGTGGGCGGAAACGCACTAGGAAGGAGAAAAATACTGAAGTTTCAACGCAATTTGATAGAAGGGACATTGCGACTGGTAGAGAGAGTTTCTACAAAACAAGAGGAACGCTCCTATTCGTCGAAAAAAAAGCAATGATATGTAAGAGAAACCTAAGTGGAGGGAGGCAGTTCTGCCATGAGAAAGACAAGAGAGAAATTTTTTTGAGGAAGCTTCTCTGACCTGGCGTCAAGTGCAGAACAGAGCGCTTAATGCTCTGTACGACGCAGAGAAGAAATTTGTGTGGACACTGCGTTCACAGCGGCTGCACTTCACCTGGAAATTAGCTGTAGCAACGTTTAGCTCCAACTGTGGAGAAACGAACCACCCAAATTAGTTAATTGTTCTTGCGAGAACTGAGAGGGCACTATAATATGCAAGCTGCTCCAACTGTGCGCATGTATTTCGCCACATAATAAGACTATCGCATATCGAGAAACATAGGAAAAGTTTCTGCTGGAAAGTTCAGCAAAGGCCAGATTAGTTTCATAGGAACTTCAGTGGGAGAGAGCGGCCTTGCAGATAGCAGCACGTCACAGCTTAAGGGAAATACCGTGTGCAGAGGTGTAAACGTTGTTGGTTCACCAGCTTGCGTCCACTGTAAACTCGAGCGGCCTTGGGTAATCTTGCGCTCAATTTTGTCACTTGACTAACCATCCACCGTAGACTTGATTGTCATCCTAAATAGTACCGAACTTTGAACCGGAATTGGACGATTTTCATAGTACTGACCAACATCATAACGTATGTGTAGGAGCAATTTTGTGAAGAAACTTCCATTTAAACTTTCATATTATTGTGCTTAGGAGTAATGTAAAGAAATTTTCAATTAAATTTTCATAATATTGTGCTTACGATTGATGTTCTTTCAGAGAGTTAATATTTAACATTGTCGTGCATAAAATTTTGATGTTGGCAAGATGCATTATCCATTCTGCTGCTTTTATGTTAGCGAGTTGAAAACTGTGTAAAAGCTGTAATTTTGTGAGAAACATTGCGGCATTAAACATGTCATTTCACTTTACACGGCTGTTCTCAATTCTAGAAGAAGAATTAACAAACCTAACCTTACAAATGGCCACCATGCCAGGATGGCAATTGGTCTGCCTGGATGACAATTAGTCAAATTAGTGATAAAAACAAATTATTTGAATTTTGAAAAAAAAAATTTCAAGTTGTTTTGTGACGAGGTTACCCAATGCATATAAATGTATAGTGGCCAGTAAATGTGTGATCCAAAGTGTAGAAAAGTTGTATTAACACGTAGAATCAAAGTATCATTGAGTAGAAGTAGATTGTGCCTGACCTCGCTGGTGCGCTCGAAGTTGTTCACGACGTTGTTGAGTTGGGTTGAAATTCCACAAACAGTGAACAGTGTTGCTAATCTTGTGTACGTAGTCTAAGAAACTTCCTATGATATTTTGGAAACGTGTAAGGTCCTATAACTTGATGTTGAAGAGAGTGCAGGCTCGCGCATTTCGAGAAAGACTGAGGTTAGCTAAACGATCAGAAATGGTGGAAGAACGGAGAGTATCGGAGATAGGTCAAACTCAAGATCTTGACAGGATAGAAATTGATGTAGAACAAATGGTACCGAGTACAGGTCACTAAATGGGACATAGTGATAGTTCAGAGGGAATGGTAGCAGTTTCAATATTGACATCACATTCTGAGAATGCACAAAAAGAAATGACGCGGCTAGTGGGTCGGAAATAGAGTCAGAGGACGAGCAACCTCGGTACGTTGAACCTAATGTAGTAATTTTGAACCAAACGGGACAGTTTCCAACAGAAAGAATGTGTGCAAGTGCATCCGCACTGAGCACGGAAGTCGGTGAAACGCCACGTGAAAGACGGGAAAATTTTCGTCGAATAGTGACAGGTGACGAGGGCGAAGAATCAGATAGTATGTTCGCAATATTGAAGCAACTCACTATGGTCGTAAAGCAGACAAATGCAGGGTTAGCTGACTTGAAAACTGAAACGGCAGATGTAAGGACCGAAACGGCGAATTTAAAAACAGAAACAAATGCAGGGTTAACAGATTTAAAGACCGAAACGGCAAAGCTCCAATTTGAAACTTACGCTGGGTTCGAAAAATCCGCGAAGATCAGCAAAAATTACGAACAGAAGTCAATGAACAGTTTAATGAAATCTGGAGAGTGGCGAGAGACTCACGAGAGCCGATACAAGCATTCAAATGGTTCAAAGGGCTCTGAGCACTATGGGACTCAACTGCTGAGGTCATTAGTCCCCTAGAACTTAGAACTAGTTAAACCTAACTAACCTAAGGACATCACAAACATCCATGCCCGTAGCGGTCTTGCGGTTCCAGACTGCAGCGCCTTTAACCGCACGGCCACTTCGGCCGGCGATACAAGCGTTAATGGCTCACCAGAAAAAGATGCGTTCTGACGTTGACCAGGTGCAGGATGCAGTGTCTAACGTTAACCAAAGAGTGGGTAAGTTAGCACGTAAGACGTCTCGTAAGGTGCAAAAAATCGTGGAAGAGCTCAATGTCAGAAAAAGTGTCACGCGAGTCGCATTAAAAAGATTTGACACACGCATTGAAAACATAGTCTCGAAAAATCAGAAACAGTTTGAAGACCCTCGCTCAGAATTGAAACAGTGTATCGAGAATCGTACAGAAACTAGCAGCGAGACACCGGAATCGGTAGTATCACCTACATCTACATCTACGTGATTACTCTGCTATTCACAATAAAGTGCCTGGCACAGGGTTCAATGAGCCACCTTCAAGCTGTCTCTCTACCGTTCCACTCTCGAACGGCACGCGGGAAAAACGAGCACATTAATTTTTCCGTGCGAGCCCTGATTTCTCTTATTTTATCGTGATGATCATTTCTCCCTATGTAGGTGAGTGCCAACAGAATGTTTTCGCAATCGGAGGAGAAAACTGGTGATTGAAATTTCATGAGAAGATCCCGTCGCAACGAAAAACGCCTTTGTTTTAATGGTTGCCACTCCAATTCACGTATCATGTCCGTGACACTATCTCCCCTATTTCGCGATAATACAAAACGAGCTGCCCTTCTTTGTACTTTTTCCATGTCATCCGTCAGTCCCACCTGATGCGGATCCCACACCGCACAGCAGTACTCCAGAATATGGCGGACAAGCGTAGTGTAAGAAGTCTATTTGGTAGACCTGTTGCACTCTCTAAGTGTTCTGCCAATGAATGGCAGACTTTGGTTTGCTCTACCCACAATATTATTTATGTGATCGTTCCAATTTAGGTTATTTATAATTGTAATCCCTAAGTATTTAGGTGAATTTACAGCCCTCAGACTTGTGTGACTTATCACGTAATCGAAATTTAGCTGATTTCTTTTAACATTCATGTGAATAACTTCGCACTTTTCTTTATTCGGAGTCAATTGCCACTTTTTGGACCATACAGATATCTAAATCATTTTGCAACTCGTTTTGATCATCTGATGACTTTACAAGACGGTAAATGACAGCATCATCTGCAAACAATCTAACACGGCCACTCAGATTGTCTCCTACGTCGTTAATATAGATCAGGAACAACAGAGGGCCTATAACACTTTCTTGGGGAACGCCGGATATTACTTCTGTTTTACTCGATGACTTTCCGTCTATTACGACGAACTGTGGCCTTTCTGACAGGAAATCACGAATCCAGTCGCACAACTGAGGCGATACTCCGTAGGCACGCAGTTTGATTAGAAGACCCTTGTGAGGAACGGTGTCGAAAGCCTTCTGGAAATCTAAAAATATGGAATCAATTTGACATCCCCTGTCGATAGCACTTATTACTTCATGAGTATAAAGAGCTAGTTGTGTTTCACAAGAACGATATTTTCTGAATCCGTGCTGACTATATGTCAATAAATCTTTTTCTTCGAGGTACTTCATAATGTTCGAATACAGTTCAGCGGATTCTCCTACTTCCTTTTTTGGTTATTGGTGTGACTTGAGCAATCCAGTCTTTAGGTATGTATCTTTCTGTGAGTGAGTGGTTATATATATATATATATGCTAAATATGGAGCTGTTTTATTAGCATACTCTGAGAGGAACCTGACTGGTATACAACCTGGACCGGAGGCCTTTCCTTTATTAAGTGATTTAAGCTGCTTTGTTACAACGAGGATATCTACTTCTAGTTTCTCACCTTGGCAGTTGTTCTTGATTGGAATTCAGGAATATTTAATTCGTCTTCGTTGATGAAGGAGTTTCGTAAAACCGTGTTTAATAACTCTGCTTTAATGGCACTGTCATAAGTGACTTTACCGTTGTTATCGCGGAGTGAAGGTATTGATTGTGTCTTGCCCCTGGGGTGCTTTATGTATGACCAGAATCTCTTTGGGGTTTCTACCAGATTTCGAGACACAATTTCGTTGTGGATAATTATTAAAAGCATCTCGCACTGAAGTACGCGCCATATTTCGAACTTCTGTAAACCTTTGTCAATCTTGGGAATTTTGCGTTCTTTTAAATTTGGCATGCTTTTTTCGTTGCGTCTGCAACAACGATCTGACCCGTTTTGTGTACCATGGGGGATCAGTACCATCACTTATTAATTTATGTGGTATACAGGGTGTTACAAAAAGGTACGGCCAAACTTTCAGGAAACATTCCTCACACACAAAGAAAGAAAATATGTTATGTGGACATGTGTCCGGAAACACTTACTTTCCATGTTAGAGCTCATTTTATTACTTCTCTTCAAATCACAGTAATCATGGAATGGAAACACACAGCAACAGAACGTACCAGCGTGACTTCAAACACTTTGTTACAGGAAATGTTCAAAATGTCCTCCGTTAGCGAGGATACATGCATCCACCCTCCATCGCATGGAATCCCTGATGCGCTGATGCAGCCCTGGAGAATGGCGTATTGTATCACAGCCGTCCACAATACGAGCACGAAGATTGTCTACATTTGGTACTGGGGTTGCGTAGACAAGAGCTTTCAAATGCCCCCATAAATGATAGTCAAGAGGGTTGAGGTCAGGAGAGCATGGAGGCCATGGAATTGGTCCGCCTCTACCAATCCATTGGTCACCGAATCTGTTGTTGAGAAGCGTACGAACACTTCGACTGAAATGTGCAGGAGCTCCATCGCGCATGAACCACATGTGGTGTCGTACTTGTAAAGGCACATGTTCTAGCAGCACAGGTAGAGTATCCCGTATGAAATCATGATAACGTGCTCCATTGAGCGTAGGTGGACGAAACTAAAATGAACTCTAACATGGAAATTAAGCGTTTCCGGACACATGCCCACATAACATCTTTTCTTTATTTGTGTGTGAGGAATGTTTCCTGAAAGTTTGGCCGTACCTTTTTGTAACACCCTGTATATGTCTCAATTGCTGTCGATACTAACTCTTTGAAACATTCCACAACTTTTCTACACTTACATGATCAGATCGACATAGTAATGGATAGTACTCCAGAAAGAAAAAAGTCAGTTGTGCAATCTTCCGTAGCAGTAGCGGAAACACAAAAACGCCATGAGATTCCAGTCGTACATCCACAGGAGGTTGCGTCTATAATTACGGAAGCAGGTTCGAATCCTGCCTCGGGCATGGGTGTTTGTGATGTCCTTAGGATAGGTAGGTTTAAGTAGTTCTAAATTCTAGGGGACTGGTGACCACAGCAGTTAAGTCCCATAGTGCTCAGAGCCATTTTTTTACGGAAGCAAAACAAAAACAAATAGGGAAGGAACAAGTAACACAGGCGAGCGAAGTAGGTGAAGAGCGGTCACACCAGACAACGGAGCGAGAAACGGTAGACGCGCGCGTTCCGGCAGAGCGGCAGCCGACCCACCGAAAGAAAGCGGGTGACGCGAGAGCGGAGCAAAATGCGGCGACACATGTCCCGATTCTACCATTTCCGATTTACAGCACAACAGGTTACAGACCGCAAGTCAATGTAAATCTAATAGAAAGGCAAAACACGAAACCAGTAATGGGAAATGTAAACGAAACTTTCAATCCGATACACGAGGAACGATACAGTGTAGGCAACTGCACACCACTGCGTAGCTACGATGCTAAATGGGACATAAATACGTCAGATCAAGACCCAAATGTGGTTGAACGAGTACAAGAAAATATGACACAAGTAAAAGATACGGGTAATGTTGTGAAAACACAAAAGCCTTATGATGGAAGAGAAAAATTTGGCAAAGGTCACTTTTTGAAAGTCAGAAAATTTCAACATTACAAAGAAGGAGGGAACGGCTTACATCCACACACGTTCATAAATCAATTTCAGATCGGTTCACCAGAGCACCGACCACTTAGCTATAAACTTGACTTCATTTCTGGACCTATGGACGGCGCAATAGCGGAAACCATGCAAAGAGTAGCCGCGAACTGTCATTCTCATGAACAATTTAAAACTGCATTCTTGGAGCGTTACTGGTCCACAGAAACACAAAATAGAATAAAGTATGAGTTGTTGCAGAAAGAGTTGTTCGAAAATTCCGGAGAAGAGAAACCCGTTAGATTTTTCGAAGATATGACAAAGAAAAATCAGTGCTTAGATAAGTGGTGGGGAACTGATATGGATGTGCGCAATGAAATTACCGTTACGTTGTGAGCAGTCATTGGTTGGTATGGCAGGAGATAACACACCAGCATTTAAAGGAATGTTGAGAGAACTTGGATTCATATTCAGTAAAGATGACGCAAGAAAACATCGTACAGCAGTTGTAGGGGATTTGCACAGCACTGGAAGACCTAAGTTGAAATAACGTTCCGGGAGTAGACAACATTCCATTAGAACTACTGATAGCCTTGGGAGAGCCAGCCTTGATAAAACTCTACATCTGGTGAGCAAGATGTATAAGACAGGCAAAATACCCTCAGACTTCAAGAAGAATATAATAATTCCAATCCCAAAGAAAGTAGGTGTTAACAGATGTGAAAATTACCGAATCATGGGTTTCATAAGTCACGACCGCAAACTATTAACACGAATTTTTTACAGACGAACGGAAAAACTGATAAAAGCCGACCTGGGGGTAGATCAGTTTGGATTCCGTAGAAATTTTGGGACTCGCAAGGCAATACTGACCCTACGACTTATCTTAGAAGAAAGATTAAGGAAAGGCAAAGCTACGTTTCTAGCATTTGTAGACTTAGCGAAAGTTTTTGACAGTGTTGACTGGAATACTCTCTTTCAATTTCTGAAGGTGGCAGGGATAAAATGCAGGGAACGAAAGGTTATTTTCAATTTGTGCAGAAACCAGATGGCAGTTATATGACTCGAGGACCATGAAAGGGGAGCAGTGGTTGAGAAGGGAGTGAGACAAGGTTGTAGCCTGTCCCCGATGTTATTCAGTCTGTATTTGGACCAAGCAGTACAGGAAACATTTGGAGAAAGAATTAATGTCCATGGAAAAGAAATTAAAACTTTGAAGTTTGCCGATGACATTGTAATTCTGTTAGAGACAGCAAAGGACCTGGAACAGCAGTTGAACGGAATGGACAGTCTCTTGAAAGGAGGATATAAGATGAACATCAACAAAAGCAAAATGAGGAGAATGGAATGAATAAAATCAGGTGATTCTGAGGGAATTAGATTAAGAAATGAGACACTTAAAGTAGCAGATGGGTTTTGCTATTTTTGGAAGCAAAATAGCTGATGATTCTCGAAGTAGAGAGGATATAAAATGTAGACTGGCAAGGAAAGCGTTTCTGAAGAAGAGAAATTTGTTAACACCGAGTTTAGATTTAAGTGTCAGGAATTTTCCGAAAGTATTTGTGTGGAGTGTAGCCATGGACGATAAATAGTTTAGACAAGAAGAGAACAGAAGCATTCGAAATGTGGTGCTGCAGAAGAATGCTGAAGATTAGATGGGTAGATCACATAACTAATGAGGTACTGAGTAGAATTGGGGAGAAGAGGAATTTGTGGCTCAACATAAAAGAAGTCATTAAACGAATACCAATTTATTATTGAGGGGAAGCGTGAAGAGTAAAAATCGTAGAGGGAGACCAAGAGATGAATACACTAAGCAGATTTAGAAGGATGCAGGTTGCAGTAGTTATTTGGAGATGGAGCGGTTTGCACAGGATAGAGTAGCATGGAGAGCTGCATCAAACCACTCTCTAGACTGAAGACCACAACAACAAAATCTCTCGTTTACGTTAAGCAGTGATCTTGCAATATTAATCACTTACACATATTACCTACACAAATATATTTCCGAAATTTCATTTCTTTATGGTAATTATTTTTTGGTGCTGCGATTTTTTTCCGTCAGTGTATGCGCGAAAGGCGATGTGAAATGTGTCAAAGATATGTCACATACGTGTACACGGGTGAAGCACTGGGTAAAAAGCTAGTGTTTTAGTAAAGAATTAACATACAACTACCAGTATTGGGCGAAATCACGGTATTTCACAAATACTTCTATTCAACTTTGTGTTAACGGAATTAGTTTCCAAAGTCGCAAATGGGGCCTCATAAAACTGCAGCAAAACATTTGGCAGTTATAACTCGAATAATGGCTTACCAAAGAGTCTGATGTGCCCGCTGGCTTTGACTGTTAGTTGACAGGTGGATATTATTATAAAATACGTCTGAGACCCTAGGGTCGCACCTAAGCCTCAGTTGGGCCGCATGGTCCCCTCGGGCTATAGTTTGGCGACCCCTGACTTAAACTGTATTTACTTATATTTCTTCTTCGTTTGGCTTTTTAAGCCATTATCGAGAGTTTAGCAGGGAAAAGGTGTCACACATACGAAAATGTTAGTGTATACATATGGTGTGTTTCCGTTAGTTTTCGTTTTCGTTCTATTACTCGTACGATTTGTAAACCAAAACGAACGGAGGGACATAATGTGAGTACGCTGCCATTTTCGTACGTATGGGACCTTCTTTCTGGCTAAACACTGAAAAATGACTTAGGCAAAACGAGTCCAAAGCAATAATATAAAGAAATGCTGCGTAAGTGGAAAAATACCACACTCATTTCATAAATTTATGGGTGTATGAAAAAGACTGGCTCTGATGAAGGCAACCTCAGATCTTTCCTACGACTTGTGAGGAGAGTTACGTAAGTCGTAGTGGAAATGTGTGTGCGCGTATCGTGTGAGAACTGAGGCGAAATCGTGAGAAGCGGCCAACGTGCCGTGGGAGCTCGTGAAGGGAGAAAAGGGCGAAGTGCGAGGAGTCATCCAGTTACACGGGCGCGCGGACCCACCACACCTCGCGATAAGCGACTGCTTCTCTGCTGTTTCCCTATTATTTACATTTTAATGCACGAAACATTTAGACACTACAAAAGTGCTGCGATACGCTGTACTGACCCAATTTCAATGTATTATGTGCCAACACTAACAAGACACTGGTTAAGTGTACGGAGTAATATACCGTATGCGCCACTGTTACAGCGTCCATTACACTTCTTCAGGACGCTTAAAAAATTCACATCTCAAAGAAAAATCAAAACATATCTGGACCACCTTCGTTTTGTTGAGGACATTATACTGCTTGCGTCTAATTCAAATTAGCTTCTGTAATTAAAGTAAGTTAAAGTAACCTCTGGCGTGCCACAGGGGAGTGTTATGGGATCATTGCTTTTCACACTATATGTAAATGACCTAGTAGATAGTGTCGGAAGTTCCATGCGGCTTTTCGCGGATGATGTTGTAGTATACAGAGAAGTTGCAGCATTAGAAAATTGCAGCGAAATGCAGCTCGCGGTCTTGCGGTAGCGTTCTCGCTTCCCGCGCACGGGGTCCCGGGTTCGATTCCCGGCGGGGCCAGGGATTTTCTCTGCCTCGTGATGACTGGGTGTTGTGTGTCTTTCATCATCATTTCATCCCCATCGACACGCAAGTCGCCGAAGTGGCGTCAACTCGAAAGACTTGGACCAGGCGAACGGTCTACCCGACGGGAGGCCCTAGCCACACGGCATTTCATTTCATTTCAGCGAAATGCAGGAAGATCTGCAGCGGATAGGCACTTGGTGCAGGGAGTGGCAACTGACCCTTAACATAGACAAATGTAATGTATTGCGAATACATAGAAAGAAGGATTCTTTAGTGTATGCATATATGATAGCGGAACAGACACTGGTAGCAGTTACTTCTGTAAAATATCTGGAAATATGCGTACGGAACGCTTTGAAGTGGAATGATCATATAAAATTAATTGTTGGTAAGGCGGGAACCAGGTTGACATTCATTGGGAGAGTCCTTAGAAAATGTAATTCATCAACAAAGGAGGTGGCTTACAAAACACTCGTTCGACCTATAGTTGAGTATTGCTCATCAGTGTGGGATCCGTACCAGGTCGGGTTCACAAAGAAGATAGAAAAGATCCAAAGAAGAGCGGCGCGTTTCGTCTCAGGGTCATTCGGTAAGCGTGATAGCGTTACGGAGATGTTTAGCAAACTCAAGTGGCAGACTCTGCAAGATAGGCGCTCTGCATCGCGGTGTAGCTTGCTCGCCAGGTTTCGAGAGGGTGCGTTTCTGGATGAGGTATCGAATATATTACTTCCCCCTACTTATACCTCCCGAGGAGATCACGAATGTAAAATTAGAGAGATTCGAGCGCGCACGGAGGCTTTGCGGCAGTCGTTCTTC
This sequence comes from Schistocerca serialis cubense, assembly GCF_023864345.2. Taxonomy (NCBI): domain Eukaryota; kingdom Metazoa; phylum Arthropoda; class Insecta; order Orthoptera; family Acrididae; genus Schistocerca; species Schistocerca serialis. The sequence goes on along the minus strand of NC_064642.1, from coordinate 759,044,337 downwards.
CCGCGAACCATAAACGAGTGGAACAGGAAAAGGAGGTAATGATAGTGGCACGTAAAATGCCCTCCGCCACACACCGTTGGGTGGCTTGCGGAGTATAAATGTAGATGTAGAATTAATGGTAGAAATTAACAGACAAAGCTGGAAAGCAGGGTTGAAAAGCAATTACAAAAAGATTGAAATTCAACATGCTGAAAACTCACGAAAAGCTTTAGAAACTGAACTGTCAATATACCGCTAAATGGCGTATATGTTCACGAAATACTCGCTTAATGAAACGTTACACACTCAAAATATTTACGACAGCTTACAAGGCGACATAAAATCGGTGGCACCAAATAATATAAAATCCATGATTCGTCATTGGCTGTAAAAGTACGACACCTAAAGTAACATATCACACTGTGCCAGTATGTATCACAAAATACTTAGATACGTAGTATAAATTACATCTTCAATGGTGGAAATGTACCAGGCACTGCTCTTCCTCGCGTTACAGTAACAGTCAGTTTACATCGTTACGAGGGCAGTCACTTTACGTACTGCCTACCCTACAGCTGATTATTGTTTACAAGTCGAACCAAACATGATCCAAAGGTTTGCCTACATCGACAGCTACAGTACGATTTCAGCGATTATGTTGTGCAGGATGTATGCCATATGTTACTGTGAGTAAATGTGACGTCCTAAGTGTAACTTTATATACGTTGTACATAGTAGCATTATGTGCCTTACAAGAACATCAGTGTTGACAGCAACAAAACTGAAGTGTGTAATGTCTTATATAGTCACGTCTGTGTGAAATAAGTTACACTTGTAATTTTGAACGTTTATAGTGACTTTATTATGATATAGTTTGTTTCTGTAGAATTCGAAAGCGTTTTCGAGAAGGCATTACATGTCTGAAACTTCATCAAACAGAAAAAAAGACAACACCGCCTCAGACCACTGTCTCACTGTCAAGAGAAGAGGTCCGAAAAATTACAGCCCTTGTGCTCCAAATGGAAGCAAACACGTGACTCAGATTCGGTTCGAGTATTTATTATTATGACTGTCATATCAAGTGTTTAAATGTTTACGTTGAGCGTCCATACAAATTATAAACTTATTCCAGACAAATAATAATTCTTCTTCTTTTTCTTCTTCTTTCTACGTGTATTAGGTATTTCCCTGTTACTACCTCGTAGTTTAAATTATTGATCTTTCCACATTTTCGTCTGTCTTCCTACATATCTGTGTAGGAATTCACCATCAGTTTTGGTGCTCTGTCTTCTTCCATTCTTGTGAGACACCCCTTCCTGTTCTTCTTGTTTAGCTCGTCACTCCCAGACCTTCTCTGATGACAGAATTTCTCCACCTGTCGGTCGGTGTGTAACTAGTTACTGTTCTTAGCAATCGCATCCCTGAAGCCTGTATTTTTTGTTCATTTCTTTTTGTTACGATCAACGACTCACTTCCATATGTCATGGTTGGTACTGATGTCGTTTTGTCTTTCCTTAGTCCTAAGGGTTCCGCAGATTGTTAATGTAATTAAATCATTCTACTTTCTTTTGTATGTCCATTTCTGTCAAGAATAAGATAGTACACACATCAAAAAAAGTTTTGCTTGACCTCGGTTCCGAGAGTTCCGGAACCTGTACACAAAATTGGATTAGAGATCAACATAAACATCATTCCGCCCTTTTTATTGCTCATGAAAACCACACATTGCATGTTATACCACCATACAGCGAGACCTTCAGAGGTGGTGGTCCAGATTGCTGTACTCACCGGTACCTCTAATACCCAGTAGCACGTCCTTTTGCATTGATGCATGCCTTTATTCGTCGTGGCGTACTGTCCACAAGTTCATCAAGGCACTGCTGGTCCAGATTGCCCACTCCTCAACGGCGATTCGGCGTAGATCCCTCAGAGCGGTTGGTGGATCACGTCGTCCATAAATAGCCCTTTTCAATTTATCCCAGGCATGTTCGATACAGTTCATGTCTGGAGAACATGCTGGCCACTCTATTCGAGCGATGTCATCTTGATTATCATTCACAAGATATGCACGATGGGGGCGCGAATTGTCATCCATGAAGACGAATGCCTCGCAAATGCCTCTTGGGTAGCAGCCCATTCAGTTTCGGCGGCTTCTCTAGGCCTGCCTTTTTTACTGCATTAAATCACCATGCCCTTATAAGATGTTTAACTTCTTCACCTCCCTCGTCAATTCTGACACTTTAACAGTGTATACTGAAACAATGAGTAGAGACTATATAAGGCCCCTTAACAAATATAATAAATGAAATCATCACATCAAAGACATTTCCGGAGCAGTTAAAACAGGCAAAAAAGGTAATGCAGAAGACATAGAAAATTACCGGCTCATTTCCCTGCAGTCAGTGATTCTCAAAAATAGTAGAAGCAATTATGAAAGACAGATTAATGAATTGCCTGAATAAATACAATCTTTTAAGCGAATCACAGTTTGGTTGCCAAAGTGCAAAAATACAGAGTCAGCCATAGCCACAAACGTTGTACTTGATGCTATTGACGAAGATGAGTGTGTCACAGGCATATTTTTGGATCTTTCTAAGGCCTTTGATACAGTCGACCACCAGATTCTATTAAGTAAATTAAAAGCATTATGAATAAGAGGGGCAGCTAATGACTGGTTTCGATCATACCTAGCAGATAGCGTACAGCCGGCCGAAGTGGCCGTGCGGTTAAAGGCGCTGCAGTCTGGAACCGCAAGACCGCTACGGTCGCAGGTTCGAATCCTGCCTCGGGCATGGATGTTTGTGATGTCCTTAGGTTAGTTAGGTTTAACTAGTTCTAAGTTCTAGGGGACTAATGACCTCAGCAGTTGAGTCCCATAGTGCTCAGAGCCATTTTTTAGATAGCGTACAAAGAGTAGAGGTAACACATACCTCAAATAGAGCCAAACATAGTAAAACACTTATCAGAACCAAAATACATTAACATAGCGGTTCATCAAGGTAGAATATTAGGAGCAATACTATTCCTGGTATACATCAATGACTTCCCCGGTAGTGTTACTTGTGGCGAAAAAATTCTCTTCGCCGATGACAGCAATATTATAGTCAATGAGAAAACAAGAGAACTACTTGCGGAGAAAGCAAATGAAACTCTCAAGGAAGTTTATGATTGGTCAATAAGCAATAAAGTGACACTGAATATAAAGAAAACTATTGCAATGAATTCAGTTTGAAGAGGTAACATGACAATGTTAAATTAAATGTAGATGGCACCTCTATAGACTCTTTAACAAATGCAAAATTTCTACAAATGAATATTGATTCTCAGTTGAAGTAGTGTGAACACACAAAGGTACTTGCAAACAGAATGTCTTCAGCATGTTACGCCCTTAGAATCCTATCACCAGTGTGTAACATGCAGTGTCTTTTAGTTACATATTGTTCATATGTACACTGAATTGCTAGCTATGGCATTCTTTTTTGGGAAACAAATGCACAAAATATGAACACAATTTTCAAACTCCAGAAAAGAGCCGTATGAATAATAACCAAAAATAGTAGTTGAGCTCATTGTAAAGATCTGTTCAAAACCCTGGGGATTTTAACTGCTCTTTGTGAATACATTTTCCAGTCAGCTGTACAAATCAAAAATAACATTGGTAATTAGTACACAAACAGCTCTGTCCATGACCATGGAACAAGAGCTAGACTCAACTTACATTTACCAAGAAAAAATAAACTTAAAATTCAAAACAGGGTTTTCTACCAAGGAATAAAACTGTACAATAAATTACCAAAAGAGATTAAAGAAATTGCAAAAATACATTTTTTTAAAAAGACAGATAAAAAGTACCTGTTATGCAATACATTTTATACATTTAAGGATCACTTAGATAAAACAGAGTAGGGGTTTGATAAAAAAATTGTATACAAATAAATAATAATAATAATGATTATAAAACATCCAACATTCCACATAACACCTTAACTTTACGCTTTTTTCCTTCTTTTTTCCTTTCTAGAAATACTTTACCCTAAGCTATGCATAGCACAATACTAACATCCCTTCCTCTTTCTGAGATCAACATCTCACTTATTATGGAGGGATACTGTCTCAGGTTTTCAGGACAGCAAATGGGAAGTTGCGGTACAGAGAATGGCCCAGAGATCACCAATGTGTGTGTGTGTGTGTGTATGTGTGTGTGTGTGTGTGTGTGTGTGTGTTATTGAGTGAAGTGTTATGAAACAATGTGTGTATAGTCTGTGCAGTGACAATGAGATATGAGTGAACAGTGTTACATTACGTTATTTAATAAGTTGTTTTGCCGGCCGGAATGGCCGTGCGGTTCTAGGCGCTACAGCCTGAAGCCGAGCGACCGCTACGGTCGCAGGTTCGAATCCTGCCTCGGGCATGGATGTGTGTGATGTCCTTAGGTTAGTTAGGTTTAATGAGTTCTAAGTTCTAGGCGACTGATGACCTCAGAAGTTGAGTCGCATAGTGCTCAGAGCCATTTGAACAATTTTGAATAAGTTATTTGTCAAAAAAGTATTGTATACCAGGAGTAAATCTAATGGTTGTCTCTAACTAGAAGTCTGTAAATGTATGTGTATACTATGATGTATCATGCAGCGTAACTTGCTGTGACAGTGCGAGAGAGAGACAAAGATATTGTTTATTACTCTGTGGCGGTCAGCGCTCACATAATTATTCTTAGGATATAGAGTTTTTTTTTGTTCTTGTTAAGAAAAAATTTGAGGGGAGGAGAGCCATTCTTGTGATGTAAAAAATCGACGCCATTGCGAGTTTTTGATTCACATTGTAAAATATAAGTGCATATGAAAGGAAATCAGTTAATAGAACAATAAAATATTGTTCATTTCAAGAAGGTACGTCTTATTATACACCCAGCGATATACTGCTATTGTGATTTACTAATAAACACCAGCTGAGAACAGTTCCGACGGGAGCGTTCAGTTCTAGCGAAATAGTTCGATGTTTTCTTCGGAGAAGAAGTCATTTCATGGATCATTCAAATCCACAATAGTAACTGGACATTTCTCAGAACTGAAAGCAATCTGATTGCTATGCAACAGAGCCCCGAAGAATATTTCTCCGTACTTTGGTTACCACTTTCAGCTCAACACGGTATCTGCAGCATCTGGAGCAGATTTCTACAACAGCGGAAGATTGTAATCGCTATCAGTTTCACACACCGCCGACACGATCCTGATACAACACTCATAGTGAACATGAAATATAACCATGTTAGTAATTTAGTAATTAATGTTTCATTGTGTGTATATATGTCTAGTTTTATAGAGTAACTACATTATGGTCCTTTGTATGTTTCATGCTAACTGAACGTGCGGGAGTATCTTGTGAAGAGGACGAGTACGCCGTCCCAGCAGCCGAGCAGAAACTTCAAAAAGGCCAGAACATTTGAATTACTAGCTTTCTGGAGCATTTATGCATTTAGTGACCTTTCATGTAAAAGAATCCACAGTTATGGCCGAACGATTGTAGTTTCGTCAGGTCATAAGATTCAGAGTGATGGCTTCCTATAACTGCAGTAGAATATTTGTTACGAACTGTAGATGACTGTTTAGAGTCTCATCATAAAACAGGGGCCTGTGTCGCTATACTCGAAAAACATACACTAACCAGACCAAGGCCGTTTTTGGTTTCTCTCAGCCAGAGTTGATTTTCAAGGGACCAATAGTGCATGTTGCGAGTATTGATTTGCCTGTGAGTTACAAACTATGCTTCATCCGCAAACAAAATCTTACTTGGAAACACCACATCGCCTTACGCTTTTCGTAGACACCATACAGAGAAATGTAAACGAATTTGAAAATCATTGCCATTCAGCCATCGACAGGCAAGTCGCCGAAGTGGCGTCAGCTACAAAGATTTGCACCCGGCGACCAGTCTGCCCGATGGGAGGCCCTGGCCACATGACGTTTCATATGAGTTGTTGGTGGAGCGAAATGTGGAAAGGATGAAATACGCTTGAATGAATAATGGAGTGATGGGGAACCTAGCCCGATTTTGGCATTAAACTGATATCATATTAATTGCACAAACTGATTAATTGTTCAATTAATTCCCCCCATCGTCTCGTGACGTCATGGGTTTTCCCCAACTGTCACATGAGCCTCTTACCCCTCCCCTCCTGGCCGGCCGGTGTGGCCGAGCGGTTCTAGGCGCTTCAGTCTGGAACTGCGCGACCGCTACGGTCGCAGGTTCGAATCCTACCTTGGGCATGGATGTGTGTGATTTCCTTAGGGTAGTTAGCTTTAAGTAGTTCTAAGTTCTAAGGAACTGATAACCTCAGATGTTAAGTCCCAGAGCCATTTGAACCATTTGAACCCCTCCCCTCCCCCTACCATGGAAAGAATAGGAAATTGAAATTTTGATGGGAAATTCAAAAAAATAAATTCAAATTTACTTGCAGGAATATTAAATTTTTTGTGTGTTCATCTTGAGGTTCAGAGACCAACTGACCAGCTCACAACACCACCACCAGAGGCTGCTATGGCCCTATCCCACTCCCCACTCCCCTCTCCCAGCTCTTCTCTCCACTCCCATACCCTGCCCTCCCCTCACCATCCCTGCAGCCCCATCCAGAAACTGGAGGGAAAAGGACTAGGTCTGTGCAGAGCTGCTGGGTAGGACAGGTGCAAGTCTTCATTATTTTGTACACAGTGCGGAACACCGCTTATGTAAACAATTTGAGTTGCCATTGATCGATCACTAGATAGTAGCTCAAACGGAGACATATAGGTACTCTTTTCCCTCGCTGTATATGCAAGTGGAATAGGAAAAGCATTGACTGCTAGGTGTACAGGATATCCCCCGCCTCGTACCGTAGGATGTCTTGCAAAGTAAACTTATAGATGTAAATTTAGTCTATGTATTAAGATGTCAGTCTGTCCTTTTATAGGCACACAAAACTTAAGAAAGAATGTCTCTTGTTTATCTAGGGAACCAAAAGATGGAACTTACGCTGCTGATTGTCTCTCCGTAAAAACTTTCGTATTAGCCTCTACTTCCCTCACTGTAGTCACTCCGCGAGATGTATGTGAGAGGTGTAATGTTTGCCCACAATACTTAGAAGAAACGGTATAGAGCTCACCTCTCAACTCGCCTTCCGTCACAGTATCGCTTACCTGCCGTATTCTCACGAATCTTCCAGTCTTCCATATGAGCAATTGAAGCCACCTGTTTTCGATGAGCCACAGACTCCTGCTACTTCTCTCTAAATACTATCACTCTCCGACAGCGCTGTACCAATAGTTAGAAGCGCCCGCACTGACTGGGCACACAAACGTACAGGAGGAAATTCAAAACCATGCAGAGTATACATGGATTGCACAAAGAACTTCGTAAGCGTGACACCTATAATTCATTCATATCGATTGACTATAAATATATCTCCTGTACATGACCTATCTTCTTCATGGTATTACTAAGATTATAAGGGGAGAAATACAACAGTGTAATGGTGTCTGAGTCTTCATCCACAGCGCAGTATCTCTCTCTCTCCTCGTTATTTTTATGACACACAACTGAATAAATAAAACTACAAACTATAAAAACTTCGCTAATGTCGCCTGGTATAGAACTGAAGAAGATTTTACAGCGTCTCTCTCTCTTCTGATATGTCTGCACGTTGACATCGACCAAATGTGGTGATCCCATTAAATTAAGCTTACTTCCTAATATCATGCCGGACCTCCTACTGCCAGGCGTAATGCAGTAGTAGTTCGACGTACCATGGACTCAACAAGTCATTGGAAGTCCGCTGCAGAAATACTGCGTCAGGATGTCTCTACGGCCGTACATGATGGCGAAAGTGTTGCCGGTGCAGGATTTTGTGCACGAACTGACCTCTCAATTATGTCCCATAAATGTTCCATGGGATTCATATCAGGCGATCTGGATGGTCAAATCATTTGCTAGAATTGTGCAGAATGTTTTTCAAATCAGTCGTGAACAATTTTGGTCCGATGACATGGCGCATTGTAATGGGTACAAATGGTCTTCAAGTAGCCGAACATAACCATTTCCAATTAAATATCAGCTGAGTTGGACCAGAGGACCCTGTCTATTCGATGTAAATACAGCCAGCACCACCATGTTCGTCCTATAACCCACATTGGGTTGGGTGTGCGCTTATTTCACGTAGTTTTGCCTGCTTGTTAGCACTGACAACTCTAAGCAAACGTCGCTGCTCCCGGTTGTTAAGTGAAGGCCGTCGACCTCTGCACTGTCCGTGGTGAGAGGTAACACCCGAAGTTTCGTATTCTCGGCACACTCTCGACGCTGCGTATCTACGAATACTGAATTCTCTAACGATTTGCGAAATGGAATGTCTCCTGCGTCTAACTCCAACAAATATTTCGCTTTTAGTCTGTTAACTCCCGTCTTGCGGCCTTAATGATGTTGGAAATCTTTCCAATGAATCACCTGAGTACAAATGACAACACGCCCAATACATTGCCCTTTTATTCCTCAAGTACGCGATACAACCGCCATCTGTATTTGTTCGTATCACTGTCCCATGACTTTTGTCACCTCGGTGTAGTTTATAATAAAAACAGACAGTAGTTGTTCTGCTGCCTACGTCTTCACAATGTGCAATTATCTGCTTATGGCCCTCACAAACGGACAACTTAACACGAAAAATAGAGTTCTCCAACCTTAGATTACGCCTTCCAGCGCTGACTGTTCTCAAAGTCGTAATAGAAGTATGGTTCTCGGTTACAAAGCGATTCTTGACAGAGATTTGAAAAATTATAATCAGTGGGAGAATACTGGGATACTTTTTGTAGTATTCAAACCCTCGTCAGCTTTCGAGAAAAGCAGCGAACGGTGGACGGACAGGGTTCTCTTTTATTTGCCTATTTTATTTGATATTTTAATTCTATATATTCATTCATAGTAAGGCTTTCCTCTGCCTGACAGCTTAGGGAATCACGCACGCTAGGTTTGTCACTGATGCGCTAGCAGGCATTGACGATGCGTTGCCGAGGTATTCGTAAATTATTAACGGAGCTTTCAGACACCAAAGATTTCAGTTGTTCCAGAACTGAAGTCTGAGAGAGTCGTTTAATATTACTGGTATTTAAAAAAATGTAATATTAAAAATTATTGCTTTTGCTGGTGACATGCTTCCAAAATGGTAAAATGGTGCATAGAAAATTTTTACTTGTGGATAATGAAATTATACATTCCTCCAACCAGCATCAGATTCCCATCAGACCGACGAGAACGTTGACCGACGGCATTGTTTAGAGGCCAGTGACCGATCTTAAAATTACGCAGTTTGCGTAGTTACATTGCCCGCGTACTGACAGAAACGACCGGTAAAAGCGATCTGAGGGATGCTGAAATAAAAGTTTGATAAAGTAAAAGCCGACTGAACACTAGTAGCGTTCGGCTGTGGCCACCAAACAATTCGCCGGCAACTCTACTTCGCTGCAGCCTGAAAAAGTTCTAAACTGCAGCATAATAATTTGATATGTGGAATCAGTGAAAAGAAAAGTATATTGTTAATTTCAATACGGCTATTTTAATTAAGTTACCGTAATTATTGAACCAAGAGAGACTCTTACATTTTGTGAAACAGTCATCAAAAACAAACGAGAGAGAGAGAGAGAGAGAGAGAGAGAGAGAGAGGCTCACAGCTCCTTCTTCTATATAGTCCAAAAACAAATTTCGGCGACTGCCATCAACTTGCTTTACAGTTTCGATACATAAACATTTCTCTCGATCTCTGTACCGGAACAGCAAAAATAAATAAATAAATAAATAAATTCCTTACATTTCATCGTGACCTTTACTCCTTACTTTACAGATTTATTTACACAGAAAAAATAAATTCTTAATGTATTTTAGCCATTATCCATAATTAAAAAATTGGGGCATATTCTATTAATTATTCAAAAAAGCAACATTTCAGTCGTATAATTTTGGAACGGTGGTGCGATGTCTACGTTTATTGTTGAAAAGAACAGAAATAAAATATCGAAAATCGCTTATTTCAGAAACCGACTGATTTGAGGGGTTTTAAACAGTCAGGTTAAAATGGAGAGTAAAACAACAGGTAACCCAGAACTCGTGTTTTCGGCGATGAAAGCGGGATAATGCGACTGCTGACTCACGTCTCGTGTGTGAAACACAGCCAGCCCAGACTTGCAGCGCCTGGCAGCTGCCCAGTAACGTCATGTACGTGTACACTCACAACAGACCTGTTTAAAGCGTATGCCGTTCCATTTGGTTCGGTTCAAATGAAACCCTTTCACACGTACATATTTCTCACACGGTTCGTATTAGGTTTTTTCTTCTGTACACAGGCTCAGTAGTGATCATGGGAAAGAGGTCAAGTTCAGCCATGTTCTTTTTCCTATAGAAGAATTAAAAAAACGAAGAAGGAATACTAGTACTCATTGAGAGCGCACGTAGTGTTTCTCAATTTAAAAAATTAGTAAGCGATAGAGATAAGATATTTTTATATGATTTTTGTTTGGTTAGATCGATATGAATTAATTAATTAAACTGGAATGTTAACAGATTTCATTTCTGCTAATAAACATGACTTTGAAGAAAACAGTGAATGATTAATAAATACAGGTTGAAAGCACTACGTGAATGTTTCTTGCTTTGCTGGAGGCTATGCTATTGAAATGTTAAAACATGGCACAGAAAAATTTTACTCACTTTTCTAATTAAGCTGAATTCTGCCTTCCAGCATCGTCAGTACATCAGACCGGAGAGTGCATTGGTAGACGACGTTGTTTGGAGGCCAGTGACCGATCTGAATATTACACGGTTCGCGTAATAACGTTGCCCGGATTTTAAGAGAAAAAGATCGGTAGAAAATGATTTCAGTGACGTATGAATTATAATCTGATGTATTAAACGGCGAATGAACACTAACAGCTTCGATGCAACCTGAAACTGGTTTAAAAAGCTGCATAATAAAATAACACGTAATATGAATACCAAGGAAAGGGATCTTCAAATGAAATACTGCTACTTAACATTAAATTAGCATAATTATTTAATAAAAACGTACAAGTGACACTTACACAGCGTATCTCGAGAGCTGAGGACAAAAGAGAGAGAGAGAGAGAGAGAGAGAGAGAGAGAGAGAGAGGTAGTCGCATTCCGCTTTCTTATATCGGTAGACAAATGAAAGTACTTACTGCATTTTGTTTCACAGATTTTCTTTACGCATTTTAACTCATAGATATTTTTTTTACAGAATAATTCATTAATAATTAAAAATATATCCTCTCATTACTACATCGTTTCTTTCTATTAAAATACAAATTTATCAATTTATGTAAAATTTTGAGGCGTTAATTAAAATTGGGGCAGCATTTTATTCATTTATAAAGTAACGTTTCACACCCTCTTATCACTTTACGGCAGGAATTTGGAGCAGTCTACACCATTTTCCCGAAGCGGGAAGAGCAGTAACATAATTTTTTATTAATTACTTCAGGATGTCAACGAAATTATTGAATGAAATACACATGAAGCTAAAGGACTGTGTTCAACGCCAAGATACATACGAAGAGGGAATGTATCCAACCGATTCAGATGCTGGTCCTAACTTTGAGGTACGAGAATACAATCAACACAGTTTTTTAAGGAAACAGTTTTTAGTTAGATTTCAATAAAAAATTAAAATAAAAGAGGATTAAAAATAATAGGTCAGAGCAAAAGTAAGGAAAAGTGAAGTTAAATGATGTTTTACAAATTGTGAAACGCATTGGAAGAAGAACTGTGGAGATAGGTCATGCCAAGGTTGTGTACGCCCTCGTAGAAATGAATAGCGGACATTTGTGTCTTAATTGGCTTCTTGTAGGCTGAAGAACTGTGAACTGTGCTGCGGATTTGGCTTGCGCTGTATGTACTTATAAAGTACCGTCGGTGAAGAACAGATGGAGAGACCATCGGTGGAGCACTAGTTGGAAAGGCATATGCCTGTATCGGATGTGGAAGGAAGAGAATGCTTCCGCTGCCTGATTTTCTTTACAACTTGCAGCACTTACATACATTTGAAAATCAAGGTGTCAAATTTATCGAAATCTTCAATAGAAAAGAATATTTCTTTGAAAAATGAAATGTGCCGATCTGGTATTATATATATAGGGTGTTACAAAAAGGTACGGCCAAACTTTCAGGAAACATTCCTCACACACAAAGAAAGAAAATATGTTATGTGGACACGTGTCCGGAAACGCTTACTTTCCATGTTAGAGCTCATTTTATTACTTCTCTTCAAATCACATTAATCATGGAATGGAAACACACAGCAACAGAACGTACCAGCGTGACTTCAAACCTCTTTGTTACAGGAAATGTTCAAAATGTCCTCCGTTAGCGACGATACATGCATCCACCCTCCGTCGCATGGAATCCCTGATGCGCTGATGCAGCCCTGGAGAATGGCGTATTGTATCACAGCCGTCCACAATACGAGCACGAAGAGTCTCTACATTTGGTACCGGGGTTGCGTAGACAAGAGCTTTCAAATGCCCCCATAAATGAAAGTCAAGAGGGTTGAGCTCAGGAGAGCGTGGAGGCCATGGAATTGGTCCGCCTCTACCAATACATCGGTCACCGAATCTGTTGTTGAGAAGCGTACGAAAACTTCGACTGAAATGTGCAGGAGCTCCATCGTGCATGAACCACATGTTGTGTCGTACTTGTAAAGGTACATGTTCTAGCAGCACAGGTAGAGTATCCCGCATGAAATCATGATAACGTGCTCCATTGAGCGTAGGTGGAAGAACATGGGGCCCAATCAAGACATTCCCAACAATGCCTGCCCAAAGGTTCACAGAAAATCTGTGTTGATGACGTGACTGCACAATTGCGTGCGGATTCTCGTCAGTCCACACATGTTGATTGTGAAAATTTACGCCCGCATCTCGTGGTTGTGCGGTAGCGTTCTCGCTTCCCACGCCCGGGTTCCCGGGTTCGATTCCCGGCGGGGTCAGGGATTTTCTCTGCCTCGTGATGGCTGGGTGTTGTGTGCTGTCCTTAGGTTAGTTAGGTTTAAGTAGTTCTAAGTTCTAGGGGACTGATGACCATAGATGTTAAGTCCCATAGTGCTCAGAGCCATTTGAACCATTTTTTGAAAATTTACAATTTGATCACGTTGGAATGAAGCCTCATTCGTAAAGAGAACATTTGCACTGAAATGAGTATTGACACATTGTTGGATGAACCATTCGCAGAAGTGTACCCGTGGCGGCCAATCAGCTGCTGATAGTGCCTGCACACGCTGTACATGGTACGGAAACAACTGGTTCTCCCGTAGCACTCTCCATACAGTGACGTGGTCAACGTTACCTTGTACAGCAGCAACTTCTCTGACGCTGACATTAGGGTTATCGTCAACTGCGCGAAGAATTGCCTCGTCCATTGCAGGTGTCCTCGTCGTTCTAGGTCTTCCCCAGTCGCGAGTCATAGGCGGGAATGTTCCGTGCTCCCTAAGAAGCCGATCAATTGCTTTGAACGTCCTCCTGTCGGGACACCTTCGTTCTGGAAATCTGTCTCGATACAAACGTACCGCGCCACGGCTATTGCCCCGTGCTAATCCATACATCAAATGAGCATCTGCCAACTCCGCATTTGTAAACATTGCACTGACTGCAAAACCACGTTCGTGATGAACACTAACCTGTTGATGCTACGTACTGATGTGCTTGATGCTAGTACTGTAGAGCAATGAGTCGTATGTCAACACAAGCACAGAAGTCAACATTACCTTCCTTCCACTGGGCCAACTGGCGGTGAATCCAGGAAGTACAGTACATACTGAAGAAACTAAAATGAGCTCTAACATGGAAAGTAAGCGTTTCCGGACACATGTCCACATAACATCTTTTCTTTATTTGTGTGTGATGAATGTTTCCTGAAAGTTTGGCCGTACCTTTTTGTATCACTATCAACCTCTTACTTGTTGTTTTTGTAACAACTTGCGTTGCAGTAATTTAGTCTAGTGGCTTTGATTTTCTGTTTTAGATATTTCGCAAGTAGTTGTACTTTCTCATTACGCTTATCTGTTTGGGATTTCGAGTATAAACAAGATCGCCAGAGAGGTTTGTTGTGCAATCTGGGCGGTAAGAAATGGGAATCAGCTGTCCAGAAATTTGAAACTACCGGTAATTTCCCGATCTGCTTGGGCGCCATTGACAGGAAACGTACCTATAAGGACCGTCCACCCTCTCAACTCGATGAATATCAGCTATAAAGAATATTCGTCCATAGCTCTGATGGCTGTAGCTGATGCAGAATACTGATTTGTTTACGCTAATGTTGGAGCATATGGAAAGAACTGCGATTCTAAAGTTTTTCAAAACTGTCAGCTGTAGAGATGTATCATCAACGGCACGATGGACCTACCTGAGGACAATTGCTATCCAGGCACAAAGAATCCCAAAATGCTTGCTGCTCCTTAGCGGGTGATGCTTTTGGCTTACATAAGTATCTCCTCAAACCATACCGTGGACATATTTTGTCAGTGGAGAAAAGGATCTATCACGTGTGCAGAGCTGCCAGATAAGTGGACTGTACTTTACGAATATGCAGCAACAAATGGAGAATCTTCCATCTCAATTATCTTGGATCCTGCCTACGCTACTGATAAAGTGAAAGCTTGTGTAGTTTCACATAATTTCGTACGAGACCGAGATGGTTTCCAGTTTTGAATATGTCACCCCGGGTGAAATGAAGAGAAATTGGGCAACTATATTAGCCAAAAATGTAGGAGATGTGTTTTATAATTAAGAACTAAACTCCGCCCGAACAGGCTATGAAGGCCCAAGGGGACCGACCGGCCGCCGTGTCATCCTCAACCCACTGGCGTCACTGGTTGCGGATATGGAGGGGCCTGTGGCCGGTACACGCTCTCAGGGTCGTATGTCAGTTTACGAGACCGGAGCCGCTACTTCTCAGTCGAGTAGCTCCTCAGTTTGCCTCACAAAGGCCGAGGGCACCCTGCTGGTCAACAGCGCTAGGCTGACCGGACGGTCTCCCGTGCAAGTTCTAGCCCAACCTGACAGCACTTCGGTGATCTGACGGGAACAGGTGTTACCACTGCGACGAGGTCGTTGGCCAATGTATTATAAATGGACATGTATTTTAAATAAATGCCATTGGTTATTTTCTTAATTTTCAAATCATTTATTTTAAATTTGTTCAAAACCGCGGTGAGTCTACCAGTTGCCCTAATGTACTACGTCTCTTACCCGACAAAAATGAATTTTTCACTACTTACCAGCTTTCATTTCTTAATGAAGTCAAATTCCATCTTCCCTGTGTCTTAAATTTGTCCTTATATTTTTCGCGCGTTTTCCCCACGGCACTGGTGTGGACTGCGCTGCAGAAATCGGCCGATCCACATCAACATCTGGTGAAGCGCTCATTTTATCAGACAAATTGCAACAACCACTTTCAGAAAAAATAATAAGAGATAATTTTGAAAAAGATCAACTTGCTATCAGTTTAAAACAGAAACTGAATGTTGGTAAGCACACACAACCTGAATGACGGCTTTTTTTTTAATGATACAACATGCCAGCTTCCACCGTCGTTGTTCCCCCTCTCCCTGCCCCCTCTTCCCATCCCCTTCCCCCCCCCCCCACCCCCTTTCCATGTTGATTACGAGTGTTGGGACTTAAATAGTGGCAATTATTTATTCACAACCGATACAAAAGAGTTACATGTTTGCAACTGTTACTGTCCTTCGAAGTAGTCACCAGCGTTGTGTAGAACAGGTTGCCAGCCATGTTGAAGGCGTAGTATACCGTTAGCGGAACGTGTTCTGCTGATGGTACGAATGGAGCGGTCTACTGCCTGTCGAATCTCTGGAACAGTTCTGAAGCGAATGCCACGAAGTGGTTCCTTCATCTTCGGAATCAAATCAGAGTCACAAGGACTTACGTCCGGAGAGTATGGTGGGTGGTACAGTACTTCTCAGTCCCATCGAGCGAACTGAAGCGCCTAGAACCGCTCTGCCACAGCTTGGAAAACCATGGCCCAATCAGATGAGTCTCGATTTCAGCTGACAAGAGCTGATGGTATGGTTCGAGTGTGGCGCAAACTGCAGGCAGCCATGGGCCCAAGTTGTTAACTGTGCAAGCTGGTGGTGGCTCCATAACGGTGGGGCTGTGTTGACGTGGAGTGGACTGGGTCCTGTGGTCCAACTGAACCGATCATTAACTGGAAATGCTTATGTTCAGCTACTTGGAGACCAAACAACGATGGAATTTATATCGATGATAATGCCCCATGTCACTCGGCCACAACTGTCCGCGCCGGCCGCGGTAGTCGTGCGGTTCTAGGCGCTCCAGTCCGGAGCCGCGCTGCTGCTACGGTCGCAGGTTCGAATCCTGCCTCGGGCATGGATGTGTGTGATGTCCTTAGGTTAGTTAGGTTTAATTAGTTCTAAGTTCTAGGGGACTGATGACCACAGCAGTTGAGTCCCATAGTGCTCTGAGCCATTTGAACCATTTGAACAACTGTCCGCAATTTATTTGGATAACTTTCTGAACAACTCGAGCGAATGATTTGGCCATCCAGATCGCCCGACATGAATCCCATCGAACATTTATGGGACATAATCGAGAGCTGAGTTCGTGCACAAGATACGAAACTGGCAACGCTTTCGCAATTATGGACGGCTCTAAAGGCAGGAAAACTCACTATTTGTACAGGGGATCTCTCAGCGACTTGTCGAATCCATGTGACGTCGAAATGGCTCTGAGCACTATGGGACTCAACTGCTGAGGTCATTAGTCCCCTAGAACTTAGAACTAGTTAAACCTAACTAACCTAAGGACATCACAAACATCCATGCCCGAGGCAGGATTCGAACCTGCGACCGTAGCGGTCTTGCGGTTCCAGACTGCAGCGCCTTTAACCGCACGGCCACTTCGGCCAGCTAGTGACGTCGAGTTGCTGCAGTCCACGGGGCAGGAGCTGGTCCGGCACGATAGGTGGTCCATTGATAGTGACCGGGCCAAGTATCTCACGAAATAAGCGTCAAACGAAAAAACTACAAAGAACGAAACTCGTCTAGCTTGAAGAGGGAAACCAGATGGCGTTGCCATACATCAAACGGATATCAACTGAGTTTTTTTTAAATAGGAACCCCCATTTTTTATTACATACTGTGAAGTACGTAAAGCAATATGAATGTCTTAGTTGGACCACTTTTTTCGCTTTGTGATAGATGGCACTGTAATAGTCACAAACATATGGCTCACAAGTTTAGACGAACAGTTGGTAACAGGTAGGTTTTTTAAATTAAAATACAGAATGTAGGAATGTCTGAACATTTTATTTCGGTTGTTCCAATGTGATACATGTACCCTTCTGAACTTATCATTTCTGAGAACGCATGCTGTTACAGCGTGATTACCTGTAATATCACATTAATGCAATAAATGCTCAAAATCATGTCCGTCAACCTCAACGCATTCGGCAATACGTGTAACGACATTCCTCTCAACAGCGAGTAGTTCTCCTTCCGTAATGTTCGCACATGCACTGACAATGCGCTGACGCATGTTGTCAGGCGTTGTCGGTGGATCACGATAGCAAATATCCTTCAACTTTCCCCACAGAAAGAAATCCGGGGACATCAGATCCGGTGAACGTATGGGCCATGGTACGGTGCTTCGACGACCAATCCACCTGTCATGAAATATGCTATTCAATACCGCTTCAACCGCATGCGAGTTATGTGCCGGATCTCGTTCATGTTGGAAGTACATCGCCATTCTGTCACGCAGTGAAACATCTTGTAGTAACATCGATAGAACTTTACGAAGGAAATCAGCATACATTGCACCATTTAGATTGCCATCGCTAAAATGGGGGCCAATTATCCTTCCTCCCATAATGCCGCACCATACATTAACCCGTCATGGTCGCTGATGTTCCACTTGTCGCAGCCATCGTGGATTTTCCGTTGCCCAATAGTGCATATTATGCCGGTTTACGTTACCGCTGTTGGCGAATGACGCTTCGTCACTAAATAGAATGCGTGCAAAAAATCTGTCATCGTTCCGTAATTTCTCTTGTGCCGAGTGGCGGAACTGTACACGACGTTCAAAGTCGTCGCCATGCAATTCCTGGTGCATAGAAATATGGTACTGGTGCAATCGATGTTGATGTAGCATTCTCAACACCAAAGTTTCTGAGATTCCGGATTCTCGCGCAATTTCTCTGCCTGATGTGCGGATTAGCCGCGGCAGCAGCTAAAACACCTACTTGGGCATCATCATTTGTTGCAGGTCGTGGATGAGGTTTCACATATGGCTGAACACTTCCTGTTTCCTTAAATAACGTAACTATCCGGCGAACGGTCCGGACACTTAGATGATGTCGTCCAGGATACCGAGCAGCATACATATCACACGCCCGTTGTGCATTTTGATCACAATAGGCATACATGAACACGATATCGACCTTTTCCGCAATTGGTAAACGGTCCATTTTAACACGGATAATGTGTCACGAAGCAAATACCGTTACGTGGTACTACGTACTTATGGTATACGTTTGTGACTATTACAGCGCCATCTATCACAAAGCGAAAAAAGTGGTCCAGCTAAAACATTCGTATTTCTTTACGTACTAGACGAATATGTAATAAAAATGGGGGTTCCTATTTTTAGAAAACGCAGTTGATATCCGTTTGACTTATGACAGCACCATCTAGTCGGCCAACCATAGCGCCATCTGCTTTCCCCCTTCAAGGTAGACGAGTTTCGTTTTTTGAGGTTTCTTCGTTTGATGCTTATTTCGTGAGATATTAGGCCCGGTCACTATCAATGGACCACCCTGTACACTAAAATGCACAACATATTACTGTAATTGGTCTGTCTCCTTGGGCCACCATGTTTAAATCTGTATGTCAGCTCGTTTTAAGTATTCCACGAACAAATTATACTTGTCTACATCGAACTTGTAGATTAAGGAGGTAACAACTGTAGGTAGAGGAAAAACCCTTACAACCTATATTCCGTACAGTACTGTCTTATGCTTCAGGGTCATATGATTCAGATCGGCCACGCGAGCTTAATGCTGGTCTTACCATCCAGAAAAGGGAACTTCTACTTGATGTCAATGCGCGGCGTAACATTCGTGTCCCACCTTCGTACGAATGACGGTGGTCATATGACGTTTACGTAACTTCACGTAGTGGAATCACGGTCGGGAGAGACGTCCGATTGTATGGCCGCTAGGTGTCTGCCCTTATATTGCTCAGACACGTGGCATTTAGTTTTCCTGTCATTGTAAAGAGCCTTTTTGATCATAGGTTTGAAATCAGTGTGAGGGATTTGTGGCCGACGAAAAAAAAAATGGTTCAAATGGCTCTGAGCACTATGGGACTTAGCATCTGTGGTCATCAGTCCCCTAGAACTTAGAACTAATTAAACCTAACTAACCTAAGGACATCACACACATCCATGCCCGAGGCAGGATTCGAACCTGCGACCGTAGCAGTCGCGCGGTTCCGGACTGAGCGCCTAGAACCGCTAGACCACCGCTGCCGACCTGGCCGACGAAATTATACCTCAGTAAAACTCCTCATTTCCAGCTAGTCGACTATTTCTTCATGTAGTATCCCATTGTGTCGTTCTACACATAATAAACAAAGTCTGTCAGTTTTCCTTGCTTCTAAGATGGTCTCCAATATATATGGTGTTAGTGGTATAGCTACAGATATTGCGATCATTGGAACATTAACATGTACTCATTTCTGTGTGTCAGTCGATTTTTTCTCTGTATATAACAGTCTTCGCACAAACACATCAGATGATTAATTACTGCATAGTCGTAACTGTGCCACTAAGTGGACTACGACTGTCATTACAGAGAATCCGTTTTGCGCCCAAACCTGCTGTTGTCCAGGAGAAAACAAACATTAATGGCTTGCTTTTGTCAAGTGTACATGGAGGTACTAACCAACCTAAAATCAGACTTATCTTAATACGTATAATTATTAGTCTGCAAACGAAGTAAATGCTGATGTAATGTTGTTGAGTGTACTCTCATCTGACACCAATAAAAATATCTGCTCTTATACTCCTCACACCTTGTATGTTTCTTCGTTTGCGTGTCGAATTTTTTATTTTGTAATTTCTGCCGTAGTGTTTTGGGAGTATGTGAGTGCTATTGTTTTGGTCTTCAGTCCGAAGACTGTTTGATGCAGCTCTTCATGCTGCTCTGTCCTGTGCAAGCCTCTTCATCTACATCCTTCTGAATCTGCTTACTGGTTTCATCTCTTGGTCTTCCTCTACGGTTTTTAACGCCCAAACTTCCCTCCAGTACTAAATTGGTGATCCCTTGATGCCTCAGAACGTGTCCTATTAACCGATCCTTTCTTCTAGTCAGATTGTGCGACAACTTTTTCTTCTCCCCACTGATATTTAGTAACTCCCCATTAGTTACGTGATCTACCCATCTAATCTTCAGCATTCTTCTGTAGCACCACATTTCAAAAGCTTATATTCTCTTCTTGTCCAAGCTGTTTATCGCGCATATTTCACTTCCATACTTAGCTACACTGCATGTAAATACTTTCAGACAGGACGTCCTGACACTAAAATCTATACTCGATGTTAATAAATTTCTCTTCTTCAGAAACGCTTTTCTTGCCATTGCTTGTCTGCATTTTGTATCCTCCATACTTCGACCATCAGCAGCTATTTTGCTTCCAAAACTCATCTACTACTTTAAGTGTCTCATTTCCTAATCTAATTCCCTCAGCATAATCTGATTCAATTCGATTACATTCCATTATCCTCGTTTTGCTTTTGTTGTTGTTCATGTTACATCCTCCTTTCAAGACACTATCCATTCCGTTCAGCTGCTCTTCGAAGTCATTTGCTGTCTGTGACAGAATTACAATGTCGTCGGCAAACTCCAAGGTTTTTATTTCTCCTCCATGGATTTTAATTCCTACTTTAAATTTTTCTTTTATTTCCTTGACTGCTTGCTCAATATATAGATTGAATAACATGAGAGATAGGCAACAATACTGTCTCACTCCATTCTGAACCACCGCTTCCGTTTCGTGCCCCTCGACACTTGTAACTGCCATCTGGTTTCTGTACAAATTCTAAATAGCCTTTCGCTCCCTGTATTTTACCCCCTGTACCATTCAGTTTGAAAGAGTACTGCAGTCAACATTGTCAAATGCTTTCTCTAAATCTACAAATGCTATAAATGTTGGTTTGCCTTTCCTTACCTATCTTCTATAAGAAGTTGTGCGATCAGCGATTTCCGTTCAGCAGTATCGCAGAATATTCGAGCGCCTTCTGCGGACATGCCGAACGCTGCCTATCGAGTTTCGGTACCTCGTGTAAGGCCTGCTACCACGCTTGTACTGCGGTACTGTGTTCTTACATTTCTCCTGAATGCAAACTGATCTTCTTCGAGGTTGGCTTCTACCAGGTTTTCCATTCTTCTATGAGTATAATAGTTAATAATAACGTATGACTTGAAGGCCTGGTGCAAGTCTTTAGATTTGACCCCACTTTGGCAGCTTGCGTGTCCTTGAGCATACGGCACCCGGTGTTTCCTGGCTATCACCAGTCAAGTACCAACCGCGCTGTACGTTGCGTAACTTCAGTGGTAGGGCAAGAACAGGTCTATCGAGCAGGGCAGGGCAGTTGTCCTTGATTATCAGTATGAGCTCAGATGTCTGTATTCCATAATAAACCGGTTCCCACATTGCCAATAGTTCCGTTGTAGTGATAGAAGTTACAGGTGGAAGTGCAATCTTTTGACAGGTGCCGTTAGAGGGGCTGATGAAGGCATAGCGCCCTCACTCTTCAGTGGTTCAGAAGACGTAAGCAGGAGCAACTGCGCTATAAGAATGCCCTGCTGGCCCATTTCCACGATGACAAAACTTTATTTACAGTGAATCTCGCTCTTACTTGGCGATATTTATAAACAGGAAACGTCGTGCAAAGAGCTTCAAGGGAGGATAGAGCAATTTAAAAGCTGAACAACATTGGTGTTTGTCTGAACTGCGAAGCTAGGAATACACGTTTTCCATCACAGTGTTTTTTCTCAGACACACGTCTGCTCCGCTTTGCTTTAATGTTTTCGCGTCAGCCGAACCGCAGGATACCGTGTCACCGAAGCCGTAAGCGTCCGGACTGCAGGATGGTGGAACGTTCAGAAGCTGTTGTCATCGTCCAACTTCACTAGAAAGGGTGAGCCAGCCGAGGAGCGACCTGCTCGGCGGCCTGTCGCGAACTGTGGCGTCGCGGAAGCCGAAACGAAAAATTTCCATTCAGCAGTATCGCAGAATAATCGAGCGCCTTCTGCGGACATGCCGAACGCTGCCTATCGAGTTCCGGTACCTCGTGTAAGGCCTGCTACCACGCTTGTCGAAGAGCGATGCTTTGCGCAGTTGCGACACCTGCTATCCTATCGGCTAAGCGATAGCAGTTCAATCGTGAACAACTTGTCATCTAAGCTGTACCTCGTGTCGCGAATAAATTGCAGTAGGCTACAGATCAAGTTGCCGTTGTGATACGGAGAGCTATGGTATTATAACATAGCGGTGGAAGTTGGCGCTGGATGGGTTAATGTCTTTTGGAGGCCCGGATAGCTTCCACACACAGCAGGGTTGTGGATCAGAAGAAGAGCTGCGTGGTATGTTATAAGAGGTAAGATTCCACAACCGAGAGACTGCGTGACAGGACGAAGGGTGGAAGCGATACAGATTAATACGAGTTTTCCCAGAGGCTGGCGTAACGTCCCACTATCGTATATAACCGACAGCTTAACCGGTAATGGGGATTCCGTTTGAACTCCACCTCCGACGTCGCCTCTGAGCTCCTTTGTCCTCGGGCTGGTACGTTTGCCTGGAGGAGCTAGTTTTGCGCTCAGACGGTACTTCTGCCCTCTGGCGGTACTTCTGCCCTCGGGCAGTACTTTTAGCGGTACTTTGGGCCTCAGCCAGTACTTTTGCCCTTGCGCCGGTACTTTGCCCTCGGGCCTGTACTTTTGCCCTAGGGCCCGTACCTTTGCCTCGAGGCGGTACTTTTCCCTCAGGCGGTACTTTTGCCCTCAGGCGGTACTTTTGCCCTCGGGCCGGTACTTTTGCCCTCGGGCAGGTACTTTTGCCCTAGGGCCCGTACTTTTGCCCTAGGGCCCGTACTTTTGCCTCGAGGCGGTACTTTTGCCCTCGGGCGGTACTTTTGCCCTCGGGCAGGTACTTTTGCCCTCGGGCAGGTACTTTTGCCCTAGGGCCCGTACTTTTGCCCTAGGGCCCGTACTTTTGCCTCGAGGCGGTACTTTTGCCCTCGGGCGGTACTTTTGCCCTCGGGCAGGTACTTTTGCCCTCGGGCAGGTACTTTTGCCCTAGGGCCCGTACTTTTGCCCTAGGGCCCGTACTTTTGCCTCGAGGCGGTACTTTTGCCCTCGGGCGGTACTTTTGCCCTCGGGCAGGTACTTTTGCCCTCGGGCAGGTACTTTTGCCCTAGGGCCCGTACTTTTGCCCTAGGGCCCGTACTTTTGCCTCGAGGCGGTACTTTTGCCCTCGGGCGGTACTTTTGCCCTCGGGCTGGTACTTTTGGGCAACGACTTTGCCGCAGTGGATACACTGGTTCCTGTGAGATCACCGAAGTTAAGCGCTGTCTGGCATGGCCGGCACTTGGATGGGTGACCATCCAGCCGCCATGCGCTGTTGCCATTTTTCGGGATACACTCAGCCTCGTGATGCCAATTGGGTAGCTACTCGACCGGATAGTAGCGGCTCCGGTCAAAGAAAACCATCATAACGACCGGGAGAGCGGTGTTCTTACCACATGCCCCTCCTATCCGCATCCTCAGCTGAGGATGTCACGGCGGTCGGATGGCCCCGATGGGCCACTTGTGGCCTGAAGACGAGTGCCGGCTCTTTTGCCCTCGGGCGGTACTTATAATTTCGCGGCATCTACTCGCACAAGGTAACGGCGCCTTTCTACGTTTTCTCAGTTTCTCAGTTATATTCTCAATAGCTTACACTACATCATAATCCTTCCTTTTGACTTCCTTTCCAGAGAACCCCAGAGAACTATAACTTGGAAGAGCCCACACTCTACTTCTCGAAACTTAACATCGAGGTTCCTCATTCCTTATCCGCTCAGCCCGAAGTTTAGACGAACTGTCTTCTTAGACGAGGAAGGGGAAAGAAGTTTAGACGAGGCGGACGTCGGAGGCGGACGTCGGGAGGCAAGGCGAGCAGAAGACAGGAGAGAGTAAGGGGGTCCGCCAGTCAAGCGACGGCTTCGAAGAGCACGGGCGAGAGTGCACGCTCCACCAAAGAAGGGGAGCGCACTACCGGACCGAGCCAGTAGCAGCACTCGGCCACGAGATAGCGACGCACCGCAGCGGAAGGTGGGAAAGAGATTCTTCAGAAAAACATGGCCTAACGAGCAGCAGGCATCTGGTAGACAGGGAGCATCCTCGGCACCGCAAAGACAGTATTTTAGTTTGAGTGATGCAATGAAATTGTACCAACATTCTTTTGATGACGATAAGGTGCAACCCAATGACTTTCTTGACAACGGCGATAGGCTTTCGACCCTCTTAGTATCGTCCATTAACAGAAATTCTTTTTCCGGAGCTGTATATGTGAACAATCTTTATGGCTGTCTGTTTTGGCTTATAAACATGAAATACACTGGTGTCAACTAAAGGGGTGTTTAACACATAACTCAACATATTTTCAGCAATAAATACATCTGCCACAATTACCTTCATTGACTAATACCTTTTTTTCAGTAAGTGCTACTAGGTATTGCTCATCTTTAATCTCCTCTTTAATTAGTTCCAGATATTTAACTATTCATATAGCAACATTTTGGAACACATTTTGCATTCACATATTATGCGTTACCTAGACGAGAACGGTCTATTGACGCATAGCTGACACGGATACACAAAACATCGTTCTTGTGAAACACAACTAGCTCTTTACTCACAGGAAGTGTTGAGTGCTATCGACAAGGGATTTGAAATTGATTCCGTATTCCTAGATTTCTAGAAGACTTTTGACACTGTACTACACAAACGGCTTGTAGTGAAATTGTGTGCGTATGGAGCATCGTCTATGTGACTGGATTCGTGATTTTCTGTCAGAAAGGTCAGAGTCCGCAGTAATTGACGGAAGGTCATCGAGTAAAACACAGAAATGATTTCTGGCGTTCCCCACGATAGTGTTATAGGCCATCTGCTGTTACTTATCCATATAAACGATTTAGGAAACAATCTGAGCAGCCGTCTTGTTTGCACATGATGCTGTCGTTTATCGACTAGTGAAGTCATCAGGAGATGAAAATAATATGCAAAACTATTTGGAAAAGGTATCTGTATAGTACAAAAATTCGCAATTGACCCTAAATAACGAAAAGTCTAGAGTCATCCACATGAGTGCTAAAAGGAATCGTTGAACTCACACGATAAATCAGTCAAATCTAAAGGCCGTCAGTTCAACTAAATACCTAGGAATTACAATTACGAACAACTTAAATTGAAGGCAACACAAAGAAAAGGTTGTGGGGAAGGCAAACCAAAGACTGCATTTTATTGGCAGGACACTTAGAAAATGTAACAGATCTACTAAAGAGACTCCTACACTACGCTTGTCCGTCCTCTTTTAGAATCATGCTGCGCGGTGTGGGATCCTTACCAGGTAGGATTGACGGAGTACATCGAGAAAGTTCAAGGAAGGGCAGCACGTTTTGTACTATCGCGATATTGGGGAGAGAATGTCACTGAAGTCATACAGGATTTGGGGTGGACATCATTAAAACCAAGACGTTTTTTCTTGCGGCAGAATCTCCTCACGAAATTGCAATCACCAAGTTTCCCCTCCGAATCCGAAAACATTTTTCTGACGCAGACCTACATAGGGATAAACGATAATCATAAGAAAATAGGGAAAATCAGAGCTCGCACGGAAAGAAGTACGTGTTCGTTTTCTCTGCGCGGTGTACGAGATCGGAATAATGTAGAATTATTCTGAAGGTGGTCCGATAAATCCTCTGCAGGCCCATAAATGTGATATGCAGAGTCTCCATGTAGAAGTAGATAAATTAAGGGCAATTCCAGATATCCACTTGGCATCTACTATTGCTGTGATTAATAAGTCATACTCTCGTTCAAGTTCACTAAATACAGACATTAACTGTATAAGTTGCTCATTTAGAGTAAGTGGATACCAGCCATTCGCAGCTGTCAATTAGTGGTATTTTTATGTTGTGCAACGTGTTGTTTTCACTTCGGCATCCCTTCTGTAATGATCTTTTCGTTTCTTGCAAGTGAACTAATCGTGTGATTAAAACGGTGTAAAGTGGCCTTGTCGATCGTTACCTCTTATTTTGATAATGTTAATAATTCTTTAGGCTCCCTTTCCAGGATGTTGATCCTATTCTTAAAACAGGAACGTTACCTTTATCCAGAGCCCTAAATAATACCTTGCTTATTTCTCCAACAAAGTTTACAACTCCGCGCTTTCGAAATTTGTGTTCATGTCGAGCTAATTACCCAATTAGGGCTTTTGAGTTTTCTGTCTTACGTACCTGACAATTTAATATTTGTTTTCCACTAGTACGTTTGAAGATGCTCATATTAAGTTGCAATAATTTCTGATTAAAACAGGTGAATACAGGGTTATAAATACAGGGTTATAAATACAAAATCAAATAGGCGTAATGCAGGAGTAGGTTTAATAATGAATAAAAAAATAGGAGTACGGGTAAGCTACTACAAACAGCATTATTGTGGCCAAGATAGACACGAAGCCCACGCCTACTACAGTAGTACAAGTTTATATGCCAACTAGCACTGCAGATGACGAAGAAATTGATGAAATGTATGATGAAATAAAATAAATTATTCAGATAGTGAAAGGAGACGAAAAGGGAGAGAAGGAAACATAGTAGGTGAATATGGATTGGGGCTAAGAAATGAAAGAGGAAGCCGCCTGGTAGAATTTTGCGCAGAGCATAACTTAATCATAGCTAACACTTGGTTTAAGAATCATAAAAGAAGGTTGTATACATGGAAGAACCCTGGAGATACTAAAAGGTATCAGACAGATTATATAATGGTAAGACAGAGATTTAGGAACCAGGTTTTAAATTGTAAGACATTTCCAGGGGCAGATGTGGACTCTCACCACAATCTATTGGTTATGAACTGTAGATTAAAACTGAAAAAACTGCAAAAAGGTGTGAATTTAAGGAGATGGGACCTGGATAAACTGAAAGAACCAGAGGTTGTACAGAGTTTCAGGGAGAGCATAATGGAATAATTGACAGGAATGAGGGAAAGAAATACAGTAGAAGAAGAATGGGTAGCTTTGAGGGATGAAGCAGTGAAGGCAGCAGAGGATCAAATAGGTAAAAAGACGAGAGCTAGTAGAAACCCTTGGATAACAGAAGAAATATTGAATTTAATTGATGAAAGGAGAAAATATAAAAATGCAGTAAATGAAGCAGGCAAAAAGGAATACAAACGTCTCAAAAATGAGATTGACAGGAAGTGAAAATGGCTAAGCAGGGATGGCTAGAGGACAAATGTAAGGATGTAGAGGCTTATCTCACAAGGGGTAAGATAGATAATGCCTACAGGAAAATTACAGAGACCTTTGGAGAAAAAAGAACCACTTGTATGAATATCAAGAGCTTTGATGGAAATCCAGTTTTAAGCAATGAAGGGAAAGCAGAAAGGTGGAAGGAGTATATAGAGGGTCTATACAAGGGCGATGTACTTGAGGACAATATTATGGGAATGGAAGAGGATGTAGATGAAGATGAAATAGGAGATATGATACTGCGTGAAGAGTTTGGCAGAGCACTGAAAGACCTGAGTCGAAACAAGGCCCCGGGAGTAGACAACATTCCATTGGAACTACTGACGGCCTTGGGAGAGCCAGTCCTGACGAAACTCTATCATCTGGTGAGCAAGATGTATGAGACAGGTGAAATACCCTCAGACTTCAAGAAGAATATAATAATTCCAATCCCAAAGAAAGCAGGTGTTGACAGATGTGAAAATTACCAAACTATCAGTTTAATAAGTCACAGCTGCAAAATACTAACACGAATTCTTTACAGACGAATGGGAAAACTGATAGAAGCTGACCTCGGGGAAGATCAGTTTGGGTTCCGTAGAAATGTTGGAGCTCGTGAGGCAATACTGACCCTACGACTTATCTTAGAAAAATGATTAAGGTAAGGCAAACCTACGTTTCTAGCATTTGTAGACTTAGAGAAAGCTTTTGACAATGTTGATTGGAATACTCTCTTTCAAATTCTGAAAGTGGCAGGGGTAAAATACCGGGAGTGAAAGGCTATTTACAATTAGTACAGAAGTCAGATGGCAGTTATAAGAGTCGAGGGGTATGAAAGGGAAGCAGTGGTTGGGAAGGGAGTGAGACAGGGTTGTAGCCTATCCCCGATGTTATTCAATCTGTATATTGAGCAAGCAATAAAGGAAACAAAAGAAAAGTTCGGAGTAGGTATTAAAATCCATGGAGAAGAAATAAAAACTTTGAGGTTCACCGATGACATTGTAATTCTGTCAGAGACAGTAAAGGACTTGGAAGAGAAGTTGAACGGAATGGACAGCGTCTTGAAAGGAGGGCATAAGATGAACATCAACAAAAGCAAAATGAGGATAATGGAATGTAGTCGAATTAAGTCGGGTGATGCTGAGGGAATTAGATTAGGAAATGAGACACTTAAAGTAGTAAAGGAGTTTTGCTATTTGGGGAGCAAAATAACTGATGATGGTCGAATGTAGACTGGCAATGGCAAGGAAAGCGTTTCTGAAGAAGAAAAATTTGTTAACATCGAGTATATATTTAAATGTCACTAATTTAGTATTGGAGGGCAGCGTGAAGGGTAAAAATCGTAGAGGG
This sequence comes from Schistocerca serialis cubense, assembly GCF_023864345.2. NCBI lineage: Eukaryota > Metazoa > Arthropoda > Insecta > Orthoptera > Acrididae > Schistocerca > Schistocerca serialis. The sequence continues at coordinate 759,015,395 of NC_064642.1, read as the reverse complement.
AGACCAAGAGATGTATACACTAAACAGATTCAGAAGGATGTAGGCTGCAGTAGGTACTGGGAGATGAAGAAGCTTGCACAGGATAGAGTAGCATGGAGAGCTGCATCAAACCAGTCTCCGGACTGAAGACCACAACAACAACAACAATTTCTGATGCCAAAAATCTACAACTCTCGATGCTAAATTTTATGCTTCTAATAGACAAAAATAGCTTACAATTTTTCCGGCGACATTGTACAAGCTGACTGTATTTTTGTTATCATAATATAAATCTGGGGACGAATGGAATTTTGTCACTTGCAGGTCTTGCTGTAATTCCAAAAACCATCATGGACAATACATTCTTGCGTGTGTTGCCATCACCCTATAGTTCAAAAGAACGCCTTTAATATGTTACCATGTTATTTTAGGTATTCATTTCGTCTTAATTCTGCCAAGTGTTCGATAGGTTCGCTCTAATGCTCCATTTGCTTGTGGATGATGACTGGTGGTTTGAGTCTTGCTTGTGTGTAGTAATCCGCATACCCAAAATATGGCTTCACTCATAAAATTACTACCCATGTCGCATAGTAATATCCACGGTACGCTACAATATTATCTTCACTGCCGTACTCTAGCGACTGTTTCTGCATCTTGCTGTTCGATCGGTTCTGCTACTAAAAATTTGATTAAGACATCTTGAAAGGTAAGTGTATATTTATTACCTCGATCTGTTTGAGTTGATGGGCCTACAATATCCATGTCACGATGTTCGAATGTGTATTCCGGGGTTATGGTTACTTCCAAAGGCATCTGCATTCTATTCTATGTTATCTTATTCCTTTGACATCTTTCGCGTTTGTGAATATACAGCTCGACATCAGCTTTCATACCATATAACGTACAATACTTGTAGATCCGTTCATAGGTCCTACCTACGCCTTGGTGTCCGCCAATCGCTGAGTTATGATATTGTTTAAGAATTTTCAATTTGTCTTCCTCACTCGAACTATCTTCATACTGAATTATTGTCGCGTCATCCATATCTAAAGCCCTGGGAACAGCTATCACCGTCTCTTGATCATTCATGGGCGTGTACGACTTGACATTATCACTTGAATCATCCTCATTAACATTCTTCGCGGGCTCTTTCATATCATTATCTTCGGTCAGCCCAAGATACCATATTCTTGAGAGGGCTGTGAACAAGTTCTTTTTACCGCTTTTATAGATAATTTGGTAAACATATTCCTCCAATCTCAGCCATAACTTCAACAATTGGGATGATGGATTTGAGATGCTGCTGACCCACATTAGTTGCTTGTGATCCATATAAATTGTAAACTTTCACCTGAAGAAATAGGGTCGGAAATGTTTGACTGCCCAACAAATGGCCAACGTTTCCCTCTCTACGGTATTATAATTTCTCTCTGCTTTATTTATAGTTCGTGACGCATAGGCGATAGATACATCACTACTAAGTTTGCCCTAACCCAAAACGGCTCCAACAGGGCAGTGGCTCACATCATTTCTGACTATAAAGTCCCTACCAAAATCAGAGTATTGAAGTATTGCAGGATTCAACAAGTTTTCCTTCAGCTGTTGAAATGGCTCTTCTTGTTGTATTCCCCATGTATAGATTGCACCCCTTTTTCAACAGGTCGTATAATGGTTTTGCCATTTTACTGTCATTGCTTAAAAATTGACGATAATATCCACTTAAACTCAAGAAAACCTACAACTGTCTTGTAATCTTTCGTTGTGGATATTGCTGTATTTCCACTTTCTTTGGATCCGGCTTTAAGCAGTCACCAATAAGGACATGATCTAGAAAGTCAACTTCCTTACACAGGAATTCACATTTGTCGATTTGTAACTTTAAATTGTACTTTTGGAGTCCTCCTTCATCCTGCGGTTATGTTCTTCTAATGAAGGTCCAAAGGCAATGATGTCATCTAAAAGACAAACACGTTCTCACCTTGAAGTCTCATCAGGAAAGAAGACATTAATTTTTGAAAGGTGTTTCGGGCTGTCTTTAATCTCATAAACATTCTTTTGTACTCATAGTGCCTATATGGAATGCTAAAGGCTGTCTTTTCCTGGTCTTTTTCGTCCAATAAGACCTGGTGATAACCCTTAGTGAGATGAAGACCTAATATCTCATCTATTCTGGGCAAGAGATATAGATTAGTAGCTGCCAGATGCCTATAATCCTCTACTACATGTCACTTTTGCTTTCCACTGGCGTCCACTTTTTTCGGAATTAAAAGGAGAGGTGAGTTCCACGCACTGTAACTAGGTACCACAATAATATCTTGTAACACTATTTTCACCTTGCAAAATCTTTTTTTGTGCATGTGGTATTCTATACGGTCTTAAATTAATTACCTTTCCTTAAGCCTCTGAAATCAACGGAATTTCATGTCTGACGACGTGATATAAGTTTGGTTGTCTCCCTGCAGATGAAAGACTCCACTGTAAGATAGGCACAGTTCTAAAACGACTTTCCTCTCTTTATTATTCAAATGATCAACTCGAAGGCTATCTTTCAGTTTACTAGCTCTTAATTTCATTGTCTTACGGTCATTTCTTCCACTAATTGTAATTTTTCTAGTCCTAACTGAAGATAATCGATTTCAACCTTTTCTTCTGTAGCACTTAAAAAACGTACCATACACATACTGTCTATCACTGTGAGTAACGCTTAGGGTGTAAAAATACACCTAGTTTCAACCCTTATTTTGGAACTATCCTTTCTGATACATTCTTTAATCCAATTCGCACTTTTGCAACTTTTTCTTCCTGGGGCCGATACTTATCTCACAATTCTATTATACTTCTCTTCTGCTGGCGTGATTACCCTCGTAATGAACTCTTAAGACTGCGGCTCCGACTGCACTCAACTCGCCGGACAATTTCGTGCCCTTTACCACTTCTGAATAACTACGTTTACACCCTTTTGTGTATTCTACTCTTACTTCATCGGCTCCTACCATTTTGATTTACCCGCCTTGGCTCCTACAGAGTTTAAATTATCCTCATTGGCTGCTACCAGTCTTATATTGTCACATCTTGACTTTGACTTTATAGTGTCAATTACAGTAAACAACAACCACAACACTGTTGGTTCGTAGGTCTTGTTATCCTCTCATTAAAGTTTCTTTTTTGTATTGCCTATGCCGCCCTTGAAGTAGTCATTACTGCCTTCGACGTACCTTGATGTCATCAGACGGCCCCGATCATGGACGGATAAACACATTGCGGTGCTTCAATCGTTAAGACACCCATGCCACTCTTTCCGTTACCTAAATTGCTCCTTAATGTGTTCTTAACAACGTTCTCTAGAAGCGACTCATGTGCCATTTGCAAAAAAACTCATTTCCCACAAATGACGCCATTCCTCGAACGGTGATCTACAGGGTGAAGCGAAATTCGCGCACTAGGGCTTCGCAGCGCGACTCCTCACATGCCAGCTATAAAAAAATGTCTGTCACAAAACTTCGTCCGGCGAGTACATCAGGCAGAAAAAGAACGTTAAAGCGTAGCAATCTCGCAACACTGTAACCATATGTACGGTAATAACCTCCGTACATTTGGTGCTTACGTATTGTTAAAAAAAAAAGTGTGCAGGGGATAGAGTTTTGGGTTAGTACGCAGATGGTCGAGGGTTCGATCCTGGGTTGGGTGTGGTTTTTTTTTTTTTTTTTTTTTTTTTTTTTTTTTTTTTTTTTTTTTTTTTTTTTTTTTTTTTTTTGCTGGTTTCATTCTGACATTTCATACTTTAATAGACAAATAAGAAACTGGTGATCGCTCTTTTTTGGGAACCTTTCATTTTTACCAGTTCACCGTTCATTGTGCTTGGTACATGGTTCTTATGAAAAATTAAAAATTAGTAGCATAGGTGACTGAAGATGGAAGGCCCCAAGAGGTGGACTTACCTCCCCCCCCCCCCCCCCCCCTAGAGTACAGAGTTTTTATTCATAACAGAATTCTCACACACTTGTGATTTTCGTGATTCTGCAAAACATCTCGTTTGGCAGCTGTAGCGTTATGTGGCCCAAGTAAAACTGGCCGCGAGTACAGACTGTTCGCCAATTACGCACGATTTGTTGACCGCTACGAGCAGAATAGGTAAACATGTAATAATTAGGCAGTGAAAAAGAAAATGGCTCTGAGCGCGGTTCCAGGCGGTAGCGCCTACAACCGCTCGTCCACCCCGGCCGGCAATTATGCAGTGAAGAAATAACAAATAAGCTAACGCAAACAACTTCGAAAGTATAGATGGCGATTGGTAAGCGACAATGAGCAGTCTAGTACTCGCGGCCGATTTTTCGTGCGCCACCCTGTGCCACTGAAATAATATTGTAGGGGTTATCGTATTCTCTTTACAAAATGTGACACCGTACATTCGATTACGAAGCGCGGGCTTCATTCGGTTGTAAGTCGGTCTGCCTTCCACAGCAATGAACATGCTCTTTTACCTTGGATCAAAAAAAAGACGGAAAACAGCCACTCGTATGTGCCGTGCCGACGTCATTTGCATGTGTAATAACAGAAAATCTTACCTTTTTACATGTATTTCTTCTGCTGTTTATCGAAATAGTGAAAAAAAATGGCTCTGAGCACTATGGGACTTAACTACTGAGGTCATCAGTCCCCTAGAACTTAGAACTAATTAAACCTAACTAACCTAAGGACATCACACACATCCATGCCCGAGGCAGGATTCGAACCTGCGACCGTAGCGGTCATGCGGTTCCAAACTGACGCGCTTAGAACCGCACGGCCACACCGGCCGGCGAAATAGTGAAGTAAGCTGATACACGGTTTTGTTACCTGAATAGATGGATGTATTACATACCACGTAATCTTTATGTAGTTTAAGTAATTATAAAATACATTTAAATTACCGGTCGTGGACGCTGAATAGAATACGAAAAGAATCAGAAGGTCAGAGTTAAAAAATGGTTTGAAACAGATCTAGAATAGACGCGCGAAGCGCACGAAACGAACAACAACTCGATACTGAACTAACTATGAGCAGTCGGCAGTGGAACTGCGACGAGTGGCCACGCGAAGAAGGACGAGTCCGGCCGAGCGAGACCGACACCGAGACAGGCGGGAACGTGACCGAGACTGGAGCGAGACCGGCCGACGTGCCGTCGCGGGAACCAGACCGACCGTTGCCCGTCCCCGGGAACTGTAAGTAGAAAGGCGCGACCGAAGTGAACTATGAAAGACCGTTCCGTAGAATTTGTTTCTCGCTCGTTCCGTTCATCTTGGTGAACCGTTCCTTTGATCCGTTAGTTCGCGAACGATCCATCTCTAGTCCAAACATTGCGCAACCCGCCGGATCACACAGCTCTAGACTCTTTGCAGAAAAGTTGCGTGCGCAGTAACAAGAGCAGCACCAACGCGTCCTACCAAATCTTCCACATTCGTCGGCAGAGCAGAGTACCTGTGCTTCTTCAGGTGTCTCCACAGAAAGAAATCCAGTGAATATAAGTCAGATGAACGCCGTGGTCATACATACTCCACATCTGAACCATTTCCTCTGTTTCACAGAAGAAGACCGCACTGCAGTTCCTTCTCTAAATCCTCGCACAAACGAAAAAAATGGCTGACATCGAAATAAGTGTCCAAGAAATAGAAAAGCAACTGGAATCACTCAACAGAGGAAAGTCCACTGGACCTGACGGGATACCAATTCGATTCTACACAGAGTACGCGAAAGAACTTGCCCCCCTTCTAACAGCCGTGTACCGCAAGTCTCTAGAGGAACGGAAGGTTCCAAATGATTGGAAAAGAGCACAGGCAGTCCCAGTCTTCAAGAACGGTCGTCGAGCAGATGCGCAAAACTATAGACCTATATCTCTGACGTCGATCTGTTGTAGAATTTTAGAACATGTTTTTTGCTCGAGTATCATGTCGTTTTTGAAAACCCAGAATCTACTATGTAGGAATCAACATGGATTCCGGAAACAGCGATCGTGTGAGACCCAACTCGCTTTATTTGTTCATGAGACCCAGAAAATATTAGATACAGGCTCCCAGGTAGATGCTATTTTTCTTGACTTCCGGAAGGCGTTCGATACAGTTCCGCACTGTCGCCTGATAAACAAAGTAAGAGCCTACGGAATATCAGACCAGCTGTGTGGCTGGATTGAAGAGTTTTTAGCAAACAGAACACAGCATGTTGTTATCAATGGAGAGACGTCTACAGACGTTAAAGTAACCTCTGGCGTGCCACAGGGGAGTGTTGTGGGACCATTGCTTTTCACAACATATATAAATGACCTAGTAGATAGTGTCGGAAGTCCCATGCGGCTTTTCGCGGATGATGCTGTAGTATACAGAGAAGTTGCAGCATTAGAAAATTGTAACGAAATGCAGGAAGATCTGCAGCGGATAGGCACTTGGTGCAGGGAGTGGCAACTGTCCCTTAACATAGACAAATGTAATGTATTGCGAATTAATAGAAAGAAGGATCCTTTATTGTATGATTATATGATAGCGGAACAAACACTGGTACCAGTTACTTCTGTAAAATATCTGGGAGTATGCGTGCGGAACGATTTGAAGTGGAATGATCATATAAAATTAATTATTGGTAAGGCGGGTACCAGGTTGAGATTCATTGGGAGAGTGCTTAGAAAATGTAGTCCATCAACAAAGGACTGGCTTACAAAACACTCGTTCGACCTATACTTGAGTATTGCTCATCAGTGTGGGATCCGTACCAGATCGGGTTGACGGAGGAGATAGAGAAGATCCAAAGAAGAGCGGCGCGTTTCGTCACAGGGTTATTTGGTAACCGTGATAGCGTTACGGAGATGTTTAACAGACTCAAGTGGCAGACTCTGCAAGAGAGGCGCTCTGCATCGCGGTGTAGCTTGCTCGCCAGGTTTCGAGAGGGTGCGTTTCTGGATGAGGTATCGAATATATTGCTCCCCCTACTTATAGCTCCCGAGCAGATCACGAATGTAAAATTAGAGAGATTAGAGCGCGCACGGAGGCTTTCAGACAGTCGTTCTTCCCGCGAACCATACGCGACTGGAATAGGAAAGGGAGGTAATGACAGTGGCACGTAAAGTGCCCTCCGCCACACACCGTTGGGTGGCTTGCGGAGTATAAATGTAGAATGTAGATGTAGATGTAGAAATGATCCATCATGTTGGAACCCTATTCTCTGCCGAACATGTAGTGGAAAATCTTCCTGAGCATCAGGCAGATAGTTTGAAAGGAATGCATGATACCTTCTTGCAGTCAATTGGTCAGGCAACATGTAGGGGCCCAGACGCCTGTCACTCAATATTCCAACCCAGACGTTGATACCAAAGCGAACTTGATATCCACGGTCAACCCCACACCAATGGAGGGGAATTGTGCATATTAAGACACCCTCACGAGTGAGTGGCGCTTCATCCGACCACAGGTGCAGCTCCAGACGATGAAACACATTTTTATGTGGATGGCGTCGACGAGGATATCTAGCAGCACATTCATGAGCGGTAACACGTCCTGTTATCAGATGCACCAAGGACCAGAATCATATCCAAATATTCATCGTTTGTGTATGCCATACGTATGTCACATTAGTTTAGTGGCTTACAATGAGAAAATTCGTTATGTGTACGCACGTACATTGGAGTCTGTTTCGAGCGCGTTCCTCCGCTCGCAACTAGTTCCTATCTGGTGGACAGCGCATACAGTATAAACACGCCGTCAGTCCTGCTGGCCGTTCCAACTAACGCGCGTTACCCCTCTGATATATATTGTTCTGCATGATTCATCCCGACACCGCTAATTGTGAAATGTTGGGGTTCGAATTACACTGTTTCCCTATCGGTGATATTTCCACATCCCAGCGATAGAATGATAATAATAATAATAATAATAAAATAATAATAATAATGATGCATTGAAATACGTACTAAACAGCATGTGGTTACCAGACTCAACGTTGAAATGTATAATTAGTGGGACCATGGTGACAACACATACAAATAGTAACCGAATTTGAACATTATTCTCAAAGAACGTTGCTAGTCCTATTGGTAACATAAGGCCCTAACGAAATGTTATGGACCTGAACGAGGCAGGAATAATAGTTGGAGGAGGGTACAAAGAAAACAGGTTTTTCATCTAGTAGATGAAGTGGTGTGAATAAATTCACGCCCACGACGTGGAAAGGGCTTCTTTCAAAGCTGACCAATCTTCCATTTCTACGACTGCAGTATGCAACCGCAAATGTTTTCTAGAGGACCCGCTGCAATCGCTGTTTGACGATTAAGATGCCAGATACCGTACCACCTGGACTACATTTACGAAATATAAAACATATGCCTCAACCGAGCAACGAACCATCGACCTTCTGCATGCTAACCCTTACCCTATCCACCGCACCAAATGTATACAGCACAATAAATACGTGCTGACAGAGGTCTTTACCATCCATGTGGATTTTCTATTTGAACGCCCTATTCTTTAAAACTACCACACGAATTTTCATGTCGTTTTTATAGGCAACTTAAGCGTAGCTTGGAACAACGTATAGGCATTATTTCATTAAAATCGAATCACTGAAAAAAGTATATCGTCATTTAAAGTGTTAGGAACTTGCTGAACTTAGTAGTTGCCCATGAGCATCATGGCATACTGCACCAAAGAACCAATAGATAGTGCTTTTATTATTTTTGTTTTTGCCTCAGTGACAGAAGTTTTTTCGGGAGTTTGTCAGTGACAGAATTCAGTGCCGCAATCTTATCTTTATGAATAGAAACTAACTCTGAATTTACTTAGCTAAAATATACGAATTTATTGATTTCGCTTTGTACATTGAAACCTTAACGAAATTGCTTTGCTTCTTGCTATAGGTTTCATTTATATTTGACTACTTGGCTGGGAAAAAGGAATTTATTGGCAAATTGATCGCATAAGAATTTCATTTTTACCGATTGAGGCACTGAACACCAAGAAGCGACGGTATCCAAATATCCTTCTGTAACTGCTCTTGCGAAGCATGGTTGTATAACTAGTTTGTAAACAAAGTGCTGTCCAGGCGCCTCTGGACAACTTCGCTTTCATTTGTAGGCGCTCGTCAGGATAGAACAACAGTTGGAGCTGCCAGTTTCTGGTTTGAGCTGGTAAATCAAGGTCTGCCTACAGCAATATCAGGAACGCGCGCCTGGAGTTTGTCTCCCGGAATTTCCGTGCGACGTTTTACACGGATGTTCCATAGCTCATATCAGGGCGTAGCATCGACTGGGCTGAAATTTTCCTAATTCCGAGACAATCCTGCTAGCTAAACAATCCATAGCGTAATAACTGTTATGAAATGGCTCTCTATTATGCTCTCCAACAATTTTTCCACAACAGACAATAATTTTTCTCATTATTCAACTAATTGACGCCCTTTGTAAATTTTTTTCAAAGAAAACTGTCTCATTGGAAGGGGAGAGTTTTTCAGAGACTCACTGCCACCACTCGATGCTTTTAGAGTCGTTTAATCCACTTTTGAAATCGTCCAATACCCATCTCGATTGTGATAGCTACTGTGTAACGCACAGAGGGAATCAGCAGCAATAATAAACAGTGATAACTACAACTTGCATAAAAATTTGGAAAATATTTCGAGTAGATTTGCCGACCATGTTATAATTTTGGGTGGAGATTTTAATTTACCAGATATAGACTGGGAGACTCAGACGTTTATAACGGGTGGCAGGAACAAAGAATCCAGTGAATTTTTTTTAGGTGCATTATCTGAAAACTACCTTGACCAGTTAAACAGAGAACCAACTCGTTGCGATAACATATTAGACCTTCTGATGACAAACAGACCCGAACTATTTGAAACAGTTAACGCAGATCAGGGAATCAGCGATCATAAAGCGGTTACTGCATCGATGATGTCAGCCGTAAATAGAAATATTAAAAAAGGTAGGAAGATTTTTCTGTTTAGCAAAAGTGACAAAAAGCAGATTTCAGAGTACCTGACGGTTCAACACAAAAGTTTTGTCTCAAGTACAGATAGTGTTGAGGATCAGTGAACAAAGTTCAAAACCATCGTTCAATATGCGTTAGATGAGTATGTGCCAAGCAAGATCGTAAGAGATGGAAAAGAGCCACCGTAGTACAACAACCGAGCTAGAAAACTGCTACGGAAGCAAAAGAAACTTCACAGTAAACATAAACATAGCCAAAGCCTTGCAGACAAACAAAAATTACACGAAGCGAAATGTAGTGTGAGGAGGGCTGTGCGAGAGGCGTTCAACGAATTCGAAAGTAAAGTTCTGTGTACTGACTTGGCAGAATATCGTAAGAAATTTTGGTCTTATGTCAAAGCGGTAGGTGGATCAAAACAAAATGTCCAGACACTCTGTGACCAAAATGGTACTGAAACAGAGGATGACAGACTAAAGGCCGAAATACGAAGTGTCTTTTTCCAAAGCTGTTTCACAGAGGAAGACTGCACTGTAATTCCTTCTCTATATTGTCGCACAGATGACAAAATGGTAGATATCGAAACAGATGACAGAGGGATAGAGAAACAATTAAAATCGCTCAAAAGAGGAAAGGCCGCTGGACCTGATGGGATACCAGTTCGATTTTACACAGAGTACGCGAAGGAACTTGCGCGCACTTCTTGCAGCGGTGTACCGTAGGTCTCTAGAAGAGCGTAGCGTTCCAAAAGATTGGAAAAGGGCACACGTCATCCCCGTTTTCAAGAAGGGACGTCGAACAGATGTGCAGAGCTATAGACCTATATCTCAAACGTCGATCAGTTGTAGAATTTTGGAACACGTATTACGTTCGAGTATAATGACTTTTCTGCAGGCTAGAAATCTACTCTGTAGGAATCAGCATAGGTTTCGAAAAAGACGATCGTGTGAAACCCAGCTCGCGTTATTCGTCCACGAGACTCAGAGGGCCATAGACACGGGTTCCCAGGTAGATGCCGTGTTTCTTGACTTCCTCAAGTCGTTTGATACAGTTCCCCACCGTCGTTTAATGCACAAAGTAAGAGCATATGGACTACCAGACCAGTTGTGTGATTGGATTGAAGAGTTCCTAGATAACAGAACGCACCATCTCATTCTCAATGGAGAGCAGTCTTCCGAAGTAAGAGTGATTTCGGATGTGCCGCAGGGAGTGTCGTAGGACCGTTGCTATTCACAATATACATAAATGACCTTGTGGATAACATCGGAAGTTCACTGAGGCTTTTTGCGGATGATGCTGTAGTATATTGAGAGGTTGTTACAATAGAAAATTGTACTGAAATGCAGGAGGATCTGCAACGAATTGACGCATGGTACAGGGAATGGCAATTGAATCTCAATGTAGACAAGTGTAATGTGCTGTGAATACATAGAAAGAAAGATCCTTTACCTTTAGCTACAATATAGCAGGTCAGCAAATGGAAGCAGTTAATTCCATAAATTATATGGGAGTAGGCATTAGGAGTGATTTAAAATGGAATGACCACGTAAAATTAATCGACGGTAAAGCAGATGCCAGACTGAGATTCATTGGAAGAATCCTAAGGAAATGCAATCCGAAAACAAAGGAAGTAGGTTACAGTACACTTGTTCGCCCACTGCTTGAATACTGCTTACCGGTGTGGAATCCGTACCAGATAGGGTTGATAGAGGAGATAGAGAAGATCCAACAGAGAGCAGCGCGCTTCGTTACAGGATCATTTAGTAATCGCGAAAGAGTTTCGGAGACGATACATAAACTCCAGTGGAAGACTGCAAGAGAGACCTCAGTAGCTCAGTATGGGCTTTTGTTGAAGTTTCGAGAACATACCTTCACCGAGGAGTCAAGCAGTATATTGCTCCCTCCCACGCATATCTCGCGAAGATACCATGAGGATAAAATCAGAGAGACTAGAGCCCACACAGATGCATACCGACTATCTTTCTTTCCACGAACAATACGAGACTGGAATAGAAGGGAGAACCGATAGACGTACTCAAGGTACCTTCCACCACACACCGTCGGGTGGCTTGCGGAGTGTGGATGTAGATGTAGATGACAAACGCCACTGACGGGTATCTTCTTGGGAAGTGGAATAATAAAATGTAACACAGTCTGGCTGAAAAGTTCCACAGTGACCGTCCTTGTTGCGGACGCCTCATCGCCCAGTGCTGGTACATGTTGACCATTTGGGTGGGGTCGACGCAAGGTACAGCGACCGATGCTCAGTGACCAGTTTTCGTCCAAAGCGCTGGGCGAGTTCATTCGTTTGTTTGGAAGGGGAGGCCGGCAGTGTTTGCAATTTTTCGGCCGGACAGGGAGGGCAGAATGGAGGCGTACGCCCTGCGACATTTCTCAAACGATTTTACAAAAACTGTTCGGTAAAAAAAAAAAACATTTTTGCGTTACTTGAAGGTTTATATGTCAGGTTCATGGTAAACTGACCATTCATTCGTTAATGGTCATGACTCTTGTGATATTTACATGGAAGTAAGACACTGCGCGAAATTTGAAAAAGTTTGCAATGAAAAATAGGGATCGCTGTGATTTTGTGTTTGGTGCATATTACCTAATATGTTGCTGCATACGAAACTTAGTTAACATATCAAATTTTTCTTTAGACTTGGGTGGAGATTTCTATCTGTCAGCAATCTCGAGATAATTCATCTGATGTAGCACATCTTTGGGATCGCGCTGCGTCAGCTTATCGCTGACGCAGAGTGTAATATCCGCAATATTACTTATATTTCGTAAATGGTTTGAGATATCGAAATGGGATTTTGCCTAATGATAGCACAGAGAGAGGAGAGTATTTTTCCATATAGTTATTACATAAAACTAGCTACAGACTTTTCCGATGAAAGAACGTAATTTTCAAGAGCCGTCGATAACTGATGAATTAAATTTTAGTACCATTTTTGCTTGTTATTTAGGACTATAATTCGTTTTAGGTATTATGGAAGTTTCGATATGTCGGACTGTTACTACGAAAAATGCGAATTTTCTTTCAGATATATCACATATGAATTTATGGCTGGTTGAAGACTGTACATTCTTGTGGTTCCAAAATGAAACCAATTTAAAACCCCTGAGCTTCACTTTTTGCCAATCTCTTCTTGTATTCGTTGTTTACTCTGATAATAAAGGCTACTTTTTTCTGAAAATGTAATATACAGGGTGGTACATTGATCGTGACTGGGCCAAATATCTCACGAAATAAGCGTCAAATGAAAAAACTACAAAGCACGAAACTTGTCTAGCTTGGACCGCTAGATGGCGCTGCCATAAGTCAAACGGGTAACAACTGCGTTTTTATAAATAGGAACCCCCATATTTTATTACATATTCGTGTAGAACATAAAGAAATATGAGTATTTTACTTGGACCACATTCTTCGCTTTGCGATAGATGGCGCTGTAATAGTCACAAACATATGGCTCACAATTTTAGACGAACAGTTGCTAGCACGTAGGTTTTATAAATTAAAATACAGAACTTAGGTACGATTTAACATTTTATTTCGGTTATTCAAATGTGATACATGTACCTTTGTGAACTTATCATTTCTGAGAACGCATTCTGTTACAGCGTGATTACCTGTACATACCACATTAATGCAATAAATGCTCAAAATAATGTCCGTCGACCTCAATGCATTTGGCAATACGTGTAACGACATTCCTCTCAAGAGCGAGTAGTTCGCCTTCCGTAATGTTCGCACATGCATTGACAATGCGCTGACGCATGTTGTCAGGCGTTGTCGGTCGATCACGATAGCAAATATCCTTCAACTTTCCCCACAGAAAGATATCCGGGGACGTCAGATCCGGTGAACGTGCGGGCCATGCTATAGTGCTTCGACGACCAATCCACCTGTCATGAAATATGGTATTCAATACCGCTTCAACCGCACGCGAGCTATGTGCCGGACATCCACCATGTTGGAAGTACATCACCATTCTGTCATGCAGTGAAACATCTTGTAATGACATCGGTAGAACATTACGTAGGAACGCTAAACAGAACGCGTGCAAAAAATCTGTCATCGTCCCGTAATTTCTCTTGTGGCCAGTGGCAGAACTGTAGACGACGTTCAAAGTCGTCGCTATGCAGTTCCTGGTGCATAGAAATATGGTACGGGTGCAATCGTGTTGATGCAGCATTCCCAACACCGACGTTTTTTAGATTCCCGATTCTCGTTCAATTTGTGTGCTACTGATGTGTAGATTAGCCCCGACAGCAGCTAAAATACCTTCTTGGGCATCATCATTTATCGCTGGTAGTGGTTGACGTTTCATATGTGGCTGAACACTTACTGTTTCCGTTAAATAACGTAACTATCAGGCGAACAGTCCGAACGCTTGGATGATGTCGTCCAGGATACCGAGCAGCATACATAGCACACGCCCGTTGGGCACTCTGATCACAATAGCCATACATCAACACGATATCGACCTTTTCCGCAATTGGTAAATGGTCCATTTTAAGACGGGTAATGTATCACGAAGCAAATACCGTCCGCACTGGCGGAATGTTACGTGATACCACGTATTTATACGTTTGTGACTATTACAGCGCCATCTATCACAATGTGAAAAAAGTGGTCCAACTAAAACATTCATATTTCTTCACGTACTACACGAGTATGTAACAAAAAATGGGGGATCCTATTTTTAAAAACGTAGTTGATATCTGCTTGACCAATGGCAGCGCCATTTAGCGGGCCAACCATAGCGCCATCTGGTTTTCCTCTTCAAGCTAGACGAGTTTCGTTGTTTGTAGTTTTTTCGTTTGACGCTTATTTCGTGAGATATTCGGCTCGGTCACTATTTATGGACCACCCTGTATGTATATTGTTGGGACTCAGAGGGCTAATAAGACCAACCCAGCTCCTGCCTCGACTTTCAGCGGTTCGCCACACTTAATCGTAGCTCATTCTTCCGCCGCTTCGCCACTTTCGATACACGGCAGGAAATACGCCATCTCTCGAAGAGTCCGGCCCTCTGGGTGTCCGTAATACGTCGTTTGTGAGTCATTGTGCCTGTACAGGAGGCGGGGAACGCGGTGGCTTGAGTAAACGCGGCGCTTTTCCGTAGGCCAAGGTCACTGCACTTACCAAGCTCGCTCAGCGTGTGCTCGCGAAACCAGCAGCGCTTTGCACGCACGCCTCCGCGCTCCTGGGTGCTAATCTGCGCCCAAAGCACTGCGTATTCGCTGCAAACACGCCACACTCCAGTAATAGCAACACAAAGACGCAGCAAATCCATCTGCAAGTGCCGCGAGCGGAAGACGCCTTGTTCATTGCATCCATCGACCTAAATACGAGATTTGACACTCTCAGCTTTACTGGTAAAGATAGGTTGTCTTCCAAGACATTTGAAGATGGATCAGGGCTTTTCACGGCGGTGTGAAGCGAGTTGTGGCATCTGGCGGAAGCACATCTGATGTGTTTGCGGTGCAAGGAGGAGTTCGTGAAGGATGTGTATTGACTCCTGTCTTGTCTGGCATATTCTTCTCGCTACTTCTCAAAGTTGCTTTTCAAGGAACAAACCTGGGCGTCCATAAACATACCACACCTGGCGGGAAACTTAATATCTCGCTGTCCGCAGCTCGTGGTCGTGCGGTAGCGTTCTCGCTTCCCGCGCCCGGGTTCGATTCCCGGCGGGGTAAGGGATTTTCTCTGCCTCGTGATGACTGGATGTTGTGTGATGTCCTTAGGTTAGTTAAGTTTAAGTAGATCTAAGTTCTATGGGACTGATGACCATAGATGTTAAGTCCCATAGTGCTCATAGCCATTTGAACCATTTAATATCTCGCTAGCCAGATGCAAGCACTATCGTGAGGAGCTACTCGTAAACAACCTTTAGTTCGTTGGCGATGCAACAGTCGTAGCACATGAAACCTTCCCGTCTCCTCTATATCTCTTTTGTTTTTTCTGTCTCTTGCTTAATAATAGCAAATGAAATCTTCCCTTTGAAATTAATTATCTTCCTCAATAATATAATAAGTGCAATCTTCGCATACAAATTTAAATGCTGCTTATTAAAAGTGCTGATTATTTCGTCGAAACTTAGAATATGTCGTCGTCGTGGCCCTCAGTCGTTACCTGCAATAACCCAAAACTATTCCTTACCTTTTTTACTGTTACTGGATCGCCATCTGACTGCTACATGGAAATGCGACATGAATATACTTACTCTCTTTTACTATACTCTATTAGCTGCTGGTGGGCTGTCATAATAAGTAGCTGTATTTATTGCCAAAGCTGGCGTTATTCTTTAATAGCAAAGCTGACGTTCTTTAATTAATTTGACTGAAGTTACGTAATTCATGGTTAAACTTTTTCTTGACAACAGTAAAATTTTGCAAAGTTTTACGTTGATGGTTTTTGGGATGGATTATAATCAGTAATGCAATACTGATGGCAAACATTTATTATATTCTGTAAACGATTCTTCAAATATTTACTGAAGGTAATGAAACGATTTTACAATCGTTCAAATGGGACTTACTTTTTACAATAATCTTACAACTAGCATTGCGCAAACATACCTTCAGTAGTCTCGAGATTCTAAAGAAAAAAAAATCAATAATATTAGTTCCTCTTATGATAATAGTTAGCTGATGTATCTGCACATCCGTTTATAATCTCTTGTAAATCATAGCTGGTGGCTGGCAGGCACACCGCTCCTTTAAACCTCTCGCTTCACACCTGCTACCGACTCGCTTCACTTCTCGCTTACTACTGACTTCCTACGAACGCGTAAGTGCGGTCTCTCCCGCCAACAATGCTTTCTGGTGCAGACATTCCTTGCTACCACAATTATTTCGAAAATGACAAATATTAATTATTCCTACTTAATCCTATTAATAAAATATAAACATCTTTCATAAATTGTGATTTGACAATAGACAATAGAAATATACACGTCTTACGCACATATTGCAGACGACCTTCAGAGGCTTATTGATAAATTTACTACTGTGTGCAAGCTCATGTGTCTGCGGATGTAAATAATACTGCTATTATGGCGTAAGGATACACGGATATGTCTAGTGTCAGAAGATACATCTCTGGACAACAAAATGTATGCCAGAATTGGCAAAGAGGAGAATACTTTCGGGAAGCTACGCAACAGTCACCTTACTGCAGCTCTGACCACAAAAACCCTCTTTTACCGAGCATGTGTGCTGAGCACCCTCATCCGCAACTGACGGTTGGACATCATACGATAAACAAGAACGTTAGTTAAACTCCTTTCATCTGCGTCGCTTACGAAGTGTGCTAGTAATAACATGGAGGGACCACGTGACGAACGAGACGGTTCTGGATGCTGCAAAGCTACCAAGTACCGCTGGCGGTGGGACACTTAAATCATATGGGCACCGCGACGAATACTACACTCGTCGGCAACAATTCCACGTCGACTCCTGGCTCAACAGCTGCGAAACGAGCATGTAGAATACTCTGAAGTGGGGAAGATTAGGCTGAAGAGATCGCGTACAGGGACACTGTTAATCTTAATTGTTGCTTCGGTAGATATGTCACTACCTGTCTTCTGAAGCTCGAGATGTTATCTGGTTCTCCAGTGTAATGTGCGGGGTTGTTCCAGAGTCAGGTTTCTGATTCTGCGAAGAACTTCGAGAAGACGGCTGAATAATGGAGAGGGGCAGAAATGTGATGGTGGTGGTGGTCAGTTCCTGCTGAGGTCATCGGTCTCTAGACTTACACACTACTTAATCTAACTTAAACTAACTTACGCTAACGACAACACACGCACCCATGCCCGAGGGAGGAGATGGAAGGGAGCCGCGCGAATTGTGTTACGGCGCCCCAGACCGCGCGGCCACCCATCGCGGTAGGACAGAAAGGATTTTGCTCTGATGGTGTAAGTAGGCTGTTTTGGTTTTTTTATTGGTAACGTCACCTCTGTATGAAAATCACTGGCTGTGCTGTGTGCAGTCTGTGGCTGCTTTGTATTGTTGTAATACTCGCCATTGTAGTGTTAGGCAGCTGGCTGTGAACAGCGCGTAGCGTTGGGCAGTTGGAGGTGAGCCGCCAGCAGTGGTGGATGTGGGGAGAGAGATGGCGGAGATTTGTAATTTGTCATGAACTGCTATATTTATATATCATGATATCAAGGTAAATACATTGTTTGTTCTCTACTAATATCTTTCATTTGCTAACTATCCCTATCAGTAGTTAGTGCCTTCCATAGTTTGAATCTTTTATTTAGCTGGCAGTAGTGGCGCTCGCTGTATTGCAGTAGCTTGAGCAGCGAAGATTTTTGTGAGGTAAGTGATTTGTGAAAGGTATAGTTTAATGTTAGTCAGGGCCATTCTTTTGTAGGGAATTTTGAAAGTCAGATTGCGTTGCGCTAACAAAATATTGTGTGTCAGTTTAATCACAGTCGTGTAGAATTGTTCAAAGGGGACGTTTCATAATGGGAACGGGTGTTTCTGCCGCGTTGTTCAGAACAAGAACGTTAAGGTCGAGGTGAGATATGGGGGACAGTGTTCCTTGATAAGACTTTAGAGAAGACGGAGGGTATGGATATCTATGCGCATATCTGCTGATGGCCAGGATAGCTGTGCATGTTGTTGTTGTTGTTGTGGTCTTCAGTCCCGAGACTGGTTTGATGCAGCTCTCCATGCTACTCTATCCTGTGCAAGCTTCTTCATCTTCCAGTACCTACTGCAACCTACATCCTTCTGAATCTGCTTAGTGTATTGATCTCTTGGTCTCCCTCTACGATTTTTACCCTCCACGCTGCCTTCCAATGCTAAATGTGTGATCCCTTGATGCCTCAAAACATGTCCTACCAATCGATCCCTTCTTCTAGTCAAGTTGTGCCACAAACTTCTCTTCTCCCCAATCCTATTCAATACCTCCTCATTAGTTACGTGATCTACCACCTTTTCTTCAGCATTCTTCTGTAGCACCACATTTCGAAAGCTTCTACTCTCTTCTTGTCCAAACTGGTTATCGTCCATGTTTCACTTCCATACATGGCTACACTCCATACAAATACTTTCAGAAACAACTTCCTGACACTTAAATTAATACTCGATGTTAACAAATTTTTCTTCTTCAGAAACGCTTTCCTTGCCATTGCCAGTCTATATTTTATATCCTCTCTACTTCGACCATCATCAGTTATTTTGCTCCCCAAATAGCAAAACTCCTTTACTACTTTAAGTGTCTCATTTCCTAATCTAATTCCCTCAGCATCACCCGACTTAATTCGACTACATTCCATTATCCTCGTTTTGCTTTTGTTGATGTTCATCTTATGCCCTCCTTTCAAGACACTGTCCATTCCGTTCAACTGCTCTCCCAAGTCCTTTGCTGTCTCTGACAGAATTACAATGTCATCGGCGAACCTCAAAGTTTTTACTTCTTCTCCATGAATTTTAACACCTACTCCGAACTTTTCTTTCGTTTCCTTTACTGCTTGCTCAATATACAGATTGAATAACATCGGGGAGAGGCTACAACCCTGTCTCACTCCTTTCCCAACCACTGCTTCCCTTTCATGCCCCTCGACTCTTATAACTGCCATCTGGTTTCTGTACAAATTGTAAATAGCCTTTCGCTCCCTGTATTTTACCCCTGCCACCTTCAGAATTTGAAAGGGAGTATTCCAGTTAACGTTGTCAAAAGCTTTCTCTAAGTCTACAAATGCTAGAAACGTAGGTTTGCCTTTCTTAATCTTTCTTCTAAGATAAGTCGTAAGGTTAGTATTGTCTCACGTGTTCCAACATTTCTACGGAATCCAAACTGATCTTCCCCGAGGTCCGCTTCTACCAGTTTTTCCATTCGTCTGTAAAGAATTCGCGTTAGTATTTTGCAGCTGTGACTTATTAAACTGATAGTTCGGTAATTTTCACACCTGTCAACACCTGCTTTCTTTGGGATTGGAAATATTATATTCTTCTTGAAGTCTGAGGGTATTTCGCCTGTTTCATACATCTTGCTCACCAGATGGTAGAGTTTTGTCAGGACTGGCTCTCCCAAGGCCGTCAGTAGTTCCAATGGAATGTTGTCTACTCCGGGGGCCTTGTTTCGACTCAGGTCTTTCAGTGCTCTGTCAAACTCTTCACGCAGTATCGTATCTCCCATTTCATCTTCATCTACATCCTCTTCCATTTCCATAATATTGTCCTCAAGTACATCGCCCTTGTATAAACCCTCTATATACTCCTTCCACCTTTCTGCCTTCCCTTCTTTGCTTAGAACTGGGTTGCCATCTGAGCTCTTGATATTCATACAAGTGGTTCTCTTCTCTCCAAAGGTCTCTTTAATTTTCCTGTAGGCAGTATCTATCTTACCCCTAGTGAGACAAGCCTCTACATCCTTACATTT
The DNA here is from genome assembly GCF_023864345.2 of Schistocerca serialis cubense. Classification (NCBI taxonomy): domain Eukaryota; kingdom Metazoa; phylum Arthropoda; class Insecta; order Orthoptera; family Acrididae; genus Schistocerca; species Schistocerca serialis. Next base: position 758,995,066 of record NC_064642.1, on the reverse strand, counting down.
GTCCTCTAGCCATCCCTGCTTAGCCATTTTGCACTTCCTGTGCATATGATGGCGAAATGTGATCAAACAGCCGAACATCACAGATATAACGAACACAACCATTCATAACCATGAGCTTTCCTGAGAAAGGCCATGCAGGATAATATCGCTGTAATCAATAATTCGAAGTGTTTGTACAAGTCTCTTATTCACGTCGTGAGGGAAGGGCTTTTTATATTTCTGTAAGGCATGTAGGAATGCTGATGCCTTGTTACACATTGCAGTTACGTGCTCAGACCAATTTAGATTTTCATCTATTATTAGATGTCGGCCGTTGCCTCGCTGCAGCAAGTGAATACTCGGCCCGGCGGGCAAATCGGCAATCGTATCCCGTCTACGAAGATTACGGTGCGCCAGTTCTTGAATGCAGTTGTTTCCTCAAATTTCTGAATCTGTGTGTCTGTTTGTGGCTCTGAGCACTATGGGACTTAACTTCTGAGGTCATCAGGCCCCTAGAACTTAGAACTACTTGAACCTAACTAACCTAAGGACATCACACACATCCATGCCCGAAGCACGATTCGAATCCTGCGACCGTAGCGGTCGCGCGGTTCCAGACTGTAGCGCCTAGAACCGCTCGGCCACCTCGGCCGGCTGTCTGTTTGTGTTTGTGTTTGTGTGTGTGTGTGTGTGTGTGTCTGTGTGTTGTTGTTGTTGTTGTGTAAGACGAATCTGACTTTGTCCACGGGTGCTGATTTGGGCGCTTGTTACATCGTTATCTCGGCCAACGGCTTATCGTCGATCTTGTATTCGAGATGTAACGTTGTCCACAGGAGCCTGACCAATTTTTCCGTTTACGACACAAAACAAACAACGTTACTGGGAAATTCTTTTCGCATTTTCTTTCCGTCACCGTTCAACAAATGCTACACTCTTCATGCACACGGCTTTCTCACAGTTTGAGTAGTTCGTCTTGAACGACATATTTCTATGCCGCCAAAAATGATGGAACAAAATCCTTACCAACTTTAATCATTTACAGATGAAATTCCATTGGCGCCAAACCGTTCAAAACAATGTTACATGCCGGCCGCGGTGGCCGAGCGGTTCTAGGCGCTTCAGTCCGGTACCGTGCGACTACTACGGTCGCAGGTTCTAATCCTGCCTGGGGAATGGATGAGTGTGATGTCCTTAGGTTAGTTAGGTTTAAGTAGTTCTAAGTTCTAGGGGACTGATGACCTCAGCAGTTAAGTCTCATAGTGCTCAGAGCCATTTGAACCATTTTCTTTTTTCTGCTGAAATTTCTTGGAAGTGGGGCGTCTGTCCTCCCAAGTATCTGTCCCGCTTTTACTTTATGACAATATTACAAAAAGTCCTTATGAACATGGAGCTGAAAATCCTTCGTTAGCGAAGGCCTTCGCTGGTCATCTTCTTTCCTACTTGCCCAGAATCTTTTCATTCGTTCTGATCTTTTTTGTTGTTCCTCATCTGCAAACACCCATTTTATTTTTGCCGTTTGTCTATTTTTGGTTAGCCGGCCGCGGTGGCCGAGTGTTTCTAAACGCTTCAGTCCGGAACTGCGCGACTGCTACGGTAGCAGGTTCGAATCCTGCCTCGGACATGGATGTGTGTGATGCCCTTAGGTTAGTTAGATTTAAGTAGTTCTAAGTTCTAGGGGACTGATGACCTCGGATGTTAAGTCCCATGGTGCTCAAAGCCATTTGAGCCAATGTTACATCAACTTCCAGTGTGTCCATTGAGAACATGAGCCCTGTTTGGACATGTACAAACAGATCAAGTTGATACTTGACTCGCCTTTTTACGTATCATCTGCCAGTATGAGAAAGTAATATGAAATCCTTAAGCAGGGTAGAGTTCAACCCTGGCTTATTCTCTAGCCGTCTGTTTCAAACCAGAGCATTAGCACTCATCCTTGTAAATGTGCTCGAATATCTAAATCATGTGTTTTTTCGCCTTGCAGATGGCGTAATAACTACTAAAGAAGACTAGCTGTCCGTTTCACTAAAATGTGCACACTGGTTGCCAACACCACTCCACTACTCATTGTCTGGAAATGACATGACACTCTATACAATAATAGTTAAATACTTGTGTAAGTGCACCCTAATTATTTAATGTAAACTAATAGGATAAACATTAAAGTAAACGCTGTGGTGGCGCAGAAATGTCAGAACAAACACTTATGCATATATCCACTCTTTTCCTAGGACACTTTAGCTTCATGCAGAAGGAGGGTTACCAAATCATCTGGTTTGTCCGAATTCCACCTAGTTTTGAATACTTTCTTTCAATTCCCAGTTGCAAATTAATAAAACAGCAAAAAAGAACCTGAGTTTTGGACTTCCATGGCAAGCTGTTATTCGGTGATGTCAAATGTCATCTGGCAGACTGTAATCGAAACTGGGCATAAATTGGGAGAGATAAAACTAGGTTGGCAAAACACTTCCGGGGATCGCAGACTGTCATAGCACGGCGACTCGATTTTCAGCTTCTCTTTTCTACAGTGTGGTTCCGTGCACCGAGCCGTGACGCTGGCAACCTTGATGGTTGGAAAGACGACATCACATTTACAGATAGTTATGTTGGCCATGATGCTCCGTATATATGGATAGTGATAAAACCTTCAGCTCCTGAAGATGGCGCACTGAAGCGCCGAAACTGGTAGGTACACAATGAAGAAGGTGATAAGGACGGCTGTAGATGTTTCGTTTTGGCTGTGGTCCCCCAGACCTCCAGTCAAAAGGATGGACATATAAAAGGTTAATATTAGGTGTTGCGATTGTAGAGAACGTTTCGAATATGCCAACAGATTGAGGAAGTAAATCGCCTAAAAATGTTTCTAAGTGAAAAGCTCCAATCGGAAACAGATCAATATTTTTAGAGAAAACTGTGTGTCGTAAAAGTTGTGATTTCATGAATACTCCACTCAGAGTTGAATATGCAGAACTTTCAAAACTGTGTATTACTTTTTTGGAATCCCTGACCTCAATGCAATTGTGGAAAGGATATTTTCCTTGTGATATATACATTGGAATGATGGAAGGAATAGTCTTTCTGTACGATGTGTAAAGAATTTGTTGGTTGGTTGATTCTGGGGAGGGGAGCAAACAGCGAGGTCATCGGTCGCATCAGATTAAGGAAGGATGGTCGAAGGAAGTCGGTATTTGCCTGAAGCGATTTAGCGAAATGACGGAAACCCTAAATCACGATGGCCGGACGTGGGTTTGGACCGTCTTCCCCCCGAAGTGTGTCCAGTGCGCTAACAACTGCGCCAGCTCACTCGCTGAATTTGTTCATCGTCAGCAGTTGTAACTGTAAAAGATCTCACTTGTTCTTCATGCTAAGATAACGTCAAAAAGGTACGAGGAAGCAAGATATATGTTTATGTAAAAAATGTAAGCTATTGCGTTCATTTACAGACTGTCTGTAATTCGCCCCCATCCTTTTTTTCATTTAGAAATACGACAACCAAATGTAGAAGGAACTTTCTCGTAATCTCGTTCACGGTGTTGCATTCAACGTAGAACATAAACGAATGACTCATTTACCATGTTTAGAGTGCCTTAGTGTCCTGAGAGAGAGAGAGAGAGAGAGAGAGCGAGAAAACGGGGGGGGGGGGGGGGGGGATTGCACATGCTCTGTGAATTTGTCGCGCAGTGATTCCTCCGTCGAGTTGCTGCGCAGTTCTGTTATCACCAGGCGCTGGAGAGAGAGACAGAGAGTTGTAGGGATGAATCAGCGCAAAACGTCAGCTGGTGGAATGTTGGCAACAGGCGACAGGAGCTGCCTAACTGATGCCCAGTGTAGTGGCACTATTAGCCGAAAACACGTTTTTTTCTTTTTTTTTAATATTGATCCGTAAGAATCACTATGTAATCTACGTAAATTGAAGTCTCTTATTACACCAGTAAATCGTATCTGTGCAGCATGTACTACACATGTCAGTTAACGATTATTGCAGCCTACTCATTGAAAAGATTTACAATAAAGACATGTTGCTGCTCAATAGTACATCGTCTGACGTGACAGTCTTTACCATTCCACTTTCGCAACAACTTCATTAGAAGGAAGCCTGCTGCCACATCTTTGGACTGGCGTTTATCCTCACCATGGCAACCACTAGTTTGCCTATCGACTTTGCAATTTCAGTGGAAAGAAGCCTGCTGCCACATCTTTGGAACGGCGTCCAGCTTCACCATGGCAACCAGTGGTTCCAAATGGTTCACTAACAGGCCTTGAGAGGGCAACCCATGTACTGTCAAAACGAAGTTCATTTATCCTACATGTTTCAATACTTTTGTTGTTGTTGTTGTGGTCTTCAGTCCAGAGACTGGTTTGATGCAGCTCTCAATGCTACTCTATCCTGTGCAAGCTTCTCCGTCTCCCAGTACCTACTGCAACCTACATCCTTCCGAATCTGTTTAGTGTATTGATCTCTTGGTATCCCTCTACCATTTTTACCCTCCACGCTGCCCTCCAATGCTAAATTCGTGATCCCTTGATGCCTCAGAATATGCCCTACCAACCGATCCCTTCTTCTAGTCAAGTTGTCCCACAAATTTCCCTTCCCTCCAATTGTATTCAATACCTCCTCATTAGTTATGTGATCTACTCATCTAATATTCAGCATTCTTCTGTAGCACCACATTTCGAAAGCTTCTATTCTCTTTTTGTCTAAACTATTTATCGTCCACGTTTCACTTCCATACATGGCTACACTCCATACAAATACTTTCAGAAACGACTTCCTGACACTTAAATCTATAAATACTTTTAACGCTTCTTAATTGACAATAGCTGTTGAACAAGTTAAGTTTAGTGTGTGTTTATTTTATTTTCTTGACAATGTTCTTTTAACTAAGAAATTTTACATTGTTATTCGACCTGTAACCCATTGGTTAGTAACGACATCATTCCGTCAGAAGTGGGCGGAGCCTCCATTATAACTGTTTTTGATAGTAAATATTTGCAACACATTGATCACTGTTCACTCCCACAATGTATTCAAAAGTAATTAAATGTTAAAAATCTGTTTTCTACTAGGTAAAAGTGTTAGTGAAACTGCTGTGATGTTGAAGACAGCTCACCAATATGACGCCATGGGAAAAACTCGAGTGTGCGAGTGGTTTGCTCGATTTAAAATGGCTACTTCTCGATTGATGACAAACCTCGTCCATCAACTTCCAGAATCGACGACAATATTGAAGAAATTCAAAAAATTAGAGGGCTTGTGCTCACAGACCGTCGTTAGGCAGTTGATCAACTGTCAGAGATTAGTGTATCTCGGAGCTCGGTTCAGCGAACTTTAACGGAAGATATTTTAATGAAAAGGGTTGCTGTCAAGATTGTTCTCGACTTCTGACTGACAATCAAAACGAACGTCGAGTTGAAACATTTCGTGCTTTGAAATAACAGCTGGAAATTGATGCTGATCGTCTGTCAAAAGTCATTACTGGTGATGAGTCAAGATGCTATGGTTACGACCGAGAAACAAGGCAACAGTCAAGTCAATGGATGACATCATCGTCACCCCGTCCACAAAAAGTCAACAAGTCAAATCAAACATCAAAACAATGCTGATTTGCTTTTGTGACGCCAAGAGTGTAGTTCATTCAAAGTTTGTTCCCCAGGTCAGACCGTCAATCAAACGTTTTATTTGAAAGTTTTAAGAAGATGGCGCAATAGTGTTCGTCAAAAAAGACGCTATTTTTGGCAGACAGGAGACTGGTCCTACCAACACGACAACGCCCGTTCACACATAGCCATCTGTTAGCGAGTTTTTGGCTAAAAATGGCGTGGTTCCGCTGCCCCACGCACCTTACTCGTCTGACTTAGTTCCGTGCGACTTTTTCTTATTTCCACACATCAATAGGGGCATCAAAGGACACCGATCTGACACTGAAGAAGTCAAGAAAAAACAGGGAGGAGCTGTCAGCGCAGTTGGGAGAAATGTAATAGTTGGAATGGAGAGTATTTTGAAGGGGACAAGGTTGTTTCGTAAACAATTTGAAAATATGTAGTTTTTAAAAATAATTCCGTATTTTTGGGTACCTACTTGCAAGAGCTGCTTTTGCCAAATTTTGAACAAATTTTAAGCAAAATCATATTGAAAAGTATATTGTTCTGGATGGAGAAGTTTTGTTTGCCTCAATCGCATGAACTACATATGTGGACGACTAATTTTGGCAAACCTTAATAACTACCTTTAAATCTGAAAGAATTTTATTTATATTGACAATAGTATTTTCAACGGTTATTTACATTCTAATGGTCAACGTACATTTAGAACAACATTGTGCAAAATATGTGTTACATACCCTTAACATAAATGAATTTAGTGTCACGGTACGCGGTGCACTGTCGTTTAGTCCTGGATACTATAGCGTCCCCAGTGAAATAATACGAAAAGACTTAAAAAACAGTATTTATAAAGAAGAGACATTTAAAATTGAATAATTTGTATTTTTATCATGTACCTGTAAAATAATAATTTCTCTGTGTAAGTTTCGAGTGCAAAGAAATATAACAAAATGATCTAAAGAGACGACAAGATACGCTCTTTTGTTAATTTTTTAGTCGTCTTCACTTCTTCTCTTGTCTTGGTTGCGTGTAGACGGACAACTTGCAAGAGCTGGCAAATTTAAGCATATTTGTACTAATTAAGTAGATAATATATTGATTTAATATCATTGTTCACTTTTAATTTGTAAGAGTTGATCCCGATTTCATGTCCACCTTCCTTGAATTAACCTGCATTCGAGTAATTTACAGTTCAACAATCGCAGCGACCGATGCACCCAACAACGCCATTACGTGGCGATATTAACTCATAAAAAATTAGTGGAAGCGAAAAACTCGCCCGCTATTAACATAATATACATTTTTCTCCACAGCCTCCCGACACTGCAGAAAATACGTAGCTTTAAGATTCTTATTTTCAGTACCACAGCCGAGAACCAGAGCCAGGACTCCGACTACAATGCAATGGTTAACGGAGGTAAGAAAAACATACTCTCGCGCGTGTGTGGGCCGTAATTGTAATTAATAACTAAAGACAATTTGCTTTAAAGTGAACTGACTAGCCGAGGAAATTAATATGAAAAGTTCATTCCATTGCCCAACTTATATGCTCATGTTTTAAGGTTCACGAGTCTAACATTCATTAACGTAACAAATAATTTAAGATTAATATTGTTAAAAAGGAGAAATTCACGAAAGCATTTAATTGTAAATCAAAATAAAATGAAATATCATTTTTATTAAGGCTCACCACGAAAGTCGGCAACAATCAACATAATAAATTAAATTACGATGGCCGACGGACGCGAGAATACACAGGGACTTAACTACAATATAAATAATTATGGAAGGTCCAATGTCAAAAGCACAATAAAACGTATCAGACGTGCACATAACTCGCACGAGCAGATGCATTAGTGTTGCGCCGTACACCAAATGATTAAACCGCCCACTTGGTGCACATTTGTAAACGTTGATGATAAAATACAAAACGTTGCATGCTTCCTCTGTCTGTGCTGAAAGCTGACGCCACACTACCCACCAACAGTCAACCGGACTGTGTCGTGTTATAAAGTATCACCAAATGGCAGCAGGCTCCTATTTTATAACTGGGAACACCTAATACATGTTTTCCATGTTTGTATAATACACTGAAGAGCCAAAGAAACTGGTACACCTGCCCAATATCGTTTAGGTCTCCCGCGAGCACGCAGAAGTGACGCAACACGGGATGGCATGAACTCGACTAGTGTCTGAAGTAGTGCTGGAGGGAACTGACACCATGAATCCTGCATTGCTGCCCATAAATCCGTAAGATTGTGATGGAGTGGAGGTCTCTTCTGAAAAGCAAGTTGCAATGCATTCCAAATGTGTTCAATAATGTTCATGCCTGGGGAGTTTGGTGGCCAGCCAATCTGTAGAAATTCTGGACGTGTGGGGTGTCGCATTGTTCTGCTGGAATTGCGCAAATCCGTCAGAATGCACAATCCACATGAAGGAATGCTGTTGATCAGACAGGATGCTTACGTACGTGTCACCTGTCAGAGTCGAATCTAGACGCATCAGGGATCCAATATCACTCCAACTGCACACGCCCCACACTACTACAGAGCCTCCACCACTTGAACAGTATCCTGCCGACAAGCAGGGTGCATGAGGTTGTGTTCATACTCGTACACGTCCATCCGCTCGATACAATTAAAAATGAGACTCGTCCGACCAGGCAACATGTTTCCAGTCATCAACGCTCCGATGTCGCCGTTGACGGACCAAGGCGAGGCGTAAAGATTTGTGTCGTGCAGTCATCAAGGGTACACTGGGAGCGCTCCATCTTGCATAAACAACTGTTCATGTGACATCCATTCAGAAATTGTTTGTTGTTGTTGTGGGCTTCAGTCCAAAGACTGGTCTGATACAGCTCTCCATGCTACTCTATTCTGTGCAAGCCTCTTCACCTCTGAATAATTACTACAGCTTATATCCTTCTGAATATGCTTAGTGTATTCATCTCTTGGTCTCCCTCTACGATTTTTTACCCTCCACGCTTCGCTCCAGTACTAAGTTGGTGATACCTTGCTGCCTGTGAACGTGTCCTACCAATCGACCCCTTCTTCTAGTCAAGTTGTGCCACAAATTCCTCATCTCCCGAAATCTTTTCAGTACCTCCTCATTAGTTACGTAATCACCCATCTAATCTTCAGCATTCTTCGCATTCTTCTGTAGCACCACATTTCAAAAGATTCTATTCTCTTCTTCTCTAAACTGTTTATCGTCCAATGTTGCACATCCATACATGGTTACACTCCATACAAATACTTTTAGAAGAGACTTCCTAACACTTAAATCTATGCTCAATGTTAAGAAATTTCAGAAACGCTTTTCTTGCGATAGCCAGTCTACATTTTACGGATATCCTCTCTATTTCGACCATCGTCATTTTGCTGCCCAAATAGCAAACCTCATCTACTACTTTAAGTGTCTCATTTCGTAATCTAATTCCCTCAGCATCACCTGATTTAGTTAGACTACATTCCACTATCCTCGTTTTGCTTTTGTTGATGTTCATCTTATATCTTCCTTTCAAGACACTGTCCATTCCGTTCAACTGTCCTTCCAAGTCCTTTGCTCAGAAATTGTAGGCGATACAAAACTGTCTAACATTTCCAGGCTTTTTTCAGGGTTCATAGTGTCTCTCAACAGATAATATCCAATAATGCAGCAAGATGATAATCCACACCACACTGTCACTTTCAGCTTGCCCTGCATTTTTTCAACGGCCTGTTTGGGCTCACCTTCCTCCCAATAACAGTTGTTACGCCGATTAATGGACCTCTCTATATGAAATAGCCTCATCACTAGACAGAATTTTTTCGAACAGTTGTGGATGATTTTTGTGCCACATGAGCATCGTTTCACAAAACTTTCCAATTTTCTGGATACATAATGAGACTTTATGGTGTGTAATGTAACTGTCTGTGGAGAACTGCACGCACAGAATAGCTTATAATGCCACTCAGTCTTGCAGCTTGCTTGTTGATTTTTCGGGGCTTGAGAAGTCGAGGGCCTGGCCGACGTCTTCATGTCCGAACACCTGTGGTAGTCATTAATTTTCTGCCGTAATTTTTAACTGTTTTTGTATCCACAACAGCTTGCCTTCCATGTTGAGTCCTGCGCCATCGCTAGACCAGAATTACAGATTGCTTCACCTCAAACCTTCCTGCAATTTTGGCTCTCTCTTAATGCCTAATCGTCCTGGCGTCTGTGGCTTCAAAGCATCTGTAAAAGGTTGAAAAATGACATACTTTAGTGTATGAAACAAGATAACTTTTATTCTATCTACACCTAACACCAATAGAATTAAAAATTCAGAACTTTTCGCCCGGTCAGTGTACTGTAATACTTCGCCTCCAGATGCTGAAGACAAGATGTGATAATGGAGCTGCAACCTGCACGAGGGACCTTTCCGAAAGCGAGACAGTTGCGGGTTAAGTGGAGTGTTTAGTTCACTTTGAAAGGGTTGCCAAGTTTAAAGTCTGACGGTCAGTAAGAGGGACGCCACCGTTTACGTTGATGGACAACTGGCATCTGGGTGCTAATGACGCGTCTGGGTACGAGACATCGATAAACACTCCACAAGAGCTGGTTTCTAGTTCGGCTTAAACTGCAGCTATTATTCGTGAAACACCTGCTTGTCTTGAGTCGTTATGGACAATCATTAGCAGGCAGATGCTAGTTGTACATTAACGTGGATAGACGACATTTTCAGAAACATCTCTAAAATAATATTCATCAGACGACTGTTTGATCACCGTATGTGAAGATCACTAGAGTCAAAACGTTCGTGAATCCGTAACGGGGAAACGGTGCTCCTGTGACATTTTTGTCACATAAAAAAGTGTTCCTTTTTATCTCGTCTAAGCACAATAAAATTCTGTGTATACTGTTTTTGCGCCCTGTATGTAGTTCATATGATACCATGAGAGAAGATCTCAAGTCAGATTTCTTGTCAAAGGTGTCCTCAAACTTTATGGTGGCTGTCGTAGAACAGGTAGTTTTGCTCGAGGTGAATCGGTGTGTTTGAGCTTAGAATTTATTCTAAGGTTCTGTTTGAATTATAGGTGAGAGATATTAAACTGCAGTTCTGTGCGGTAGTTGTCCTTTTTTCTATTTCTGCATCTTTTTTCAATTCTTGAGAAAAGTGTTTACTTCAGGAGGTAATTTATCTGCAAACAGAGCGTAGCACCTCATAGGGACTCCATTGGGTGCTGGAGTCTTGTTGAGTTTTGATATTTTCCAGTTCTTTTTCTAATTCATTAGGATTGACAAGAAGATAACATATTCTAATTTTTATATTGTGAGGTAATGTGATTTGTCTATTACAAAAAGACTCTCATCAACTAGTGTCTGCACAAACATTTGTGAGTTGCTGGTCTAGAATGGGGTATGGCAGCAGTTTGAATGAGTATTAAGCTATCAAATTTTCAGTCGAATTGGAAGTGTTAGGGCGTGATAGGCCTTCGTTGCGTCTTTCGTTTCTTCTTCCTTCACTTTTGGTTCGTCATCCAGATTGGAAGGTGGGGGGGGGGGGGAGTAGATGGGGCTGGCGACTGTAGAGCTCAGGCCATTTGAGCCGAGCTCCAGAGAGCTGGGATTGAGGAACAGGTTTCCAAAAATGGTTCAAATGGCTCTGAGCACTATGGGACTTAACATCTATGGTCATCAGTCCCCTAGAACTTAGAACTACTTAAACCTAACTAACCTAAGGACATCACACAACACCCAGTCATCACGAGGTAGAGAAAATCCCTGACCCCGCCGGGAATCGAACCCGGGAACTCGGGCGTGGGGAGCGAGAACGCTACTGCACGACCACGAGATGCGGACAAACAGGTTTCCAGTTGCTGCAGTCGCCTTACAAGTAAGGAATCCTCACGGAAACAGTGATCTTGTTTCAGGACAGTCTTAGTGGAAGTCAAATGAGCCTAGTGCGCTTAGCTGTTTGCTTGCTTGAAACTTCTAAGTGGGTGACACTGAAAGCCGTTCGTTTTAAAAGTCGCCTTTTAAGTCATTTATTTTATTATAAAACCACTTTCACACCCTGATAGCTCTGACTCACATTAGCACACACTATCACCGGGCCCTCCTTGACGCTGCATCACAGACAGGAGTGCCTGCGATGGTGTACTCAACGACGAACCTGGGTGCACGAATGGCAAAACGTCATTTTTTCGGATGAATCCAGGTTCTGTTTATAGAATCATGATGGTCGCACCCGTGTTTGGCGACATCGCGGTGAACGCACATTGGAAGCGTGTATTCGTCATCGCCAAACTGGCGTATCACCAGACATGATGGTATGGGGTGCCATTGGTTACAGGTCTCGGTCACCTCTTGTTCGCATTGACGGCTCTTTGAACAGTGGATGTTACATTTCAGATGTGTTACGACCCGTGGCTTTACCCTTCATTCGATCCCTGTGAAACCCTACATTTCGGCAGGATAATGCACGACCGCATGTTGCAGGTCCTGTACGGGACTTTCTGGATACAGACAATGTTCGACTGCTGCTTTGGCCAGCACATTCTCCAGGTCTCTCACCAATTGAAAACGTCTGGTCAATGATGGCCGAGCAACTGGCTCGTCACAATACGTCAGTCACTACTCTTGATGAACTGTGGTGTCGTGTTGAAGCTGCATGGACAGCTGTACCTGTACACGCCATCCAAGCTCTGTTTGACTCAATGCCCAGCCGTATCAAGGCCGTTATTACGGCCAGAGGTGGTTGTTCTGGGTACTGAATTCTCAGGATCTACGCACCCAAATTGAGTGAAAATGTAATCACATGTCAGTTTTAGTATAATATATTTGTCCAATGAATACCCGTTTATCATCTGCATTTCTTCTTGGTGTAGCAATTCTAATGACCAGTAGTGTACACTGACATCCGGTCCTGTTTTCTACGTGCCTCATTTTTTTTTTTTTTTTTTTTTTTTTTTGGGTAGTGTATAATTTACATCACATTGGCTGCAGCCAGTGATGCGGGGCATGACACTCCAGTGTGGTAGCAGATTCTTCTCCCTGAACTGGTCCAGAACCTGTAGTAGCAGCTGCCACATGTTTATTCCGCATTTTTTTTCGCTCTACATTTTCTGGTAGCCCCTGATTCTCTGTTTGTGCTGTAAGTAGGCTGTTTAGGTTTTTTTATTGGTAACGCCACCTCAATATGAAAATCACTGGCTGTGCTGTGTGCAGTCTGTGGCTAGTTTGCATTGTTGTCTGCCATTGTAGTGTTGGGCAGCAGCAGCTGGATGTGAACAGCGCGTAGCGTTGCGCAGTTGGAGGTGAGCCGCCAGCAGTGGTGGATGTGGAGAGAGAGATGGCGGAGATTTGTAATTTGTCATGAACTGCTATATTTATATATGATGATATCAAGGTAAATACATTGTTTGTTCTCTATTAATATCTTTCATTTGCTAACTATCCCTATCAGTAGTTAGTGCCTTCAGTAGTTTGAATCTTTTATTTAGCTGGCAGTAGTGGCGCTCGCTGTATTGCAGTAGCTTGAGCAGCGAAGATTTTTGTGAGGTAAGTGATTTGTGAAAGGTATAGTTTAATGTTAGTCAGGGCCATTCTTTTGTAGGGATCTTTGATAGTCAGATTGCGTTGCGCTAAAAATATTTTATGTCAGTTTAAGCACAGTCATGTATAAATTGTTCAAAGGGGACGTTTCATATGTCGACCCTTAGCCGAGGATACCTCACTGGAATCTTCTGATTTTTTTCTTGTAGTTTGTGTATTTAGTGTAGCTTTTGTTTATTGCTAGCGCGTAATTGTAGAGAGAATCTCCTTTGTAGTTGTAGCCTTTCATTGTTGTACAGTAAAACAGTTGTGGCATGCACGTAGATTTGCACCAAGTATTTCGCAGCTACGCTTGCAATTAACTACATATTATTTTCAGTGCTATGCTAATGTGTTCTCCTATTTTTGCACTTCAAATTGTGCTTTTCTGTGCTATCGTGTGAAATATTGTGACAATTATGGCGTGTGAAAAACGTAACACTAGGCTCCAAATTAAACTGAGAAATAATAGTGACGACGAGCGTAGCTTATCAGCGCCGCAGAGTAATGAATTAACTGATGTTCAAAGTAGTAATTTGGTAACTGTGCACAGGGAAATGGAGCGGGCGTCAAACAATGGCGTGGACAGTGAAACAATTAGTGAAGAGGGAAGCATTATCGATCGATCGGTCGGCAATAGCTCGCCTCAGGAAGCCGAAATGACACGACACGATCTCGCAAATACTGTAGATTCAGGTTTTGGATCCTCACCGTTTTCTCAAATAAGTCAAGACACATTTTCTGCTGGTCAAAATGTGAATGTTGCCGGTGCAAATTCATTGCCGAAAAGCACTGAGGAACATGTTTCAGACACCAGTGCATTGTTATTACAATTAATGCAACAAATGGGACAAAAGCTTGAAAAGTTAGACACAATGGAACAACACCAGAGACAAACACAGCAACAGTTAGACACAGTGGAACAAAATCTCAAAAAGTTAGACACAGTGGAACAAAATCTCAAAAAGTTAGACACAGTGGAACAAAATTTTAAAAAGTTAGACTCATTGGAACAAACTCTTGAACAAACACGTGAAGACTTAACTACTGAGTTACATAACATTGAATCGAAATGTCAAAAAGTCTGTAATGACGTAAAAACACAAATTTGTGAGCATTTTCAACCTATTTTTTCGCGGCATGAAAATGCATTACAGAATCACGAAGCAGCCATAAAAGAACTGCAAACCACTGTTCATGAAAATCATGAGACATTGTGGGCTAAAATTGACTCAGTTGCATCTACCGATTCGGTTACGCAACTTGCAAAAACTCAGGAAAACTTAAAGGACACAGTAGATTCGATTTCAACAGAAATGGATACTCTGAAACTTGGTTCAGAAAAACACACTGAGGAAATGTGTTCACTATCGGAGAAAGTAGCCGAACTTTCGGATCAGGTCACTAACTTATCTACCAAGGTAGATGATGATCTGAATGACACAAGACCTGTAGCCTTCACTGACACAGAAGAGTATGAACAAATTAGAAAATTCAAACAGAATCAAAATCAAATCAATACACAGTACAAAAGAGAAATCCGGGAAGTACAAGATCAGCTGACTCAGGTAATACAAGAATTACGTATTTCAGAGGCCACTCGCGCTCCAACACGGGAAGAGGGACTTAGAAATACGGAACAACCACAAAATAATAACACAGGACATTTCGGAAGTTATGAAAGAAATTGGCAATGTGCACCGAATTTTGAGATGGAACGGCCGACACGACCTAACAATGACCGATATGCGACTCGCCGACATGATGATTTTGACTATAAGCTGTTCATTACTACACGTAAATTCAAAACATTTAAGAATTCTGGCAACGACATTCATCCACAAGCATGGCTCCATCAATTCTCTCATTGTTTTCCTCCCAACTGGTCGTTGGAACACAGATTAGAATTTATGTGTGGCTACTTAGAGAATGAACCAGCTGTAAGAATGCGGTCGGTCATTCACGATTGCCACAGTGAAGGAGAGTTTTACCATGCCTTCCTCTCAGCATATTGGTCTCAGGCCACACAAGACCGAGTAAAACAAAGCATCATAATGATGAAACATTTCGAACAATCTGAATTTTCCAGTCTTATGAAATATTTTGAAGACATGTTGCACAAGAATCAGTACCTGTCAAACCCATACAGCCCCTCAGAACTTATCCGCATTTGCTTAATCAAATTGCCTGAACATTTACGACACATTATTTTGGCAGGACGTTGCAAAGACGACATTGAAGCTTTTCAGGGATTGTTACAAGAATTGGAAATTGACACTGACAATCGCGGAATGCGGAAACAGGAACACAACAATTACAGGTCACATCCGTCACAATTCCTCGATAATAACTGGACGCGACAAGGCTATTCTCATAACACAAATCGTGACCAAAACAGACACCACCCGTATGACAACCGTTGGCAGAGTAATAATAGTTACAGAGAAAGATCGCATTTCCGTAGTAATGACTATCACAGAGACAATCAGAGAAACAGACAATATGGGAACCAAAACAAGTATTATCAAGGGAGACAGAATAACTTCAGACGCAACAGTTCAGCGCGGAGTTACGATTCAGGGAGAAATTCTCCACCACGTGACCGACAAGGAAGAAGCTACGGAATCTACCGAAATGACGACAGACGATATGATCATAACGACAGACGTCAATTGCATCAGAACTGGCGGGATTCAAACAGAGCAGGGCCCTCTCGGCAAGGCGAATTTGTAGAAGTTAGGTCTCCTAATCCCAATAACGACGCGCGCCAACAAAGAGACAGACAATGACTCGCACAGCAGGCAGCCGCGTGCGCCCGCTGGCTCCGAGAAAAATAACATAAGACGCTAGCCTTGAGAAAAAATTTAGCATTCTTTACCGATGTATACAACATGACAATTGCATTCAAGTTCCAACTCTGAGTACTATGAAAAGTAAAAGATTTCACCACACTTCACATGTAAAACCGTTTATTGAAAGATAATCTGCTTTTTAACTTTGTCTTTGCCCTATAACTTTTCACTTTACATTGCTAGTATGCTTTGTCAGACTTAGAATCTGTTAACATACAACAATGTTTGAAGTTAAATATCCAGTCTAGAACCTAGGGAACATTTTTAAACAGAAATTACGAATGCATTGTTATAGTGAACAGACGACACAGTGTTGTATTTGTACATTCTTGCTTGTTAGTTGCACGATTACGTAACGACTATAAGGCTCACATACTTAGAACATTTACCAGTACTGCTAAGGAGATTTTAATGCAACATTTTGGTTTACTTGAAAATACATTCTGAATTTAAAGTGCTTTCTGAGAGATACCAGATGACACAGAGGTTAGTTTATGTGACAGCTACACGATTTTTATCACGACGCTGCTAATGAGTGAAAACTTACAATGTTGCTTTTGCAGTGTATCTGTTTTATATCTGGACAGTTTTTCTGAATTCTTCTGGAAAGCAAAACATGTTTTATTAGTAACTTTTGTAGTATAGCAACAATGAGACAGCCTTTTTCGTGGCACAACAATACGTTACTGTACAGTACTTTCTTCATCACGCCAATAAGCATAATAACTACGACATCTATACATAAAGCATTTCACTTTTGTTTATCATGTGGTAAGTACATTGACTTCTGCAGAACTTAGCTTTCGGAGGACGATAACTACGACACTTCCACAGAGATTATGTTGCGACAAGATGCACAGTTTAGCGCTACAGGACACGCATTTGAGTGATTAATCTTATACTTAAAACACTTATTTTCAAAGATTTTTTAATTACAAAGAAAGTTTTCCGTGATACATTTCATTCCATTGCTGTAATTTGTAACACCTGAGGGTATAATTACATTTATCCTCAGGGGGTACACGCTTACTTTGTGTACCATGTGTTTGGCAAGCACAAGGAGCCCTAGCTAAT
The DNA here is from genome assembly GCF_023864345.2 of Schistocerca serialis cubense. NCBI lineage: Eukaryota > Metazoa > Arthropoda > Insecta > Orthoptera > Acrididae > Schistocerca > Schistocerca serialis. The sequence goes on along the minus strand of NC_064642.1, from coordinate 758,978,003 downwards.
ATGGTATTTGCTTATACAACTTTACACATCGGTACCATATTTCTCTAACACACAAATTACACAGCTATCTGATCATTTAACTGAGAGATAAACATGTTTTTTACTACGTCAGTGACACATGTTTACGTAATTACACCGTTGGATAACTTCACACTTACGAAATTGTATTTTGTCTGTACTGTGTGAACTCTTCATATTTTTTTCGGAATCATTGTGATACTATGAGAGCTTTGAATGATGTATTTTGTATGGATTCATGATTTTTAAAGTACATTTGAGGCAGCTGACACTTTTGACATGAGCAGAGAATTTTTTTAGGCTTAGAAATTATTGGAGGAAGTTACGACGATTTTGAGATTTGACTGAGGTGTTATGATGTTATTATTACGACGACGATGTGTATTATGTTGTTGAGGAATGTTTATTATGCTACGTATTTCTCACGATGAAATATTGAAGAAGTGTCGACGAATATGTATATGTATAATGAGGTAAGGAATAATGAGTAGTGTTTAGGGACTCTGATTTATGAAAAGGTTGTTGGAAACCAAGAATCGTACTTTAACAGTTATGAACTGTGTGTGTATATGCATGAATGTATTACAATGCAGACGAAAATTTTTGACACTGTTATATCAATAGCATTTTGTTTCTACAGATTTGTAACGCAAATTCTTGACCTGTGAAACATTTTCATATGAGACTGCCACCGTAGCAGAAACTGTCGTCGTAAATATTTCCGTACGAAAGTTAAGTGACCACCTGCACGTAATGCGTCGCGGGCACCCAGCTGTGTCAGACGCCTGGAGAAAAAGCCATTATTGCGAGCCCTTTTCTGCGGCACAGGTAGAACAAAAAAAAAGTGGAGGCCATTATCCTTGGAAATGCATCTGCACACCTGATTATGACAAGCGTCTTTCTATGAGAGTTGAGAGAATTTCTACTGCCTTACGAAATGCCACATAGCTATTAATGATGTTTTTATGCTTTGGTTTGCGTAATTGCTTATTTCATTTGACATCTGTTTTCCAGCTGTGTTGCAGCATTAGTTTTATAAAATAAACTTAGATGCATTTGCTAATGTGAACACTTTCTGTCAACAGATCTATTAAATAATTATTTTATGATCCACATTCTTTAAAAAAGGAGCACTTGGAAAGGAAAGAACAATAAGAAGGAACTAGTAACAGTAACACATAAATTTCTTTTCAAGTACATGGTAATATTTCTTTTTACAATCAGTTGTTGTGGTGCACCACTTTAATTACTTAGACATTAAGATGTGATTATACATTTGCCTTATCTGCATTGTTATCTTTAGTGTACTATTTTTTCTGCTTTAGCTATGTCATGTTTAGGTAGAAGTTATTTAATTTTCTGCTGCTGTTTGCCAGGTATAGTGCTACTGAACTTTAATTTGTGTTACTCTGCTAAGCCAGATTTATTTTTTTGTTGCTGCACATTGGCTCATATTAGTTGTAATTTTGCATTTTATCTGTTAATTTAGATTTGCTGCTGCTTGCTTTGCAAATTGGCATTTTTTTGTCATTGCTGTTTGTGATAATTTGTTATGTGATGCTGCATTGCCTCGTCCCTTAGTTTAGCATCTGAGCTCAGTAGATTTAAGTTAGCTTAAGAGGGGGTAGCCTCTAAGAGAATGAGTTTCGATGAATTGGAAGAAATGCATTGAGAAGTTATACGAAAAAAGTACAGAAAACAGGTTTAGGTAGGATTTTCTTGGAAATAAATGTTGAGGTGAGAAATGTGTGAACATACAAATACAGAAAGCATGCTTAGATAGAATTTTTTTGGTGGAAACAAAGGATGAAATAAGAGGAAAGATATATGAAGTTTTGGGTTGGACTGCAGTACCAAATGTTACACTGAAAACGAACCCTGTCCTTTCCTATTGGTGTTATCCCACTATGTGTTTGTGTACCCTTGTGTATTTGTTTTCTTCCTGTCTCTGTGTAGTTTCATAGAATTTTTTCTTCTTTTAATATTAAGCTACATTCACTATGATGAGGAATACTGTTATCCTCAAATATAATTTGCATTAATAATATGTTATTTACCTTGTAAATATGCTTAGACATTATTTATTCTGGTTTGTTGCTCACATGTGAAGGTGCTGTTTCAAAAGTTCTTGTGATCTTTATGTATTTACTTATGTCATAATTCCTGTAACACTGACGTATATGTCTATTTCTATTCTTTTGTAAAGCCTGTACTACAAATGTTATCTATATTGTTATGTTTTTAATGATGTATTTTGTACCTTTACTGTATTATTATGTTATAAAATTGTAATTGTCACCAGTTCATGATATTATTAACTTGTTAGTTACATTTCACTGCACACGTTTCTGTTGGTCATAGTATATGGACAATATGTGAGAAGTAGGGACTGATAGTGTTTGCACGTGTGTTAATAATTCAGCAAGGGACTGGATAACAGCATTGCTGGTTCTAAGGAAAATTCCAGAACCTTTGTGAGTGCACAAGTGGTGGTTTATGGATTTGCTATATTCTCCGCAAGACTCTTCAATGGTGATTGTGCACCTGCACAGTCACAACAGATGGCTGCTGGCTATCTCTACAAGGACTACAGTGGGTCTACATCTTTGATGATCCACCAGTACCATTATCTCTACAAGGACTACAGTGGGTCTGCATCTATGATGACCCACCATGCCATTATTTCTACAAGGACTGCAGTGGGTCTGCACTTCTGGTGGCCCACCAATACCGTAATCTCTACCAGGACTACAGTGGGTCTGCTCTGTGATGACCTACCTACCAATATTCTTCCAAACTTCGAATGACTCTGCTGTGGGTTTGCTCTGTTGTGGCCCATTACCTGTATGCATGTCAAGAGTCAGCACTGTCTTTCCGTTGGAAGGACAACACTACTTCTTCAAGACTGCATGGAAATCCACTACTTCTGTGTGCAATTTCTTTTACTAATGAGACTTTGTAAAAAAAAATGTAATTACTATTATGATGAATGATTAGGACTATCTTTATGGACTGTGAGAAAATTTTAGCTTTTGACCAACATTGTATCAATAAGTGTGTGCATTTGATTTCTTTGTTATTGTAATTATGAAAAAAAAATTTTCAAATCTGTATTGGCCACTGCCCAATCCCATCTGTAAAAATTTTTGTGGGGAGCATGGGGGCTATGTAAGTAGGCTGTTTAGTTTTTTTTATTGGTAACGCCACCTCAATATGAAAATCACTGGCTGTGCTATGTGCAGTCTGTGGCTAGTTTGCATTGTTGTCTGCCATTGTAGTGTTGGGCAGCAGCAGCTGGATGTGAACAGCGCGTAGCGTTGCGCAGTTGGAGGTGAGCCGCCAGCAGTGGTGGATGTGGAGAGAGAGATGGCGGAGATTTGTAATTTGTCATGAACTGCTATATTTATATATGATGATATCAAGGTAAATACATTGTTTGTTCTCTATTAATATCTTTCATTTGCTAACTATCCCTATCAGTAGTTAGTGCCTTCAGTAGTTTGAATCTTTTATTTAGCTGGCAGTAGTGGCGCTCGCTGTATTGCAGTAGCTTGAGCAGCGAAGATTTTTGTGAGGTAAGTGATTTGTGAAAGGTATAGTTTAATGTTAGTCAGGGCCATTCTTTTGTAGGGATCTTTGATAGTCAGATTGCGTTGCGCTAAAAATATTTTATGTCAGTTTAAGCACAGTCATGTATAAATTGTTCAAAGGGGACGTTTCAGTACAACCGGTGTGTATTGCCAAATTTTTGACCGGGGATAGCCATTCCCTCCTCAAGAAATACTAGTGCATTGTGTCACTCATACTGATGTGTGGATCAACTGGACCAAATCAAAGAGGTGCTTCTGTCGTCGTGGTTTGCTCTTTGGTATCCTATGAATGACGCCTGGGGACTTGAAGGCGAGTGTACCTGCAGAAGACAAAAACGGGCCGGCAGACGGCGGATGGCGACAATCTCCCAGGAGGGCAGTCGGATGTTGAGCCTTTATGACGTGAAGGCGCGGCCGCGGGAAAAAGCGGGCGCCCTTGGCGTCGTGCGTGCGCTTTCCTGTCCCTCTGTCCGTCTCTCGCCTTACAGGCGAAGACCCCGCTCGTGACTGACAGAACACCTCACTTCTGCCAGGAGGCCAGCTTCACTGTGGAGGCCCAACACCGAGCCTCGGGGAGTTCGGTGTGTGCGAAAATGGCGCGATACATTGTGTGGCTTCTTCTCGGTTAATTTAGTTCTTACTAGATCTGACACAGAGTAAGCCAAACTGGTCGAAGTAGCCCAAACCCCTCCTACCTATATAATACAGTATCGTGAAATCTCGGAACATCCAGTAGCATAATGTTAAAGTCAGTTTCGTAGAGGACACATGGTGTCGAGGAAATATCCTCTGTATGATGGTCATATATCTCAAACCTCTGTAACACAGAGTGAACTGATGGCTTCCACACCGTAAAAATTGGATCGTAAATGGCACGACTGGTACAAACTGAACTCGGAGAGTTCTAAAATGTACGTCTCTGCGGGAACCGCATTTTTTTATCATCAGACGGGACGTCGTCTATCATTCCTGTTACCTACTGTATCTACATCTACATCTATATCCATTCTCCGCAAGCCACCTGACGGTGTGTAGCGGAGGGTACTTTGATTACTTCTATCGGTTCTCCCTTCTATTCCAGTCTCGTATTGTTCGTGGAAAGAAAGGTTGTCGGTATGCCTCTGTGTAGGCTCTAATCTCTCTGATTTTATCCTCATGGTCTCTTCGTGAGATCTACGCAGGAGGGAGCAATAAACTGCTTGACTCCTCGGTGCAGGTATGTTCTCGAAACTTCAACAAAATCCCGTTCCGAGCTACTGAGCGTCTCTCCTTCAGAGTCTTCCACTGGAGTTTATCTATCATCTTCTTAACGCTTTCGCGATTATTAAATGATCCTGTTCAAATGTGTGTGAAATCTTATGGGACTTAACTCCTAAGGTCATCAGTCCCTAAGCTTACCCACTACTTACTCTAAATTATCCTAAGGACAAACACACACACACACACACCCATGCCCGAGGGAGGACTAGAACCTCGGCATAGACCGCTCGGCTAATCCCGCGGGGCAATGATCCTATAACGAAGCGCGCTGATCTCCGTTGGATCGTCTCTATCTCTTCTATCAACCTCATCTGATACGGATCCCACTCTGGTGAGCAATATTCATGCAGCAGGCGAACAAGCGTACTGAAACCTATTGCCTTTGTTTTCGGATTGCATTTCCTTAGGATTCTTCGACTGTAGAGTCGATATTAACAGCTGTATTCGCATGCCTTTTGCCAAGCTATGCCTTACATAGTCGACTTGGAAGTCTACAATAAGGAGTGGCCTACAGTCTCTTACGAGGTACGAGGCTACTCGCCGCTTCTGCCCACCGAATACACTCGTTTTTTGTCATCAGGTGGTCTGAATGTAATTGATTTAGATTGGTAATGCTGCTTTCGTACTTTTAAGTTTACTCAGTATTGTGATACCAGGAGGTACACTACTGAAATTAGCAAATTCGCAGATTTTGCTATGCAACATATATTTCGTTAAAAACACGAGCACTGATATTGGCAGACACGGCACAGAACACTTCAAACAAACTGTCTGCCACTAAACAATAACTGTATGCATGAGCGACTATCAAGTCTGCCTCCAACGAACGACTATCTGATCTGTCTGAACGCTACTGCCTCCAAAGCTCGGTCGCTCCACAACAGTTACAACTATCCTCTCTGTTACTTTTGAATACGTCGTGGAAGCAGACAGTGATCAAAGTTATTAGTAATGCTTACTTTTAAAATCAGTGTTGATCCCAAATTTATTTATTCTGGTAGCCGGTTTCGACCACGCCTGTGGTCATCTTCAGACCAGGTGACCACAGGCGTGGTCGAAACCGGTTACCAGAATAAATAAGTTTGGGATCAAGACTGATTGTAATAGTAGCCATTATACTCTCTGCTGCCTGCACGTAATAGATCCAAAGATCGTATGTAAAGGGTATTGTATCCTCACAGAGGTCAGCCGAAGGAAACATCAGGCTAGCTGCCCATCTTCGTATCACATATTGCAGTTACAGAGTAACTTGTCAGTACAGAACTATCGGTTCGCTGCCATGACAGCGGTTATGACAGCGAACCGATAGTTCTGTACTGACAAGTTACTCTGTAACTGCAATATATTATCTGAAGATGGCCAGCTAGCCTGAAACCGGTCATTGAAAATAAAAAATAGCCAAGATCGGTAAGAAACCATTTTATTTGATGAACAGTTTCGACAGAGCTATGCTGTCATCATCGAATCTTATGCTTTTAAATATTACAACATGTCCTACTCTTCCGATTATCAAGAAGAATAATTGAATCAGATAATGAGTCAACAAAGTACATTAGAATGACAGTACCATTACAATAAAATCCACCAAATTTTATCTTAAAATCCACTTACATACGTACATAATGAAACATAAAAGATATCTTAAAATTTTAAAGTTCTGTTTTACAAAGACGAATGAAATGGCAAGTACATATCGCAACGTACCTTTTCGTGGATCTGAGAGCTACGCCAAGACAAAAACAGTCCTTAATTTTTAAAATATTGTACAAAAAAATGGCTCTGAGCACTATGGGACTTAACAGCTATGGTCATCAGTTCCCTAGAACTTAGAACTACTTAAATCTAACTAACCTAAGGACAGCACACAACACCAAGTCATCACGAAAATATTGTACAGTCTTACATTTCTTGCATTATGATATTTATCACATTCTGTAAATGTAGGTACAGTGTGCATGTCAATGAGGCAGGAATCACAATTTCAAGAAGGAATGAATTTTAAGGAGCCGGCCGGAGTGGCCGAGCGGTTCTAGGCGCTTCAGTCTGGATCCGCGCAGGTTCGAATCCTACCTCGGGCATGGATGTTTGTGATGTCCTTAGGTTAGTTAGGTTTAAGTAGTTCTAAGTTCTAGGGGACTGATGACCTCAGAAGTTAAGTCCCATAGTGCTCAGAGCCTTTTGAACCATTTTTTTAATATTACAAATAATGTTATTAAAGAATACGGCCGACTGACTACATCAAATAAGATGGCACGTACATTCGCTAATTGTTGGCCAAAAAGAAAAAAAAAAGCGTCAATACTGTGTAGGAAATGAGTCTTAAATACGAACGGGATAGAGGCACGTACATTTTGAGTGCAATCATCCTCCGTGGCCTGGATAAAAAGAATTACAGTTAAATGCATTTACTCATCTTAGAACGTAAATGCGTGGACTTGGAAATTAAATGAAAAGAAAGACTGCAGATTCTGAATGTCGCGGCAAATATATTGAAATTGACGGTAGCGGCCACGAAAGGAAAAAGATGAACACATTCCCGTACCTCTATTGTTGAGCAGCGTCACCGTGATGATCGTCGCCTCCATCTAAATTCTCTGCATAAAATTAAAATAATAGTAATAATTTTCCAGAATTTCAGGAGCTGGGACCCATGGCATCACGAAAGACGAAATCGGTCTGCTTCAAAATCAATTTCATTATTTAACCCAATTTTATCAGTAGGAAATGGCACAACACGTCTTAACGCTAGGACAGCATAACAGCGAAAGGTAACTTATTCTGAAACTAATAAACTAAGAGCGTAAACATCTTCAACTTTTGTGGTCCTGTCCTCCTCAGTTGCGCGTAATACTACGGTATATTGATAATTTTCACTTATGGACCGTCTGACAGCAACTGAATAGAACACGTGAAGAACAACAAAACAATTGTGAAATAAACATAGGACTGACAAGGGAACTAGTAAAAGAAGAAATAAAAGGCATAATAAAACAAACACAGCAGACACACAATGAGAACAACCAAACAGAAGCAGCTACTATGAAAAGGTTAAAACAACAGTTAACAAACAACAACGTATTAATAACAAGAGCAGACAAGGGAAATGTAACAGTACTCATGGATAAAGAGCAATACATCACAAAAACCAAGGAATACATAAACACCAACGCAATACAAAAACTGAAGTCAGATCCAACTACACGAACACTGAAAAACATTGAACACACACTCACAGACAAACAGAAATACTACTTAACACAGAACAACCCACAAGCACCAACACTCCGCAGTCAACCGAAAGTACATAAAGACGGAATGCCAATGAGAGCTGTTATAAACTTCAAGAAAGCCCCAACATACCGCATAGCCAAACACCTCCAAAAGTTAGTTACAAAACACTATAAAGTAGAAAACAACAGGACAGTGATAAACACAGGAAACCTAATAGAAAACATACAGAACATACAGGTACCACACACAGCATCACTGATTTCATTCGATATAGAAAATATGTATACCTCCATCCCTATCACAGAAACAATAGCAATCATAGAACAAAATCTCTCATCCCACAGCAACCACACCACAGACGCAATAAAAGAAATAACAGATATGCTCAGACTGACAACGGAACAAAACTACTTTCAGTTTGAGGAAGAATATTATCTACAAACTGATGGACTGCCCATGGGATCCCCAATATCAGGAACACTAGCAAACATTTTCATCAGTCACCTTGAAAATCAGATATTTGATAAGATAACCACAAATGAAAGTTTCAAAATCATATATTGGTACAGATACGTGGATGACATTATTTGTCTGGTAGACGAGCCAAGTGAAAAAATAGATGAACTCCATTCAGAAATAAACAAAGCTCATAAGAACATAAAATTCACACTTGAAAAAGAAAAAAAAATCAAATAAATTTTCTTGACATTACAATTAAAAAAGAAAATGGAAAACATACATTTAACATCTTTAGAAAACCAACAGCCACGGACACAATAATACATTCCACATCCAACCACCCCCAAAGCCAGAAACTTGCAGCACTAAGACACATGTTACATAGATTAAACAGAATCCCACTCAGCAAGAGAAACTATGAACAAGAAATGAAACGATCATACAAATAGCTAGGAACAACGGGTATGACACACATGTGGTACACAGGCTCAATCAAAAAATAAAAACACAAATAAAAAACAAACACAACATTTCCACAATGCAAAAGAACTCACAAGCTGAAAACTTACAAACACACTCAACAAACACACACAGTGACAACACCACACAGAAAAGAACCAGATGGTACACCATGACCTACACACATAAACTAACACACAGAGTTGCAAACATACTAAAGAGACAGGGCTTCAAAATAGCATATAAGCCTGGGCAAACCCTTCAATCACACCTAAGCCAGCCAGCTACCAAGAGGGACAAATTCCAACAATCAGGAATATATAAACTTGAATGTCAAAGTTGTGATGCAGTATAAATAGGCATGACATGCAGGAATTTTGAAACAAGATACAAAGAACTTATCAGATGTTGGAAGTATGAAACAAACCATTCCACATTTGCAGAGCATTTAAAACACTACAACCATCATCCTACAAACATGGAACAAGAAATGAAAATAATGAGAATAAGCAACCATGACAAACATCTTATACAAATGCAAGAAAACTTCCACATCCAGAAATCCATAGCAGAAAACAAACATGTGATAAATGAACACACACACATCAGCACAGGCTTCCTACTACACTTAATAAAGGAAATGATAACATAAATATAAATATATATATAGATAACACCAAAATAGAGACAGACAGACACACACACACACACACACAGCCCACATCCCAAAAAAAAAAAAAAATTTTACATAACACCAAAATACAGACACACACACACAGCACAAAAAAATATATATCACACCAAAACACACACACACACACACACACACACACACACACACACATACACAGGACAAAAACAAAAATAAATAAATAAATAAATACAATAAAATTAAATTAAATTAATACGACACCAAAAAACACACACACACACAAATGCATACACGAACAGACCACAGATACTTCAATAGTTACACTCATAAGTTTGGCAGTAATATTCGATCTTTGGCAAAAACATTTGACAGTCGGCAACAGAAACCAAAACATTGTATTAAAACAAGCGTTCAGTGCATAGTGCTGTGGAATGCGGAAAAAACAGCAAATTGGCGCTCATAGGAAGAAGAATAACACCAAAAATGCAACAGGAGCGTAATATGTAAGAAACTGTCTACGCAACCTGTAAGTACCGTTCAAAACATTACTACTTAATAGGAAATACCAACCACCAGAACTGTTTATAACCTATAGGCACAGTGACAAAAATGTAAATAAAATAGCTAACATATGTACATATTCCAGGCCACTGATGATGCCTTGCAGAAAATAAAGGCGAAACGCGTATGGCACTAAAATTGTGTTTTATTCAGTTGCTGTCAGACGGTCCGTAAGTGAAAATTATCAATATACCGTAGTAAGAGCGTAAAGCTTCTTTTGTTCAACAAATGCTTTATGCATTAATCTCTGGTAGTTGAACTAGTGTCTATATATTCATTAAAAAAATTATATATAATTCCTTTAAAAGTCGATAATGATCTTTGAAATATCGATATATTGGACAGACGATATTTTTACAAATATGAACAGTTCTAAGGAAGAGCAGAGACGAATGGCACTCGTTGTAGGAACGGTACAGAGCGCAGGAAATCACTCGAGATTACCGACTTTGAGACAGGCAGTTTATTACGGTACGGCGCCTGAGAACGAGCATCTCAGGAATTGTGAGACAATCGGCTCTCCGCAAATTACTGTTTGAGCATCTGTGGAAAGTGATTAAAGGACGGTCAGCCCACGACTCTGCGACGAGGTGCTGGAAGATTGGCGTCTTGTCCGCTCAGTAACGTAGGATAAGCGACGCCCTGCGTCGAATCTGGTGAGAGAGTATAATGGTGGACAGCCACAGTGTTTCGGCGCACAACGTTCAGCGAGCTTAGGGGCTCTGTGGCAGATGACCCTTGCGTGTTACGCTAACCCAGTAACGGAAATAACGATAGCAGTGGGCAGGATACCACAAAGATTGGACCGTGAATCACTGGAAACGTGTCGCATGCTCGAATGAATCAAGTTAACAACAGACCGAAGGTCATATGCGAATACATCTACATCTAGACTTCGCAAGACAGCTCGCGTGTATGGCGGAAGGTAATTTGTGTTGGGCCTGCTGATAAAATCGCAATATATTGATATTTTTTGCAAAAAATATCACTCTATACGAGCGATATCTTTTCCCGATATATCCTTATATCGATATCTAAATGGCAGTACCGAAAGTCGAAACTTTTGTTTTATATTACGTTTCCTTTCGCGACTTTCGGTGTATACTTAGGATTGTTTTTTTGAAATTGTAGTACAGCATAATTTTCCTTTCACTGTGTGAGAGTCTCACTACTTTTTGAGCTTTCATCACGTCCAGTCTTTCTCTTTGACTGTGTGAAGCAAGTATAGAGAGCGGAAAGGAAAAGTCCGATTGCACTTAGCGGGGTCAGTGTGAATGAAATAACAAGATTTCAAAGCAGCTGATGTGCTATTTCTTCACATCAGCGTTCTTCGAAAACAGTTGCTGAAAATGATGAACAAAAATCGAAAAGACAAGTTTAGTCTTTGCGGTAGGAGGAGACGGGTGAGGGCAAATCGGCGCTCAGCGCTACCAACACAGGAACTGCAACGTTTAGCTTCACCACGAAATTTTGACGCGACAACTGCTAAGTCACTGGCGTTTGCAGAAACGGAAAAACATGGAAGTCGATAGCAGGTGCTCTGGACAAATCAGATATGTGACGAAAGCAAACGACGGACCCATGGGACACCTTACATTGTGCCACTTACATGCTGTTACCGTTGTCAGCAAAGTGGTTATTGCCAAGCGTGAACGTGCATCGTTTTCCTTTCAGTTCTCCCTCTAAGGGGGATAAGCAGGTTGCTAGCTTGTCGATGTACAGAATATCTAATAATAAATCAATACTTAAATATACCCCTAAATCCCGCAGTATATCCAAAATGTGCAGCCGATATTTTTATAGGGTGGTACGTCGATACTTTTTACGTCGAGGTATCAATATATCGGCACTTTTTTCGACGTGTAGAGAGACTGTAATGATGTCCTTTTTAAATATCGATATATCGAATTCACTATATTTTTAAAGATATCACGAGTCCTACTTTGTGTCCCGTTGTCATTCTTCCGTTTTCCTGTTCCAGTCGCGAATGGTTCGCGGGAAGAGCGATTGCCGCTAAGCCTGCCTTGGTCTCGAATATCTCTCATTTTATTTACATGGTCCTTTTGCGAGATATTTGTAGGAGGAAACAAAATACTTCTTTATCTCTTTTAGGAACGTACGCTCTCGGAACTTTGACGGTAAACAGAACGTGATGCAGAACGCCTTCCTTGGAGGATCTGCCACTGGAGTTGGTTGATGATCTTTGTGACGCTTTCGTGTTTATTACTCACACCTGTGGCGAAACGCACTGCTCTTCTTTGAATCTTCTCTGTTTCCTCTATCGATGCTATCTGGTACGGATCCCATACGGACAAGTAATATTCAATTACTGGTCAAACAAGAGTCTTGTAAGCTATCTACTTTGCACACGGACTACATTTTCTTAGGATTCTTGCAATGAATCTCAGTGTGGGATCTGGCTTACCAGCGAGTAGTTGTATGTGGTCGTTCCACTCTAAATCGCTCCGTACGCACGCTGCTAAATATTTTGTTTCCTCTATCGATTCTATCTGGTGCGGATCCCATGCTGACGAGTAATATTCAATTACTGGTCATACAAGTGTTTTGTAAGCTATCTCTTTTGCACACGGACTACATTTCCTTAGGATTCTTATAATTAACCTGTGTGGGATTTGCTTACCTGCGAGTAGTTGTATGTGGTCGTTCCACTCTAAATCGCTCCGTACGCACGCTGTTAAATATTTTGTGGAAGTAACTGCTTTCAGGGATTGTTCACCGATCGTGTAACGATACAATATTGGATCTGTGTATGCGCAATGCGTTACATTTATGTTGAGTCAATTGGCGCTCCCTGCATCAAGCGTAGACCCTCTGCAAGTCTACCTGCGTATCGCTACAAGTTTCTAGCATTGCCACTATTCTGTATACAACAGTATCATCCGCGAAAAGCCTCATGGAACTTGCGACCCGGCATACTAGGTCATTTATGCATGTTGTGAAAAGTAATGGACCTATAACACTCCATCGGGGTGCATTCCAAGGTACTTTACGTCTGAAGAGTTCTCTCCGTTGAGGGTGATGTGATGTGTCCTGACTGTAAGCAACTCTCGAATCCAATCACATGGCTGGTCCGATTTCCGTACGCTCGTATTTTGTTCATTAAGCGAAACTTTATCGACTGCCTGCGCGCTCCTGTATACTGCTCTCTGCTATCTAGGTTTAGACGATCGTTGTCTTCGGAACACACGTCGATTCCTGCAGGGGACCTTTCTGCTCTCCAATAGTGTCATAATACGATGTGATCAAGGGGAATAGCTGTTCTAAATACGCACTACGCCACGGACTCTGGTCGGTGGGGAGCGTATTACCCAGTGAGGACCATTCAGCTGACTTCTGTGGGGTCTCTGATAGTAATCGGAGACACCGTCACAGTTTGTAATAACGTGAACATAATTATGGACCTCCTGCATCCCTCCCCAACTGATGACGGCATCTTCCAGCAGTACAACTGGCCCTGTTACGAGACCAGAATCCTGCTACAGTGGTTTGAGGGCCGTGATAATGAGCTCACGCAGGAGTACTGGCCTTCAAATTCGCTCGATCTGGACACGATAGAAGACATCTGGAAGGCAACCAGTCACTGGATCTGTGTCCTCAAACCACCGGGCTCTAAGTTGTGGGAATTGTGTGACCTGTGCGCAGCACTTGTCGAATTCGTGCCATACAGAATCGCTGCTTTATTGCTTTCCAAAGCTACTGTGCAGGTGGCCATCAAATATTTGCTGATTGGTGTATTTCTGTATTTTCTCATTTGTTGATCCTTACAACTCTCTTATACATATTTTACTTCATTATGATAAGCGTGTTATAAGAGGTCTTACGTCTTGTATAGAATACAACTTCTAGAAATAAGTATGACATGAATAATGGAACCAGTAGTAACTATAGCAAGAAAAAAATAACTGTTTATATTCATTCACGAAGAGTAGAACAGAGAACATGAAAGACAAATTACAGCGAGGTACATTTAATTTAGCAGCGCTGGCAGCCATGGGCGTTAGAGAATGGGATAAAAAGGATAGTTGCAGGAACGTGATAAAATACAATAAGGCAGAAAGGGAAATGTAGATGGCGTGACTGACTACAGAAGGAACTGCGACTGGTAGTGTTTGACAGAGGAAAACTGGCCATATAAGTCGTAATATTCTGGGGGTGAAAGTTGTGAGGCGTTCAGAGGTGGGCAGTAGCCACAGAGGAGGTGCAATGTGCCGCTGGGCTGCAGTGCGCTCTCTATTCTACCTCTTTCCACTTTTGGGCTACTTGCTGTGTAATTATCTGACAACCTGTACAAAAAAGTACTCCGTCTTCAGGCCACGAGTGGCCTACCGTGACCATCCGACCGCCGTCTCATCCTCAGAGGAGGATGCGGATAGAAAGGGCGTGGGGTCAGCACACCGCTCTCCCGGTCGTAAGATGGTATTCTTGACCGAAGCGGCTACTATTCGGTCGAGCAGCTCCCCAATTGGCATCACCAAGCTGAGTGCACCCCGAAAAATGGCAACAGCACATGGCGGCTGGAGGGTCACCCATCCAAGTGCCGACCACGCCCAACAGCGCATAACTTCGGTTGTCGCACGGCAACCGGTGTATCCACTGCGGCAAGGCCATGTCAAATCAGGGAAATGTCGGATGGCGTTGCAAAGCCGTATGTATATTTAATGTAAAAATCTGAGTCAGATAATTGTCAAACACCCTCCCTTAAGAACCAAACTAAATTACTGAATGCAAACAGATTAATAAACCCAATGAAATGTTAAGGCCCTAGCTGGGGATCCTAAACAGGGGAACTGCCTAATATCAAAATGAAAATAGCTAACGTGGTATGAAATGCACAATTTGAATGAACATATTAATTTATTCAAACAAAGCACAATATGGAAACGCATCTATCTCGCAGTAAACTAAGTATAAATATAAAATATACCAAGAACTCCTAGCAAACTGAATCTTCCTTTTGGCAGAGTTATTTCGAAAGTTGAAAAGGGCAGCTATAAATGAAAATCGTGTTCTGAAATAAATCACTACCTATTGCCCTTACTGAAAGTTCCTGGCAGATTAAAACTGTGTGCCTGGCCGAGACTCAAACTCGGAACCTTTACCTTTCGTGGGAAAGTGCTCTACCATCTGAGCTACCCATGCACGACTCACGCTCCTACTTTCCAAACTTCACAGAAGCTCTCCTGCAAACCTTGCAGAACTAGCACTCCAGGAAAGTGGGAGACGAGATACTGGCGGAAGTAAAGCTGTGAGGACGGGGCGTGAGTCGTGCTTGGGTAGCTCAGATGATGGAGCACTTGCACGTGAAAGGCAAAGGTCCCGAGTTCGAGTCTTGGCCAGGCACACAGTTTTAATCTGCCAGGAAGTTTCATATCTGCGTACACTCCGCTGCAGAGTGAAAATCTCATTCTGATTTGTTACTTGTTGCCTGAATGTTAAACTGAAAACTCACGTCCATCTGCCAGTCCACCGATAGAAGTAGAACAATTTCAATCTTGGGACTGAATTCCGATCAGGGATTGTCCTAATGTGCCGGTGCTGCCATTATGCTCATCATAAATTGTCAGCGGAAGACGAAAAGGGGTTGGCTGCATCTCTGGCTCTCTGAAGTGCGACACGAACACTGGATATCCAATCAGGTGCTGCAGTGGAACTCGCAGCCTACAGAGATGTATTCAGTGCTTACACTGAAATCCATTCTCATCTACAAGAATTTAGCAGGCTGCTCTTTCCTTCCTGTCAAGACGACATGACCACCAGTCATTTTGCAAGTACTGTCTGTCCGTCAGTGGCATAATTGCATCTTCAGCACAAATTCCGCCGACAAAGTGTGTCACCAAAAAACTCCAATGACTTCTAACGCTCCCCTCTTCTCCCAAAAAACTTCTCTGTGCGATCTGGCCTCATGACACCACATGTATATTCACCAATCCACGTTTTCGTGCGCAGCAGCTAGCCTCAATTCCCAGCCCCTGGGAAAGTTAAAATACTGTGTCCGAGACTACCCGCTGATTCTGCGGCCTCTTCACGTTTTCTTGGTAAGGTGGAGATACTTATCTGCTGAAGATACCATTCAGGACACAGCAGGACGCTGGCCTCTTGCTGATACAAATTCTTTCTTTTTAATTTTACCGATGTTTTGTAGCTTAAAACGTGACTGTATTCAAAACATTGGAGGTATGCATTTCGGACCCTGTACTTTGTTTTAATACATGTTTCATTTCCTCTCTTGAATGAGGTGAAATGCATATTCCTGCCACGAAAAGGTTTAATGTTAGGTTATGAATTTCGTGATTGGAATGCGGAAAATATGTGTAAAACAGTGGAAAATGAACAGTTTTAAGTTACCACATAATCCAAGGATAGCATTTTTAACGTTTTAACACTGGCGGACATTCTTTTCTCCGTCGTTTTAGCACATGTCACTTCATACAAGAGGCACATTTGTACACACATGTTTAAAAACACTTCACAGATGTTTTTGTAGGTGGTGTTGTCAAAGATGAATTTATTCGTAGTGCTAAAGGTTTTACTATTAAACAATTGACATATGCAAGAAATAACTAATGAATAGGTCTTTAAAATTACTGAAATAACTATGGCTTGCGAAATCTGTTTGTTCATTTGACATGGAGTCTGGTTTTTTGATTTTGTGGAGGTATATCTCCAGTTGTTCTAAGAGACTTAGAGTCTTACCATTGGCTTTGTTATGTAGTATTACCAAATTGTTTTCTAGACTGTTGATGACATGTTTAGTTTCCAACGTATGTTGTGCAGTGACTGATTTTTCGACATTCTTGAGCCTGAAAGCATTTACATGTTCTTGAAAACAGGTCTTGAAGTTTCTGCCTGTTTTCCCTACATAGTAGGCAGGACGACTGGGACATGATACTTTGTACACTTCGCTGTTGTTGCACGTTTGTGTATTTGATTTTACGTTTGTTTTTCTGAAAAAGTTGGCAGTTTTTCGTAATATGGGGCCCAGGTATGGGATACTGGCGAATATTTTCTCTTCTTTCACAGTGCGTCCATTCGTTGTCTTGCTTTTGTGTATTTGTCTGCCTAAATTGTCAATTGTCTTGGCTGTGTAGCCATTGCTTATGGCAATGCTCTTTATTGTATCTATCTCATTCTTGACGGTGTTTTCTTCTAAATCAATGGAGTGTACTCTTTGTAGCATGGACGTAAGTGCAGCATGTTTCTATGTGGTGGAATTGCATAATGAGTTGTCCAGTGTTATGTCTGTGTATGTGCGTTTCCTGTGTATGCTGAACTTGTGTTTTTGTTAGTGGTTGGTGATTTTAAGATCCAGGAAGTTTATGGTTTTGTTGTCCTCATGTTCTA
Organism: Schistocerca serialis cubense; assembly: GCF_023864345.2. Taxonomy (NCBI): domain Eukaryota; kingdom Metazoa; phylum Arthropoda; class Insecta; order Orthoptera; family Acrididae; genus Schistocerca; species Schistocerca serialis. The sequence goes on along the minus strand of NC_064642.1, from coordinate 758,960,411 downwards.
TTGTCAATTTTATGTTTTTGTGGAAAGAATTGAATACTGCTTGTAGTTCTTCGAGCTCATCTTTTGTTCCATCAAATAGCGGCAAGCTGTCATCAACATATCTCCAGTAATATACTATTTTACTTTTGAGTATATTATCTTCATTAAAGACCTTAGTTTCCAGATGATTGAGAAATATGTCTACCAGAAAACTTGAAATGCTACTGCTCATGGCAAGACCCTCATTCTGTTGGTGATCTTTCCCATTAAATGTAAAGTAATTGTGACACAATTTTAGCTGTAACATGTCCTTGACTTCTGTTATTTCTGCACTTGACAACTTTTTATGTTTTATTAGTTTTCAAAGATGATGTCTATTGCTTCTTCAGTTGGTACATTTGTAAATAGATTAGTTACATCAAAAGAGGCAAACCTGTCACCTGCAGGAATATTTATGTCCTTAATTTTAGTTTCTACTTCATTTGTGTTCTTAACTGAGTATGATTTTTCGAATGTATAGTACTGTTTCAGAATTTCATTCAGTAATTGGGAGACTTTGGGGGCAGGTGTGCTTCTAGAAATAACAGTTGATCTTAATGGAACACGGGGTTTATGGGTCTTAGGTTGAGCTCTTAGTCTTGGGGCTGTGGGGTTCATTAAAATGCAGGTTTTTGCTTGTTTTTCTGTGAAGGGGAAATTCCATTTATTGACCATTTTTCTTTCTGATTTTGTTTTGGAATTTTAACGTTGGATCTTGTTTGAGCTCTGTTATGTTGTTTTCAGAAAAGAAAGTCAGTGATTTAGTGATGTATTCGTCTTTGTTCATAAATACTACAGAATTGCTTTTGTCAGCTTTCAGTATCATGGCATTGTTATTATTGGGTTTCATGTTTATGCTCTTTACTAGCTGTCTCTCATCCCACAGCTCTGTTCGCCGGGCCAGAGTGGAAGTGTGCTATAAATGTAAACAAAAGCTTCCTGCCCGCTAGCGGACCACCCAGCGACGTACTGTAGCTTTCACCCAGCCGACATACTTCTGCTTACCTGCGGTGTGGGCCAGTGTCGTTTGTGCAAACGGCTGTGTTCGTGTTCGATACCAAGCCCCATTTTCCTGCCGGACCCCACATCGCCCGTCCTAAACCATCGTGTGTGCAATTCGGAAAAGCAAAGAACAGTCCCGGACCAGGATAAATGTAAAAAAGGTAATTAAAACAAGAAGTTGCTAAAAAGCCAGCACATACAGTTTACGCAGTCACATTTACTCTACTATCATGTTGAATGAAAAGAGACAAACCGAATGGCTTTCCACCTTCCAATGTAAGGATTTTTTTTTTTTTTTTTTTTTTTTTTGGATCGGTCTAAGAAAGTATCTGCTTTTACAATATACTTTGAGCTTGACCTAAGCTTAGGGATCTGAACACTGGGAGTCAATATCGTCGACATTGAGGCAGTGTAGAGGGCAAATTTCGAGCTGTTTGGCTGACGCAACAGGACACCTGGCTCACTTCGGGTTCCTAGCCTCGAGCCTCCTCGAGCACTGGCACATTTCTGCTTCTGCTGAATTCTCTGTGACGACGCCCCTTCGCTACAAGAATGAGAGCGCCCATTTACCCATACAGGAGGAAAACATGAAATAGTGCGCAATGTTTTTATCTGTTTTTGACCGCTGTTCCGGTCTGTAAATTTTGCTTCTCTTCTATGGTGATTAACGAAGGCAAGGTGCACTGACAGAGATGACCGCGCAACGCACTGAAACACCCGAACGATGCGAGACATCACGGGAATGGAGCCAGGTGCTTTCAGCCCAACATGTAACCAGGAAACGAGGTAATCATCTAGCGCCGCCCCTCGACCAGATCATAGCTTCCTCACTTGCTCTCTTGTGACATCTCAGGGCCCTTAAGTGAATACAAATTGCTTCGATCTTCGCTGTGTTCTATTTCCTAATGTAACATAATAAACTTTATTGGTGTTTTCTACCCATATACTTGTAACTTTTCCTACAGTGCGGTGCTTAACACAACCTCTAGTTGCATATGTTGTGTTGTGGTCTTAAGTTCGAAGACTGGTTTCATGCAGTTCTTAATGCTGGTCTATTCTCTCCATAACTATTGCAAACCACAACCAATATATTTACGTTTAAGTCACCGTCAACAATTTTTACCCCCGACACTTTCCTCCATTACCAAACTAACCTTCCTTGATGCCTTAGGGTGTGTCCTATTAATCGAGCCCTTCCTTTAGTCAAATTGTTCCATAAATTTTTTCCCTACTTCTATTTAGTATCTCAGTATTAGTTATTTGACCTATCCCTATGATCTTCAACATTCTTCAGTAGAACTACAGTTCAAAAGAGCCTGTTATCTTCTTGTCTGAGCACCTTATTGTCCACTTTTAACATCCATATAGGGCTACATTCCATACAGATACCCCCAGAAAAGACTTCCTAACGCTTCAGTTTATATTACATGTTAACAAATACTAATTCGTCCTGTTCAGATATGCTTTACTTCCTATAGCCAGTCTGCGTTTAATATCCTCTCTACTTCGGCCGTCATGAGTTATTTTAATGCCCAAATAGCAAAACTGATTGTAAGTAGGCTGTTTAGGTTTTTTTATTGGTAACGCCACGTAGCGCTCTATATGAAAATCACTGACTGTGCTGTGTGAAGGATGTGGCTGGTTTGCATTGTTGGAATTTGCTACTGTAGTGTTGGGCAGTTGGCTGTTAACAGCGCGTAGCGTTGCGCAGTTGGAGGTGAGCCGCCAGCAGTGGTGGATGTGGGGAGTAGAGATGGGCAAACTGAAACACATAACTGTTTCGAAACAAATGAAACAGTACGATGTAATGTTTCGATACGATGTTTCGAAACAGTTTGTGTTTTGTGAGGCACAGTGGCTATAGACTCACAAATAACGCCAAATAATTCGAACAAATAACAAAAAATTTTGTCTTTCAAGGTGTTTCGAACCGTTACTATAAATTCACCATGCTTCCCAGCCCTTCCTGTTCACCATTACACTATCAGTGATATGTCAAACAGATTGCTTCCAATTATACCTACATAAAATTTATGTGTATGTCTAATAACGGTCACTCTACGCCTTTTTTTATTCAAAATGTTGTAGGCTTACTTGCGTTTTTTTAATACGATTACTGTACATTAACAGAGAAGCGTATGTTATAAAAAAAGTGTAATTTAACTGAGTGATTTTCACATATTTATTACTTTGATTGTGAATAGTACGCGTTGTTTTATTGTTTGGTCAGTGTTTATAAAGCAGATGGTTCAACTGGCTCTGAGCACTATGGGACTTAACATCTATGGTCATCAGTCCCCTAGAACTTAGAACTACTTAAACCTAACTAACCTAAGGACATCACACAACACCCAGCCATCACGAGGCAGAGAAAATCCCTGACCCCGCCGGGAATCGAACCCGGGAACCCGGGCGTGGGAAGCGAGAACGCTACCGCACGACCACGAGATGCGGGCTATAAAGCAGATGTTACGCCATTTCGGAATAGGGCAGTCAGCTAGAAACGAAGCTTTATTTTCTGAAATCTTAAGCTTCATGCTATTGCTTATCAAAAAGATTTCGACACTCTTGAAAGAGTTTCATGAAGTGGTATGTTGTGATTCAGTACCTGTGCCGAGCCCGAATCTCGTCCGACACAGAGCGGAATGAAACATCACTGTTTCGATACAATTAGTCCGTTCCAAGCACAGGTGGACTGAAACAGTCTTATTTTGAAACAACGATACAGTTTCTGTGTGTGGCTCGAGATCGAATCGGGTCCTGTTACCCGAGACAGGGCCGGAATGAAACACCACTGTTTCGAAACAGTGAACCACTGCCGTTCCGAAACACTGAAACAGTTCCACGTATCGATACACTGCATCGAAACATAGAAAAAGTGGCCAAGTATAGTGGGGAGTGAGATGGCGGAGTTTTGAGGGCGGATGATCTGGACAGAGACAGTAAATTTGTAAGACTGGTTGTCATGGACTGATATATATTATGACTTTTGAACACTATTAAGGTAAATACATTGTTTGTTCTCTATCAAAATCTTTCATTTGCTAACTATGCCTATCAGTAGTTAGTGCCTTCAGTAGTTAGCATCTTTTATTTAGCTGGCAGTATTGGCGCTAGCTGTGTTGCAGTAGTTCGAGTAACGAAGATTTTTGTGAGGTAAGAATTCATGAAAGGTATAGGTTATTGTTAGTCAGGGCCATTCTTTTGTAGGGATTACTGAAAGTCAGATTGCGTTGCGCTAAAAATACTGTGTCACTTTAGTGAATGTCTGAGTACGTTCAGTTTTCCTCAGCTGTTTGAAAATCAAATAACGTAGGGGTTTATCAGCACAGTAATTCCTTAATTTTTCTATGGGGACGTTTCATCATCTACTTTCAGTCTCACTTCCTAATCTAATTACCTCGGCACTATCTGATTTAAATCGACTAATTCCATAATACTTGTTTTACGTCTGTTGATACGCGTCTTCTAAACTCTTTTCAAGACAGCATTCGTTCTCTTCAACTACTGTTGCAAGTCCTTTGCCATTTCTGACAGAATTACAACGTCATCAGCAAACTTTGAAGTTTTTATTTATTTCCCCTCGACTTTAATTCTCTTTCCAAATTTCTAGTTGGTTTCCTTCTTGCTTGGTGTACAGATTGAATAACATCAGCGATAGGCCGCAACCCTGTCTTTTCTCAAACACTGCTTCCCCTTGACGTCCTTCGTCTCTAACAACTGCCGTCTGGTTTCTGTACAAGTTGTAGGAAACCTTTCGCTCCCTGTACTTTTTCCCTGTTACTTCCAAAATTTTAAAGAGCATTGTGCATTTAACGTTGTCAAAAGCTTTCTGTAAATCTACGAATGCTATGAATGTAAGTTTGCCCTTGCTCTACCTGTCTTCTACGATAAGACGTAGGGTCAATATTGACTTGCGTGTTCCTATATTTCTCCAGAACCCAAACTGTTCGTCCCCGACGTTAGCTTCTACTAGTTTTTCCAATGTTATGTAAATAATTCGTGTCAATACGTTGCAACCGTGACTTATTCAGACCTTTCGACACTTCCATTCTTTGGAACTGAAATTATACATTCTTCTTGAAGTCTGAGGGCGCTTCCCTGTCCCATATATCTTGCATCCGACGTGAAATATTTCTGTCATCGCTGCTCTCCGAGGGATGTCAATAATTCTGTAGGGACGTCGCCTCTCGAGATCTTAGTGCTCTGTCAAATTCCTCTCGCAGTATCGTGTCTCCAATCTCATCTTCACTTCTCTTTTCTTTCCACAATGTTGTTATGCTAATCTAAAGAACATATCTGTTTTTGTGAATCTAATAAAGATCCTTCCCTTCATTTCATCTGTAACGTCGCTGGCTCTTACTCTCTCTCTGGGGGACTCTTGTTCCCTCCTGGAATCTGGTTACAGCCTTTCTTGTTATTTATAATTCTCTCGGATTTCTAGCAGTCACTTTCTGCGACTCCACTAAACTCCATATTTAACATTCCGACATATTGTAGCTTTAGCAATTTTGTATTTTCTTATTCTCACTACGTTCACCGGAAATTACGTCGATTGCATAGCGTGTCTGCGGTTTCGTAATTGATCTGCAGTCAATACAGGTAAGAAATTTTACAGACCCGTGTCGAAATAATCTGTTCAATTTTTTTTTGCTGTCTCTTCCTCGTTTTATACGACAGAGCTACTTAGTCCAGTGAAACTGGCAGAAAAAAAGCCTGTACCTTACAAAAGGTGGGGTAGAAGATTTTATTTTTTTAACTCGTTCGTATTGTTGGAAAGGTTAGAAAACCGAGTTTTGCCAACAAAAGTTCTCTTGGGAAAACTTTCTGCAGTCAAAAAGCTTCGAAAATTTCGGACTTTTTTCAGTTTTTTCAAAATATCTCAGTTTCATTTGCTCCTATCGCTTTGACGTCTATTTTCTTTTTTAAAGAGCACAAAATTCTCTACAAATTTGATTCTTACCATTTTTTCTACTCCCACTATCTCAGGCGCTACAGCGCGTCAAAAAATATCAATTTTTCAAATTTCGAGCAAATAATAGTTGGTGACAATTTCCACGATGTAAAGTTCCGTAGAAAAGGTAAAGTTGTGACTCTCCTTTCTGCGTTCAATTCTGTAAAAGCTGGGAGCACTAAAATTACTCCTGTTGATCCTTTAACTCTTTTCCAAAGGATTTGTTTAATGAAACAAAGTGAAGAAGAGTTAAAAGCCTTTCTGAAATATGAACTTGCTCCTTACCCAATGTCCCTATTCTCAGAAAAAGGCATGCGAAAAGGAACAAAATCTTCATTCTACAATGCCTTCGTTCCAGTCTAAGATGTGAAGTCAGGTGGACCGAGTAAATTTTTTGTCATTGATGGAGGGTACCTTATCCACAAAGTGACTTGGACTCGAAATGTTTGCTTCAAGTCAATCGCCCAAAGCTATGTTTCTTACCTGCAACGTCATTTTGGAGCTCAGTTTGCTATTGTATTTGATGGCTATCCATGTGACGGAGACAAATGTAGCACAAAGAGTGCTGAGAGGATTCGTAGGTCCAAACAACATTCTTCGGCTGATGTTGTGGTTGAATCAGAGATGGTGAACCAAGTCCCTCAGGACAAGTTCCTGTACAACGAACGAAACAAGATGCGTTTGATCACACTTCTTAAAATGGAATTTCTGGAGTGTAGCATTGAAGTGCACCAGACACAAGAAGATGCTGACGTTATAATTGCAACACCTGCGATTTCAAGAACCAAAGATTTTGGAAGTGTTGTCCTTGTAGGCGAAGATGTTGACCTGCTTATGCTCATGACCGGTTTGGGGCAAGGGATTGAAAACTTATTTTTCTTAAAGCCAGGAAGAGGTAATGCAGAAGACAAGTGGTTTTCCATTGCATCTTACAAGTTTGACAGTGAATATATTCTGTTCACTCACGCATTTATGCGGTTGTGATACAACATCTGCTTTTTTTGGTCAAGGAAAAATTAAGTGCTGCAATATTGTTGCGAAAAATGAACACCTAACCTCAGCGCTTTGCATGTTCAATAAACCACATGCTACCCGTGAAGAAATAATAACTGCAGGAGAGCAGGTTACTATCGCATTGTATAGTGGAGGTGTCAGCAGTTCCCACACACTAGACCATTTGCTGTACCAGCTATTCGCCAAGTCTGCCACAAAAAGCAAACTGAATCTTGCACGGTTGCCACCTACACAAGATGCTGCACAACATCATTCGTCGCGGACTTACCAACAAGTCCAAAGTTGGATGGGAAACTGAGAACCTCCTGAGAAATGGGGCTGGAATCACAGTGACCACGGTCCAATACCCGTTATAATGAGCCAAGATCCAGCACCTGAAGCATTTCTTCACATTGTTTCAGGCTCATGCAAGCTGAGCTGTGGCGGAGCGTGCTCCTGCAGAAAAGTGGGTTGGAAATGTTCTTCGATTTGCAAGAAATGTATTGGGGTCAACTGTGAAAACGTGCCAAAATTTTTATATGAAGACAGTGAAGAAGATGTTATGGAGGATGTTGAGGAAACCGCTGACGAAACCAACGAACTTGTTGAGGCTGACTTGCTGTTTAAAGAAGAGGTCAATCTGGGATCAATCGTATGTACAGACCCTGAATCCGTGACTCGAGGTATTCCTGGTGACACTGAGGAAGCTGGCCCATCAAACCGTTGGAAGTGACGCTCATATCTGTCTCAAGGGCACTTAAGTGCAATATTACAAGTATTACACACCCAGAATTGTCAACATTTTTGAGTAACTGACAATGCATTTTAATTGTAATAGAGCTACTTATTTTTAATGTCAACTGTGTGGCTTTTATACACAAGAATAATTACCTACCTAATTAGGTTGCCTATTGCAGTTCAGTTTCCTGTGTGTGTGTTTATGTTTATATCTCTTAATGATGTATTTTTATATTTATAGTTTTACAAATACCAGGGCTGAGGTGGCCCATAGTGAACTTCAGGTAGTGATGTAAGAATCACAATAGTTGGGTGCCCAGCAATCCTCATGTCGCATCCAGAGAAATTGCATACCTGAAAGTGAGGTGGTAAATTCCAACTTATAACATGATGTATAATGTATTTATACTACACAAACAGAAACTGAAAAAATAGTGTTCAAAAATAAGGTATCTTGCCACTATGCTCAAAATTTGAAAAATTGGTATTTTTTGAGGCGCTGTAGCGTCTTAGATATTGGGAGTAGAAAAAAACGGCAAGAATCAAATTTGTAGAGAATTTTGTGCTCTTTAAAAAAGAAAATAGACGTTAAAGCGATAGGAGCAAATGAAACTGAGATATTTTGAAAAAACTGAAAAAAGTCTGAAATTTTCGAAGCTTTTTGACTGCAGAAAGCTTTTCCAAGAGAAATTTTGTTGGCAAAACTCGGTTTTCTAATCTTTCCAACCATATGAACGAGTTGAAAAAATAAGCTCTTCTACCCCACCTTTTGCAAGTTATATCTACTATTTGACTGGACTAACTGTAGTACACTCGGAAGAGTGCAGTCTTGCTATATTGTAGGTGTATATGTCTTATCCCAAACGCGTCGAAAAAAGAAAATAACTTTTTTGTGCTACAAGAGAGGAGAAAGAAGTGCGAAATTTCAAGGCTAAAAAAATGTTCTCTCCGAGATTGGGACCTTCTCAAAGTCTATGGGCGTAACACACCATCACATGGAGCCACGGAGATACGAATCCTACAATCTAGAGCCGTGTTGCACAATGATGTGCAAACTGGAGAGATGAGTATTACCTTGGTGCAGTCCCAGGTCCCTAAAAGTTGATGCTACTGGCAAGTTTCAGGTTGGTTTTGGGAGGTTTTCCGCATTCATCCAGTCGTATATTGGTCCTGGTTTACATTTAACTAGCCAACCCAAAAACATGTAGCTTTCAAAATATCATTTGCTCAACTTCAGTTATAGCAGCGACACTAAACAAAAGCGATCATGAAAGTAATGCAATAAAGCTATTAACATGAACAGATGTGAAGTTTTACAAGCACACGAAGTGTTATAGATGGCATCAAATTTGAATACTCTCTTTTCATAGTTTATTCCCTGTTTCTCTACTTCAAGGGACATTAATGTGGCATTTTGAATGTTTCTTGTATTTCAGATTTTAAATTTTCGGTTCCCCTTAACATTACGAGAGTGTCAGTGAATTATTTTCGTGGATATTTCCTAACTTTATTTCATAATTCGTGGGATATATTGGATTTAATTATATGAGATCCAGTTTCAGATCACTGAATCAGAAAAATGATATCCATATTGATATTAATAACAATTACGCTGATACAATAGCTCCCCACTTAGCAATAATATACAACCGCTTGCTCACCGATAGATCTGTACCTACATATTGGAAAATTGTTTAAGAAGGGTAGCAGGAGTAATCCATCGAATTACGGACCTATATCATTGACGTCGGTTTGCAGTAGGGTTTTGGAGCATATACTGTATTCAAACATTATGAATCACCTCGAAGGGAACGATCTATTGATACGTAATCAGCATGGTTTCAGAAAACATCGTTCTCGTGCAACGCAGCTAGCTCTTTATTCGCACGAAGTAATGGCCGCTATCGACAGGGGATCTCAAGTTGATTCCGTATTTCTAGATTTCCAGAAAAGCTTTTGACACCGTTCCTCACAAGCGACTTCTAATCAAGCTGCGGGCCTATGGGGTATCGTCTCAGTTGTGCGACTGGATTCGTGATTTCCTGTCAGGAAGTTCGTAGTAATGGACGGCAAATCATCGAGTAAAACTGAAGTGATATCAGGTGTTCCCCAGGGAAGCGTCCTGGGACCTCTGCTGTTCCTGATCTACATAAATGACGTGGGTGACAATCTGACCAGTTCTCTTAGGTTGTTCGCAGATGATGCTGTAATTTACTGTCTGGTAAGGTCATCCGAAGATCAGTATCAGTTGCAAAGCGATTTAGAAAAGATTGCTGTATGGTGTGGCAGGTGGCAGTTGACGCTAAATAACGAAAAGTGTGACGTGATCCACATGAGTTCCAAAAGAAATCTGTTGAAATTCGATTACTCGATAAATAGTACAATTCTCAAGGCTGTCAATTCAACTAATTACCTGGGTGTTAAAATTACGAACAACTTCAGTTGGAAAGACCACATAGATAATGTTGTGGGGAAGGCGAGCCAAAGGTTGCGTTTCAATCGCAGGACACTTAGAAGATGCAACAAGTCCACTAAAGAGACAGCTTACACTACACTCGTTCGTCCTCTGTTAGAATATTGCTGCGCGGTGTGGGATTGACGGAGAACATCGAAAGGGTGCAAAAAAGGGCAGCCCGTTTCGTATTATCACGTAATAGGGGAGAGAGTGTGGCAGATACGATACGCGAGTTGGGATGGAAGTCATTAAAGCAAAGACGTTTTTCGTCACGGCGAGATCTATTTACGAAATTTCAGTCACCAACTTCCTCTTCCGAATGTGAAAATATTTTGTTGAGCCCAGCCTACATAGGTAGGAATGATCATCAAAATAAAATAAGAGAAATTAGAGCTCGAACAGAAAGGTTTAGGTGTTCGTTTTTCCCGCGCGCTGTTTGGGAGTGGAATGGTAGAGAGATAGTATGATTGTGGTCCTATGAACCCTCTGCCAAGCACTTAAATGTGAATTGCAGAGTAATCATGTAGATGTAGATGTAGAAAGGATGTACGTTGCATACACTACAGAAATGTGCTTACCACGTAGGTACGAAAGTAATCTACCAGTTAACTGTCAGTATTTTAAGATGTATTAAATTTGTGTACTTCTTGAAAAATTTAGTTTTTGATACGCGACATGATTCCAAACTCACTAAGTCTGTTGCATCAGAACTGTCAAGTTCTGAATCTTGCCCGCTTAGAAAAAGTTTTGCGAACGCCCATGAAGAGACGCAGAATTTCCATAGGGACAGGCGCAGAACTTCCATAGACGTCAATATCGGTGGCTGGTGTTAGGCTAAAGAACAGCCGTCCTACTCATTGGTCAGGTGGGTATAAGATAAACTGCTCAATGCAGTACAGACCGCCATCCTGCGTCTGCTTCACAGTAGGATCTTTTGCAAGATCCAGGGAGCTATAACAATGACGTAACTGAACACACTACAAGATTATGTTCATTTCATATGACCAGAGCGAGTGATCATTTTCTTAAATGTGTAATCAACAGGCAAACAAACGAGTTAAATATTCCTTCATATTAGATTATTCTTCTTTTTCTCCGCATGAAGGCCACAACACACGTCAAGACTATAAACAATAAATTTAATACCTACATGTATTTTTGTTAAACGTTTTTGTATTGGCATTGTAGCCTGAAGATGACGTTTGTACTTACAAGGAGAACTCCCCATTGCACCACCTCAGATTTAGTGGTAAGATTGCCCAGTGGATAGCCCATCAAAAAGGGAACATGGATTAAGCATGAACATAAAAACAACGTGCACCGAACTGTGAAAAAAGAAGCAAAATAGAAACAACTTAAGATATGCAACATCGAACGAATCTGAATAGTTACGGCGTCGTGGTTATGTAGTCACGTTGTTGGTCTGCGAAGGGGGATACGTGTGTTCAAAACTCCCTCGTGCCCCACCCTTATTTTTCACAAAGTTATGAACTGCCCGTCTGGTCATTGACGAGTCTGTTCGCTGTATTCAAATTTGTGTCTGTGTCGTGGTGTAACGTCCATTTGCAACACCGAGGTGTAAGGCATGGACCTACAGACGTACGTACCTCCTACTTATTCTACACAAGTCCATTCTTGCGTTCCTTTTTTGAAGTTTCGACTCTTGAATTCCTTTGTTGTAACATAGTTCGCTCTCGTTTATTTGTTGTTTTCATTTCTGTGCGAGGTTGGCTCTGAGCACTATGGGACTCAACTGCTGAGGTCATTAGTCCCCTAGAACTTAGAACTAGTTAAACCTAACTAACCTACGGACATCACAAACATCCATGCCCGAGGCAGGATTCGAACCTGCGACCGTAGCGGTCTTGCGGTTCCAGACAGCAGCGCCTTTAACCGCACGGCCACTTCGGCCGGCTTTCTGTGCGAGGTCTATGCGGCATGTCGCCCGCTCTCGCTATTCGTCACATTTACTTGCGACGGGAATATATTCTTACCACATGACTCATAGTCTGTAACCAATGTATCGTATGACAATAGCCAAGACTACCGAAGGAAAACATACACGTCAATGACCGGAAGAAAAGTTCACAGTTTTGTGAAAAAAAAAGAAAAAGAAAACTGTAGCACAAGGAAGATTTGAATACGGATCTCCCACTTCGCAGTCCAACACTGTGACCACACAACCACGACACCATTGTTCCCGTTTTCGCACGATGTTGCCTGGACTAAACCACTAAATCTGAGGGGGTGGGGGGGGGGGGGGCGATGGTAAGTTTCCCTTCTTAGAAACATGTAGTTTCATTGAATAATTTAGGTAAGTCAACAAAATTCGTAACTGATAGCCATCTCTGAAAAACTTATTCATTTGAAAAACATTTTCAAATATTAATAGTGTTTGTTCGGATGTGGTCGTCTAGGTGGTTTGGAACGTACGGTAGTATGAAACTGGTATGAAGAAGTAAATGAAATAAATGGTGCAGAGTCGATCTTGGTGATTTATGTCCGTAAAGATTATCAGAATCAGAATATTTCAAAGGCTCATTCTATGAGGAATTTATTAGACCCAAGGGACGGCATGCACAGGCTGTTTGTATTAGTTGTACTTTTCCACTCCGTCTACAGAGATCAGAATTTCTGTGAGTACAGGAACGGCTGTATACGCTCTGCCCAAAGGATAGCATAGCCTCGGTTGTGTAACAGTTGTCAGCCACGCACTACGCTCGGACATGACTACTTCAGTGTTCCTCGAAACAATCTACAAATTTAGCCAGGAGACATAATGGACAGAGAAGTCCAGTTTTTGGAACGCACTTTACTTAACGGTCATGGTAGGTATCCCCAGTTTCACCATGTAAGAAGCGCAACGATGTGCAACTTGCTATGGGCATAGCTTGCTGGCGGTTGCGCCATACACGAGCAATGCCCTGGTGACTGGCTACACACTCACACGATAACCACTGCTTCTTCTCTTCACAAGGAAACCTCAACGTTCGGTGTCGAAGTCAAAAGCGCTGTACAGGGCCATTTTCATTGACGAGAAAAGCAGCCTCAATTCAGCTGTACTGTGAAGGTTCGTCATCTGAATTTCGTTGGCTCACTAGCAAATGGGACGAGGGACATACAGTTGATGCTACACTATAAATCGGGTGACAGCATGATAGTCAATACTAACAATGAAATGTTAGTATAACGGATGAAACTGTCTTTAAATTACTTGTTCGTTTCCTGCAAGTTCTTTACCATTTAATTAATTTAAAAATCTCATTACACTTACCTACGACGTAGATTAAAAACTCGTTAGTAACAAGTGCGTAAAGCCAAGAGCCTGAATTGGAAATCAATACAAAGTGTTTCAGGCAGAAACGGGCAGACATTAGTATGTGCAAGTGCATATTGTTGCCAAAGGCATGCGACAAGTTTTGTTAATGTGCTACAGGATTAATATAACAAGGAAACTCATTCCTTGTGTTCTGCAACTATTATTTATTTGATCATGAAACTATTTTCAGTATCTTAGTCCACCATCGAGCGTGACAAATGAATGTCTCAATCACAGATAAAATGACGAGTGACTTAACGGAGTTATTAGTGATAGTGATACGAAGTGCATACAAAATTTGTACCTTTTTATGGAATCAAGGAAAACATCCGTTTAAAAAATGAATAATTAAGTCGATTTTACTGCTATAATCTAACATTTGCACAACTGAAACTCAAGAATAAAAGAAATGGGGTTTGGTTATTTAAAACAGCTGGTATTCTGTCACACACATATTAACGGACAGAGAAGCCAAAATTTTGGACAGCACTTTACTTAATGGTTACGATAGCTATCTCCACTTTCACCGCTTAAGACAATCGGCGCAACGATGTGCAACTTGCTGTGGGCGTGGCTTGCCGATTTAGCCAGGCGGTTGCGCCACGAACGAGCAATGCACAGGTAGCATAATATTTCTACTTCCTTAATGGTGTGTAAAAGGTTAAAATGCACATCGCATGTATGGATTGTGTTTTGCTAAAAGAAGTTTCTTGAAGGCTGACTCTGTCTTTCCTTGTGTCCAACTTCTCTAATGTTCTGTGAACCTACTAATCGAACAAATTACGTTGAAACTCGGCGCGGTGGCTGATGGTAGCGACCGTAAATGCATTTCCCATTTACAGTCGCTCCCATCAGCAACCGCGCCGAGTGTCAACATAGTTTGTGCGAATAATAACTACCACGGCACTGCCTCATCTTTTCAACATTGTGGTTCGATGCGTCGGTGCCTGTGACGTAAAACGATACTTCTTGCAATTGTTTCATGCTTTCGGACACGGACTGTGGCGCGAGAATATTTTAACAATCGCCGTAGCTTTGGTCCTAGTAGGAGACTGCTTTGCGGCGACTTGGGAGTCAGCATACATTCAGTTTTACGGCACAGTCGAGATCACTGAAGGTCTGATGATGACTGACAACGTTATAAGCTGTTGGTAGTTCTGCAGTGGCGCTGTTTAAGCAGTTCCAGCCCCGTACTACTGGGGAAGTCTTGTATTTTCCTGAACAATGGCACAAGATCTAGAAGATCCTTGCATTGTCGATACAGGATACGCAACATGCTACGACATCTGCGAAACGACTTTGTCGACACAAATTTGTTGATATAAATAAAACTAACTGGGGCTGCATTTACATGTTGCACTAACAGATGGCGTTACTATAGTATCTGAGCACAGCTCATAACAGTATTTTACAATCTCGGGACATAATTGGGTCTTGTCGGGGTCTCGGGACAAAGACAAGAAGGTTCGTAACCGTGACTGTTCCGATATATCGGGATGGATGGCAACCTCACTTGAAAGCCTTCCAAACTTGGTATTCTGTTTCGAAACATACCCCATTCTAGGATGTGGGCTTCCGTGGTGTTGGACCTGTCAAGATCTTTCCGAGCTTCTTTAATCCACGTCGTGGTGGTCCTCTTGTACCACAGGTAATCAAACATTTGTCTGGCTAGTCTACTTTTGTCAATCCTGCACAGGTGTCCGAGAAATATTAGCTTTCTTTTCCTCGTGGTGTTCAAGATCCTCTCTACATTGTGATAGGCGCCTTTGTTGCTCCGAAGTTTCCAATCGGCCTATCTCCGGCGCACCCATGATTTTCGTGGGATTCTCCTTTCCAGGCACTCCAGTTTCTCTACGTTGCATTTCATCGAGAGGCACTGATCACACTAATATAGTATTTAATTTGTCATTCGAGCAGATGCGCTTTTTACTGTAAAAATTTGTCAGCCCATATGCCCCCTCGATTTTTGAGATCCGATCACCTATCGCAGCTTTTTCTAGTCCATTTTGTTGTGTGGTCTCACGAAGGTACTTGAATTTCTTTACCCGTTGTAATCGCACGTCTCTGTTTCAAGGACTTTCTGTCTATATTTCTTCCTCATCATAAATTTGGTACTTTCTGCTTATAATATTTAAAAAAATGTAGGTCTAATATTTTCTTACATAAACATCTTGGAGGTATAATAAGAGGAATGGCACTGCAGATTTACGCTGTAGGCATACGTTGCAGTGAAGCCGCCGCTGCCATGTTAGATGCCCCGAACTGTTTACGATGGTTCTTAATATTTGCCATTTGCACGCAACAGTTTTTTTTAAATACCAGATGTTTCCGTGAATAACAGTGAAAGGAAGGCATTTTGAGACGTTTCTCTTGTCTTAAATGCATACTTGATCCAGGAATACCACACATTTGGCCTCGTCAAATTTTTTGTTATACATTTCGGTTAACCAAGAGTGCGGTCGCAGGTTCGAATCCTGCCTCGGGCATGGATGTTTGTGATGTCCTTAGGTTAGTTAGGTTTAACTAGTTCTAAGTTCTAGGGGACTAATGACCTCAGCAGTTGAGTCCCATAGTGCTCAGAGCCATTTGAACCATTTTTAACCAAGAGTGGAAATATGTGATGTGAAAAGGCTGGTCTCGTAATCCAGCATTTTCCATAATACGGACTGGCGAATCTGATGTTCGGTCCGTGTCATCTTCTTGAAAATGCCGAGGACACATTTTGCTATGTTTGGCGTGTTTGCAGTCTTTCCTCCCACAGCGTTCACCAAGAGAGGTTTTCTAGTTGGACTGATAAAAAATCTTAGGTCAAATGACAGAAACAAAGCCACTACAGTAAAAGTAAACAGTGCGACAAAAATTAGTGTATATATAAAAGTAACTATCATTTGAAAGAGTCCACTTACAAATGAGGTGTGATTTACTCATAATTTTTACCGTAATCAGAACGATTTGTATACCAGTAACTGACTCAACCTGGTATTTTTGGTCAAAACACTTCCACACTGAAAGTACTTTAATGTTGGGGCAACTGACATGGAGGGCTTCGTCTTCAAGTTTGCAACTGAATGACAGTTCCACTTAGTACACGTCCATGGTAAATACTCTACATGTAGATCATTAATATCTTTGTAAGTTGCACTTCATTTTAGCTGTGACTGCGAGAGTCAGTTGTCGCTTGACGATGACCTAAGAAACCCAAGCAAGCTCGTGATTAACAAATGTCATTGTTACGTAGCACCAGGAAAGTGTTCCCCTTTTTATATTATTGTTGCTGTAGCCTTGTTAGTGTGGACACGGAATCCATCCTCTTACGAATACGTCCTAGCACTTGCTGTGAAAGCAAAATCCGCGTAGTATTCTGCCAATACAGCCCGTAAAAAATTTCTAATATGATGATCGCTTAAAACGACTGCTCACAGCGACTAAATTACTGAGCTGTTTATGAACGGCGGACATTAATGAGTTGGTATTAGCGTCATTCATTAGTGACTGACTGTTGTTTACCCGCGGATTATAACGTAGGCTCATCGGTTTATCATTAGCCATTACCTCTTCACGTAGTTCCTGCTGCTTCCTCCCTGTAGGTGCCACAAAGTACGAACGTTAGTGGTGGAGGATAAAAGCTGTATTCAAGTAACGTGTGTCACATTCATTCGTGTCGAATGTATAGTCTTCCAGGGTAAGTCTTTGAGCTGAGTTCAAAAATTCGAAGAATTTTCTCCATTCCATTTAGAGGAGATACGGATAGTACAGCCCAGCGGGTAATACGGCCCACGAATGGTTCTAGGATCTGACGATGCGTAACAGCACGTTATGGTGACCCGCGAAAAGAACTTGTGGCGTTCTGCTAGGTGCAAAGAAATGGCTGCAGTCAGTTATACAGGCTGGTTGTAATGTATTCGCTTTGTCTACGTGTCTCCAAGTTGAAGTGTCTGTGTTTCGGTGATTCACTGAACGGAAACTAACAAGAAACCAAAAAGGAACAAAAAAACCCAGCTAATTACGTTAGGATGTAGACAGATACACCAAGAACAGACCGTTATATTTTTAAATGAACATTTCCGTTTGTTTTGATTCGTTGTCACATTTTACTTTACAACTTCGGTTGAGTAATTTGGGCTATGTAAACAGTCTTTTCTTTCTTTTCCAACAAACTATGGCTAGAAAGGACAAGCCAGTGTAATGGCCTGCAGAGAGCATGAAACTAGCCCTTCAAGGTATTTTTACGGCATGAAATCTCGACATGGGCTTCAACAGAATGGAACAACGCATCAAGAAGTAACTTTTGGTATAAGAACTAAACCACAGGCGCAAACCCAACTTGGTTACTGACAAGCAGCGACGACATGCAAGCGAATTAGTAAAAAAAAAAAAGAAATATTTGGGTGTCCAGCTAATGCCACTATCACGGAAAACTTCGTAAGAATTTCTTTGATTTTGCAGTAAGAGAGACAATATCGGACAAGAGTAAATGAAACATAGAATTACCTCAATAATAATGAAATTAGGTACAAGGAGTACTGTAATTGGGGTCAGGAAACACACTACACGGTACCAACTCGACGGGGGGTGTATCCTGATACCGTATAAGAAAACACTAAAAAACTCGGGTTAACTTCAGTTGAACACTACAGTCGGGCAGAAAATAGTGTCACGCGTACAAGAAGACTTCTACTTGCTTCTGTGCCCTCCGCAAATTTCGAAATGGAGCTACACAAGACATGAAACGTAATTTTGTGAAATCATTCGTTTTGCCGAACCTCAACTACTGCTGTATAATCCAACACGGCAATGTTACAAAGAACTCTAGAGTAATTACGTAGGGACTTGAGAAAATACGTTACACATGTCGCCACGTGCTAAGACTCCTGCCCGGCAGTAGTGTCGCATTCTAAGAACAGTGTGTGTGTCACGTGTTTGCTGCACACACAGTTCTGCCGTGCCACCTTTGGGATAACAGTTGCATCACAATGTGCGATTGAAATCGTGTGAAAACTGTAAACGTACTACAAAGCTGAAGCAAGAGGGGCAGTACGATTCTTCCGAATAAAGCGTCTAAATTGCGCACTATGTGGATCAAATGCGATGGCGCGGTCAGTCGTAATGAAATGGTGCCAGCAGTTTGACCGGGGCCGCACAGAGGTGGGTTATGCTGGCCGGGAAGTCCAGATCTTATACCATGCGACTTGCATATTTTCGACAAGCTGAACGAGCATCTGGGTAGAAAGAGATTTAAATAAATTGTTGATGGTACACCGCGATCAGACACAAATTGGCTTTTGGCTACTTTATTCAAAAAGTAGCGTTGCCGGTTTCGAATTTTTCACAGTTCATCATCAGGCGGTTTTTTCATGCTTTCATCAAAACAAATGATACCTTGGTTTCCTTTGAGCTCCCCACAGATAAGCAATTTTTGTTGTTGTGGTCTTCAGTCCCGAGACTGGTTTAATGCAGCTCTCCATGCTACTCTATCCTGTGCAAGCCTCTTCATCTCCCAGTAACTACTGCAACCTACATCTTTCTGAATCTGTATTCATCTCTTGGTCTCCCTCTACGATTTTTACCCTCCACGCTGCCCTCCAATACTAAATTGGTGATCCCTTGATGCCTCAGAAGATGACCTACCAACCGATCCCTTCTTCTAGTCAAGTTTTGCCACAAAATTCTCTTCTCCCCAGTCCTACTCAATACCTCCTCATTAGTTATATGATCTACCCATCTAATCTTCAGCATTCTTATGTAGCACCACGTTTCGAAAGCTTCTATTCTCTTCTTGTCCAAACTAGTTATCGTCCATGTTTCACTTCCATACATGGCTACACTCCATATAAATACTTTCAGAGATGACTTCCTGACACTTAAATCTATACTCGATGTTAACAAATTTCTCTTCTTCAGAAACGCTTTCCTTGTCATTGCCAGTCTACACTTTATATCCTCTCTACTTCGACCATCATCAGTTATTTTGCTCCCCAAATAGCAAAACCCCTTTACTACTTTAAGTGTCTCATTTCCTAATCTAATTCCCTCATCATCACCCGACTTAATTCGACTACATTCCACTATCCTCGTTTTGCTTGTGTTGATGTTCATCTTATTTCCTCTCTTCAAGACACTATCCATTCCGTTCAACTGCTCTTCCAAGTCCTTTGCTATCTCTGACAGAATTACAATTTCATCGGCGAATCTCAAAGTTTTTATTTCTTCTCCATTGATTTTAATACCCACTCCGAATTTTTCTTTTGTTTCCTTCACTGCTTGCTCAATATACAGATTGAATAACATCGGGGAGAGGCTACAACCCTGTCTCACTCCCTTCCCAACACTGCTCCCCTTTCATGTCCCTCGACTCTTATAACTGCCATCTGGTTTCTGTACAAGTTGTAAATAGCCTTTCGCTCCCTGTGTTTTACCCCTGCCACCTTCACAATTTGAAAGAGAGTATGCCAGTCAACATTGCCAAAAACCTTCTCTAAGTCTACAAATGCTAGAAACGTAGCTTTGCCTTTCCTTAATCTTTCTTCTAAGGTAAGTCGTAGGGTCAGCATTGCCTCACGTGTGCCAATATTTCTACGGAATTAAAATTGATCTTCCCCGAGATCAGCTTCTACCAGTTTTTCCATTCCTCTGTAAAGAATTCGCGTTAGTATTTTGCATCCGTGACTTATTAAACTGATAGTTCGGTAATTTTCACATCTGTCAACACCTGGTTTCTTTGGGATTGGAATTATTATATTCTTCTTGAAGTCTGAGGGTATTTCGCCTGTTTCATACGTCTTGCTCACCAGATGGCAGTGTTTTGTCAGGACTGGCTCTCCCAAGGCCGTCAGTAATTCCAATGGAATGTTGTCTACTCCGGAGGCCTTGTTTCGACTCAAGTCTTTCAGTGCTCTGTCAAACTCTTCACGCAATATCGTGTCTCCCATTTCGTCTTCATCTACATCCCCTTGCATTTCCATAATATTGTCCTCAAGTACATCGCTCTTGTATAGACCCTCTATATACTCCTTCCACCTTTCTGCTTTCCCTTCTTTGCTTAGAACCGGGTTTCCATCTGAGCTCTTGATATTCATACAAGTGGTTCTCTTTTCTCCAAAGGTCTCTTTAATTTTCCTGTAGGCAGTATCTATCTTACCCCTAGTGAGATAAGCCTCTACAGCCTTAAATTTGTCTTCTAGCCATCCCTGCTTAGCCATTTTGCACTTCCTATCGATCTCATTTTTGAGACATTTGTATTCATTTTTGCCTGCTTCATTTACTGCATTTTTATATTTTCTCCTTTCATCAATTAAATTAAATATTTCTTCTGTTACCCAAGGATTTCTACCAGCCCTCGTCTTTTTACCTACTTAATCCTCTGCTGCCTTCACTACTTCGTCCCTCAATGCTACACATTCTTCTTCTACTGTATTCCTTTCCCTCATTCCTGTCAATTGTTCCCTTATGCTCTCCCTGAAAGTCTGTACAACCTCTGGTTTAGTCAGTTTATGCAGGTCCCATCTCCTTAAATCCCACCTTTTTGCAGTTTCTTCAGTTTTAATCTACAGATCATAACCAATAGATTGTGGTCAGAGTCCACATCTGCCCCTGGAAATGTCTTGCAATTTAAAACCTGGTTCCTAAATCTCTGTCTTACCATTATATAATCTATCTGAAACCTGTCAGTGTCTCCAGGCTTCTTCCGTGTATACAACCTTCTTTTATTACTCTTGAACCTAGTGTTAGCAATAATTAAGTTGTGCTCTGTGCAAAATTCTACCAGGCGGCTTCCTCTTTCATTTCTTAGCCCCAATCCATATTCACCTACTACGTTTCCTTCTCTCCCTTTTCCTACTACCGGATTCCAGTCACCCATGACTATTAAATTTTCGTCTCTCTTCACTATCTGAATAATTTCTTTTATTTCATCATACATTTCTTCGATTTCTTCGTCATCTGCAGAGCTAGTTGGCGTATAAACTTGTACTACTGAAGTAGGCGTGGGCTTCGTGTCTATCTTGGCCACAATAATGCGTTCACTATGCTGTTTGTCGTAGCTTACCCGCACTCCTAGTTTTTTATTCATTATTAAACCGACTCCTGCATTACCCCTCTTTGATTTTGTATTTATAACCCTGTATTCGCCTGACCAAAAGTCTTGTTCCTCCTGCCACCGAACTTCACTAATTCCCACTGATTCTCCCGATAACGACGTCCTCCTGAGTAGTCCCCGCCCGGAGATCCGAGATAAGCAATAATTCATCATTATGAATGTGTAACCAAATGGGTGCGTTGGAATGCTAACTTACATGGACTTATATGAAACGACCATCTGGCGCGTATGTTCTTGTAATGAAATACATTCGCAAGGATATTTGTTTTTTCATAGTCAAAAAAATTGAACTGCATCGTAAACCACTTTGTTCAGTGACGAAACTAATTTTCAATGTGCACCACATGTTCTTATTCACAACATACGAAAAGAAATACACACTTTAGAAGGTACAAGAGTCTCAAAGATGCTGCAATGCAATGATACAAAGATATGGCATTTTCTTGGGAGAGGAAGCGTCAGTTACTTGTGTTAGATTGACAAATTGTTTTGCATTGAATCTAGAACATTAAATGCAAACAGAAACAATAAATACACTGGGTTTCGTGAATTATAGCAATACACACTTACTAAATCATCAGAATTACGGCCAACGCTGACCTTCCTTCTAATTTTACAAACTTATTGTATGTAACGACAGAGATACAAATGTGGGCAAGAAGTGCGTGAAATTCTTATGTGTCATTCAAACAACGATAATAATAATACATTGTAATTTATTTGTATTTAGTGCCATAAAGGATAATGATTTCTGTAGGTACATCCAATATAATAGGATTAAAAGATTTAATGAAAACATGAAAAAACCGTTTGATGGTGAATTGTGAAAAATTCGAAACCGGTAACGGCATATTGCAAATAAAGTAATCTAAAACCAGTTTGGCTGGCTCTGTGCACTATGGGACTTAACATCTATGGTCATCAGTCCCCTAGAACTTAGAACTACTTATACCTAACTAACCTAAGGACAGCACACAACACCCATCCATCACGAGGCAGAGAAAGTCCCTGACCCCGCCGGGAATCGAACCCGGGAACCCGGGCGTGGGAAGCGAAAACGCTACCGCACGACCGCGAGATGCGGGTCAAAACCAGTTTGTAGCTGGTTGCTATACACCACCAAAAATTTATTTCATGCACACATCAAAAAAAGTTTTGCATCACCCCGGTTCACAGAACTCCTGCGGATACTGTATCACAGACACAGTCCCTTTGGCTGTTCAGAGATGTCACTAAATCCGCCCAAAGATGTAAAGAACCATGCATGAGCAGCGCCTATTAGACGTAGGGGATCCGAAGGCCGATCAGTTCCAGTCATTCTACCAGGAAGGAGCTATACGGCACGTGTTGTCTGTAGTTTAACCATGCCTAGAGGGTCAATACAACGGTTCGATAGCGTCCTCATTCTTACTTTGTGCCAGAAAGGGCTCTCAGCAAGGGAAGCGTCCAGGCGTCTCAGAGCGAACCAAAACGATGTTGTTCGGACATGGAGGAGATACAGAGAGGCAGGAACTGTCGATGACATGCCTCGCTCAGGCCGCCCAAGGGCCACTACTGCAGTGGATAACCGCTACTTACGGATTATGGGTCGGAGGAACCCTGACAGCAACGCCGCCATGTTGAATAATGCCTTTCGTGCAGCTGGAGGACGTCATGTTACGACTCAAACTGTGCGCAATAGGCTGCATGATGCGCAACTTCACTCACGACGTCCATGGCGAGGTCCATCTTTGCGACCACGACACCACGCAGCGCGGTACAGATGGGCCCAACAACGTGCCGAATGGACCGCTCAGGATTGGCATCACGTTCTCTTCACCAATGAGTGTCGCATATGCCTTCAACCAGACAATTGTCGGAGACGTGTTTGGAGGCAACCCGGTGAGGTTGAATGCCTTAGACACATTGTCCAGCGAGTGCAGCAAGGTGGAGGTTCCCTGTTGTTTTGGGGTGGCATTATGTGGTGCCAACGTACGCCGTTGGTGGTCATGGAACGCGCCGTAACGGCTTTAAGACACGTGATGCCATCGTCCGACCGATAGTGCAACCACATCGGCAGTATATTGGCAAGGCACTCGTCTTCATGGACGACAATTCGCGCCCCCATCGTGCACATCTTGTGAATGACTTCCTTCAGGTTAAAGATATGGCGCGAATAGAGTGGGCAGCATGTTCTCCAGACATGAACCCTATCGCAAATGCCTGGGATACATTGAAAATGGCTGTTTATGGGCGATGTGACCCACCAACGACTCTGAGGGATCTACGCCGAATCGCCGTTGACGAACGGGACAATCTGGACCAACAGCGCCTTGCTGAAGTTGTGGATGTATGCCACGACGAATACAGGTATGCATCAATGCAAGAGGACGTGCTACTGGATATTAGAGGTACCGGTGTGTACAGCAATCTGGACCACCACCTCTGAAGGTCTCGCTGTATGGTGGTACAACATGCAATGTTTGGTTTTCATGGGCAATAAATAGGACGTAAATGATGTTTATGTTGATCTCTATTCCAGTTTTCTGTACAGGTTCCGGAACTCTCGGAACCGAGGTGATGCAAAACTTTTTTTGGTGTGTGTATAACAGCCACGGTCTCCAACCATTTCTATATATGACAGAATTGCAGATAGAGATTCTCCAACGACGAGGACGTTCACACAGAGGCTCTGGAATGGTTCCGTGACCGAGGGGGAGATTTCCATTGTCGAGGAACTGGACGATTGCTAGAACGTTCCGACCGTTGTGCACAGAAAGTTACTGATGATGTTGAAAAAATTGGTCATTTATCGGTGTCGTCTTGAAGTGTAGTAGTGCATCACCCAGTAATTCTTTGTTGCACCATAAAAATGTGTAACTTACTTTTTGAAGTCACCAATTAGGATAACTTCGCAGGACAAGTTACACGGCTACTGTACGATACGTTAACTTCGGCGGCTCCTCAGTGCGAATGCATCCCATCACCCTCCATCAGGGATCAAGCACCTGTCATCTCATCATAATCGCAACTCATGATCTCAGCTGGTGTTCTTGATGTGCTCCACCTTCAAACCAACTCCTCCGCTGCCACTGTCCGTCTCTAGAACAAAATACCCAGAACAATACGCTCAAGTCAACGTCTTCTTCTACTTAAAAAAGAGCTGAAGCACATCGTACTCCCCCCTCCCGGAAAACATTAACGTGTATGGTCAGTTACCTCCTGCTTATTCTCGCAGCTATGCTTGTTTATCGTTTTATTTGTCAATTACTGACGTCGCTTTGTTTTCTCCTCCCTTCATTGCTTGTATTTGCCGCGCTGCTCTTTTTCTCTAACTAGTGTCTGTCCTCAGTTTAAATCTATCTGCCTGTAATTTGACTTCGTTGTTCTACTTTTAAGGAACGAGTGTAAACTGTGTTTCAATTCTGCCTTACACCATAGTTATTTCCAAATGCTGGATTCCACGTTGTATGTATGACCTCTTATAACGCGCTTGTCGTATCTACTTGTACTTAATGTGAAACGTGGCAGCCCTGTCTGCTATGATAATTCTGAGTATGTTATAGGCCAGAAATATAATTTGTAAATCTGATAAATGTTCTCAAGCCCTGTGATAATCGTTTTAACATTGTCTTTATACACTTTGGAGATGTTGATCAGAGGTTAGCTTTACTTTGTCAGAGTTGAATCAGAATGCGCAGTCGCAATGGTGTGGTAACGTACTTGGTTTTGAAAGCTGGCCTGTCCTGGACTGGAGGCAGCATTATTTGGAGCAATTTTTCTGATATTCCATTAAGCAGGAGAAATATAATATTGTATGAATGGGGAAAGATAACATTTAAAAGTTTGTTATATTTATAATTACTTAGTATGCTGAATGTTATAACGGTGCTTATGGTTTAGATTTTCGGTACGGTTTTTGTAATGAAGTTATATGGCACTGTCTTTCAGTACAATGATAAATGCTAAAGAGACATTTTGAGACATTTTGAGAATTAGTTCATGTGTTAGATGTGTGGAAAATTGTATTGTTACACTGACTTAATGAAGCTCAGTTAAAACTTAAAGTCTCCATTAATTTGTTTCTTTGTCGGTGAGATTAGTACCCAATTTTTCATTCGCATTCATGCTTTTATTTGACTGGACACTGGCATTGCACATTGTGAGTTGTGTGCTGAACAACATTTTTTAATATTATTGAAATCCCGTCTCGCTTTGCATATCGCGAGTACGGTGAGTGAAGCTTAATTTTGACAGTCAGATCATTATTTTATTTAAAAACAAAAAGCAAGGTTGCAGACCATTGAGCCCAGGTAAGCTATAAATTTATCATTGTAATTGACAGAGTGCATTTACGAGACTAAAATCAGTATAAATTCAGAGGTATAACACAAGTGAAATATTTTATGAAAGTGCTACATTATGATTTCAAACAGATATAACAGATAAAGTCAGATGCGTTTTATTCAGGTATCATCTGTTGTGTAGTTACGATAATAGTTCTGGTACAGCAATTGTTTTCTAAACTAAGAAACATTCGCAACATTGAGGGCCAACATTTAACACAGAATCATTTTGTCACAGTCTCATAACATATGCAAACTTTATTGAGAACAGATTTTTTTCTCGCAGTCGTATTATTTGGTAGACCGGTCACTCCGGATTACACATCGTGCACGTGAGCTCGACGTATTTCCATCTCAAATATGCTCCAGATATTTTGAGTCAGAATTTCTCAATTACTCAGTTTTGCTTAGTTTCACAATTTGCGAGTATTAAAACATTTTAAAGGATACTTCCAAATGTAATATGGATGAGGTAGATGAAACAGAGCTCCTGATAGCCCTCACCTTACCAGGATAAATGAATAAATAAATAAATAATTGGCCAAAAGCCGGTCCTAATATTGTGATGTGAATAGCAGCTGAGTTCCAATTTGCCTGGACGCCCGTGTACTACAAACTAAAAGCGACAAGAGATACGCTTGGAAAAAAACTTGCACGGGGCATAACGGAAGACTTTCAGTACGTCGGTTGTTTATAACAAAGCTTCCGCCTGAGCAATTTTGCGCAGTCGCAATGACGACAGGATCAGGCTAAACGGAGCTTGCTCACTGCAAATATTTGTCCTGGACTCTTCGCCGCCTAACTTACACAAACAACACGTGTGGCGAGGAACGACTCGAAACAGAGGACACAACCTCAAGGTCAGCCTTTGTTAAACGCGTCAGAATACAGTGTTACTGCCGATGATGATGTGCTGTTGTCAGCCGAAGAATGTTGAACGAGACCGAAGCCGGCAGAAAAGCCTTTGGAAGGATTTCATTTTATCACCATAGCCTGTGCCCTTCAGGTGGCTACATTCACTTTTCTGATACAGTGCATGCCTCTAGCTGCTCTCCTGTCTAACCACCAATCGCATAAATATTTCTCACGCAACGCTCAGGATCCGAGCTAGTGTTCAACGCCTCGCGGGGTAGGCCTACGTGATGGCATAACAGCATCCCAAGATGGTGCAACTGTTCGGAAAAGTGCGTACTTACAAAACAAAAGCTTTTGATGTCTTTGAGTGATTGCGGTCTCCTTCGACTTTAGTGGCATCCGCTAAGTTAGCCAACATCAATGAGGGACAAACGATAAAC
This sequence comes from Schistocerca serialis cubense, assembly GCF_023864345.2. NCBI lineage: Eukaryota > Metazoa > Arthropoda > Insecta > Orthoptera > Acrididae > Schistocerca > Schistocerca serialis. The sequence goes on along the minus strand of NC_064642.1, from coordinate 758,933,217 downwards.
GTTATGGTTGTTTGCATGGCCGCCGGCCGGAGTGGCCGTGCGGTTCTGGGCGCTACAGTCTGGAGCCGAGCGACCGCTACGGTCGCAGGTTCGAATCCTGCCTAGGGCATGGATGTGTGTGATGTCCTTAGGTTAGTTAGGTTTAATTAGTTCTAAGTTCTAGGCGACTGATGACCTCAGAAGTTAAGTCGCATAGTGCTCAGAGCCATTTGAACCATTTTTTTTGTTTGCATGGCCAGCTTCCGCAGCAGCTGTTACAGTCAATTACTATTGGTTTTTCCGATCTAAGCTTACTAAGGTTAAAGCGCATTTTTCAAGAGACGCGTTCCACTTTATTTTGTAAAGCAAACACAAACACTGTACTGACTACAGAACACGTGAAAACTGCGCTATTATTTCTGTTGTGAAGTCTTCAAAAGTGAGGCGAAGTAGAAAAATCACAAATGTAGGGTAAGATAAGGCAGGGGTCATAAAAGGCGAAAAACTGAGAAAAGTGAGTATGCGACCACGTTTTTTCGATTTCAGTGTCCGCTAGCGACGAAAACGCACAGGACTTAAGAACATGCAGCTAAGACGAAAAAAAAACAATAATAACTGAAAAATGGTTACGTATTTATACTCGCGACGAGATGAAAATAGTATTTGGCGAAAAGTTTTAGTTGCCCAGAAAACATTAGTTTACCTGAGAACAAGGACACATTTCAAGAAGATGCTCAGTTCTTGTAATTATATGATTTCAGGAACCATTAAACGAGCTTGGGAGGGCCGTTGTCTAGCTGCAGATGAAGTATGGGCTTACTTGTATCAGACGAAAGGCGGAGCAAGAATCTCACAGACAGACTGATGTTTACAAAACGGGGCACTCTGATCAAATTTTGAAAAGAACGCAGCTATGGCTTTTTCTAAGAAAGCAAGACCAGATAATGCGAAAATTACCATGCAATGTGTCTAGTATCACATGCGTCAAAAATACTCGAAAGAACACAGTAACGAAGATTAGAAAGGAAAGTTGAAAATCCTTTAGGAGAGAACCAGTCCGTCTGGCTGGTCATTAATAAATAATATGTACAGAAGAGTCGTAACACGCTTCCTTGAAGCACGCCTGAAACAACTTCCACATCTGATGATGATTCATTCCAAGGTAACATTTTGCGTCCTGCCTACCTACGAAATCCTCAATCGGGTCATATGTTTCATTTGATATTCCACATCATCTTACTTTCATTAATAACCGTAGGTGTGCGACTGAGTCACATCCTTCTCGGAACTCAGGAGTACTTTACCCACTTGATTTGCTTGACCCATGGCTTTCGGGATGTCATGTGAGAAAACTATGAGCTGAGTTTCGTTCAATAGGAGTTCTCGGAATCTGTACTGGTTATCAACGAGGTCATTCTTTCTAAGACGCCTCGTTAAGTTTCAGCTGAGAATATGTTACATGCTACACTCCGAACCAGCTGGTTTGTTTTTCATGAGTGATTCCATGAACCACATCAAAAACTTGTAAACCCAACACTCTTCCCAGAAGTCTCTCACACAGTCAGGATGCACACGTGGTGTATACCATTAGGAAAAAGGAGTACCTAATTACTAGGCTGATATACGAGGCCTGTTCAGAAAGTAAGCTCCGATTGATTGCCAAATTGAAACCACAGTGAACATCAGAAATGTTTTACTTGTAACAATTAGCTACACCTTTCAGCTACTTCTCTACGTAGTCGCCGTTCTGACTTAGACTTTTGTCATAGCGTTGTACCAACTTTTCAATAGCCTCATCATAGAAGGCAGCCGCCAGCGCTTTCCGCCAATTCTCCACGCTGGCCTACACCTCGTTGTCTGTGTCAAAATGTTGTCTTCAAAGACAGCGGTTCATGTGACCAGAGATGAAACTCAGGGGGAGACAATTGCGGACTGTATTGTGGGTAATCTCACATTTCCATTTGAAAACGATGCAGGAGCATCTTCATTGCCCCTGCAGAATGCGGCTGAGAATTGTCTTGAAGAAGAAACAGCACGACAGTTATGTAATGTTAGCTGCATAGTTTCAGGCGAAATTTCTCACCAGGCCCTCGTACTTGGCGGCAGACACTATTTTCTAGACATCTTTACGCACTCACTGCGAGCTCAGAAATGAGAAGAGCGACGTGATGCTAACTGGGGTTATACTAGAGACACTACCCAACACATCTGTGCAAAGCTTTATCGGATTTTCATAGTCGTTTCCATTTCGCGACCGATCGGAGTTTACTTTCTGAACGCCCCTCGTAAAATCCAGTCACAGATCCGTAGAGAAGGAGAAATCACAATTCCCATCACAGGTAGACTGCGTTCAGATTAAACAAGCTGGAAAACTTAATATGCAAATTTCTCCTATAGAATCAAGTTTGCTAGAGATTCCTTACCCATCGATGTGTTACTGAAACACAGGACGATCAGAATAATTTTGATATCAGCCAAGCATATTATTATAAAAAGCTCCGAAAATGCCTTGGACCGTTAAAGGAAAAAGAGCCATTTAGTTCAAATTGGCTTCGTGGCCTTGCTGCGCTGAGGAAAAAATTTCTTCCGGGCAGATCGTTCTTGAAACCTGGCACCACTATACAGGGTGGTCCATTGGTCGTGACCGGGCCAAATATCTCACGAAATAAGCGTCAAACGAAAAAGCGAAACTTGTCTAGCTTGAAGGGGGAAATCAGATAGCGCTACGGATGGCCCGATAATGGCGCTGCCATCGGTCAAAAGGATATCAACTGCGTTTTTTAAAATAGGAACCCCCATTTTCATTACATATTCGTGTAGGGAGACGAAAATTTAATAGTCATGGGTGACTGGAATTCGAGTGTAGGAAAAGGGAGAGAAGGAAACGTAGTAGGTGAATATGGATTGGGGGTAAGAAATGAAGGAGGAAGCCACCTGGTAGAATTTTGCACAGAGCACAACTTAATCATAGCTAACACTTGGTTTAAGAATCATGATAGAAGAACCCTGGAGATACTAAAAGGTATCAGATAGATTATATAATGGTAAGACAGAGAGATAGGAACCAGGTTTTAAATTGTAAGACATTTCCAGGGGCAGATGTGGACTCTGACACCAATCTATTGGTTATGACCTATAGATTAAAACTGAAGAAATTGCAAAAAGGTGGGAATTTAAGGAGATGGGACCTGGATAAACTGAAAGAACCAGAGGTTGTACAGAGTTTCAGGGAGAGCATAAGGGAACAATTGACAGCAATGGGGGAAAGAAATACAGTAGAAGAAGAATGGGTAGCTCTGAGGGATGAAGTAGTGAAGGCAGTAGAGGATCAAGTAGGTAAAAAGAAGAGGGCTAGTAGAAATCCTTGGGTAACAGAAGAAATATTGAATTTAATTGATGAAAGGAGAAAATATAAAAATGCAGTAAATGAAGCAGGCAAAAAGGAATACAAATGTCTCAAAAATGAGATAGACAGGAAGTGCAAAATGGCTAAGCAGGGATGGCTAGAGGACAAATGTAAGGATGTAGAGGCTTATCTCACTAGGGGTAAGATAGATACTGCCTACAGGAAAATTAAAGAGACCTTTGGAGATAAGAGAACCACTTGTATGAACATCCAGAGCTCAGATGGAAACCCAGTTCTAAGCAAAGAAGGGAAAGCACAAAGGTGGAAGGAGTATATAGAAGGTCTATACAAGGGCGACGTACTTGAGGACAATATTATGGAAATGGAAGAGGATGTAGATGAAGATGAAATGGGAGATACGATACTGCGTGAAGAGTTTGACAGAGCACTGAAAGACCTGAGTCGAAACAAGGCCCCCGGAGTAGACAACATTCCATTGGAACTACTGACGGCCTTGGGACAGCCAGTCCTGACAAAACTCTACCATCTGGTGAGCAAGATGTATGAAACAGGCGAAATACCCTCAGACTTCAAGAAGAATATAATAATTCCAATCCCAAAGAAAGCAGGTGTTGACAGATGTGAAAATTACCGAACAATCAGTTTAATAAGCCACAGCTGCAAAATAGTAACACGAATTCTTTGCAGACGAATGGAAAAACTAGTAGAAGCCGACCTCAGGGAAGATCAGTTTGGATTCCGTAGAAATACTGGAACACGTGAGGCAATACTGACCTTACGACTTATCTTAGAAGAAAGATTAAGAAAAGGCAAACTTACGTTTCTAGCATTTGTAGACTTAGAGAAAGCATTTGACAATGTTGACTGGAATACTCTCTTTCAAATTCTAAAGCTGGCAGGGGTAAAATACAGGGAGCGAAAGGCTATTTACAGTTTGTACAGAAACCAGATGGCAGTTATAAGAGTCGAGGGACATGAAAGGGAAGCAGTGGTTGGGAAGGGAGTAAGACAGGGTTGTAGGCTCTCCCCGATGTTATTCAATCTGTATATTGAGCAAGCAGTAAAGGAAACAAAAGAAAAATTCGGAGTAGGTATTAAAATCCATGGAGAAGAAATAAAAACTTTGAGGTTCGCTGATGACATTGTAATTCTGTCAGAGACAGCAAAGGACTTGGAAGAGCGGTTGAACGGAATGGATGGTGTCTTGAAGGGAGGATATAAGATGAACATCAACAAAAGCAAAACGAGGATAATGGAATGTAGGCGAATTAAGTCGGGTGATGTTGAGGGTATTAGATTAGGAAATGAGACACTTAAAGTAGTAAAGGAGTTTTGCTATTTGGGGAGCAAAATAACTGATGATGGTCGAAGTAGAGAGGATATAAAATGTAGACTGGCAATGGCAAGGAAAGCGTTTCTGAAGAAGAGAAATTTGTTAACATCGAGTATAGATTTAAGTGTCAGGAAGTCATTTCTGAAAGTATTTGTATGGAGTGTAGCCATGTATCGAAGTGAAACCTGGACGGTAAATAGTTTGGACAAGAAGAGAATAGAAGCTTACGAAATGTGGTGCTACAGAAGAATGCTGAAGATTAGATGGGTAGATCACATAACTAATGAGGAAGTATTGAATAGGATTGGGGAGAAGAGATGTTTGTGGCACAACTTGACCAGAAGAAGGGATCGGTTGATAGGACATGTTCTGAGGCATCAAGGGATCACCAATTTAGTATTGGAGGGCAGCGTGGAGGGTAAAAATCGTAGGGGGAGACCAAGAGATGAATACACTAAGCAGATTCAGAAGGATGTAGGTTGCATTAGGTACTGGGAGACGAAGAAGCTTGCACAGGATAGAGTAGCATGGAGAGCTGCATCAAACCAGTCTCAGGACTGAAGACCACAACAACAACATTCGTGTAGTATGTAAAGAAATATGAATTTTTTAGTTAGACCACTTTTTTTGCTTTGTGATAGATGGCGCTGTAATAGTCACAAACATATGGCTCACAATTTTAGACGAACAGTTGGTAACAGGTAGGTTTTTTAAATTAAAATACAGAACGTAGGTACCTTTGAACATTAGATTTCGGTTGTTCCAATGTCGTACATATACCATTGTGAACTTATCATTTCTGAGAAGGCATGCTGTTACAGCGTGATTACCTGTAAATGCCACATTAATGCAATAAATGCTCAAAATGATGTCCGTCAACCACAATACATTTGGCAATACGTGTAACGACATTCCTCTCAACGGCGAGTAGTTCGCCTTCCGTAACGTTCGCACATGCATGGACAATGCGCTGACGCATGTCGTCAGGCGTTGTCGGTGGATCACAATAGCAAATATCCTTCAACTTTCCCCACAGAATGAAATCCGCGGACATCAGATCCGGTGAACGAGCGGGGCCAAGGTATGGTGCTTCGACGACCAATCCACCTGTCATGAAATATGCTATTCAATACCGCTTCAACCGCACGCGAGCTATGTGCCGGACATCCATCATGTTGGAAGTACATCGACATTCTGTCATGCAGTGAAACATCTTGTAGTAATATCGGTAGAACATTACGTAGGAAATCAGCATACATTGCACCAAGTAGATTACCATCGATAAAATGGGGGCCAATTATCCTTCCTTCCATAATGCCGCACCATACATTAACCCGCCAAGGTCGCTCATGTCCCACTTGTAGCAGTCATCGTGGATTTTCCGTTGCCCAGTAGTGCATATTATGCCGGTTTACGTTACCGCTGTTGGTGAATGACGCTTCGTCGCTAAACAGAACGCGTGAAAAAAATCGGTCATCGTCCCGTAATTTCTCTTGTGCCCAGTGGCAGAACTGTACACGACGTTCAAAGTCGTCGCCATGCAATTCCTGGTACATAGAAATATGGTACGGGTGCAATCGATGTTGTAGCATTCTCAACACCGACGTTTTTGAGATTCCCGATTCTTGAGCAATTTGCTGCTACTGATGTGCGGGTTAGCCGCGACAGTAGCTAAAACACCTACTTGGACATCATCATTTGTTGCAGGTTTCACATGTGGCTGAACACTTCCTGTTTCCTTAAATAACGTAACTATCCGGCGAACGGTCCGGACACTTGGATGATGTCGTCCAGGATGACGAGGAACATACATAGCACACGCCCGTTGTGCATTTTGATCACAATAGCCATACATCAACACGATATCGACCTATTCCGCAATTGGTAAACTGTCCATTCTAACACGGGTAATGTATCACGAAGTAAATACCGTCCGCACTGGCGGAATGTTACGTGATACCACGTACTTAAACGTTTGTGACTATTACAGCGCCATCTATCACAAAGCGAAAAAAGTGGACCAACTAAAACATTCATATTTCTTTACGTGCTACACGAATATGTAATAAAAAATGGGGGTTCCTATTTTTAAAAACGCAGTTAATATTCGTTTGAGCTATGGCAGCGCCATCTAGCGGGCCAACCATAGCGCCATCTGGTTTCCCCCTTCAAGCTAGATGACTTTCGTTCTTTGTAGTTTTTTCGTTTGATGCTTATTTCGTAAGATATTTGGCCCGGTAGGTAGCATGTATTCTGGCTTCCACCGCTTTAGAGAGATATGTGTATAAAGTGGTCATGGTAGGGATCAACTCGCGCCGCGAGAGGGTGCACACAGTCTGGTATGCGAGCAGACTGCACACCACACGCCCATACTACCTTGGTAGGGGTTGCCGTTCACGCCGCTCTTTGCATTAGAATTGTCTCCCCTCTTTCTCCCAGACCTGTTTCACGGGCTTATTGTCAATTACAGCTCTCTAGGGCCAGGGCGAACTTCTTATTCTTCTTCTGAACTCTTCTTTTATAAATTCATAGTCCTGAGGAGCACCATCGATTACTACGGAAAATTCGGCATTGTGGATTGTCGGTGATTAAGTTGCTGCTCAGGGTACATAATATGTCAATGGTTTAACCGACTCGCTAAAAAATGTTTGCGCCAGTAACTCCAAATGTAAGAAATTGACAAATTCAAGTTACAAAATGTATTTTGAGAACGTTTTAAAACCATGCGTTGCTGACGATAAGTTTTGTATGAAATCGGATTCCTGGCTAACATCACCATGTGTGACAGCATGTTTATAGATGGCGAGGGTCAACCGACTGCACTGCACAAGTAATACCGCGAAACTACATATCTATGTGCCAGTCATGTGATTTTTATAGGCAAGTTAAAGACTTTGGTTAGACCCCTCAAAGTAAGTCTGCTTCTGGAAACCCAGAGGGAATTGCACAACCGAGCGGATGCAATAAACCATCATAGAATACTCCATGATAAACTTTCAGCACCGAGTTTTCAGACAGTATTACCGTACATGTTTGAAACATCAAAATTAATTCCCTAAAAAGAAATATTTTTAATTGCAAACTAAGTTTGTTTTCCTCTGAATTTTCGGAAGGAGCGAAGTACGTAGTTGTGTGAAGTTTGCATCCGTTAGATGTTCTTGGTGCCGCGAGTACATTTGTTTCGAATGTTTATTATTACAAGTACCATCCATGCAGTTGTTCAAAGAAAATTAATGACATGTAACAGAGTGAGTGAAAGAGAGGTTGTAAATCGACGAGGACCTAATTTTAATTCTTTACTAACGCAAGTCGTTTTAGAAATTTATTTGCCTACTTTGTTATTATTCCGTGCTGGTTTACATACCTCATTAACCCTCCTATGCCACCAATTTCGAAACGGAAAAAAATACAAATGAAAAAGTGCAGAATGGAACTGGGAATCGAAGAAAGGTTCTCCGTTCCCCAGCCAGGTGGCATGATTACTTCACCAGAGCACTTTCGTTGAACAGCTTTTACCTTATGGGTACATCAGCGGTAGTCGAAAACGTTTCTTTCCTCGATTTCTAGGAACTATGCGTTTACGGGCTCCATATACAGGGTGTCAGATCGTCCCCGCCCACAACAACCACAGCATTCAATGTTTGCAACAGTGTTTCCCCGTTTGTCTGAGACAGGGTCGTTTCATCAAGCAGGAAATCATGATGGACTTACCCGAAATGTTCGAACACCAGACTTGGAGGAAAATGTGATTAACACTGTGGAAGGCGACCGCCATGTCAGTACCAGGCAGTTGGCCCGCCAATACAGGGTAAGCCAGACGACCGTGTGGAACATTGTCCATGACAATTGTTACTACCCTTATCACTTACAGCGTGTACAGGGCTTACCAGCGACAGACTTTCCACATCGGGACCAGTTTTGTCACTGGTTTCTTCACCAGGCAAACTACGATTCAGGGATTTGTGTCATCCATCCTTTTCACAGAACCCCCCCCCCCCCCTCCCCCCCTGTCCCCCTCCCCAGCGAATCATCAACATCTGTGCAGCCGGAATGTGTGGGCCGGGATAATTGGCGACAGTGTTTTGGGACCAGTCCTCCTTCCACGTCGCCTAACGGGCCGGAACTATCGGCGTTTCTTGCTGGAAGGAGTGCCGTTGATGATTCGGTTATGCTGCTGCTACATGATGGTGCTGCAGCCCATTTCGCCGTTAACGTCCGGACGCATCTCAATCGTCGATGGTACGGACGAGGGGGTCCAGTTGCATGCGTTCACTGGATGTCAAAACGTGCGTTTTCTTGTTGCGGGGCCATCTCAAAAGTATCGTGTATGCAGAGACCATTGCAGATGTGGAGACACTGTTGGGATGCAGTCTGGCCGATGCGAACGTGTGAGACAGAACACGCTACGGGGCATACACGCATGCATTGAGTCACATGGAAACCATTTTCAGCACATACCGTAAATGTGGCTGCATGGTACAGCGCTTATTAGACCGCCGTCTCTGTAACAATGTTTGATTCAATAAATGGTCTCTAGCACAAAAACCATGCATATTTCGACAAAAGTTAATTAGCTTTTTCTGTTCCGTATCCTATCATCGATCTACATCTACATCGACGTGGATACTCTGCAAATCACATTTAAGTGCCTCGCAGAGGGTTCACAATCCTCTATTATTCCAATCTCGTATAGCACGCGGAAAGAATGAACACCTATATCTTTCCGTACGAGCTCTGATTTCCCTTATTTTATCTTGCTGATCGTTCCTCCCTATACAGGGTGTTACAAAAAATCAGCACCTCGAATGATTAACATCCGAAATTATGTTAGTGAGAAGACAGGCTGAGTTAAGCTTGTACAGGGTGTTACAAAAAGGTACGGCCAAACTTTCAGGAAACATTCCTCACACACAAATAAAGAAAAGATGTTCCGTGGACATGTGTCCGGAAACGCTTAATTTCCGTGTTAGAGCTCATTTTAGTTTCGTCAGTATGTACTGTACTTCCTCGATTCACCGCCAGTTGGCCCAATTGAAGGGAGGTAATGTTGACTTCGGTGCTTGTGTTGACATGCGACTCATAGCTCTACAGTACTAGCATCAAGCACATCAGTACGTAGCATCAACAGGTTAGTGTTCATCAAGAACGTGGTTTTGCAGTCAGTGCAATGTTTACAAATGCGGAGTTGGCAGATGCCCATTTGATGTATGGATTAGCACGGGGCAATAGCCGTGGTGCGGTACGTTTGTATCGAGACAGATTTCCAGAACGAAGATGTCCCGACAGGAAGACGTTCGAAGCAATTGGTCGGCGTCTTAGGGAACACGGAACATACCAGCCTTTGACTCGCGACTGGCACTATCAGCAGGTGATTGGCCTCCACGGGTATACTTCTGCGAATGGTTCATCCAACAATGTGTCAATCCTCATTTCAGTGTAAATGTTCTCTTTCGGATGAGGCTTCATTCCAACGTGATCAAATTGTAAATTTTCACAATCAACATGTGTGGGCTGACGAGAATCCGCACGCAATTGTGCAATCACGTCATCAACACAGGTATTCTGTGAACGTTTGGGCAGGCATTGTTGGTGATATCTTGATTGGGCCCCAAGTTCTTCCACCTACGCTCAATGGTGCACGTTATCATGATTTCATACGGGATACTCTACCTGTGCTGCTAGAACATGTGCCTTTACAAGTACGACACAACATGTGGTTCATGCACGATGGAGCTCCTGCACATTTCAGTCGAAGTTTTCGTACGCTTCTCAACAACAGATTCGGTGACCGATGGATTGGTAGAGGCGGACCAATTCCATGGGCTCCACGCTCTCCTGACCTCAACCCTCTTGACTTTCATTTATGGGGGCATTTGAAAGCTCTTGTCTACGCAACGCCGGTACCAAATGTAGAGACTCTTCGTGCTCGTATTGTGGACGGCTGTGATACAATACGCCATTCTCCAGGGCTGCATCAGCGCATCAGGGATTCCATGCGACGGAGGGTGGATGCATGTATCCTCGCTAACGCAGGATATTTTGAACATTTCCTGTAACAAAGTGTTTGAAGTCACGCTGGTACGTTCTGTTGCTGTGTGTTTCCATTCCATGATTAATTTGATTTGAAGAGAAGTAATAAAATGAGCTCTAACATGGAAAGTAAGCGTTTCCGGACACATGTCCACATAACATATTTTCTTTCTTTGTGTGTGAGGAATGTATCCTGAAAGTTGGGCCGTACCTTTTTGTAACACCCTGTATAAGTTGGTGTCAACAAAATCTTTTCGCATTCGGAGGAGAAAGTTGGTGATTGGAATTTCGTGAGAAGATTCCGTCGCAACGAAAAACGCCTTTGTTTTAACGATTTTCAGCCCAAATCCTGTATCATTTCTGTGACACTCTCTCCCATATTTCGCGATAATACAAAATGCACTGCGTTTCTTTGAACTTTTTCGATGTACTCCGTCAGTCCTACCTGGCAAGGATACCACACCGCGTAACAGTATTCTAAAAGAGGACGGACAAGCGTAGTGTATGCAGTCTTCTTAGTAGGTCTGTTACATTGAGAGGCACCCACATGCCTTACTCATACTGTGGCATCATGCAGTCAGGCCTGCAAGATGAGTGGTCTGCCAAGCGAGTGGATTCATTCTTATTTATCGAGTAACATGAACTCTAGTACTCACACTTAAGTTACAAGTTATCCTCCTATATGATTAATACACAACGGAAACACGCATCTGACTATCAATAATTTACAGAACTCTGACTGTACACTACGCACTGGCAATACCACATTTTCTTTTTGTCTTTTATTTAACGGCTTTTATCAACACGTGGCCACTGCACTGAATATGAATGGCGCACACATTATAAATTCGGGACATCATGACAACATACAATTCGAAGGATAAGTCCACCAATCTTTTTCTTTTCACTACCTAATTTATTCCGATAAATTCTATAACCTAAACACACAAATTCTACAACCTACAACAATAACACATGAGAAATTCCGCCCAGTGGGCATGGCTTTACAATGGTGAATCTCTATATTATGGTCTCGTAATTATTTTTAACGCTACAGTGCACTTTCTGGATAGGATGGTGGATCTTTTATTATACCTCACCCTTCGAGTCTCACAATCATCATCACTAAACTTTCCTCCAGACCGAGCGGTACCGAAGGAACAAGCATAACCCGCTAATCTTTTGAAACTAACTCGCTACTCTCCCATGCAAACCACACATACCCAAATTACATGACATACACCACACTACAACATGAAATACTACACAGAGAATGGTCACAACATTATCACTTTCAGCTTTCCCACTTCAATTAATATTTATCCCAGTTTCACACAACACTGCCCCACTTCGTAATTCTACTTTCCTACTATGAACTCTGGAGATATATGCACGTCTTCCTGTGCAATGCAAGCCAAGTGGCGTTGCTGGATAGACGGCCGACTCACCTTGCTTCTCTCTCAGAGTTCGAATCTAGCGTCACACGGAATCATATCACGCAAAGTAATATTAAGAACGTATTCATCACACACACGAGTCCCCAACTGATACCATGGACGAGTACTTCTCTTTATCTTTTGTCTCATACACAGTTTGAGACTCACACAGTACTCACCACGTGGAAGTACTCGTCTCTAATTTCAAGCCCTGCACACGCCATTTCTTAAATATTTCAACTTATGGTACACACGCTATTTCTTAAGTATTTCAACTTATTGTACACACGCTAGTAATTCAGCTTAACTTAAGCACATGGAAGTATTTCAACTTATTGCTACACGTGGTTTCATTGTGACCGTTGGTCACTTCCGAAGATTACTACAATCCCATTAATATTACCTGCCTGAAATTTAATTCTCCCCACAAAAGTTCCTGAAATAGAGAAATTATTATTTCAAACTACTCTTAAACATTCCACATGCATACCATGTCTCCACTCTTTCGTCATTACGGAGCACAACTAAAACAGGTCTTAACAGCACAAGATCCAGCGGCAGAGTGCTGAAACATGGCCGTTCTCCAGGTCATCTCGCACCTATCTCGAGGTGGGGAAGACCATGCTACCGTATTGGTCAGCCACATTTCAGGCACTCAAAGCTCAGGTAAATTTCATCTCTTTGGTCCCACCAAAGGTGGCCAAAGGCTCGTCTCAAAGATGATCATATACTCATATTCACTATCTGCGGTTAGCAGACGACCATACATTCATTCCTTTCACAGATCTCACCAAACTGGATGTAGGGATTTACTTTGTGGGAGTGCACATGTGATCAGTTAAATAAATAAATTGTCATTCTTTCCCACACTGGTATCCGGCTTCGCTGTATTAATTGAAATTGAGTTATTTTACAAAAAAAATGTGTTGTTCTGACAAAAATAATGAAGTATTTTGTACCTATTTTCAATGTCGGGCGGTACTGTACCCTTTCAACATTTTCTAAGTGTCCTGCCTATAAAACGCAGCCTTTGGTTAGCCTTCCCCACAACATTTTCTATGTGTCCTTTCCAATTTAAGTTGTTCGTAGTTGTAAAGCCTAGGCATTTAGTTGAATTTACGGCTTTTAGATTAGACTGATTTATCGTGTAACCGAAGTTAAACGTGTTCCTTTTAGCACTCATGTGGATGGCCTCACACTTTTCGTTATTTAGGGTCAACTGCCACTTTTCGCACCATTCAGATATTTTTTTCTAAATCATTTTGCAGTTTATTTTGATATTCTGATGACTTTATTAGTCGATAAACGACAGCGACAGCTGCAAACAACCGAAGACGGCTGCTCAGATTGTCTCCCAAACCGTTTATATAGATAAGGAACAGCAAAGGGCCTATAACACTTCCTTTGGGAACGCCTGAAACTACTTCTGTTTTACTCGATGATTTTCCGTCAGTTCCTACAAACTGTGACGTCTCTGACAGGAAATCGCAAATCCAGTCACATAACTGAGACGATATTCCATAAGCACGCAAGTTTACTAAGAGCCGCTTGTGTGGTACAGTGTCAAAAGCCTAACGGAAATACAGGAATACGGAATCTATTTGAAATCCCTTGTCAATAGCACTCAGCACTTCATGTGAGTAAAGAGATAGTTGTGTTTCACAGGAACGATGTTTTCTAAACCCATATTGACTGTGTGTCAATACCTAGAGGTCGTACACCGTGGAAAAATTCTCCCTATATGTTGATAAATGCTCAGTTTTCGATTATCTATCGATCCAGTCAATTCTGAGTGAATATTAGGGGTAGTTACTTCAATATATCTTTTACTGTATCGTTATAGGTTGTGCACAAGGGACCTGCCAAATATGAGTCGAATCGGTTGGCCGTTGCTTGAGCCCTTCCCCTGTCTTATTGAAGATGTATTTATTTAATTTGCTCGTAAGACGTAATTTTTACACACATGTGCCTTTTTTAACAAAGTATATAAAGAATAAAAGCGAAATTTTTACAATTAGAGTTTTCATTTTACATTATTTCTTATTACATTATAAATGTATATAAAGTATATAAAACAATAAAATTAATTTCTTATTTCATTATAAATGTATATAAAATAAATAAAAATAAAAATTAATTTTTTCAATTAAAATTTTCTTTTTACATTATTTCTTATTACATTTGATTTCTGATTACTTCATAATTCGTTTAGGTCAAGATTATAGGGGCATTTTTTAATAAGCCACTGCTTGACACACTTTTTAAATGTATTGCCCATCACTGTTTTGATTTCATCCGGTAGCGAATTGTGGAAGACAGTCCTGTGGATATAAGGACTTTTTGCTGTTAGAGTCAATCTTCTGGTAACCATATGAAAGTCTTTTTTATGCCTTGTTTCATAGTGGTGGATGTCCATATTTCTTTTTGTGATCTTAGTGTCTTCTTTCACTAGAATTATGGTTCCTAGTATATACATGGCATAAACTGTAAGAATATTGTGTCTAGTGAACAGTGTTTTACAAGAGGTTCTTTGTTTTACTTTTGTTACAATCCTTAAGGCTCGCTTTTGCAGTATGAAGACTCTTCTCATATTTGTTTGGCATGTTATGCCCTACAATACAATTCCATATGACAAGAAAGGGTATACTAACCCATAATATACAGTCCTCAGAGTTTCCGAATTGAGATATGGTGATAATCTTCTTAGTACATATAGACTTTTTTTGCAGACATGGTCAACTTGCTGCTTCCATGAGAGTCTGTCGTCTATGTATAGTCCCAAGAATTTACAATCTTAACAGCTATTTGAGAGAGTTTCCTTAGTCTCAATGTTGTGCTTGTTTATACCACTGGGTTTAAAATGAATGATATTTGTTTTTTCCGTGTTTACTTTCAAGTTGTCTTTTTTGAAGTGTGCCTTTTCCATAAAGCTACGAATTTCTTCGACTAGGCCAGTCTCACTGTTTGCACAACAGACACCAGATGTATCATCAGCATACATAGTGACCAGTTGCTTACTGCCTAGAGAACTTGTGAAATCATTTACGTAAGGCAAACCTACGTTTCTAGCATTTGTAGACTTAGAGAAAGCTTTTGACAATGTTGACTGGAATACTCTCTTTCAAATTCTGAAGGTGGCAGGGGTAGAATATAGGGAGCGGAAGGCTATTTACAATTTGTACAGAAACCAGATGGCAGTTATAAGAGTCGAGGGACATGAAAGGGAAGCAGTGGTTGGGTAGGGAGTGAGACAGGGTTGTAGCCTCTCCCCGATGTTGTTCAATCTGTATACTGAGCAAGCAGTAAAGGAAACAAAAGAAAAATTCGGAGTAGGTATTAAAATCAATGGAGAAGACATAAAAACTTTGAGATTCGCCGATGAAATTGTAATTCTGTCAGAGACAGCAAAGGACTTGGAAGAGCAGTTGAACGGAATGGATAGTGTCTTGAAGAGAGGAAATAAGATGAACATCAAAACAAGCAAAACGAGGATAATGGAATGTAGTTGAATTAAGTCGGGTGATGCTGAGGGAATTAGATTAGGAAATGAGACACTTAAAGTAGTAAAGGAGTTTTGCTATTTGGGGAGCAAAATAACTGATGATGGTCGAAGTAGAGAGGATATAAAATGTAGACTGGCAATGGCAAGGAAAGCGTTTCTGAAGAAGAGAAATTTGTTAACATCGAGTACAGATTTAAGTGTCAGAAAGTCATTTCTGAAAGTGTTTGTGTGGAGTGTAGCCATGTGTGGAAGTGAAACATGGACGATAGTCTGGACAAGAAGATAATAGAAGCTTTCGAAATGTGGTGCTACAGAAGAATGCTGAAGATTAGATGGGTAGATCACATAACTAATGAGGAGGTATTGAACAGAATTGGGGAGAAGAGGAGTTTGTGGCACAACTTGACAAGAAGAAGGGACTGGTTGGTAGGACATGTTCTGAGGCATCAAGGGATCACCAATATAGTATTGGAGGGCAGCGTGGAGGGTAAAAATCATAGAGGGAGACCAAGAGATGAATACACTAAGCAGATTCAGAAGGATGTAGGCTGCAGTACGTACTGGGAGATGAAGAGGCTTGCACAGGATAGAGTAGCATGGAGAGCTGCATCAAACCAGTCTCAGGACTGAAGACCACAACAACAACAACATATGAATAGGACTGGACCTAAAATGGAGCCCTGGGGAACCCCAAAATGTATTTTTCTTATACTTGACCTTTTCCGCTCTACTATTTATCCGTTGTAATATAGGGTTTCTGTGCACTGTTGCCTGCCTTTTAAATATGTTACAGGCAATTGCATGCGTTTTCCAGTGACACCACTCTTCGCAATTTTTGACAAGAGTACATCGTGATGTACTCTGTCTAAAGTTTTTGAGAGGTCCGAGAATACTCCTGCCGTTTGAGACTTTTCATTTACGTTTTCAAGTACGTGGCGTCGTGGCGGAACCTCGCGACTAGAGCGGCACGGCGTCTGCTTTTGCTGGAGTGCGGCGGCGTCGCATCCACGCAGCCGGCAGAGACAGGCAGGCAGAGAGGTGGAGAGTCACGGCGGGTCGGGCAGTGCCCTGTGCGAACAAAGAGGCCCCTACTCTGCCCTGCCCGCCCGTGTACCTGCGCCGTGGGCCGCCGACGCGTGTCCTTGGCGGCTCTGCACAGCAACTCTGCAACTGCTGGCCTCGCTCCGTAGCTGTACGTCACTGCAAATACTCGTAATACCAGTGGCCGCTTCTGTTCCACCAGCGGATTTATAATTTCGCTGCGACTTCCTTATTAGCTGAAAATATGTATTCCAACATACCAGTACCAGAAACAATAGAAATTATACATAAGAACCTGAAAACTTATAGTCAACTCCCTGATGAACAGATTGAGGAAACATGCACACTAATAAGGCTCATTACTTCCAGTTCAATAATGAATTTAATTTACAAGAAGATGGATTGCCAATGTGATCCCCAGTTTCAAAAAAAAAATGGCTCTTAGCACCATGGGACTTAACTTCTGAGGTCATCAGTCCCCTAGAACTTAGAACCACTTAAACCTAACTAACGTAAGAACGTCACACACATCCATGCCCGAGGCAGGATTCGAACCTTCGACCGTAGCGGTCGCGCGATTCCAGACTGTAGCGCCTAGAACCGCTCCGCAATTTCAGGAGCCTTAGCAAATATTTTTGTAAACCACATTGAACAGATCATTTTCACAAAAATAGTAACAAGAGAATACAACACACCGGGTGATCAAAAACTCAGTATAAAGTTGAAAACTGAATAAATCACGGAATAATGTAGATAGAGAGGTACAAATTGACACACATGCTTGGAATGACATGGGGTTTTATTAGAACCAAAAAAATACAAAAGTTCAAAAAATGTCCGACAGATGGCGCTTCATCTGATCAGAATAGCAATAATTAGCATAACAAAGTAAGACAAAGCAAAGATGATGTTCTTTACAGGAAATGCTCAATATGTCCACCATCATTCCTCAACAATAGCTGTAGTCGAGGAATAATGTTGTGAACAGCACTGTAAAGCATGTCCGGAGTTCTGGTGAGGCATTGGCGTCGGATGTTGTCTTTCAGCATCCCTAGAGATGTCGGTCGATCACGATACACTTGCGACTTCAGGTAACCTCATAGACAATAATCGCACGGACTGAGCTCTGGGGACGTGGGAGGCCAAGCGTGACGAAAGTGGTGGCTGAGCACACGATCATCACCAAACGACGTGCGCAAAAGATCTTTCATGCGTCTAGCAATATGGGGTGGTTCTAACAAAACCCCATGTCATTCCAAGCATGTGTGTCAATTTTTACCTCTCTATCTACATTATTCTGTGGTTTATTAGGTTTTCAAATATATACTGACTTTTTGATCACCCGGTATTGTATTGGTTCAGGTATATGAATGACAGCCTTTGCTTAAAAGATGAACCACAAACATAAATTCAAAAACTACATACTGACATCAACAAGATACATAAAAATATAAAATTCACAATAGAAAGAGAAAAGAACAACCAAATTAACTTTCTAGATATAACAATCAAAAAAGAAAACAATAAGCACATGTTTGAAATTTACCGTAAACCCACAGCAACGGACGTTATCATTCCCCTTTCCTCGAACCACCCAGACACACAAAAGCAAGTAGAACTTCGACACATGCTCCATAGACTCAACACAGTATCATTCACCAAAGAAAGCTACCAAAAAGAACTGGACATAATAATGCAGATTGTTATATCCTAGCCAGTAATGCCACCCGAGCCCGCTGCCAAAAGGTTGGCAGCATCAAAGTCCCGCATAAGCAGCGCTAGCGAGACAGGAAATCGCCGCAAGTCTGCGCGCGCCACCGCTGGCTTCTGGCTTCTTAAGTGCTGGAGTCGCGAGCGGTAGGACAGTTTCTGTATTCGGCGCTCAGTTGTATACTCGCCACCGAATTGTGTACTTGCTAGTCAGTTGTGTGTTCATCGCAGCAGAGTTGTTGTTTGTCGTCAGCCGACGCTGACCTAGCCGCTCCGGCTCGAACTAGACAGATTTCTGTAGACACGGAGTTCACTACTGTGTCTCTGTATCTTCGTTAATAAAGATAAGTACCGACTTTTATTTAATCAGAGTGTTTGGATTTTCATCTTTCTGTTCACTGTTCCAGCGGACCGGTCGGCCCGCTATTAAAAGTGTGGCGGTGACTTCGTAAGCCGTTTCTACAGCGAATTGTTTGTCGCTACGAACACCGCCACAAAACAGATAGCACAAAATAATGGTTGCAATAATAACACTGTCACAAAGCTAAACAACAAAAGTAAAAGTAAAATAAAAGCAGGAAGCTCCAAACCACAGATAACAACACAACAGAACCAAACACAAACGCACAGTCCCATAACAACTACACAGGATAATCAGAAAAAGATGAAAGAAAGCACAAGATGGTACACAAACACAAACTCACCCATAAAATCACCAACATTTTCAAAAGACATGGAATAAAGATAGCATACACAACAGACAATTCTATACAAAAATACACCCAAAAACCGACAAAAAACGGAGACATATACCAGAAAGCAGCTATATACCATCTACAGTGTAACACTTGTGAAGGCACATACGTTGGGTAAACAGGGAGAACATTTGATGTCAGATACAAAGAACACATGAGAGCATGGAAATATGAGACAAGCCACTCCACATTCGCAGAACACCTAAGAGAAAATGACCACAATCCAACCACGAGAGAAGATGACATGAGAATAATTAGAATCAACAATAAAAAGCACATTCTGACCATGCAAGAAAATTACCACATACATAAAACCAAAGCAGAGGGGAAAATACTGTTGAATGACCAAGTATACATGCAAAGCAATTCATTATTTACACTAATAGAAAAAATAATAGAATAATATTCGCAAAAAGGATAAATATAATACTGTTCAATGTAATAATAATAGAACCCAACATCTTTACACTCACTCATCCATGACCCCTCCCCAGAATATTGAAACGAAAAGTCAAAACAGCTGTACCAAAATTTTCAGCCACTCGCTAACAGCTAGTACAACCGCCACCCTCCCCCCCAGAAAAAACGGCTCTATCCCCCCCTCTCTCTTTCTCACTCATACACACACACACACACACACACACACACACACACACACACACAGTATAAACATCATAAATAGAAGTTAGTAACGAACATATACTTCGTTAGATCGTCAACACATAGGTAAACATAACAAAGAAGATGAATCACGTAATGCAGTCGCAATATTTACGCTGTGGAAAGAAGTGTACGACGAAATAGTTGTATCGAGTGATAAAAGAACAATAGTCCACTACAAAAAAGGGTGAGAAACACGGTGAACAGTGTGTGGATGGCGAGAACACAAAGATGTGAATATGTGGCAGTGATAAAAGTGGGCCGGCCGAAGTGGCCGTGCGGTTAAAGGCGCTGCAGTCTGGAACCGCAAGACCGCTACGGTCGCAGGTTCGAATCCTGCCTCGGGCATGGATGTTTGTGATGTCCTTAGGTTAGTTAGGTTTAACTAGTTCTAAGTTCTAGGGGACCAATGACCTCAGAAGCTGAGTCCCATAGTGCTCAGAGCCATTTGAACCATTTTTTTTGATAAAAGTGGTAGTGCGACCTGCAGACCCGACGTGAGGAAACGCAGATCAGCAAATCGTAAGTAAGTACTTTTTTTACAAAAAATCGCGAAGTGAACTGTATGATAATCTATAACTAACAAAAGTGTATCGTTACAGATCCCACTGATGATGCCTTAGAACAGAAGAAGGCGAAACGCGTATGGGATAAATGAAGTAACTAGCAGCAGGAAAAGGCAGTCTGATTTGCAAAACAAGTGTTTATATGCACGCTGCGGAGGATGGCCACACAAACAAACTTGCAAACAAGTGTTCAAGTCGCGGGAAGAATTTCCCCATATGAAAACGTGCTGTCAAGGCACGTTTACAAGGTCCTTGTTTTGCGGCAATGTCTGCCGGCATAGTTCTGCCGTCAACTTTGCTGCAAAGTGGCTGCAATAGACGGCAATACTGCGGTACGGCCGGGCAATATTGCTGATGGAGCAGGCTGTTGCAAGTAGTTGCGAACGTGCGTTGTCCACCGAGGGTGGACGATATTTCGGATGGCCGGGCCATATCTATCCATGTCCCTGTCAGTAAACGCTTCCCTCTCACTCTCGGCTTTGCTTCGTCTTCCTCACACCACACAGCGCTGCAGTGCCAAATGATGTAATCTGAGCGGTGAAACGACGTTCTTTCGCTTCAGTTCGAATGTTGGCGCGCGCACGTAGGGGAACTCGATTTGTTTGTTGTCTGTAGGAGTGCAGAAGTGGGCAGACGAGACAACCATGAATCCATAAATGTGATGCGTGCATGAATGAGCAATGCTACGAGACGCTGAATGTGCACTGAAGTGTAGCAAGTAATGGACTACCTCCTAATATCGTATCGGACCTCCTTTTGCCCGGCTGTTGAAATGGTTCAAATGGCTCTGAGCACTATGGGACTTAACATCTGAGGTCATCAGTCCCGTAGAACTTAGAAGTACTTAAACCTAGCTAACCTAAGGACATCACACACATCCATGGCCAAGGCAGGATTCGAACCTGCGACCGTAGCGGTCGCGCGGTTCCAGACAGAAGCGCCTAGAACCGGTCGGCCACTACGTCCGGCTGCCCGACGGAGTGTAGCGATTCAATGTCGCTTGGACTCAACTAATCGTTGGAAGTCCCCTGCAGAATTGTTGAACCATGCCGCCTCTAGAGCCGTCCATAAATGCGAACGTGTTGCCGGTGGAGGATTTTGTGCACGAGCTGACCTCTCGATTATGTCTCGTAAATGTTCGATGGGATTCATGTCGGCCGGTCTAGGTGGCCAAATCATTCGCTCTAACTGTTCTTCAAATCAGTTGGTTGTTTGATCTGGGGGGAGGGGACCAAACAGAGAGGTCGTCGGTTCCGTCGGATTAGGGGAAGGTGGGGAAGCAAGCCGTGCCCTTTCAGGGGAACCGTCCCAGCATTTACCTAAAGCGATTTAAGGAAATCACGGAAAACCTAAATCAGGATGGCTGGACGCGGGTTTGAACCGTCGTCCTCGCGAATGCGAGTCCAGTGTGCTAACCACTGGACCACCTCGCTCGGTTTCAAACCAGTCGCGACATGGTGCATTGCCACGCATAAAAATTCCATCATTGTTTGGGAAAATGAAGTCCGTGAATGGCTGCAAATGGTCTCCAAGTAGTCGAACATGACCATTTCCTGTCAATGATCGGTTCAGTTGGACCGCAGGACCCTGTCCATTCTATGTAAGCACAGCCCACACCATTGTGGAGCCACCACCAGCTTGCACAGTGCTTTGTTATCAACTTGAGTCGCCGGCCGGTGTGGCTGAGCAGTTCTAGGCGCTTCAGTCCGGAACCACGCGACTGCCATGGTCGCAGGTTCGGATCCTGCCTCGGGCATGGATGTGTGTGATGTCCTTAGGTTAGTTAGGTTTAAGTAGTTCTAAGTTCTAGGGGACTGATGACCTCAGATGTTAAGTCCCATAGTGCTCAGAGCCATTTGAACCATTTGCACAACTTGAGTCCATGGCTTCGTGGGGTCTACGCCACACTCGACACCTGTCATCAGCTCGTACCAACTAAAGCCGGAACTCATCCGATCAGACCACGGTTTTCCAGTAGTCTAGGGTCCAACCAATATAGTCGCGAGCCCAGGAGAGGTGCCGCAGGCTATGTTGTGCTGTGCTGTTGTGTGAAAGAATTCGCGTCGATCGCCTGCTGCCGTAGCCCATTAACCGAGCGAGGTGGCGCAGTGGTTAGCACACTGGACTCGCATTCGGGAGGACGACGGTTCAATCCCGTCTCCAGCCATCCTGATTAAGGTTTTCCGTGATTTCTCTAAATCGTTTCAGGCAAATGCCGGGATGGTTCCTTTGAAAGGGCACGGCCGATTTCCTTCCCCATCCTTCCCTAACCCGAGCTTGCGCTCCGTCTCTAATGACCTCGTTGTCGACGGGACGTTAAACAACACTAACCTAACCTAACTAACCTAACCGTAGCCCATTAACGCCAGATTTCATCCTCCTGTCCCAACGGATACGTTCGTCATACGTCTCACATTGATTTCTGCCGTTGTTTCCCTCACATTGATTTCTGCCGTTGTTTCCCTCACATTGATTTCTGCCGTTGTTTCCCTCACATTGATTTCTGCCGTTGTTTCCCTCACATTGATTTCTGCCGTTGTTTCCCGCAGTGTTGCTTGTCTGTTAGCATTGGCAATTCTACACCACCGCCAGCCCTCTCGGTCGCTAAGTGAAAGCCGTTGGCCACTACTGAAAGGTAATGCCTGAAATTTGATATTGTCGGCACACTCTTAACACTGTGGATCTCGCGATATTGAATTCTCTAACTATTTCCGAAATGGAATGTCCCATGCGTCTAGCTCCAGCTACCATCCCGCATTCCGGTCGTGTGGTCATAATCATGCCATCACGCCAGACACCGTTTCCTATGAATCACCTGAGTACAAAAGACAGCTACGCAACTGCCCTTTTATACCTAGTGTGCGCGATATTACCGCCATCTGTTTGTGTGCATTTCGTTACCGCATGACTTTTGTCACCTTAGTGTACATACAAATAACGAAATCGCTTTTTCGCTACAAGCATCACGGTAGGAAGACCTGCAGTAGCGACACATAATTATATTCTGCATAGGTTGTTAAGTCTTCTAAACTTGTTTGAATCTGTTTCCGTGTTCATGGACAGCAACTTGCCGACTGTCCGTTTTTGTTATAACGGTCTTTGTACGCATTACTTTTCGCATCCGCGACCGTAGCATCAGCGCGGTTCCGGACTGAAGTGTGGTCTCTGCTAATGCGGGACCGACGAATCATATCAGTTACTCTGAGTTCGTATAAGAGTACGGAAAGAAGGAAGGTTAAAGTTTAACGACCTTCGAAAACAATGTCATTACAGTCGTTTTAAGTCGGATTAGTGAAAGATAGGGAAGGAGATCAGCTGTGCCCTTTCAAAGGAACGGTAATGGCGTATGCATTAAGCGATTTAGGGAAATCAAAGAAAGACCAAATCAGGATGGCCGGACGGGGTCTGAACCGTCGTCCTTTCGAATGCGAGTCCAGTGTGCTGACGACTGCGCCACTTACCTGAGGAAACGTACTGAGGAATTGTTGTGGATTGGCAAGACAGCCAACCCACTATGAGAGGAAGCCGAAAGGCACGCGTTTTAGCTCACGCAGGATGGCGTGAGGTCTGGAACAGGTCAAGGAAACGAGACTAACAAAAAACGTACGTAGCTGCTGGAATACTTAACTTTATTCCATAATTGGTGAACATCGCTCTTGACGGTACATGTTTTACAGCATCAATAGTAACTGGTAATGGCGCCTTGCTAGGTCGTAACAAATGACGTAGCTGAAGGCTATGCTAACTATCGTCTCGGCAAATGAGAGCGTATTTTGTCAGTGAACCATCGCTAGCAAAGTCGGCTGTACAACTGGGGCGAGTGCTAGGAAGCCTCTCTAGACCTGCCGTGTGGCGGCGCTCGGTCTGCAATCACTGATAGTGGCGACACGCGGGTCCGACGTATACTAACGGACCGCGGCCGATTTAAAGGCTACCACCTAGCAAGTGTGGTATCTGGCGATGACACCACAGGAATCGTCCAGTAAGAGCAGATATGGCTCGAGAGCGGCCGACAATGGCAGGTTCCCATGTCGCATTCGATATCACCGATTGTGACACGAATGTAGCAGAGGTAGTACGTGTTCATGATGAGGATTTGATTTTATATACTGATGTATCATAAGTACTTCAGTATAAACTAACGCATTTACTTAAGATAAACTTAAATAATTGAACTGCCTTCACATAGTGCAGGAATATGGTATAAATTAGGACGGTCAATATTTTTAAAAATATCGTGTGCCCATATATCGATATTTAAGCAATACCATAATAGAGCCTCCGTAAGCAAAAGAAATATCGATATGTCGGTATATAAAGCGAAAAATTATCGACGTACATGTCTATAAAAATATCGGCTGCACGTTGTAAATAAATTGCCGGTTTTAGAGCTGTGTATTCAAATACTGATTTATTATTAGATTTCTGTACATCAACAAGCTAGGAGCGCGCTTCTTCCCCTTAGAACAAGAATTGAAAGGAAAACGAGCCTGGTCACGCTGCCGGCCGGAATGGCCGAGTGGTCCTAGGCGCTACAGTCTGGAACCGCGTGACTGCTACGGTTGCAGGTTCGAATCCTGCCTCGGGCATGGATTTGTGTGATGTACTTAGGTTTAAGTAGTTCTAAGTTCTAGGGGACTGATGACCTCAGCAGTTAAGTCCCATAGTGCTCAAAGCCATTTGAACCATTTTGAACCTGTTCACGCTTGGCGACAACCACTTTTCTAACATTGGAAACTGCATGTAAGTGGCACAATAAAAGCTGTCCGATGGATCCGTCGTTCAGCTTCGCCACATATCGAGTTTGTCCTGAGCGCTTCGTGTCGACTTGCCTGTTTTTTCATTTCTGTAAACGCCAGTAACCTAGCAGTTGTAGTGTCAAAAGTGAGTGGTGAAGTTAAACATTGCCATCGCCGTCATCCAGATGGTGGAAACTTAAGAAATTTGGAAATTTGTGGTAAGTTCTTATGCGACCAAACTCCTGAGGTCATCGGTCCCTAAGCTTACGCACTACTTAATCGAACTTAAACTAAATTACGCTAAGGACAACACACACACCAATGCCCGAGGGAGGACTCGAACCTCCGACGGGGGAAGCCGTTGGTCGTCGATGTATCACATTTAAGAAATTCATATTTCTGTCACTGTACGGATAAACCACAATGAAGTATTAACATTTCATCGTTATTTCGAACTACTTTTAATGAATTCATTACGTCTGCCCAGTAAAGCGTTGCAAACAACTGGTAGCAAGACTCATATCGATGAGAAATCCACTTTAAAAGGATCGCCAAACTTATGTACGAATCACCAGCAGCCAACACTCGAAGGGTCATTATTAGTCTGGTTGAAACTAACACACTGTCTTTCGTGTTGTATTGTATTGCCAATTTTTGGACGAATTGCTTTTAAACGATTAGTGTTTCAACATTCTGCAAAAGGTACATATCCAGACAGTCAGTTCACGAGGTAAAGGTTCGAAAGCAGTGCGGTTTTTTAAGAACGAACACAACCACAACGTGCGATTTCACATTGACTTGCTAACTTTTTAACTCACGGAATGCAAATACAGGAGAGCCGTGCCTACTCCACATCTACACCTCTCTTTCGTCCATTTCTAGGCCATAGTGTGGTCGGTGAAAACGCTTCTGGCCCCGGCATACTTCCGGGCAACAGTGGCCGGAAATGTTGCTGACATGTGGCTGCATTTCACGTGGCCGGCAGTGTTGCCCGTCAACATTTGCACGGAGTGACACCTGTCGGGAGCCTGAGTACGTTGCTGGGATAAGCGGCTTGTCACAGGTACAGCCACACCGGGAAGTCTAGCACAGCACACCGCAGTCTACGGCACGCCTTCACATGGAAGGAGAATGAATGGGTGTACTTGCATGTTACTTGCCTGCATTTCCGCTGCAAAGATTTTGTGTTCGATTTCCACCCACATAGATTTTTATTCATAGAATCTCTCAAGTTGATTCCCTAGAAGAGACAAGACCTTTGAGATAGCTCTGTGGGGTCTTTATTAACGAATATTTTACAAATCGCTATAGTCAGTTGGCAGACTTTGTACCGTTTGTAAGGAAATCCATCAGGACATATTCTCATCTCGTCCTCATTAAATTTGCAAACAAGATTGCCAATGATTATGACGTGCATTGAATTACTTTTCGATATTTACGTAATTTCCAGTGGTTATTTTGAGTTCTTCTTTACTGTAATTTCTGTATGTAGATCACACAAGTCAGAAATAATCCTAAGTCGCCGTCAATTTGGAGTCTTTTTAAGGCCTTTGAAGTAATCTCTTTGGCCTTAATTACTCATTCCTTTCTTCTTTTCCCACCGAAATTTTAAATTAATCGGTCAGTTTGGTGACCGTCTCCTCGGAGATTTTTCCTAATGAGTAAACATGTGGATGAACTTTTGATATTAATGTGTTTGCTCTTCAATTGCAATTACACATATTTCTTGGCCTATGCTCGTTATAGAGTTCAAAATGGCTCTGAGCACTATGGGACTCAACTTCTAAGGTCACCAGTCCCCTAGAACTTAGAACTACTTAAACCTAACTAACCTAAGGACATCACACACTTCCATGCCCGAGGCAGGATTCCAACCTGCGACCGTAGCAGTCGCGCGGTTCCGGACTGAAGCGCCAAGAACCGTTCGGCCACAAGGGCCGGCTCGTTATAGAGCCAATCGTCCAGAAATAGTCGTATAAGTCCTGAAGAATTTGGATTTCTGAAGTGCCACCCTGAATAGACAACCAACAATCATCATCCTACATCTCCTGGGGAAGATATAATGCAGCCGAAAACGTAATTATGTAACAGTGTGTTTCTTCGTTTTTCTCACAGGTAGGAACAAGGCCGCGCCACTCAACTTCAAAATGTTCAAATGTGTGTGAATTCCTAAGGGACCAAACTACTGAGGTCATCGCTCCCTAGACTTACACGCTACTTAAACTAAGTTATGCTAAGAACAACACACACACCTGTTGTGGGTTGGCAGGAGAGCCAACACCGGGTACTAGAGGAAGCCGAAAGGCACGCGTTTTAGCCCACGCAGGCTGGCGTGAGGTCTGGAACAGGACAAGGAAATTAGATTTTAGAAAAACGGACGTAGCTGGTGGAATACTTAACTTTAATCCATAAATAATGAGCGTCGCTCTTGACGGTACATGTTTTACAGTATCAATAGTAAGTGGGAATGGCGCCTTGCTAGGTCGTAACAAATGACGTAGCTGAAGGCTACGCTAACTATCGTCTCGGCAAATGAGAGCGTATTTTGTCAGTGAACCATCGCTAGCAAAGTCGGCTGTACAACTGGGGCGAGTGCTAGGGAGTCTCTCTAGACCTGCCGTGTGGCGGCGTTCGGTCTGCAATCACTGATAGTGGCGACACGCGGGTCCGACGTATACTAACGGACCGCGGCCGATTTAAAGGCTACCACCTAGCAAGTGTGGTTGGCGGTGACACCACAACACCCATGCCCGAGGGAGGACTCGAACCTCCGGCGGGAGAGACCGCGCAGTCAGTGACATGGCGCTTCTAACCGCGCGACCACTCTCTGCGGCCCACTCAACTTGTTTTCACAAACATTCATTAAAATGAAAATGGCAACCGACTGTTCTTTTTCACTGAACAAACTAACAGCTGATTGGACGGGAGCAATTTCGAAGTCCGTGACGGGAGAAGCAGTGTTCCATCCAAGCACGTTCTTTTTAACAGTTAAATAAAAAGATTATATGTTTCTCGCTTTTTGTTTGATAGCAGAACGTAGACAGACGGAATAGTATTTGTTTCCTCTTAAAAACTAGTAAGATCGGTGTGATGTAAGTACAACTGTCCGAAATATTTCTCCAAACTTTTGTGTGTTGCGTGTAGAAAGAATGGCTAAAATGGCTCTGAGCACTATGGGACTCAACTGCTGAGGTCATCAGTCGCCTAGAACTTAGAACTAATTAAACCTAACTAACCTAAGGACATCACACACATCCATGCCCGAGGCAGGATTCGAACCTGCGACCGTAGCGGTCGCTCGGCTCCAGACTGTAGCGCCTAGAGCCGCACGGCCACCTCGGCCGGCGCAGAAAGAATGATTCACAACTTGACAAACAAGATTTCCCCTCTCCGCTGGCAGACACTCGTACGAGTATTGTCAGAGATCAGCTGCAGTACTGAACACGTGGAGAAGCCACGCACCACAGGTCACTATCGATGAACTGGTGTGCGGAGAGGGTTGTTAGTGCAGGGAGTGACCTTCCCTCGTAGTACGTGACAGGGAGCGACGGACACCCTGTTCCGAAGCCCAGTACCTGCAGTGTCGTGGGCTCCGCACAAACGTCAACACATTTCATCTCCGTGCAAGTGTCACTCCGGACAAGTGTCACAAACTCGGCGCCAACATACAGTTTTCATGGTGTAAGCGTACATTATGGTGGCCGGATGTTAAGGATGGGAATGGCGCCAGTGTAGAGACGATATCTGAGTAGTGTAACCGTTTACACACTGAGTTTGAAAGATGTAAAACATCAAGTTTTACATGTTGCACACGGGAAAACAGGTATCCCTGGCTGTTTAAAGAACATATTGTTTCTGACCTGCTACCTCCCTATGTCACTATATGGTGCTAGTGTTTGTGATACGACTTACTTCTTCTGGAAGAGTGTAATAATTGTCAGAAGAGAGAAATTTCCACACTGCAGCAGAGCGTGCGCTGATAGGAAACTTCCTGGCAGATTGACATTGTGCACCGGGCCGAGACTCGAACCACAGCAGTAGCCGTATTTCTTGTGTTCGCAGAACGTGTCGTCGAGTCGAAACGACAGATACTACATCTTATCACCCTCTATGACGCAGAGGAATGCCCGTGGAAAGAATGAAGAGCGAACAATAAAAATTCCAAGTTAAGAGGGCACTCCGTCTAGAAAATCGCTGTTGTATTTAACACCAGCAGTAGTGACGTAGAAAAGAAAGTGTGCTCTCTGCCAATGCAGTACAGACGAATCGTATCAGTTACTATGAGTTCGTGTAAAAGTACAGAAAGAAGGAAGATTACAGTTTAACGACCTTCGACAACAATGTCATTACGGACGTTTTAAGTCCGATTAGTGAAAGATGGAGATCAGCTGTGCCCTTTCAAAGGAACGATAATGGCGTATGCATTAAGCGATTTAGGGAAATCAAAGAAAGACTAAATCAGGATGGCCGGACGGGGTCTGAACCGTCGTCCTTCCGAACGCGAGTCCAGTGTGCTGACGACTGCGCCACTAACCTCAGGAAGCGAGCAGAGGAATCGTCCAGTAAGAGCGGATATAGCTCGAGAGCGGCCGTCAATGGCAGGTCTCCATGTCGCAATCGGTATCACCGATAAATAGCTGTGCCCTTTCAAGGAACGATCATGGCGTATGCCATTAATGTAGGACATTAATGTACGAAGGTTTAAGTGTTCATGATGAAGAGGATTAGATTTTATGTTCTGATGTCTCATAAGTACTTCAATATACACTAACGCATTTACTTCAGTGTTATTTAAATAACTGAACTGCCTTCCCATAATCCTTCAATCAGTTCTTCACAAAGTGCAGGAACTATATGAGATATAGCTGGCTTTGGAATATGGTATAAATTAGAACTGTCGGTATTTTAGAAATATCCGGTGCCCCATATATCGATATTTGAACAATATCATCATCGAGTCTGTGCAAGCAAAATAAATATCGATATATCGGTATATAAAAGCAAAAATTATCGAACCACATGTCTATAAAAATATCGGCTGCACAGTGTAACAAACTGCCAGTTTTAGAGCTGTATATTTAAATAATGATTTATTATTAGATTTCTGTACATCAACAAGCTAGGAGCCTACTCCCCCCCCCCCCCCTCCTTAGAGCAAGAATTGAAAAGAAAATGATGCCCGTTCACGCTTGGCGATAACCACTTTTGTAACACCGGTAACTGCATGTAAGCGGCACAATACAAGGTGTCCGATGGGTCCGTCGTTCGATTTCGCCACATATCAAATTTGTCCTGAGCGCTTCGTTTCGACTTTCCTGTTTTTTCATTCCTGCAAACGCCAGTGACCTAGCAGTTGTGCCGGCCAGAGTGGCCGAGCGGTTCTAGGCGCTACAGTCTGGAACCGCGCGACCGCTACGGTCGCAGGTTCGAATCCTGCCTCGGGCATGGATGTGTGTGATGTCCTTAGGTTAGTTAGGTTTAAGTAGTTCTAGGTTCTAGCGGACTGATGACCTCAGAAGTTAATTCCCACAGTGCTCAGAGCCATTTGAACTAGCAGTTGTAGTGCCAGAATTGAGTGCTGAAGTTAAACGTTGCCATCGCCGTCATCCAGATGGTGGAAACTTTAGAAATTTGTGGTAAGATCTGATGCGGCCAAACTGCTGAGGTCATCGGTCCCTAAGCCTACACACTACTTAATCTAACTCGCTGAGAACGACACTCACACCCATCCCCAAGGGAGGACGCGAACCTCCGACGGGGGAAGCCGCGCGGACCGTGACAAGGTGGCCTAGACCGGGTGGCGTGCGAACTCTGATGACCCCCCGTAATTACAAGTCCGAATCCGCGCAGAAGTTAACATCCGCTGCGATCTAGACTGCTCTTAAATAATCTTATCACAATAAGATCGCTGTTCTCCCACCATGTTATATAAAATTACTTTGCAGTTTCTGTTGGTAGCGCCGAGTGCCTGTTGCCTCAGCATTTCCCCTCACACGTCTCCGCCCACTGCAAAGACCAATCTCGTCATTTAGGTTTTTGTTCATCATCTTCAGCCACAGGTTTCGAAGAATGCCGATGTGAAGAAATAGTACACTAGTTGCGTAACGCAACGGGTATGCTATTTCTTCACACCGGATATATTGTTAATCCATTTACATCGCCACCTCCCAGTGATATCGGATTTCCTTTATGCCACCCATACTTGCTTTACATAGTAAAAGAGAAAGACTGAACGTGATGAAAACTCAAAAAGCAGTAAGACTTCTTCACTAAGTGAAAGTAAAATTATGCTCAATTACAATTTCAAAAGAACAGTGTCAAATATTAACCGAAAATTGCGAAAAAAGTGTAATATAAAATAAAAATACCGGCACTCGATATTGGCGTTTCTACATCGATATACCGCTGTGAGTTACTGCCGGTTTACGTCGATACTTTCTGGAAGTAGCATCCATATATACAGAGCTATTACAAATGATTGAAGCGATTTCATAAATTCACTGTAGCTCCATTCGTCGACATATGGTCACGACATACTACAGATACGTAGAAAAACTCATAAAGTTTTGTTCGGCTGAAGCCGTACTTCAGGTTTCTGCCGCCAGAGCGCTCGAGAGCGCAGTGAGACAAAATGGCGACAGGAGCCGAGAAAGCGTATGTCGTGCTTGAAATGCACTCACATCAGTCAGTCATAACAGTGCAACGACACTTCAGGACGAAGTTCAACAAAGATCCACCAACTGCTAACTCCATTCGGCGATGGGATATGCCCAGTTTAAAGCTTCTGGATGCCTCTGTAAGGGGAAATCAACGGGTGGGCCTGTAGTGAGCGAAGAAACGGTTGAACGCGTGCGGGCAAGTTTCACGCGTAGCCCGCGGAAGTCGACGAATAAAGCAACCAGGGAGCTAAACGTACCACAGCCGACGGTTTGGAAAATCTTACGGAAAAGGCTAAAGCAGAAGCCTTACCGTTTACAATTGCTACAAGCCCTGACACCCGATGACAAAGTCAAACGCTTTGAATTTTCGACGCGGTTGCAACAGCTCATGGAAGAGGATGCGTTCAGTGCGAAACTTGTTTTCAGTGATGAAGCAACATTTTTTCTTAATGGTGAAGTGAATAGACACAATGTGCGAATCTGGGCGGTAGAGAATCCTCACGCATTTGTGCAGCAAATTCGCAATTCACCAAAAGTTAACGTGTTTTGTGCAATCTCACGGTTTAAAGTTTATGGCCCCTTTTTCTCCTGCGAAAAAAACGTTACAGGACACTTGTATCTGGACATGCTGGAAAATTGCCTCATGCCACAACTGGAGACCGACAGCGCCAACTTCATCTTTCAACAGAATGGTGCTCCACCGCACTTCCATCATGATGTTCGGCATTTCTTAAACAGGAGATTGGAAAACCTATGGATCGGTCGTGGAGGAGATCATGATCAGCAATTCATGTCATGGCCTCCACACTCTCCCGACTTAATCCCATGCGATTTCTTTCTGTGGGGTTATGTGAAAGATTCATTGTTTAAACCTCCTCTACCAAGAAACGTGCCAGAACTGCGAGCTCGCATCAACGATGCTTTCGAAGTCATTGATGGGGACATGCTGCACCGAGTGTGGGAGGAACTTAATTATCGGCTTGATGTCTGCCGAATCACAAAAGGGGCACATGTCGAACATTTGTGAATGCCTAAAAAAACTTTCTGAGTTTGTGAATGTGTGTGCAAAGCATTGTGAAAATATCCCAAATAATAAAGTTATTGTAGAGCTGTGAAATCGCTTCAATCATTTGTAATAACCCTGTAGATACCGATATTTTGTCGACGGCCCTAGTACAAGGGTTTGGAAAATATCTCTCTTTGCCAGAAACCGAAGATTAACACCAAATCTTTATTCGCAGGAAATACCTTTCTGAAATTTGTGCCTTCCTTTGAAAGAATCAAATATCAAATTCGTTAGAATTTCGAAACCGGATGGTAAGATCCTAGTGAAATTACGAAAAGCAGCGGCTTCCTCGACATTCAGCTAAGGCAGCTTGTCATTCCCGCTACGTCTGCAACTGCAACTGTGTTTCCGTCCTACACAGTGACTATGTCTTTGTCTTTGTCAGCAGCAGGACAAAGTAAAGTGGCGTAGAACGAACTTGGCCCTACTACTTTCGTCTGCTTGTATTATCGAGTGTTAACAACATAATACCACATATTCTGTGGAGGAGTACGGACGAGATTCGATCGCCTTCCACAAAGAAGATTAGGTTTTTGGACTTTTGAGTCTGGGCACACAAGTGTATCGGAAGAAGTGGGAGGGGGGAGGGGGATGGAGCTCCACCATCTGACTTGACACCTAGGTGCACTGTGCACTGCACCTTGAGTTTTCTACACGTGCATGGCAAGCATTTCGTAGCACCGGCACTGGACATCCTTAGAGTGAATTCTCTTGCTTTACTGTCTGGCCACGACAGTAGCGATTTAACATCCGATTCTAGCGCACTGCAGCAGTTTGTTTCCGGGTTCAGTTCACAATCACTGTCATTCGTATTAATCACAGTCAGATGGCGTTATCCATTTACATAACAATTAAAGTCGAATCATCACCCTTGGTTCAACTTCCAGTCAGATCACTTTACTTTATAATTAATGTGTTACGTCGACCCATATTCCATTTAACTCATGTTTTTATGAATAAATCTGTTGTGATATCTAATTCGATCTGTAACTCAAGTTCGCAAGTTCCCGTCATCACCTCTAATTGTGTTACTTATATGGAAGATAACAGAAGTAGTCTTGCAGTAAGAAGTACAGTGTATCGTCTTCAATTTCACTACTCAGGGCCATATTTCATAGTCACTTGAGTTAAAATTCGTCGCGCCGCGTTTAATTTTCATGGTTGTGTCACTATGTCAATACAGGGGATATTTCCTTTTCAGTTAATAGACAATTTCCATTTGGACTGATGATAGTGATATGGTAAAACATCGCGTGAATGGCAACAAGGAGCAAAGCATGGCTAGAATGTAAAAGACTGTGGAAACAGAGCTTTCGGTATGAATCGAGTCCAAAACCAGGAGGTAGATAAATTCGTAGACGACCTGATTAACTTTCGCGCAGAGGAGTCGGGCCCGAGTTGTGACAGTATGGAGAGTGTAGAAGCATCAGACTGCGAGGAATTGTCCGACATGTGCGATGACAGTGAGGACAACGGAAGAGCAGTTTCACACCATGTAGAAACAGCAGTTAGCATCCAAAATGGAACGGCAATAAATAATGAGAGATCAGGTTCGTCAACAGAGTGCAGTACGTTTGAAGTATGTTCACGTGCAGTAAGTTCACGTGAATGTATACCAAAATTAGCAAAAAGATGCAATTTTCGGTTTTTTAAGAGGCGAAAGATAAAAGTGGGAGGAAGAAGATAGAAGTTATAAAGGATTTTAAGGTGGAGGGAGCTAGATAAAAGACAGAAGTTCGAGAAAGACTTGAGGATAGATACAGGCGACTTTTTTTTGGGGGGGGGGGAGGGGTTCATCAGTCTCTTGACTGGTTTCATGTGGCCCTCCACGAATTCCTCTCCTGTGTCAAGCTTTTCATTTGAGTAGCACTTGCAACATACGTCCCCAATTATCTGCTGGATGTATTTAGCCTCTGTTTCGCTCTACAGTTTTTACCCTCTGCACCTCCCTCTTGTACCATTGAAATCATTCCCTGATGTCTTAACACATGCTCTACCATCCTGTCCATTCCTCTTGTCAGTGTTTCCACATACTCCTTTCCGATTCCCCAGAGAGCCTCATCATTCCTTATCAGTCCATCTACATCTCAAATGTTTCGATTCTCTTCTGTTCCGGTTGTCCCACAGTCCACGTTTCGCTGCCACACGATGCTGTGCTCCAAACATACATTCTCAGAAATTTCTTCCCAAATTAAGACCTATGTTTGATATTAGTAGACTTCTTGGCCTGGAATACCCTTTTTGCCAGTGCTAGTCCGCTTTTTATGTCCTCTTTGCTCCGTCCGTTATTGGCTATTTTGCTGCCTAGATAGTAGAATTCCTTGACTTTATCTACTTCGTGACCATCAATCCTCGTGTTAAGTTTCTCGCTGTTCTCATTTCTGCTACTTCTCATTACTTTTGTCTTTCTTCGATTTACTCTCAGTCCATATTCTGCACTCCTTAAACTGTTCATCCTTTCAGCAGATGCTTTAATTCTTCTTTACATTCACTGTGGATAGCTGTGGAATTTTCATTCCACTCCTGAACCTTTCTTTAATTTTCGTCATTGCTTCTTCGACGTATAGACTGAACACTAGGGGCGAAAGACTACATCCCTGTCTTACACCCTTCTTAATCCGAGCACTTCGTTCTTGGTCTTCCACTCTTATTGTTCCCTCTTTGCTCTTGTACATGTTGTATACGCCTGTCTCTCCCTATACTTCAACCCTATTTTGCGCAGAATTTCGAATATTTTGCACCATTTGACATTGTCGAATGCTTTTTACAGGTCGACATATCATATCAGCGTGTCTCAATTTTTCTTTAGTCTTGCTTCCTTTATCAGCCGCAACTTTAGAATTGCCTCTCTGATGCCATTCCCTTCCAAAAGCCAAACTGACCGTCATCTGATACATATTGAGCTTTCTTTTCCATTCTTCTGTATATTATCCTTGTCGGCAACTCGTTTGCACGAGCTGTTAAACTGATTGTTTGATAATTCTCGCACTTGTCCCATGCAATCTTCGGAATTGTGTGGATGTTGTTTTTCTGAAAGTCAGATGGTATGTCGCCAGACTCATACAGTCTACACATCAGCGTGAATAGTCGTTTTGGTGCCATCTCCCCTAATGATTTTAAAAATTCAGATGGAATGTTATCTATCCCTTCTTCCTTATTCGACCTTAAGTCTTCCAAAGCTCTTCTAAGTTCAGGTAGAAATATTGGATTTCCTATTTCTTCTTCTATAAGGTCATCAGATAAGTCTTCGCCCCTTCAGTGTACAGTCTTCACCCATCCGCTCTCTGCTCTGCATTTAACAGTGGAATCCTCATCGCACTGTTAATGTTACCGTCCTTTCTTTTAACTTCACTGACGGTTGTTTTGACTTTTCTATATGCTAAATCACTCCTTCCGACAATTATTTTTTTTTCGATTTCGTCACTTTTTCATGTAGCCCTTTCACCTTAGCTTCCCTGCGTTTCCTATTTATTTCATTCACAAGTGACTTGCATTTCTGTGTCCCTGAATTTGTAGGAACATTTTTGTACTTCCTTCTGTCGTCGAACAACTGAAGGTTTTCATCTGTTACCCATGGTTTCTTCGCAGTTACTTTCTTTGTACCTATGTTTTCCTTTCCAACTTGTGTGATTGTCGTTTTTAGAGATGTCCGTTACTCTGCAACTGAACTGCGTACTGAGCTATTCCTTATCGCTGCATCTATAGCCTCTGAGAATTTCGAGAGTGTCTCCTCACTGCTTAGCACTTCCGTATTCCACTTTTTTGCGCATTGATTCTTCCTAGCTAGCCTCTTGGACTTCAGCTTACTCTCCATCACTACTAAATTGTGATCTGAGCCTATATCTGCTCCTGGGTACGCCTTGCAATCCAGTTTTTGAATCCGGAATCTCTGCCTATGATACACCTTTTCCAAGTATACCTCCTCCTCTCGCGACTCTTGAAAGTATTCGCTATCTCCAGCTGAAATTCATTGTAGAACTCAATCTTTCTCCTCTCTCAGTCCTAGTACCAAGTCCATATTTTCCCGTAACCGTTTCTTCTACTCCTTTCCCGCGTTCCAGTCGCCCCATAACTACTAGATTTTCATATCACTTTACGTACTGAATTACCCGTTCTATATCCTCATCATCTTCGGCTTGCGACATCGGCATATATACCAGAACTATCGTCGTCGGTATCGGTTTGTTATCACTTCTGATTTGAACCACCCTATCACTGAATTATTCACAGTAGTTCACTCTTCTGCCCTACCTGCTCTGCCCTACATTCATAACAAATCCTACTCCCGTTATACCATTTTGTGCCGCTGTTGATATTACCCTGTACTCACCTGATCAGAAATCCTTGTCTTCTGTCCATTTCACTTCACTGACCCCCACTATACCTAGACGGAGCCTTATCATTTACCTTTTCAGATTTTCTAGCTTCCCTGGCACGTTCAAACTTCTGAACTACCACGCCCCGACTCGTAGAAGGTTACCCTTTCATTGGTTATTCAATATTTTTCTCATGGGCACCTCCTCCTTGGCAGTTCCAGAGATCCGATTGGGGGACTATTCTGGAATCTTTTCCCAATGGAGAGAGCATCATGACATTTTTTTTTTCAATTACAAGCCCCTTGCCGGGGGAATACAGATTATGTGTCTTTAATGCATTCTCATGTCGTTGATTTTTGCTGATTCTTCCGCCTTTAGGGACAATTTCAACCCCAAGGGCAAGAGAGTACCCTATATCTCTGGCGGTTCTTTCGCCATCTTATATAGGCGATATAAATAACGAAAATTCGGCAGACAGCAACGGAAACATATGGCAACTGGTACGAAGAAAAATGAAAGGGTGGCTCATATTGAAGCACATGAGCAAGAAAGGAGGAAATAGTAAAAAAAACACGCGAGACAAACACAACTAGCGGTTTGCGAACGATGATTCCTGTTGTTTTGGTTTGCCGAACTAAGAAAGTACTAACTGCAGTACAGGAGTATCGGAAGAAAATTGTAAAAGAAATGCAGGAACAAATATCGCTAAATTCGGGCAAGATAAGTCAGCTGGAGCAGCGGCATGAAGAACTAATTAGAGTACGGGAGAATGACTCTCGAATTAGTACAAAGCAAAGCGTTTGGGATCCCTATCAGGTCGGATTGAGGGAGGACATAGAAGCAATTCAGAGGCGGGCTGCTAGATTTGTTACTGGTAGGTTTGATCATCACGCGAGTATTACGGAAATGCTTCAGGAACTCGGGTGGGAGTCTCTGGAGGAAAGGAGGCGTTCTTTTCGTGAATAGCTACTGAGGAAATTTAGAGAACCAGCATTTGAGGCTGACTGCAGTACAATTTTACTGCCGCCAACTTACATTTCGCGCAAATACCACAAAGATAAGAGAGATTAGGGCTCGTACAGAGGCATATAGGCAGTCATTTTTCCCTCGTTCTGTTTGGGAGTGGAACAGAGAGAGAAGATGCTAGTTGTGGTACGAGGTACCCTCCGCCACGCACCGTATGGTGGATTGCGGAGTATGTATGTAGATGTAGAGATTATTAAAAATGTTAGAGAGATGCAAGATCGTGTTAAATTTATTGAAAGTCGTTCCACGAAGGAACTGATGGAGGACAGTAATAGCAGCAAACGAAGGGCCAGAGAACGAAAGAACATATTTATATGCATCAGCACCTGCACATACCATAGAATCACCAGTGTGTCGTGCAGCCATTGCATGCCAGTCCCAAATAAACACACTGCGAGTCACGAGCCAAGACTCAGGTCCGAAATAATGCGTAATTGTGTACCGCTGCAGAGATGTGTATCACAAGTTAGCGAGCGGAATAGCGCAGGAATGTATCGTAACCACTCACGTAATAGTGCCATACACCACGGAGAAGCGAAAGCAACGACATGGGTGTCGACCACAAATATTTCCTGTCTGTTCAGAACTGTCAAAACTATTGGGACAGTGGAAACACGTTACATCCAAAGCTTGGATTGCACAGTTTGATAGATCAGTACCCTCTCACACCACGGAGAAGCGAAAGCAACGACATGGGTGTCGACCACAAATATTTCCTGTCTGTTCAGAACTGTCAAAACTATTGGGACAGTGGAAACACGTTACATCCAAAGCTTGGATTGCACAGTTTGATAGATCAGTACCCTCTCCCTGGCCATTAAGATATATACTGGAATTCATCCGCGGACTCATGGAAGATTCAGACAAGGAAAAAATGCACTGCAACTCAGATACCTTCAGAACATGTGAAGAACTTGGAGACGTGCTACTCACTAGTTATTGATCGCAAGAGATGCGGTGTAGGATAAAATACAAGTTCATGATGTGCCGAGACATCACTGGGATTCAAGAGGCCTGTGAAACCGTTCAAAGCAGTTGTCAAGAAGAACCAGTTTCTGAACAAACTATACAGCAAAAACAGCGAAATTATCCGTTTCTGTTACGTGAAACTACCGTTAAATTACCAGCAGGTACTTCCAAGAAGGTGCTAAGAAGATACTGAAGCGTTTAAAAGCATTTTTCATTAGCGGAATTCGGCTATGAAACAACGCACGAGAGAAGAGAAGGAACTGGGAAGGAAACTTCCATGAACTGCAGAATAGGAACAGCGAGAGAACGAGTAATAATAGTAATAATAATAATAGAAATGGATCGTCCGGAGAATGCGGTCATGGGCGACAAGAAGCAGAGGCACCCCCTCCAGACAGATGAAACAACTGGAACAACTTTCGTGGAGGACACAAGAATCAAGATCTCGAGAGAAAGTGGAAAGCACCAGATAGGAGACAACATGAAGTCGAAATCGTGGAAGTGCGGCCTCCAGATCTAGTAGCTGAAAATGATAATGGTCGGAGGGCCAGTGATTAACAGAAGGAGAGGATGTAAATTAAGAGTAGATTAGGAGTACTTTGTTTAGATTTAGGTTGTTATTAAGTGTTATTGTAGTATATTGTGTCATCCCACAGTGCGATGATTATTGTGTTAGTCAACTTGGAAGCATCAGAGTGTGTTTCATTTATGTTTACACTTGCTCCTTTCACAGTCACTAAGTTGAGAAAAAAAGAGAGAGAATATGCTACCGATTCATACAGCGCAATTGTGTAACTGATAATAAGTTACAAAATAATGCAGAAAGGTATTTTCCTTTCTTCTGCTGTTTTGTCTGGTAGAATCAAAACATTTATCATTCTACTCTCACTGTGTAGTAATCGAGTCATTGTCTTTCCTGAACTTTCTCATCCATTCGCTTGTTGTCGGCATCGCTGATGTTTATTTTTGCTGCTGTATTTGTCCACGCCGGAGCTGTGTGTTCGTGGTCCTCGCTAGGATACTGTAGGGACCCCTCCTTTGAGCGTTTCTCGTGAACACCCCTCATCACAATACTTCTGTGAGGTGGTCGGTTTCTTTTTGAGGAGGGTTACGTGATAGCACAGACAGTGCGAGACACTGAGATAGGCAATGCATCCAGCAGCATCAAATGACTAAGCAGAAAAAAGTAAGGATCTTACGAACTACACTATGAGCAACAGCAATTTATATCTTGTGTACTAAGTATTGAAGGAGACGTAAGCACACAACATTATATTTTTTTCATGAAAACATCTGTGTCATGTCATTAACACACAACCATAAGTTTCAAGGAGAAAGAAAAGCACTACATGTTTGAACCAGGATACCAGCCATACTAAACCGAGCACATCGTCACCGAGGTGACTGACATCCATGAAGACAGAAGTATTTAGCGTTGAAAGGTAAGAAACCACTCAAATTCGCGTAAGTTTCATAAACAGCAGTACTTTGATGTAACCGTAGTAGCCGGGCGGTTCTAGGCGCTTCAGTCCGGAACCACCGCTACGGTCGCAGGTTCGAATCCTGCCTCGGGCATGGATGTGTGTGATGTCTTTAGGTTAGTTAGGTTTAAGTAGTTCTAAGTTCTAGGGGACTGATGACCACAGCAGTTAAGTCCCATAGTGCTCAGAGCCATTTGAACCATAAACTAAAAAGCAAAGCAAACTTTGATGTAAGTAATACCACACGTTACTTAATTTAGGCCATATGGATATTAGAGAACGAAATTTAACTGTCATTGTTGTTTGTGTATGAGTATATCAAGAGGTTGCGCCAATGTCATCCGAGCATGTGCGCTGACACATGAAACGTACGAGTTAGTTCATCAAATACCAGTAGAGCGCCATGCATATACGTTGCACTTCCGTAACTACAGTTTCTAATCAGGTGTTTAGTGGTTAGTTGAATAAGAGTAATGGTGACTCAGTGGTGTATGGAATAGACAAATATACTCTTAAGATCACTGGTCATGGGAGATGGAAACTGCAGGATTTGGTAGTTCTGTAATTGATTGCTGAACCGTGGGGAGTAACACACACAATACACACCATACCGTAATTTCATATTTGTAACCGTTCATATATACAGGGAGGTCCATTGATAGTGACCGGGCCAAATATCTCACGAAATAAGCATCAAACGAAAAAACTACAAAGACCGAAAGTCTTCTAGCTTGAAGGGGAAACCAGATGGCGCAATGGTTGGCCCGCTAGATGGCGCTGCCATAGGTCAAACGGATATCAACTGCGTTTTTTTAAGAATAGGAACCCCCATTTTTATTACATGTTCGAGTAGTACGTAAAGAAATATGAATGTTTTAGTTGGATCACTTTTTTTGCTTTGTGATAGATGGCGCTGTAACAGTCACAAACGTATAAGTACTTGGTATCAAGTAACATTCCGCCAGTGCGGACGGTATTTGCTTTGTGATACATTACACTTGTTAAAATGGACAGTTTACCAATTGCGGAAAAGGTCGATATCGTGATGATGTATGGCTATTGTGATCAAAATGCCCAACGCGCGTGTGCTATGTATACTGCTCGGTATCCTGGACGACATCATCCAAGTGTCCGGACCGTTCGCCGGATAGTTACGTTATTCAAAGAAACAGGAAGTATTCAGCCACATGTGAAACGTAACGTCAACCACGAATGCCGGACATTTGCCACACCGGACAAAATGGTTCAAATGGCTCTGAGCACCATGGGACTTAACATCTATGGTCATCAGTCCCCTAGAACTTAGAACTACTTAAACCTTACTAACCTAAGGACATCACACAGCACCCAGTCATCACGAGGCAGAGAAAATCCCTGACCCCGCCGGGAATCGAACCCGGGAACCCGGGCGCGGGAAGCGAGAACGCTACCGCACGACCACGAGCTGCGGACCGACAAAAATACATTTTCATACCCTATTGTAAATAGAAAACAACTTCCGTAATTGTTCTAAATGCTTTTTTTAAAATTATTTTTAACAATTAGTTGACGAGGCCATTCAAATTGTAAATGGTTACGCCGGCGGCGGAGGTCTCGCGGTTCTAGGCGCTCAGTCCGGAACCGCGCGACAGCTACGGTCGCAGGTTCGAATCCTGCCTCGGGCATGGATGTGTGTGATGTCCTTAGGTTAGTTAGGTTTAAGTAGTTCTACGTTCTAGGGGACTGACGACCACAGATGTTAAGTCCCATAGTGCTCAGAGCCATTTTAACCATTTGTAAATGGTTACGAAAACACACTTGAACTCTTAGCCACAAATAATCCTGAGCATCACAACGGATACAGGAATTAGTGAACACGCAGTCGTAGCGAGGCTCACTTCCGTAACAAAAAAATTCACCAAAACTAAACGCGAAATATATCTATTTATAAAAGCAGCTAAACATTCGAGTGACGTCTTTCCAAAAGGTAGTCTCCAATCCTTCCAAACTATGTAAATTAAGACCATATGTGGCTTAAGTTCAAAGAAATAGTATCAACAGCACTCGAGATATTCATACCAAATAAATTAATAAGAGACGGAACTGACCCCCCATGGTACACAAAACACGACAGAAAGCTGTTGCAGGAGCACCGCAAAAGGCACGTATAATTTACACGAACGCAAAATCTCCAAGATTGGTGAAGTTTTACTGAGGCTCGAAATTTGGTGCGGATTTCAATGCGAGATGCATTTAATAGCTTCCACAACGAAACTCACTCTAGAAATGTGGCGGAAAATCCAAAGAGATACTGGTGCCATGTTAAGTAAACCAGCGGAAAGGCTCAGTAAGTACCTTTACTGTGCGACAGCGATGGTAATGTTACTGTAGGCAGTGCCACTAAAGTGGAGTTAGTAAATGCATTTTCCGAAATTCCTTCACCAAAGAAGACGAAGTAAATATTCCAGAATTCGAAATGAGAACAGCTGGAAACATAATTTAGGAGTAGATATCCCTGGTGTTGCAAAGCAACTGAAATTACACTGTCAGTGACAGAGGAAATGATCAAATATCTTTTCAAAAAGTCTCTAATGTATAAGAAAAGTAGGTCTAATACATTTGATTCTGATGTTCTTTAGTAACAATTAATTTTCAGTAGTAAGCTCCTTACTTTTCTGACCTGTTTAAAGATAATCAACAATTTAGTAAGAAATTTTAATTTTTAAAGGACTTTATTTAAATGTACTTAAGTACTATAAATGTTTGCAGCTAAACTTAAATAAAAAATATTTGAGGTTCCAAAATTGTCAACCTTAGGATCAGATCAGTTTTGGGATGTCAATTTTAGGTGCAATTCAAAGGTTAAGTTCCCATTTTCTTTCACAAAAGCGTATACTATCAGTTTAAGAAACCATGATATTTTAGGTGATAGTTGCGATTCTGAAGCTTCAGAAAATTATTTTAGAACTCACAATTATTTAATAGTATGGCCATAATATTGGAAGGTAGAAAAAAGTTATCTTAACGTGACAACAAAAGGGATACTTTTGTGAGGCTTGAAACACTTTTTAATTTTTACATTAAAGGCTGATTCGCATCACACTTTGTACAGGCTTTGGACCGTGAAAATGATAAATGACCATCTACCATTCTGGCGTGTGTAAAATCAGCCTAAACACGCTGAACTAATGTACACTCTATTTACAATTACAACTTAATATTAGCTCCGATAATGCTGCTTCAATGTTTTAATAATTTTATCTTAGTAATCTGCGAGGACTCAGTGGTCTTCATAGCTTTTACTACATTTTTAACGTATTTTAGTTATGGGCAATGGCTTTCAAGCAAGGCCTAATGTTGCCAGTCTCTTCATAATTCTTTACGATTCCCTCTATCCTGTCGTCCAGCTCCAAGTACTTCTTCTTCCTCTTCTTACCTTCAAGATTCATTTCCAGTTTCATGTACATGCAGTTTGTGAGCTCTGCTTCCTTTTTCAAGCACTCCACCAAATAGTTGATTCTAGGGTGGGGGTTTCCAATAATACTATTTATTTTGTTTTGCCACCCTTCAACAGCATTCGTCGTTCGGTGCCTTTTTCCGTAACAGTCCCACATTTCTATTGCGATATCCTCATTCTCTAGCCAGTTATCCACAAAGTAGTCAAGAAAATGAGAGAACC
Organism: Schistocerca serialis cubense; assembly: GCF_023864345.2. Taxonomy (NCBI): domain Eukaryota; kingdom Metazoa; phylum Arthropoda; class Insecta; order Orthoptera; family Acrididae; genus Schistocerca; species Schistocerca serialis. The sequence continues at coordinate 758,888,924 of NC_064642.1, read as the reverse complement.
TACCGTTATCAGGAGCTTCTGCATGAATCTCAATCCATCCATTGCTTACGTCCTCCGGTTTTACAACTGCCAGCGCTGCACACACGCTGACGTGAAGTCTTAAATCCTCGTCCTAGCGGTACTCCTCAGTTAGACCGAGAACTTTAATTCTTCTCCATAAACTCTTCTTCATATGGAAATAGAATCCATATACTTCAGTTGTGGGAAAAACTTGACGAATGGTCGATATCGCAGCTGCCTCAAAGTCCACCTTTACTTGTTTAGGACACAACTCAGACACTGCCTGTTTTATCAGACGAAACAGACGAACATATGTGTCTTTCTTCTTATTAGGGAGCAGTGCAAATACAATAGGAAGAATGTTTGTTTCTTTAATCGGGCCTCCTAAGTCTACGTGTATGGTGAAGGTCTGTACAAACTGCTTGCTGCATCTCTTAAATGTTCCATCCATAAAAAAATGGGCACATGTTTTTAAAATTTCTTTTCTTTTGCTTCCACTAAAAATCATTATTCTCACCTCTAATCGATCGTCTTCCAGAAGAAAACTACTGCCATCTCCCAGTTTTTATAGATCTTCATGAAGATCAATTTCATAAGAGTTCTTAGGATGTTGTTGGTTCCCCCGCTCTTGACTCCGTCGACGACGCATGGTTCTCTTCATAGATGCTGAATTAGGCATCACTGTAACAAAGTAACAAACTGTATTATGTAGATTTCCCATTTCATCCGGGTATATCTCCGATAACTGATTAGTTTCTTCTCGAGACCTTCTCTCCGCCCTTTCCACTTGCTTTCTCACTTTCAGAGCTGCATCGTCAGGTGGTCCACAGAGATGGTCTAATACGCTCAACACTCCTCCGTTCCTCTACAGCAGCTTTCCCTTGCAATGATCCGCTTTTCGGCGTAAGCACATCCATGTAACAACACCTTCTTTAGATTCCCTCTGTTTAAGATACGCATAACCTTTCTAATGTTCGTTGTAATAACTTCCATACTGATGGTCACGTTAGGAACCTCGAAAACAAACTGGGCGGCCAGGTGAGGTGGAGGAGGAGGAGGAGGAGGAGGAGGAGGAGGGGGGGGGGGATGAGGTTCAAAAAATGGCTCTGAGCACTATGGGACTCAACTGCTGTGGTCATAAGTCCCCTAGAACTTAGAACTACTTAAACCTAACTAACCTAAGGACAGCGCACACATCCATGCCCGAGGCAGGATTCGAACCTGCGACCGTAGCGGTCGTGCGGTTCCAGACTGTAGCGCCTTTAACCGCTCGGCCACTCCGGGCGGCGGGGGATAAGGGACCCGACCCTTCGGAGCAGGTAAAACCGTGGCAAATGTCCGGCGGTGTGGCAAATGTCCGGCGGTGTGGCAAATGTCCGGACACCGTCAACCACGACCTGCAACAAATGGTGATCCCCGAGTAGGCGTTTTAGCTGCTGTCGCAGCTAATCCGCGCATCAGTAGGAGACAAATTGCGCGAGAATCGGGAATCTCAAAAACGTCGGTGTTGAGAATGCTACATCAACATCGATTGCAACCGTACCATATTTCTATGCACCAGGAATTGCATGGCGACGACTTTATACGTCGTGTACAGTTCTGCCACTGGGCACAAGAGAAATTACGAGACGATGACAGTCTTTTTTACACGCGTTCTATTTAGTTTCGAAGTGTCATTCACCAACAGCGGTAACGTAAACCGGCATAATATGCACTATTGGGCAACGGAAAATCCACGATGGCTGCGACAAGTGGAACATCAACGACCTTGGCAGGTTAATGTGTGGAGCGCCATTATAGGAGGAAGGATAATTGGACCCCATTTTATCGATGGCAATCTAAATGGTGCAATGTATGCTGATTTCCTACGTAATGTTCTACCGATGTTACTACAAGATGTTTCACTGCATGACAGAATGGCGATGTACTTCCAACATGATGGATGTCCGGTACATAGCTCGCGTGCGGTTGAAGCGGTATTGAATAGCATATTTCATGACAAGTGGATTGGTCGTCGAAGCACCATACCATGGCCCACACGTTCACCGGATCTGACGTCCCCGGACTTCTTTCTGTGGGGAACGTTGAAGGATATTTGCTATCGTGATCCACCGACAACGCCTGACAACATGCGTCAGCGCATTGTCAGTACATGTGCGAACATTACGGAAGGAGAACTACTCGCTGTTGAGAGGAATGTCGTTACACATATTGTCAAATGCATTGAGGTTGACGGACGTCATTTTAAGCATTTATTGCATTAATGTGCTATTTACAGGTAATCACGCTGTAACAGCATGCGTTCTCAGAAATGATAAGTTCACAAAGGTACATGTATCACATTGGAACAACCGAAATAAAATGTTCAAACGTACCTACGTTCTGTATTTTAATTTAAAAAAACCTACTTGTTGCCAACTGTTCGTCTAAAATTGCGAGCCATATGTTTGTGACTATTACAGCGCCATCTATCACAAAGCGAAAAAAGTGCTCCAACTGAAACATACATATTTCTTTACGTACTACACGAATATGTAATAAAAAATGGGGGTTCCTATTTTAAAAAACATAGTTGATATCCGTTTGACCTATGGCAGCGCCATGGGCGGCGGATGGCGGCGCAGCCACAAACTGCTTCCCCTGGGCCCGACCACATCTGCAGGATTCCTAGGAGGCTTAACACCTCTCTGGCAGACTGACTATTCATTACTCACAACAGCAGTATCTCTCTGTAATGAGACCCAACAATCGGCACAGATTCCTTCTCGATGACGGAGTTCCCGTTCTCCTTGGGAAAATAGCCAGCTCCTACTGATCATCAAAATGGAAATGACGGAGTCCCCGTTCTCCTCGGGAAAATAGCCAGCTCCTACTGATCATCAAAATGGAACCAATCATTACCACCTTATGTCAGTTGGCATCTTGGACTGCGACAACACGCCTATTGTGCTACTCCTTTCTTTCTTTCTGAACATATTGTGTTCACCACGGAGACACGTCTAATTCACTATCTTGTGTGCCACTCGCAACCTAGGAGGACAGCTGCAGCAATACACAAAAGACGGGTCGTATCAGAGAACAGTTTAGTGGATCCAATGCAACTGTGTGCACAAACTATCTTGACTGCCATACCATCAAGCTGCACTACCAATACATCCACGAGAGTCTACCACTCCATTCCATGCTGCCTTTGATGGGAGGGACGCATAACCAGACAGAGCCACAACTGTACCTCACCCACAGACAATACTGTGCAGAGGTCCCCACCATTGTCTAGTGAGCGGTTTAACATGCCTAGCCAACAGCTTCAGCCACAATTCACGACTTACTTAAAGTGACAGTGTTATGTATAGTGCAATAAACAGCCATTGTGAAGCTGTGTGACACTTTCAATACTACAATTACGAGTTTATAAGATTTCCATTTCTCAACTCGCTCAAATGCCAACCTAAAGTTTTTGAACAGATTTGTTGTACATTCGTATGTAACAACGTTTATATTTACTGTAATATCTTATTCCTGTTTTATGTTGTAACATTCTACACTGTTCTTAGGCTGGTACTTGATGATCACGCTTTACACGTAGTCTCTGTATTCATTTTGTTGAATATGTTCCCAAATGACATCATGCATTCGTTGTTTGTTTTCAAGTGCATCTAATTTGTGTATTTGTCCTTCATGCCATTGATTCATTTTATCATTATGAAGACAATACCGTTCTATTCGTGTGATACCGCGTACTGTGACACACATCTAACAACTATATTGTTCAGTCGTATCCGCAACTTTCACGTTTAGCTTTCTGTTTTGACACTATAATTCTTGACAAGTACTTACTCAGTTAACACCTCGAACGTATTATGTACAAAGGTCACACATCACTTGTATCGCCAGTTATTGCACTTGTCATGAGTGAATGGGTGCTGATGTGAGAAGCTTATTTAATGCTGGACCTGACGTCAATTAAAAGACCTGTCACTTGAAACTGGAATCAGGAAAACCATAGTTTTGTGGAGGCACAGAATTTCTTTTTTAAAATTGTTTTACATACTTCTTCTATGGCCTCAGTAAATGAGTTGTGTTTTTTTTCAGCTGAACACGTTTCATTTGAATTCTAGTTATTTTAATTGCCTAATTACATGACTGTGGTTCTTGCAGAGGTCGTACAATCCTATCAAATGTTAGCAACATCCAGCACGGCTTTCAACCCGGTATTCAGCAGTTAATTATGTATGTATCATTGTCTGGTGTGATCCCCGAGAATATTTGTGTGTTGATTGTTGGTTCATTTTGCCTCATCTTTGTATGCTTGGCTAAGCTGTCACCTTTCCTTGTTATTTGGTTCAGAGTGATCGAGGAGCAATCAATCGTTTACAGTTCAAATTTTTGCTTGTAGACGACCCACTATCCTGGTGCATGTGGAACACGTCCGCACGAATATATATTGTGAGTGAAGGTCCTTTTGGCTCACCTTTTGTTCCACTTTATTCACTCAAACTGATAATCACACGCCTTATGGTTAGTAAGATTATTAGAGGGGGTTGACACTGGTTGTAATGCTGAATTCAGTCATAGTTACTTTAGATGGAGGAAGGACATAAGCGCTTATTTTTGGTAAGGCGGGCACCGCTTCAGCAGTTGAAGCTTAGCGGTACCAGTTCTGAGAATATGGCAGGCTACAGGTACACGGAAAGCAAATGGCAGCTGGGCAGGCACTTCTGTACTACAAAAGCCACAACAGAGCATGCGGCCTGGGCCGTGGTGGACCACTGTTCACAGGGCCAACGGCAGGGGCCACAGCACGCTGTCCATGTAGCCAGAAGAAAAGCAGTTCTCACAGCCTCTTTCCCCGAGTTGTGTAGGAGTATGAGAGAAGCAATTGTTCTCAGCCAAGGCGATGCGCCCTCCACTCTTTCGTCAAGGGGCCTCCATGTTGATTCCTGCTTCCGCTAAGACCAGCATCAGCTTGACCAGCGAAAACATTTCACGCAAACAACTGCTAGTGGCCAGACATTGGGTGGACGAGAATGCAGTCGCCTTTTTTTAAAATCACGTACATGAGGACAGTGTGGCTTCCTGCGCGTGAAAAATAACGGTGTGTTGACGGGACTGCTGTCCTTGACGTGAGAAATCGTCACAGCGAACACGCATCGGTATTGTAAGGTAGCAGATTTTACACCTTACATGATGCTAAATCAATACCAATACACCGACTAATAATTGATAATTGACCCACCGGTAGAAGAGAATGGACACAGAAAAGGAAGTTGCGTGTGTCATGTCAGACTGAAATGGCCGCAGAGGCTGGAACACGGCCGGAACCCCTAAGGAGGGTGTTTGTGTGTCACGTCAATCTAACGGGATGGCTGCAGAGGCTGGAACACGGCCGGAACCCTTCAGACCACCAAAGACGTTCGGAGAGGCTGGGCCATCACAACAAGGGGCGAGAAGGAGCTATATGCGAAAGAGAGAAAGAGATTTCGCGCCACAGTGGAAAATTTGTGGAAGACCGTGACGGGATTGGCGCAGAGCGCGTAGAGATACATATTAAATGTTTGGCGGCAACAGTAACCGCGAGAGAATTCTGTGTCGTGGTTGGGTACAAACGCGCACGGATACATGATAGTCTGTGTCGTGATTGGCTACCAACGCGCACGGATCCATGCGGCGAAGATCGTCCAGGTTTGCAGAAACTCTGAAGGAGGACTCGGGGGTCGGCAGTGGACTAGAGCAGTCGCGGTGTCTGGCTGCACTGCTTGGAGAACGTGGAGAGAAGTAGGTTGGAGAAGTTACCGGCATTGAGTCCAGTGGTTACTCTCCAAGTCTGAATAGTGTAGAGCATACGACTCCACACACGTAGCATTATCTGTTCCTCTGAGGAGAGAAACAGATTTGTACCAACTTGTAGTGTTCATATGCAATCTGAAGTGTACCTCTGCTGCCGCGCACTTGAGTTGACCAACTACTCTTGGCATATGTGCAAGTACCTTGAGTATTGACTCGTGACGGACTCCGCAATTGAACACTTACGTACAGGAGTTTACGGGCGCAAACCACGTCCACGTTGGAGATTAAAGCCGAGCTCGCTCACGGGAAAGACGGCATCACGACGTTGGCTGATTAGCAATCATCAACCAAAGTAGGGCACTGTAGTTCAAAATCGTATTCCGCTAGCTCTTTGACCGGCGCTCTCTGAGTCTGTGTCCGTTCAGGCAGAATTTCAATAGTCACTTACAGGTTCAGTGTTGACTTAAGTAGTTAGTAAAAGATGATGCATTGTGCCAATGATAGGCTAGTTAGGTTAGCGAGTATATTGGATTGTCATGTTAGGCTAGAAATATTGCTCATCCTGTTTTCTGAATAAATCTTAATTTGGTATCATATGCTAATCACCGCATTATTGATTTCGTAGCTAGCAATCACCATATTTTTGTTTAACAATTAGAGTTAATGATACCTTCGATGCAAATGATACTAGAGGCATAACAGCACGTTTAAACAGAGCCAACTTAAGTCAGATAGCAGCTCATGGTCGACTGAGACTACAAATAGATATTTTTCAATATATCGATAATTTTACAATAAACTGTCCGTACGTTGCAATATGCTGAGGTTGGAGAAACAGTTTTTGCCCGTCTTACGGTGGGAGGCTGTGAAGTACCCAAAATGACGCGCAATTGGTGCTGGAGTATTTTTTGAGTGTTCCGTTCGAGGTTTTACTTTTGTTGGCAAAAACTCCATGCGGAGCTTTCTGTGGTCTTGCAGATAGTGTGAGGGGCAAGAGATTCGGTGGCGATCCGTAGAGGAGCGCAGACGAGATTCGGGCTTCCCACGGAGGATTTTTGGTTTGTGGAATTTTTGAGTCTGCCTCGAGGCCGAGGCGCACTGGGCACTGCGTCTCGAGTTTTCTGTACGTGTATGGCGAGAATTTCGCAGCACCGACACTAAGAATTTTTAGAATGAATTCTCTTACCTTACTGTATGCTCATGGCAGCTTCAGTTGTTGTCCAATTTAGGTACATTGTACTAGTATGTTTCCAGGTTCAGTTCATAATGACTGTCATTCGTATTAATCTCAGTCAGATCGCGTTATCCATTTAAAGTAACAAAGGCGAGTCATCATCCCTGTTCAACTTTGTCAACTGCCAGTCAGATCACTTTACTTTACAAACACGAGATGCGTTATGTTGCCCCATATTCCATTTAGCTCATGTTTTTATGAATAAATCTGTTGTGATATTTAATTCTACCTATCATTCAAGTTCACAAGATCCTGTCATCACCTTTGATTATTTTACTTAGTTATGTGGGAGATAATAGAAGTAGTCTTGCACATTTTGCAGTCATTTACACTAGAATCCATTGAGTTTCATTTTTATTGTAGTGTCACTTATGTGATCGCTCTGTACCTTAACGGTATTGAGAGAGGTATCCACATCCCTACCCACCAGAAAGACACGTTATGAAGTGTTTCTGAAACTGTGCCATGTAGTGGGTGTGAGCGTCTGCCTGGCTCCCCACCCCACAGCTCCGCTGATTAAAGACAGTGTGTATCTGCAAGAGTAGGTGACTGTTTACCATGTTTACTGTATGGAACCCGCAATATGTCCTACCATTACCCGGCGAGATCCTGGCTCTGAGCGATACAGCAAAGTTTCAGAGCACCCTGAAAAGTGCACTCGCTGCTAGGAGTTAACATTTGCTGCTAGGAAATGGAGGCGTAGAGACTGAGGATGCTAGGAGATGGTGGAGTAAAGTGACAAGCTGGTAGGAGATGGTGGAGTGAGGCCGGCCGCGCTGGCCGAGCGGTTCTAGGCGCTTCAGTCTGGAACCGCGCGACTGTTACGTCGCAGGTTCGAATCCTGCCTCGGGCATGGATGTGTGTGATGTCCTTAGGTTAGTTAGGTTTAAGTAGTTCTAAGTTCTAGGGGACTGATGACCTCCGATGTTAAGTCCCATAGTGCTCAGAGCCATTTGAACCATGTTGGAGTGAGGACTTGTTGCGGTTGCGCAGCAGGATGCTTCTGCTTGAGTACTGGGTACAGAGAGAGGGCTGAGCTCAGAATATCCAACTACTACTGCCGCTGCGTTCTTTATTTATGCCACAATTTTGCTAAGATGGCCCAGCACTGCGATAACGGGTTTCGTAGGGACACAATATTAGTGTACTCTCTTCATAAGCCAGTTAATTTGTTTTAACGCTTCGCAGCCAGCTAGTTTGCTTCCAATACGCACTTTGATCTTACTGGTTAAGTGCAGATATGGAATTTTGTCCTGAGGGCGCGGCGGGGGGGGGGGGGGGGGGGGGGGCTGAGTGGGGGCGAGGGCACAATGATTTCCTTATAGGCTCTATGAGTCTTATCTTAAAATATACACACACACACACATTTTACGTCTGGCGGTGCTTGCGTAGTACGCATTTCTGCTGCTAGGCGTGTACAAAGCAATCATTGCCAGATCAGTGTGTCCTGTGTTGTCGACCTGGGTTGTTCTGTTCATCTGCAGTGATTGTTTTTGCTAGCGCTGTTTTGTTCTGGTTTCGTTTTTTATGATGACAAGTTTAAGTGAACAATGTGCAGCTGGGAAATTTTGTTTTCTACTCGGTAAAAATGCTGCTGAAACTGTTTCAATGCTGAAAACAGCTTACCAAGATGACGCTATGGGAAAAACTCAAGTGTACGAGTGGTTTGCTCGATTTAAAAATGGCGACATGTCAATTGAAGACAAAACTCGTTCTGGACATCCATCAACTGCCCGAATCGACTAAAATATTGAAAATTTCGAGAGCTTGTGCTCACAGACCGCCTACAGACAATTGATCAACTGTCAGAGATTAGTGGGTTATCTTGAAGCTCGGTTCAGCGAATTTTATGATAAATGCGCACCAGTGGTCGTCAAAAAAGACCTGGTTTGCCGCAGACAGGAAACTGGTTCTTCCACCACAACAACGCACCTGCACACACAGCGCCCTCTGTCAGACAGTTTTTGGCTAAAAATGGCACGGATCCGCCGCTCCATGACCCTTACTCGCCTGACCTGGCTCTGTGCGATTTTTTCTTATTTCCACACATGAACAGCGGCATGAAAGGGCACCGATTTGACAACATTAGAAAGAAACGAGGGAGGAGCATTTCTAAAGATGACAGTGGAAGCACTGGTGGGACAAATGTATTAGTTATAATGGAGAGTATTTTAGCTTGTGTTGACATGCGACTCATTGCTCTACAGTACTAGCATCAAGCACATCAGTACGTAGCATCAACAGGTTAGTGTTCATCACGAACGTGGTTCTGCAGTCAGTGCAATGTTTACAAATGGGGAGGTGGCAGATGCCCATTTGATGTATGGATTAGCACGGGGCAATAGCCGTGGCGCGGTACGTTTGTATCGAGACAGATTTCCAGAACGAAGGTGTCCCGACAGGAAGACGTTCGAAGCAATTGATCGGCGTCTTAGGGAGCACGGAACATTCCAGCCTAAGACTCGCGACTGGGGAAGACCCAGAACGACGAGGACACCTGCAATGGACGAGGCAATTCTTCGTGTAGTTGACGATAACCCTAATGTCAGCGTCAGAGAAGTTGCTGCTGTACAAGGTAACGTGACGTGGTCACGTCACTGTATGGAGAGTGCTACGGGAGAACCAGTTGTTTCCGTACCATGTACAGCGTGTGCAGGCACTATCAGCAGCTGATTGGCCTCCACGGGTACACTTCTGCGAATGGTTCATCCAACAACGTGTCAATCCTCATTTCAGTGCAAATGTTCTCTTTACGGATGAGGCTTCATTCCAACGTGATCAAACTGTAAATTTTCACATGTGTGGGCTGACGAGAATCCGCAAGCAGTTGTGCAATCACGTCATCAACACAGATTTTCTGTGAACGTATGGGCAGGCATTGTTGGTGATGTCTTGATTGGGCCCCATGTTCTTCCACCTACGCTCAATGGAGCACGTTATGATTTCATACGGGATACTCTACCTGTGCTGCTAGAACATGTGCCTTTAGAAGTACGACACAACATGTGGTTCATGCACGATGGAGCTCCTGCACATTTCAGTCGAAGTGTTCGTACGCTTCTCAACAACAGATTCGGTGACCGATTGATTGGTAGAGGCGGACCAATTCCATGGCCTCCACGCTCTCCTGACCTCAACCCTCTTGACTTTCATTTATGGGGGCATTTGGAAGCTCTTGTCTACGCAACCGCGGTACCAAATGTAGAGACTCTTCGTGCTCGTATTGTGGACGGCTGTGATACAATACGCCATTCTCCAGGGCTGCATCAGCGCATCAGGGATTCCATGTGACGGAGGGTGGATGCATGTGTCGTCGCTAACGGAGGACATTTTTAACATTTCTTGTAACAAAGTGTTTGATGTCACGCTGGTACGTTCTGTTGCTGTATGTTTCCAATCCATGATTAATGTGACTTGAAGAAAAGTAATAAAATGAGCTCCAACATGGAAAGTAAGCGTTTCTGGACACATGTCCACATAACATATTTTCTTTCTTTGTGTGTGAGGAATGTTTCCTGAAAGTTTGGCCGTACCTTTTTGTAACATCCTGCTGCTGAAACTGTTTCAATGTTGAAAACAACTTACCAAGATTAATTTTATTACGGTCATTATCACATACTAGAAATATAATTTTATTAGAGTCACAATTTTATCACAGTCATTATTGACTGAGGCTATGTAAGTTTTCTCTTGTGTTTCGTGCAGAAGATGACCAACACTTCCTCATCGTTCATCATTGATGCAATACCTTGATGGACATGCCTCAGTGCCAGTCCATTTAAATGATCTTCTGTTATCTTGCTGAGAAGATATGTCTCCAGACGGCGTAAGGCTGAGAAAGACCTCTCTGCAGCGTTGGTTGTTACGGCAAATGTGTACAAACAACCCTAATATTTGGCTATTTTGTAGGATTCTACTGGAAACTTCTTCATATTTTGATCCATTTCCTGCCCAGTTTGTAGCTCTCCCTTCGAAGCTACAAGGCAAGGGAGGTTGTGTTTATCACTAAAGTTATGGGACAGCAGTTTTTGTAGATGCCCGATTCTTCGTAACTGAGCTGTAGGGAGTTTTACTGACATTTCATTCAACAAATGGTCAAGGAAAGGTATGAACAATGACAGATGGTACTAATCTGCGTTTGAAACTTGGGTCTGCTGGTCTGTTCAAAGCATAGCTGTACATTGCTGCGTAAAGAGAGTGCCGCCTGCAAGCATTTCCGGAAGCTCCCCATCCACTAGTAATACAGGGTGATTCAAAAAGAATACCACAACTTTAAAAATGTGTATTTAATGAAAGAAACATAATATAACCTTCTGTTATACATCATTACAAAGAGTATTTAAAAAGGTTTTTTTTCACTCAAAAACAAGTTCAGAGATGTTCAATATGGCCCCCTCCAGACACTCGAGCAATATCAATCCGATACTCCAACTCGTTCCACACTCTCTGTAGCATATCAGGCGTAACAGTTTGGATAGCTGCTGTTATTTCTCGTTTCAAATCATCAATGGTGGCTGGGAGAGGTGGCCAAAACACCATATCCTTAACATACCCCCATAAGAAAACATCGCAGGGGGTAAGATCAGGGCTTCTTGGAGGCCAGTGATGAAGTGCTCTGTCACGGGCTGCCTGGTGGCCGATCCATCGCCTCGGGTAGTTGACGTTCAGGTAGTTACGGACAGATAAGTGCCAATGTGGTGGCGCTCCATCCTGCTGAAATGTGAATTGTTGTGCTTCTTGTTCGAGCTGAGGGAACAGCCAATTCTGTAACATCTCCAGATACTGTAGTCCAGTTACAGTAGCACCTTCGAAGAAAGGTGACGCTGACGCCTAGTCAACAGCGCCTCAAGCGAACAAATGTACAACTAAATGAAACTTTATAGCTCCCTTAATTCGCCGACAGATAGTGCTTAGCTCTGCCTTTTGTCGTTGCAGAGTTTTAAATTCCTAAAGTTGTGGTATTCTTTTTGAATCACCCTGTAGTGTATATTTATTTATGTATTCTGTTACCTTTTGCCCGTGGTTTCGTTCGCGCATCACTAGTATTGTTACGATGAGTAAGTATCGCAGAAGCACAGCTAGCGACGTGCGCCGTCCCTTCCGCTGCCCCATGGCACGAAGTCTGGTGTTACAAGTCTTTGTATGTCTGTAGCATCACAGCACCGACACCAATCCATCGATTTCAATGCAGTTTTTCGATTTATTTGAAGTTTAGTTTAATCTGAATTGTCGTGACATACGTAGGTATGAAGAAAGTTTGATCAGCAGTTCCAATCTGCCATATAAAGTAAAGAGTCTACCGGCAGCAACACGCTGCCTAATCAAAATGTGGTACTTAATTTGATGTCGTACTACAACATAGATCCCAAATATCTCTACAAAAAATTCCGCGAGAACGTGTGTTAACTTTTATGGTTCACCCACAATCACTATTTTTGTGATACTTCTCGGATTCGCTGCGCCAGGAGAAATCAAACGACAAAAAATTATTGTGGATGAGCCGTAAAAGCTAAGTATATTTTCTGTAAGTGACCTGTTTGTGTGTTGGCAGCGCTACAGACTGTGTTAATATCGCTGACAGCGCTCTGCGCCCTCGGCAAGAGATTCTGTGGTGGGACGGACATGCAGTTGGCGAGTGGCTAGGGAAGTGTATGGACATGATATTCTTAGTGGAGACTCTGTGTTGGTAGGACATGCATTCTAAAGTGAGATGAAATGATGTGTTTATAATAAAATATGCAAGGAGATGTATGATGATGGATATTTGGTTGATAATGTTTGGGAAGTGAAATTATTGACAATTATATAATTTTTTGAACTGGATGTCACATGAATAAGATAAAATTTTCTGAATACATTGTTTGCTCTTCAACAGAATCTTTCTTTCGTCAACCATATGCCTCTGGTAGTTAGTCTATAGTAGTTAGAATCTTTTTATTTAGCTGGCTGTAGTTGCTACTTGCTGTAATTGCTGTAGTTCGTGTTATGAAGATTTTCTGTGCGGTGAGTGACTTATGAAAAAGAATGGGGTTTGCACTGTTGGGACTCGTGATTGAAACGACTTTAGACAATTAACAGAGTTGGAGGTTATTTCATATTTCTTTAATTTCAATTTTTTTATTTGTATTATTGTTAGGATTTCTTACAATTCAGGGCCATTCTTTTGTGTTAATTACTGGGAATCACGTTGTCAATGTATAGCAGTCAGATTGCGTTGAGCTTGTATATTGTGGGTAATAAATGAATAGGTTAAGTCTGAGTCGTTTGTGTCAGGGAAAATTCTGCACGTCAGTCTTTAATAAAAAATAATTAAAGAGGTAGTTTCAGCTCTCGTGGACTTTTATGCAGATTTTTTGAGATCTACGATTTCGGACTTTGCAATTTGACGTCGCTCTTATCTCCTGCGCAATGTATTATAAACGAGTGCATTGCCGACGTATAATATTATCACCTCTGCCTACTGATGTAACGTTTTTTAATTAGCCTATGTTCTTTCTCAGAGTTCAAGCTATCTCCAGATCAGACTTCATTAAAATCGATTCAGTGGTTCTGGCGTGACACTGTGACAGAAAAAAATGTTCCTTTCGCATTTATAATGTTGGTACCTTACGGATTACTCACTGTGCCTTTAAGCAACAAGTAAAGTGTTATATCACGACTCAAATACTCTGGTTCCTGATAAAAATGCCAAACAGGACACAAGGTACTATTTGCGCATAATAGGAATTTGTCGAAACGTTGAGGCGCATGGAACAACAAACGCACTGAGAGTAAAAAGCCTGAAAGGGATGGAAAATCTAAACGTGGCAGTACTATTTCTTACTTCATAGGAAAAGAATCCAGAGACATCAAACATTTACCGAAAATATCTGAATGTGTGATCTTGAACGCAGCCCTAGAAACTTACAACTTTTTCACAAAGTAAAAGATTTAGCTTTACTTGCAAAGCGAGTAAAACCTACAAAATAGATCATTTATCTGCTATACAATTACGAAATGATAGACGGCATCATGTTTTATTGTTTCTTTACTGTAAATTCTGACAATAAAAGAAACAAGAAGGTATAACACTACAATTAAGTCCGTTGATTCCAGGCTTTCAGCATTTTTTAAACTCACACTTACATGCTGCTCGTAAGTAAAAATTGGGATTATGGCGAGATTCACTCTCTCTCGGAGTATCTTCGTGAGGGGGAGGGAGTAGCACGTGCCCTCGCTATTGGTGTTTGAATATATTTTTCCATCTTCTTCCTGTAACTTACTAACTGTGCGTATAGGCATTGGTCATATCTGTGTATTATTCACACAACTTTGTCTTTATCATGCCGACCCACTTGCGCGAATGTTATAGCTCATCGTCACAACCCCTTGACAAGTATTAAATGTTCCATTGTTTATTTCAGTGGGTAACTCAGGTGTTTTGCTTTTCAACAATCAACCTGACTATACAGTGACTACTTCTTTCTGTTCTAGATCACATGGTTCCTCCTATCATCAATATATGTCCATGGTGTGGTAGCCATATTGTCATGCTTGATTACTGGCCCACTCCCATTAATTATCATTCAGTAAGACATTTCTGTTATTTCATTATCATTTCCTTTAATTACTTTGCACGATCGTATGAAATGACTCCTTTCACTGTAGGTCACCAGAGATGGGACCCTAGCGTCACAGAGATTGTGGCGACCCTGCCAGGATTAATTTCAGAAATCTCGCCATCTTTTGATTGTTGAAGCCAATTTATAGACAGTATGGACATTTGAACTACACTGGCAAACGTAAGGATAGGGATGGATAAGGCTTTCGTAGATGGACATTGTAGTGTGCGTACTGTAAGACCTTCAGTACACACACCATCAGATTATTTGACTTGTCACTCTAAGGAAGTAGGCAAGTGTCAGCAATATGTCTCGTGGTCTTATCATGGCATGTTTATCTTCTGCCGTTAGGTCAGACGATAGAAATGCCACTTGCACGCTTAGAGTAGCAGATTGACGGTGACCAACTTTAAACACAACTTGATTCATTTTCACACACATTTATTAAAATAATAACAAGCATAAAAATTACTTAACTTGGTTCTGGATGCTATATACAATTGACAATCTGAAGTTCCTTTGGTATTGGTACATTAATCTTATTCTCACATATATCTCTGATACTTGACAAAAGTGTCTGTACATTTATCTTCATGGCTATGTACAGGAATATGGTAATCTTATTAGGCACAGACTGAAACTTGACTGTAGACTGGTACAGACTAATGCAGACTGGTACAGACAAATGCAGACTGACCAATCGGAGGTCTGTACACTCATTATAATATCTCGCGCATTCATGTATCACTGCGTGAGTGTGATCTGCAAGGAGAAAAGGTTCTACGTTAGCAGCAATCTCATTGGCTGCGTTACATATTAATATGCGGATCGGCAGAAGCAGAATTTGGTCCGTCTCTATGGCAGCGCCATCTCGTAGTGCGGAGATGGACGAGCGCTGTGCCTGCGCTGTTGTGCTTAGCGGGGCGCGCTCTAGTGGGAAAGTTGTGTACGCGCTGACTACGTGGAATTATGTACACAACAGACATGATAACAATTGATGTCATTGTGTAATTCCTATCTTATGTACTTATTCCTTGAACAATTATAAAGGGGCACTCACATTACATAATTGCTGAATATTAACTTAAGACATACACAGATTTACGCAGAAAAGTAATGATGGAAAAATTTTCGCCTAATTTCTGTGAGTACACCACAGGAAAGCATCAAGCCAATATCTTTTAGTTGAAATTAGTAGTTGCAAAGTATACGTATGCATCAGAAATGGATACGAGAGCCAACAGTGCGGATCTCAACTGTTGAAATGTACTCTGGTTAGAGGGGCCCATATGCCATCTTTGGATAGGACTTTTTTTTTTTGCAGGGACTTTGGTGTCACTGCCAACGGCCTTGCCGCAGTGGTAACACCGGTTCCCGTCAGATCACCGAAGTTAAGCGCTGTCAGCTGGGCTAGCACTTGGATGGGTGACCATCCGGTCTGCCTAGCGCTGTTGGCAAGCGAGGTGCACTCAGCCCTTGTGAAGCAAACAGGAGCTACTTGATTGAGAAGTAGCGGTTCCGGTCTCGGAAACACATACGGCCGGGGGAGCGGTGGGGTGACCATATACCCCTCCATATCCGCATCCTGTGACGCCTGTGAGCTGAGGATGACACGGCGGCCAGTCAGTACCGTTGGGCTTTCATGTCCTGTTCGGGAGGAGTTTAGTTTTAGTTTGGTGTCACTAGTGGTACACCATGACTGGCTTCACTACGATAACATTATGAGTGAATTCAGTGTTTTTATGTATTCGTGTGTGCGTGTGCATGCGCGCGCTGTTTAAAATGCGCAGCTTTGAAAGAAATACGAAGCCTGAAGAGAAACCAGTGCTATGCGCGATAATGGCATTGCAGAATAAGAGATAAAATATATGTGCTTGAAAAGGAAGTAGGCCAAATAAATACGCGACAAGTCCGGTACATTCACTGATAAGGCCCTCTCCACTCGACTGTCAATAAGCGCATTTCTGCGTTCCAGACAGAACATTTTTACGACGACATTGAAGCGAGATCTGTCGAAGCGACAGTTGAAGACGGTCGCCAGCTCTGTGAGGCTGCTGATGGACGCGCAGTCCGGACAGACGTATGTGTGGAGGCGGCGGCGCTGTTCGTGAGAAAAGTCGGCCGGCAAACGGGTTTGCAGACGTCGGGTTCCCAGCAGAAGCGACCGCCTCGCGACTTCTGGAGATGCGAACGCAGGGCTTCCGTACTGGGGTTGTCACGTTTCCCCTATTTTACGGCGTCTTCAGTATTATACTCACACTGTCCCCTGTCTCGTGTATTTTCGGCAGGTCTCCAGCAATTTACGGGTTTTTCCGTATTTTACCCACCTCACATATTTCACGTATTTGATAACATTTTCACTCGTGTTTCATGAAGTTTTATTTGTTTATTTGCGCTACCATTCCGTACCATTCAAAGTTTATCGTTCCCAAATCCTCAGTCGATATTTCCAGTTTGTAATCTTTGAATTAACTCTTTTTCATGTTGAACAAACTTCAGTCATCAGTAACGAAACTTTCGTCATGTGCTTCGGTAGCCTGTGGAATAGGGCTGTTGATAAAACAACGACATAAGGATATATCGCTATTTTTTTTTGTGCAGAAAATATCGGTATATATACGCAATATTTTTTTAACCGATATATCGCTATCGAAGTGGTAATATCGGATGCCGATATTTTTATTTTTTACTATAATTTTTCGGAATTTTGGCAATATTTGAAACTGTTCTTTTGAAATTGTAGTAGAACATAATTTTACAATCATTGTGTGAAGCGATGTTAAGTACTTTTTGAGCTTCAATCACATCCAGTCTTTTTCTATGACTGTGGCACAAAAGAAGAAATCCGTTCGCACTGGGTGGGGGGGGGGGGCGACAGTGTGAATGGAATAACGAGATTTCCGATGTGAAGAAATGGCACATCACTTGCA
This sequence comes from Schistocerca serialis cubense, assembly GCF_023864345.2. Lineage (NCBI taxonomy): Eukaryota > Metazoa > Arthropoda > Insecta > Orthoptera > Acrididae > Schistocerca > Schistocerca serialis. Next base: position 758,871,372 of record NC_064642.1, on the reverse strand, counting down.
TTAAAAACAATTTTTAACGGAACTAGTGTGCTATTCCTTCTCATAGGCATTCCTCAAAAACAGTTGCTGAAAATAATGAACAAAAATCTAAATGAAAAGATTTGTCTTTCCGGTGGGCAGAGACGTGTAAGGGGAAATGCTGACGTAATCGGCGCTACCAACAGAATCTGCAACGTTTAACTTCTCAAAGCAATTCTGATACTGCAATTGCCAGGTCGCTGGCGTCTGCAGAAATGTAAAAACAGGGAAGTCGGCATGAAGTGTACCGGACAGATCTGATACGTGACGAAACCGAACGACGGGCCCACTGGGCACCTTTTATTGTGCTACTAACATGCAGTTAGCACTGCTAGCAAAGTGATTATCGCCAACCGTGAACATGCACCGTTTTCCTTTCAGTTCATCCTCTAAGGGGGATACGCAGACTGCTAGCTTTTTGATGTACAGAATTTCTAATAATAAATCTATACTTAAATATACACCTCTAAAACCGGCGGTACATTTACAATGTGCAGTCAGTACTTTTATAGGCCGGCACGCCGATATTTTTTTCGTCTATATATAGGTTATTTATTTATTTATTTATCGTATGATGTGTACATTGATTTACATTTATATACAATATTTTCAGGACTAAAATGTACAATCACAAGTTCGTACAATTTTACAGCTCTATGTCTAGTTCTTCAATCCACTTGACTGCTTCATCCGATGTACGATGAATGTCCATTAAAGTTCCTCTGAAAGTACGATGAGGGCAGTCAGCAACAATGTGATGAATCGTCTGTGAGGGGGCACCACAGTCACAATTTGCAGAGCCAACCCATCCCCATTTGTGCAGTAGATAGCCACATCTGCCTTGTCCAGTTCGAATGCGGTTAATGATCCTCCACTGACGCCTTGGAAGATCAAATCCTTGCGTCTGCTTGGAAGGGTCCTCGACTAGATGTTTATTGGCTACTGAAGACTGATCCCACTGGAGTTTCCATGAACTGTTAATGTTGAAAGCAGATCCTTCAAGGTCGAGTGCTGTGCGCCATGGTGGTTTCCTCGATTTCAAGCGTTGGTGTGTTCCTTGTACAATATCTTGATGGATGGGGAGCTGGGGGTTCTGCTGAATGATCTACAGCATTAGCTCTGTCATATTCTGTTGCTGAATATATATAGGTACATGGATACCTTCTTTTCATATATCGAGTGCTGAAAACCATACCGTTTCAACATCGATATATCGAGTTTCAGATATTTTTAAAAATATCAACAGTCATAGTGTCGAGGTGCAGCTCGATCTCAATTGAGTGTGCAGTTTGTATTGTATTTAGTACATCTGTTTAACTGTGGGTAGGAAAATGATGACGAAGATCATACGAAGACAACACCAAAAAGGAAGGCTCACTACATTTGCATGTATTTGCCCATGCATATTCACAAATTCTCGTTAATTTTCGACGTATTTCGTAAAAAGAGTTTCAATATGTAAAAATTTCGGGAAACATTTATTTGTGTATATTTTAGCGTACAGTTGTATATGACGGCCTCATAAAGATAAAATATGCCTACAATGCCACGATGGGACTATTTTGATCATCATTTCCAAAATCTCCCGTTTTCTTAGCTTAAAAACCTGGTAGCCGTACTCGGTACCTTTGTCGTACTTCACGTTCGAAACGTTGTTTGACCAGTCTTTAGCGAACCTGATGTTACTTCGTTGGGTATTTCGCTTGTATAATAGAGGATCCCACTGAAAGCCATGTCTACTGTTTATTAACCGGTGTATGGCACTACAATTCTTTATGTGTTTTGAGGGAATCGTCATCTGTATAGAGTTTCCACTCAACAAAGTCTCCATCAAAAGTGATACTTTGGCGACGCCGCAGGTTTGCTGGTCTCTTCACTGACGATTCGTGCCTAGTGGTCGCGGCTTTTGTCTTTAATGCTGGCCTCCCCTCCGCAAACTCTCTCTCCCAACTACAAACTTTGCTCTCGGTGATATCTTTGTACACAACGAGGGACTGTCAAAAATGAAGAAGCTGCCTGTTTAGATATGTCTGTATTTGCGTTCATAAACTCGTTTGTGGATTGAACTCATTAACAAAAAATTAACAAATAAAATACTTTTAAAATGATAAACTCTTTGTTGCGGTTTCCTATGAAAGCAAATTCCCAGAAATGACAAAAATTTGAAAATTAAAAGTAAATAAGTTTTTAATAGGTAAGAATGAAAAGGTTTCTTACCCTCGTGTAAGTGCTAAACGCTCTTCAGGGCTAGATTAGCCCATGTGGGTTGTGCTATGTGCCTCATTATGTTATGACACGCAGTCAACATTGGAAATTGACATCCGGAAGTATTATTGCAACTTGTGTGGATATAAGAGCAATTGTGACTACAAACGGTGAAAGTCTCCATTGGTGTACCTGTCAGCGTTGGTCGGGAGGATGCACCATATAAATCTTCTACTTGATACATACTGGTGCAGCACTGTTGTAGTACATCAATTTACAAGCCTTTGATAGCGACAGATTTCATCACTCAAACGTATGCAAAAGTATTCTTACTTATGCGTGCTACCATTTGCCAAAATCTCGTTTCGATGTATCAAACCATTTATGAGATGTGAGTGATGTTATGAATATTTCATTCTGGCTTTATCGCTGAGCGTGCGCAATCGAAACTTACTGCGCTACGTAAAATCGATTTTCTCGACACTAGAGATAGCTAGAGACCTCCTCGCAAGTCTAAAGAAAAATGCATTCTGTTTGGTAAATTTCACGTGCAGGAATCTGCAATATAAAATGTACCAAATGCAAGATCATAGCGACCACAGTTTCTCATTGCGAGGTTTTGTCTTAATTAAATGCGAAATATCACAGTAACTATGACCACTAACTAAATGACGGGCACTTCACCGTGAAACTGACATATAAGGCTATAAGTAACGCAAAAATCAAGTTTTTTCACCGATTAGCTTTTGTAAAATCGCGCGAGAAACTTTGCAGAGCTAACGGAGCGATTGAGTTCAGTAGTCCTCGGACACGTGGGCGGCGCTGCTCCCTGACCCCACAACACTGTATTGTCGTCCGCCCCTGGTAGCTGAGTGGTTTGCCGACGGTACCTCAGTGTGTTCGGTCAGGGAGCTGGTTGGCCACTGTAATAAAAAAACTGAGTGGAAGGATCAACAAACGAAATTTAACGGATGTAGTGTGACATATAAAAAAAAAAAAAAAAAAAAATTGGTCAGCGCGAAGGAATGTCATACCTCACGGCCCGGGTTCGATTCCCGGCTGAGTCGGAGATTTTCACTGCTCAGCTTATTTCATCCCTATCGACACTCAAGTCGCCGACGTGTCGTCAACTGGAAAGACTTTCACCAGGCGAACGGTCTACCCGATGGGAGGCCCTAGTCACACGACATTTCCATTTACTGTATAGTCCACGCAGGATACGTTGGACGATGCGCACTGACTAGTTTTCGTCCAAAGAGCTGGGAGAGTTCATACGTTTGTTCGGAAGGGGAGGCCGGTTGGTGATGACAGACTCGAGGCGCACGCCCTGCAATCTTTCTGAAACGATTTTTCAGACACTACACTAATGGCATTAAAATTGCAGACGCGAAATTTAACCGACAGGAAGAAGATGCTGTCATATGCAAATGATTGGCTTTTCAGAGCATTCGCACAATGTTGGCGCCGTTGGCGACACCTACAACGTGCTGACATGAGGAAAATTTCCAACCGATTTCTCAAACACAAACAGTAGTTGACCGGCATTGCCTGGTGAAACGTTGTTGTGATGCCTCGTGTAAGGAGGAGAAATGCGTACCATCACATTTCCGACTTTGATAAAGGTCGGATTGTAGCCTAACGCGATTGCGGCTTATCGCATCGCGACATTGCTGCTCACGTTGGTCGAGATCCAATGACTGTTAGCAGAATATGGAATCGGTGGGTTCAGGAGGGTAATACGGAACGCCGTGCTGGATACCAACAGCCTCGTATCACTAGCAGTCGAGATGACAGGCATCTTATTCGCATGGCTGTAACGGATCGTGCAGCCACGTCTCGATCCCTGGGTCAACAGATGGGGACGTTTGCAAGACAAAAACCATCTGCACGAACAGTTCGACAACGTTTGCAACAGCACGGACTATCAGCTCGGAGACCACGGCTGCGGTTACCCTTGACGCTGCATCACACACAGAAGCGCCTGCGATGGTGTACTCAACGACGAACCTGGGTGCACGAATGGCAAAACCTCATTTTTTCGGATGAATCCAGGCTCTGTTTACAGCATCATGATGATCGCATCCGTGTTTGGCGACATCGTGGTGAACGCACATTGGAAGCGTGTATTCGTCATCTCCATACTGGCATATCACCCGGCGTGATGGTATGGGGTGCCATTGGTTACACGTCTAGGTCACCTCTTGTTCGCATTGACGGCACTTTGAACAGTGGACGTTACATTTCAGATGTGTTACGACCCGTGACTCTACCCTTCATTCGATCCCTGCTAAACCCTACATTTCAGCAGGATAATGCACGACCGCAAGTTGCAGGTCCTGTACGGTCCGTTCTGGATACAGAAAATGTTCGACTGCTGCCCTGGCTAGCACACTCTCCAGATCTTTAACCAACTGAAAACGTCTGGTCAATGGTGGCTCAGCAACTGGCTCGTCACAATACCATCCAAACTCTGTTTGACTCAATGCCCAGGCGTATCAAGGCCGTTATCACCGCCAGAGGTGGTTGTTCTGGGTACTGATTTCTCAGGATCTATGCACCCAAATTGCGTGAAAATATAATCACATGTAAGTTCTAGTATAATATATTTGTCCAATGAATATCCGTTAATCATCTGCATTTCTTCTTGGTGTAGCAATTTTAATGGCCAGTAGTGTACTTGATAAAAAAAATTCATTTTCACTGTACTTATAGCTTTATATGTCATAGTTGTGTGCCCATTATTTCGTTAATGGTCATAGTTATTACGATATTTACGTGGGAGTAAGACACTGGGAGAAATTAGCAAAAGTTTGTAATTAAAAATAGAAGTGGCTATGATTTTGCGTTTGGTACATACTACACAATATGCTGCGGCATATGAAATTTGGGAGACATGTTGAATTTCTCTTTAGACTTGGCTAGAGGTCTCTATGTGTCACCAATCTCGAGATAACTGATCTCACGTAGCACACTTATGTGTAACCATGCCACGCCATGGATAAGGCCAGAGTGAAATATCCACTGCATTCCTCACATTGTAATGTTGTTGCTTTAATTTGTTATGAAAGCGGTGCTGATAGACAATAAAAGCGGGTTAAAAGCTGTGAGCTGTCTGGGGAAGTTAACCTTGCATTACTGCGCAACTGTTTCACCAGGTATCCAGTCTAGCTTACCAAATTCCCAACCAGACTAACATTAATTATAATCTTTTAATAGTCGTACGACAACCGGTGATATATATATATATAAAGAGAATTTAAATAAAAAGAAATAAATCAGTTTATATTTGGAAATTTGTTTTAACATTGATCATTGAAATTTCAGCATATTAAACGTGAGTGATAACTAAGCTGGTGCCTTATTTAGGACTGTGAAAATGTGAGTTTGTAATCTTACGGAACACATCAAATATGGAGCCAAGATTGGGAGACTGCATACAACACTGCATTCATAAAATAACACACAAGGAACGTTGAAACATATGCAAGAGAAAATTAACCTCTACCAACCGATTCAATTTTCACCCAAAGAAGTTACGGTCGTAGCACAATCCTGTCCGTCATGTAATTACCACACACTGGTATACTAAATTCATATTAACTCTTTGTGAAATCTTCCCGAAAACAATAGCTGAGGGCTACTTTGATGATTACACCACATGCTTCACGTGGTCAACTTGGTTTACACAAAGAGTGTAACTCCACAATAATTTTGATAATTAAAATAAATTAGATCGAAAAGCAATTTACAAAAGAAAAACCACGAACTGGTTACTATCGTCTTACTATTAACCTGATGGGTCAAACAATTGTATAAGCACGTGGTACTGGTTTCACAAAGTACACCCCACGTGGTTGAACATAAAGAAAAGTTAAGATTGATGAACTTAGTTAGAGTTACTGATCAACACGTGGTTCCACTTTACTCACAAAGTAGTGACAAAGCAACTACCGGAATATATTCTGAACTTCACACGAGAATTACACTGCGCTGCAATTTAAAATAACATTAGATATCTTAGAGCTAAACCTGAAATAAAGGTGATTAAATTTTCAGTTAGGCTGAACTTAAGAAATCCATTGTCCTACGGACTTAGCAGACACGCGCTTAGCCGGAGATCTTACCACTTCAGATGCTCGCCGCAGGCAGACTGACCTGGTCCCTTTCTGAGGGTGGCTCACAAATACAAACGGAAGTGGCCAGAGGGGCAGCTTCCTATACCAACATGACAAGAGATGGACAGGACCATACTAAGGATAGAAACCTCTTTGCTTTTAGAAAGCGTAGCTACCTGTTCCGACGTTGGTCCTACTGTTCTCTAGCAGACAGGCTTGTCTGCTACCCTGAGGCATGCAACTAGAAATTCATTTGCTCATTCATCCTCTCACACAGAAGGGAAGGGGGTTGACAGTATCTTATCATATACAGTATATAAAAGAAAGCGGATGTAGGTTCTGTATGAGACTGTGTGACATGAATTATATATAAACTGTGTTTTAAAGTGTAGTAGTGTGACAGATCGTTCTTGTTTATGTGTAAAAGTAACACGTTCCACTACTCAGTCTCCTCCCAGATAGTCAGAAACGCCACAGTAAATTTAGACGAGGAATTTATGCCGTAAATAACAACAGATTTAAGAAATCAAACATGAAAGGAATCCAGCAGAGACCTTTCATAACCCCAACGCCCCGGGAAAAGACTGTGCTGGGAATTTTCTGGCCATGCTAGGACATTCCCAAGCAGGCTTCTTACAGCCTACTTAAACCAAAAGTGTAAAGAAAAGGCAAAAGGTCACCAGCTACTTGCTAAAACACAATAATTTCAACACATCTATAGAATCGACCAATCTGTAAGAAAAAAAAATCTGTGACATCTATTTAAAAGATAGTGTAGACCTAATTCGGTCAGCAAGTAAAACAATGGTTCCTGTGTCATTAATATGAAAACAATTTCTGGTTGTTACCCTTATGGAGTTCACCAGTATTTGCTCATTGCAAGAGCCAACTGATCACAGGAAAATTCATGACTGTTTATTAGCAAGCAAAATTTATGAAAATAGCAAAGGTGCCACAGCAATTAAAAAAGAACATGAAATAACATCAGTATTATAAAGCAGAACATTACAATGCACAATCCGCAAAAGCAAAAAAAAAAGATAAGAGAAAAAACATGTTTTACAAAGTGGTTATCGCAAAAAAAATTCTATAGCTTATGAAGCTAATAATTTGTAGAATTAAAATAACATTGTGGCACTAATTTAATCACTCTCCTATATTTCAGTTAGTTAGCAAACAATGAGCACTGTGTCATTATACTGAAACTACAATAATTATGTGATTGTTACCCTTATGGGGTTTTCACTATAAATATGCCCCATGCAAAGGTTAATCGATCACAGTCCAATGAGAATGAATAGCTATCTGACTGATAAACGAAGCAATGCCACAGGAACGAATTTACGAAACAAAATATCACAAATCTAATACATCACACAAGAACAAACATTGATCAACAAAACAGCTCTGAAAGTACAATAGTCAACATCTAAAAAACACACCAATAAATAAAATGCCTGCTAAATACAAGAGTCAAAGTCTAAAAAAAACCATAAATAGAACACCTGCAAAATACAAGAGTCAGTCTAATAAACACCAATAAATCGAACCCCTGCAAAATACATGATCAAAGTTTCTCTGAAAGAACACACGAATATGCATTGGACTAAGAACTGTATGATCACTGTTCACTGGCACACTCAGCAGTTCCACTGTTTCGAGGCACAATATAAGAGGAGGGGGGGGGGGGGGGGGGTTCGTCGCCGCAGCTGTCAGTAGGGACTTTTTTGCCCATCTGTTGCGTGCAATCCCGTCGTCTCTGCCCTCTCATGAAGTTTCTCTTGGTGGCCCGTGTCACGTACATCTCGATTTGGTCCATGTTTGTGTTGTCAAATTCGTGCGGTATCCTCGTTTGACACGCCAGGTTGATATTCCTGGGGCATGGATGACACTTAATGGCTCTTCTTTGTGCCACCCTTAGCTACCAGAGAACATCGAACTATGATTTACTGTCGCTTGACAGTGGGGATCCGCCAGGAAGTGTTGATAGGCGTCGTTGACGCCTGCAAGATTCTCAGGACAATACCTGTCAAAAGGCTCCACGCCCCTTTATCCCCTGTCTTCTGTCGTTTCACCGCGGCCGTCTCGTCACGGTCGCGTGCGTGTGTTGCGTTGCCAGCAGATGGATTTCCGCGCGGTGGACCGCTCCGCCATCTCAGGTCATCGCCTCCAGGAAGGGTCGCACGGGGCGGCCGCCCATTAGCTCCAGGTGCAAGGGAAAGTGTGTGTCGCGTGCCCTTCTTTTGTTGTCGACCGCGCTCCCGAAGTGGCCCGGTTGACAGCGTGTCCTGTTGGGAAACCAGCCAGTTTACAACTAGCCCTCCTCCTCGCTGCTCCCGCTGTCTCGTGAGAGTTTAGCCGGTTCGCTTTGACGTTCTTTACTGCATTCACAGAAATTGTTTATCATAGTTATGTGATTACAAAATGTCATACATAATACCACTTAGTATTGTCTTTCACAATTTTTAAGAACAAAAGTGAGACTTAATTTTTTTTAAATAAAAAAGTTAGATGAATCGACAATATAAAAATAAAAGTTAAGTGACTTGACAATACAAAAAATAAAAGTGAAATGACTTGACAGTATAAAAATTAAATTTAAATGAACTGACAATATAATATTTAAATCCACATCACTAATGTGGTTCACTTACGTTTTAATAAATCAAATGCTACTTATTAATTCACTAAAATGAAAAGGATTATGCCTTGTGCAAGTATAGGTCAGGACAGCATAGGGTTCACATGTTATTTACATACACACACGCACACCTGTTGTCTATTCTACAAACTAACTACCCATAAACATGCATTACTCAAAATTCTACTTCTATCCACTACTAGTTAATCCAACAAGCTACTTCAATGCTACTTCAACAAATTGTTTACACCACTACAACATTGTTCTAATTCGTCCTCTTCCTGACGCTCGCCGCATATGTCTTGTCACATAATAAATATGGAGAACTTTCCTTAGACGTACACAGTAAAAGAACAATGGTTATTTACACGCCACAACATTTATACCAGTTGACACACCTGATAAGAGACTCGCAATTATGCATTTATCATAGTCATATATTCACACATAAAACAGTAAGAAAATTTCATCTAAAATTACGTTATCACAAGAATTAATCACACAGATGACTCTGAGAAGGGTAATATTTTTTTTTTTATACTACAGGTTATATTACATTTTCTTACCCATTTTGCTCCAATTTCGTTCCTTCTTTAAGTTACCTTTCGCTTCTAAATCAGTTATTCCGCCTGTGGTGGTTATTCAGGATTCATTTCTCATGAATGGCAAAATTGTGGTCTCCTCTATTCTGTAAAACAGTTTCATCTTAACATATTGAACTTACAACAGACACAAAAGATCCGAATCCTCCTGTAGTTTAAATGACAAATGTTTTGCTTCATCCTTATTACCTTAAACCAAGCTTTCCTTCGGTCCCATAATCAAAATTATTTACTCTTCCTCTACATTCAAGAGGGAAATTTCCTCAGTACAAATCATATAGGCTGCAGTGCATCCCGCACCAGCGAAAACAGTAAGCTGTAATGCTCACAGCATCAGCAAAGCACATAAACGTCGCTTTTCTGGGACAAGTATTAACGCAGAATAATTTTTCAGGCTCTGGCTCAACATCAATCAAGACTACAGAAAGGATCCATATATCTGTTCCATTCTCCATTTTCTGAAAAACTGCTCGTATTTGACTACCACAATAGTATTTCAGGGCCACGTAAATTATACAAACCACAATTCTTCTTTCACCTAGAAGGGAATCAATATACTGACGAAATCCACAGACAACACTTTACATACTCACCTATAAAGATCAAAAAAGACATATATCATCAATATTAACATATCATCGCATATTGGGAAGCCATTGGTTAAACAATCGTATTATCGCATCCTGTTTTCAAGATTCCAAACTTATTCATTCCTTTCTCAGAGTTCTCTTATTTTAAAATATTCATACAGCACGAATACTATAGTAAGAGATCCTCATTTATACTGACAGATATAGAATAGTAATAGATAGATAGTAGCACTGAAAGCAGAAAATCGGAAACAAGGCTACTAACAGCTGGGGACCTGGGTTTTCCAGACCCATAATACCCACAGATCGGATATTCCCCTGAGTTTTGCATTAATTCAACACAGATCTTGCTTCTCTCAGGAGCGACTCATTTCAATTTACACAAAAAAAAAAAAAAAAAAAACATAAACAGCATATCACTCGTTCACAAAGAAACCTTTTATCTTCACGTTTGAATCAAACTAAATCCTAATTGCACAAGGAAAGAAAAAAATTAAAACATCACTTCAATCAATCACATAGAAACATCTTTATCATTAATTTTTACCAATATATTATTCAAAATGCATACGTCACAAATTTAAACTAATCAATTCTTTCTCCTCACCGTCCTCTCTACTTCTCACTGTCCTTTCTACTCATTTGCCATGTCGCTCATTTGTTCCGATTGGGCGCCTTCTGCGCTGATCGTTTGTCATTGCCGGTTTTGTTCATTTCCATTTGCTGGATTATGTCTAGGGTTAGCTGGCCGAATTTCAACATCATGAGGTGCTCCGCCTACAGTCCTATTCCCACCGTATTCATTGTAGTATCGATTCTGGTTGCCGTACCTGTAGCGTTCACGATCTTGTCCACGTCCTCGATCATTTCTGTTGTTCCACCTGTGTTTCCGACTGTTACCCCAGTTTCTATACGGCCGGTCCCGATTATTGTTCCGTTCGCGTCGCGACGACCAGTCACGCCGTTGATTAGTAATACGGCCATGACTGCGGTCGCGCTGCTGTGCCCCGTAATAACTTTGTGCCTGATTAGGCGGGCATTCTCCTCTTGGAGAAGTGTCTTAAACGTTTCCACGTCCTCTTTGCAACGTCCCGCAAGAATGACGTGGCGCAAGTGCATCGGCAATTTGGTGTGCATATCCTAATTAGCTCCGCAGGCCCGTATGGGTCGTATAAAAATTGATTTGCCTGCAGCATGTGGTCGAATAGGCGTGCTAGGCTGCCGAAACCAGACTGGTTCAAATTTGGCAGCATAATTATGCCATGATTGACCCTATCTTGTGCCGCTTCCGACCAGTAGGCGGACAGAAAGGCTTGTCGAAACTCCCGAGTGGAGTTGCAGTGACGCGCTGCCGACCTCATGCGAATCGCCGGTTCGCCTTCCGAATAGCCAACACATATGTTCTATTTTATGTGAACTTGCCCAGTCGGGGGGAAGACAAAACTCAAATTGCTCGAGCCATGCTCGTGGATGTATTCCATTTTGCGAATTTCGAAATATCTCAAACTTTCTCACCGTAAGGAAATGTTTGAAATCAAATCCCCGCATTTCCTCCCGGCGAGGCCCTTGAATGTTTCTATTTTTCTCTTGTCTGCCCCTCAAAATACATTCTTCCCTGTCGTCAAAATCTCCCTCGTGGCCGGAGTCCCTCTCTGCACTGTCTGTACGGCTATTTTTAGTGCTATTGGCGAGTTCGTAATCACACGCCATGCGGTTTTCCAGATGCGCCACGCGTTCTTGTAATTCGCCTGTTACAGCTTTGTGCCGCCTGTTCACTTCGAACTGTCCCTTCTGAAATCTAAGAAGCAAACGCACTTCTTCGGTCTCTGCGACCGCTACCGGTGTAGTATTGTTCTCGCTTTCCGTCACCTTCATCGTGCCTACGATGTCCCCTAATGCCACAATCTTATCATGTATTTGTCTGTTGTCCTCCGGCCCAGTCTGCTTCAATTGTTCTACTTGCTGTTCGAGAGTGTGAATCGCTTGACTGTTGTCCGCTACTGTGTTGCTAATGGACGCTGGACAATGCGTTTCCGCCTCCTGGACCCTCGAGAGTACCTGCTGGTGTTCTCTTTGGCATTCTTCTCTCAGCGCTTGGAAATTCCTAAGTAGCTGTTCTTCGCTCTCTTTCGATTCCGCATCGCGACTCCGCTTGTCCTGTTCTAAGGCTTGCAGACGATCATCGATTTGTTCAAATGTACGGCCTAATTCTTTCATAATATCACTTATTATTTCACTTGCCAGATTGTTTATTCTTTGTGAGATATTATCGGACACTCTTTGCATCGACTTGTCGACTTTATTTGTCTGCTGGATTAGTTTTTCGTCTATTTGTTCGCTTAGCTCGCGGATCGATTTTTCAGATTTCTGCGTCATTTGTTCGCCTAGCTCTCGGATCGATTTTTCAGATTTCTGCGTCATTTGTTCGCCTAACTCGCGGGTCGATTTTTCGGATGTTTCTTTTTGTTCTCGGAACGATTTTTCTGATTTTTCTGCGTTTTCTTTATTTTGTTGCAATAAGGCTTTCATGAGTTCTGCCAAATCAATTTGGTTAGTTGGAGGCAAACTAATTTCTCGCTCTGATGTGAGCCCGTTCGTCCTGTTTTGCATTTCCTCTGAAGTATTCCCCAATGCATTTTCGGAACCGTCTGACGCGTTAATATTCGAAATCAAATTACCCCCTTGGTCCATGTTGCTTAAGTTGTTGGACCGCCTACTTTTAGCTTGGTTACGTGTCTGCATTCGTTCAATTTATACCCGGTACGCAACACACTAATCAGAACAAACGCATCCCCCAAAAATTACGACAGTCACACGAAAGGTACCCAACCTAGTACGCACTTTTTCACACGCAAACAAATTTATATCTTTGATTGAAGTAAATGCAATTTACAAGCGAGAAAAAAAAACACACACACATATAAAACACACAAATATAGAAAACAAAACAAGACAAACAACACAACGCCGATCAACAACGCCGTGAATCTTTTGAAAGTCTGCTCAGAAACAACGCAGAAGTTGTTTGTGCATTGCAGGAAAAAAAAATTAAGATTATACAACACTCGCAATCTAACGTTTCAGAGATTCCAGAGTCTAGCGGAATCACAGAACAGGGTCGCCTTGTGTAACGTTGTTACTTTAATTTGCTATGAAAGCGGTACTGATAGACAAAAAAAGCGGGTTAAAAGTTGTGAGCTGTCTGGGGAAGTTAACCTTACATTACTGCGCAACTGTTTCACCAGGTATCCAGTCTAGCTTACCAAATTCCCAACCAGACTAACATTAATTATAATCTTTTAATAGTCATACGACAACTGGTGATATATATATATATATATATATATATATATATATATATATATATATATATATAAAGAGAATTTAAATAAAAAGAAATAAATCAGTTTATATTTGGAAATTTATTTTAACATTGATCATTGAAATTTCAGCATATTAAACGTGAGTCATAACTAAGCTGGTGCCTTATTTAGGACTGTGAAAATGTGAGTTTGTAATCTTACGGAACACATCAAATATGGAGCCACACATCAAATATGGAGCCAAGATTGGGAGACTGCATACAACACTGCATTCATAAAATAACACACAAGGAACGTTGAAACATATGCAAGAGAAAATTAACCACTACCAACCGATTCAATTTTCACCCAGAGAAGTTACGGTCATAGCACAATCCTGTCCGTCATGTAATTACCACACACTGGTATACTAAATTCATATTAACTCTTTGTGAAATCTTCCCGAAAAGAATAGCTGAGGGCTACTTTGATGATTACACCACATGCTTCACGTGGTCAACTTGATTTACACAAAGAGTGTAACTCCACAATAATTTTGATAATTAAAATAAATTAGATCGAAAAGCAATTTACAAAAGAAAAACCTCGAACTGGTTACTATCGTCTTACTATTAACCTGATGGGTCAAACAATTGTATAAGCACGTGGTACTGGTTTCACAAAGTACACCCCACGTGGGTTGAACATAAAGAAAAGTTGCTATATTGAAAAATATTGTCAAGACGAGACGTTATAATCTCACGCACATTCGCATTTAAGATTGATGAACTTAGTTAGAGTTACTGATCAACACGTGGTTCCACTTTACTCACAAAGTAGTGACAAAGCAACTACAGAAATATATTCTGAACTTCACACGAGAATTACACTGCGCTGCAATTTAAGATAACATTAGATATTTTAGAGCTAAACCTGAAATAAAGGTGATTAAATTTTCAGTTTGACTGAACTTAAGAAATCCATTGTCCTACGGACTTAGCAGACACGCGCTTAGCCGGAGATCTTACCACTTCAGATGCTCGCCGCGGACAGACTGACCTGGTCCCTTTCTGAGGGTGGCTCACAAATACAAACGGAAGTGGCCAGAGGGGCAGCTTCCTATACCAACATGACAAGAGACGGACAGGACCATACTAAGGATAGAAACCTCTTTGCTTTTAGAAAGCGTAGCTACCTGTTCCGACGTTGGTCCTACTGTTCTCTAGCAGACAGGCTTATCTGCTACCCTGAGGCATGCAACTAGAAATTCATTTGCTCATTCATCCTCTCACACAGAAGGGAAGGGGGCTGACAGTATCTTATCATATACAGTATATAAATGAAAGCGGATGTAGGTTCCGTATGAGACTGTGTGACATGAATTATATATAAACTGTGTTTTAAAGTGTAGCAGTGTGACAGATCGTTCTTGTTTATGTGTAAAAGTAACACGTTCCACTACTCAGTCTCCTCCCAGATAGTCAGAAACGCCACAGTAAATTTAGACGGGGAATTTACGCTGTAAATGACAACAGATTTAAGAAATTAACATGAAAGGAATCCAGCATTGACCTTTCAATATTTCATGCACGGTTTGAGACATCGAAATGAGATTTTGGCAAATAATAGCACATAAAGCGCAGAGTATTTTGCGATATGGTAATTATGCAAAACTTCAGTACCTACCATTTATTCTACTAACTACAGTAGTAATTGATAGTGAAATGAAAAAATAGTATGGGTTTTGGAACAACGTAAATGAAGACATTACACATTTATTTTGCACCGAGAATGTGCTTTTTCGTAAGTTACTGACCTTCCTATTCCTCAGTTTCTCACTTAATAAACCGCATTTTTCAGAATTCTTTCGCAGCTGCATCTGCACAAAATGTTAATGTTGTGCGACTCTGTAAATCCAGCTGTATTTTGGCAAAATAAGCAGATTTTAACATGGCAGCTTGAGAAATGTGTCAGTATTACTCAAAATTCACCATTCGTGATGCTTCTCTGAAAGTTACAAACGGATAACAATGGTTACCAAACCAGGCGAAAATAAATCGCTGCAGAGGTGATAGTAGATCTTTTCGGAAGGCCACCAAGCGAGTGTGAGCGTGCAGGGTCCCTACTTAACATGTACAGAAAATGTGAGCTTAGGCTTCAGTTTAGAACAGCACTTCCCCTCCAGCGCTCGGCATTTCCCCTACAGCACCTGCCCGTAACCCCCACCACTACCACTCTCCCCACGTGTGCTCCGCCGTCTGCGTATCTTGCGGCCAAGGGATTCTGCGCGCACTTCACCTGGACACGGAAGCAGCACTG
The DNA here is from genome assembly GCF_023864345.2 of Schistocerca serialis cubense. Classification (NCBI taxonomy): domain Eukaryota; kingdom Metazoa; phylum Arthropoda; class Insecta; order Orthoptera; family Acrididae; genus Schistocerca; species Schistocerca serialis. The sequence goes on along the minus strand of NC_064642.1, from coordinate 758,855,580 downwards.
CGGCAGCTGCCCAACGCGCGGCTCTGCTGTTGCGCCACTTCACTATGGGGCTTAGCCGCATGATCGCACGGTTGAGTGATTAAACGGTAGAAGTGCCATGCCATTACTGCTACCCAATCCTTTATGTAAAGGTAACGGGCATTTATTAAAACATTTAGTAAAGGTAACACATAAGGCACTGCCATCAGCAGTGATTGTTAAACGAAGTGAGAGGAATCGCACCAACAAGAGTAGACTAGCACGAGCTGTAGGTTCCTGTCATGCCCTGCGCTTGACTTTAGCTCAGTGTGCTGGACCCTGACTGGATCCTGTCCCCACACCCAGTGGGCAGGTTCTCTGGCGGCAGCATCGTCACATAGATTCCAGTGACAGGTAAATGGGCAGCCTTCAAATGTGTTGACTTTTCTGGGTTAATTTCCAGGTCAGGGTTCAGAACTAGCGAGTACCTCTAGATTTGTCTATTGACAGACATGACGCTGACCCAGACGTTATTCATCCACTTTCCTGCTTAACCTGGGGATTAAGTCCTGCACCACTCATCAGTGAAGGCAATCTGACTGCTTTAATTCTCCCCCCCCCTCCCCCCCCCCCCACCGCCTTGATACCATGGCAGGTGTGTAGCGGCCAGACTGATGGTGTGGAGATGGTTACATACTGCGTGGGTTACACAGCCCTCCCATTGGCAGGGCAGTGCGCAGGTCTGTTACAGTCGTGATCCATAACTTGCAACCAGCTGTCGCCAGCTGCTACTGTTGACTGTAGGAGACCACCATTAGACCGATCTTCGGCGTTTTGTTTGTCGCTGTAGTAGTTCAATGTTCGAATGATACCACGTCAGCCGGCAACTATAGCTGTGCTAGCAGCATTTCTTGCCACAAAGAGACAACGCTCGCACAGAGTAAGTCGGAAATGACCCTTGGAGGCACGGTGGCAAACTGAACAGTGCGCAAGGGCCGCTCCGGTCAGATGAGTATTGGAGAGACAGTGATCTACTGAACTGCACTCGGAATGCAGATTTACCTTTGTCTCCTATTCAGATGTTGCTGTAAGCAGCGATTTTAAGTGATCAAAAGAGTATTCAGAAAGACGTTTCATGTAAAAAAAAAAGAAAAGAAAAAAGTAAGCAAGGCATGAGGATGGTGCAAACATTTTTCAGAATTGTTTATATTAAAAATACTGGGTTTATAAAAACATTTGTCACAAACCTCAGTGATTTATTATTGACATCAAACTTGCTTTACCTTACTTTAAACGATGAGGCCCACAGGACTGCATGCAGCTACAAGGTTCCTCTTCCGCTGGATTCTGTTCTGTGCCTTTCAGCGCCAGTCACCCTCTATGCTGATCTGCAGCATGTCGTCATGAATTGCATCTCTCCAGGTTTCTTTGACCTGCCTACTGGTCTTCTCCCACAACGAGTAAAATCTGTGGATTCCAAAGGCCATCGGTGTTTATCCGTTCCCGCGACATGTGCTGCCCACACGTCTGTCATGCTCACACCCAAATCAGAGTCAAAAGTATGCCCAATAGTACTAACAGTGGTCTTTTCATTACTTTTACTTTTTTTGAATGATTTCCTTTACTATGTCCCTATAAAATTTATGTTGTTACTCACACTTTCCTCTCTGCTTCTCGTATATAATATGACATAATTTTTCTCTCTTCTTCAATTTATGTATAATCTGTAGTATATATAAAAAAATTTTCTTTCACTTCTGCTCCGTCTGCCTTGCTGATGTTCTCCCTCATACTGTCCCACCTAACAGTGCTAACTAGAGGAAGAGCTCAAACCAGCACGCACAATGTGCCTGTGCATGACACACAAATTTGAACTCAAAATCACTGTGCCGATGCTAGATATAAATTATTATGCCTGACCTGCAATGTTTACCCAAAAAAAGACGACAAATCACCATGTAAAAGGGTTCAAGGAACAACAATAAGAAAAAATGGCTCTGAGCACTATGCGACTTAACTTCTAAGGTCATCAGTCGCCTAGAACTTAGAACTAATTAAAGCTAACTAACCTAAGGACATCACACACATCCATGCCCGAGGCAGGATTCGAACCTGCGACCGTAGCGGTCGCTCGGTTCCAGACTGTAGCGCCTAGAACCGCACGGCCACTCCGGCCGGCAACAACAATAAGAGAAAAACGAAAAAGAAAAGAATATACAAACGAAAACCTATAAAACAACAGTAATGTTAATCAACTCTAGGAATATAATAGGTTAATAGAAATTTTTTTAATGTATCGTTGTTAATAATTTAAATAAATATATATGGCTAGAAAAAACCACAAGCAGCTTGCTTCTCACCCGGCCTACGATATTTCGTGATAGGAGGGTTGCAGCAGACACGTTAGTTGCTACCGTGCAGTCAAGCCGTCTGCAAGGCAATTACCATCACTCAGACTCTCCCCGATCGTAGTGTCGTAAGCCTTTTCATTCGGCCACTGTCTCTGTGCTTGTATTAGGGAAGCACAATGAAAACTAAACGAGAATACGTTCAATACCTAGAGAAAGCCAGCAATGTTTAATTGAGATGAATCAAGAAAATGAGAGATGCTGCCCAAGAAGCATTGTGGCAGCACCAAACCCATTTTATGGCTTCAAAAAGTCTCCATATTACAAACCAGCACAAGGAGAACTGGGAGAAGGGAACGAGTTCATCACATAACGATCTAGAAAAATCTGCGTAAAAGTCTTCTGTACAGGTATCACCTTCAACTGGTGCAAGCATTAAATGAGGCAGATTTTCAGCCAATTAGAATTTTCTGTCAACGCATCTTAGGGCAGCGTACTGTTTTCCTGCATTTCTTAGCATGTGTCTTATTCATTTATGAAGCTATGAGCGACAAGATGGTTAGGCAGAATGTATTTGGTGGAATCATTCATGATCATCTCACTGACTCTTACTTCTCTCCGTAACGTCTTACTGGAAAACGTATCTTCAGTTTCTCAGACACGAGCTTTTTCATTTACTTCATGACGTAGCTCTAGACGTCATCCAACGAATGTGGTTCATGTACGATAGTGCACAACCTCGCTTTACACGGATATTTCGCCAATATCTTCTCAACCAGTATCCGAACAAGGGGATGGGTCCAGGGAGATTTATTTTCCTTGGGTACATTTAAAATCCATGATGTATTCAACTCCCTTACCAGTCCTTATCAGAAAGAAGGAGAGCCATATAAAATCAATGTAGTATTTCAACCATAGATTCATGTTGCCTGCAAACTTCTCTCTTCATTTCTAGTTATCCCAGACCGGACTGGTCACTAATTAAAATGTCATAAAATTGAATCACTGTAGAATGGAGGATACACCATAATTGTCAGCTGGATGAAATCTACAACAGACCTCGAACTATAGAAGTATTTCCCTTTAGGACATCACGTATAAAGTTATGTCAAGAATTGTATACAATCGTTGCAGAGATCTGCGTGAAATGGAAGTAGGAGAATACCAAGGAGGGTTCAGACTCTGGAGAAGCTGTTCAGGACAAATAATCATTTTAAAATTGATAATGGATTAATACAAAAGAAGCCAAAAAAATCAGAACCTTATGATTATATCCAAACCTCTTCAATGACGAAGATACCATGGAATTTCGATTTCGATACCAAATTAATGAAAATGATTAACTTAACTCCAACAAAGAGCTGATCTTAAGCAAAGTTCGGAGGAGAAACATGTGAGCTATTTACGATTAAAAAAGCGTTAAGACAGGGAGATAGTTAACCGCCGTAACTTTTCAACTGTGCTCTGGAGTACGTAATGAGGAAAATCCTAAAAACATAAGAACTGGAACCAAAAGTGATTATACAAATTTAAATTTCTTGGGATTAGCTGATGACTTAGCGATACTAGCTAATAACATCTAAGAAGCCAGAAATCTAATAACAAGCTTACAAAATGTAGCACAAATAATAGGACCCTAAATATCATTCGAAAAGACTGAGATAACCGTACCAGACTCACTAGTAACCAATCATATAACAGTGAATAATAGGAAAATAAAAATAGTGAAACAATTATACCTAGGAGAAATCATAGCGTAACTACTTGGACGAGAAACTTGCATGGCAAGAAAGAACTAACAACATGATAAGAGTTCAAAAATTACAATAAAAAAGAATGTCAACCAAAACTAAATTAAAGCATTACAACGTGGTGGTTGAACCAGTGGTGACATGGGGGAAGTGAAACTCTTTTCAGAGTCACCCAGAAAAACAGACTCGACAAAATCCTAAAAGTAGCGAGAAGAATAGCTAGAAAATATGTAAATAAAAATATCAAAAAGGTGGACAATGGCGGATCGTGCCAAATGAAGTTGTGTAAAATGAACTGGAGCCTTTTACAGATGCTAGATGGGAAAAAGGATCTGTTTTTTTGTCAGATTATGAGGACGCCAGAAATCAGATTACAAAGAAAAATAATCGGTAAAGGAAATCAAGGAGGATATGAAAGAGCCAGAATTAACGCTGCACGATTTGTAAAACAAAACAAAAATTTTAAAGGAACTGAAGAAATAAAAATTAGATTTTAACCAAAAATAGAATGGCTCAAATGGCTCTGAGCACTATGGGACTTAACATCTTTGGTCATCAGTCCCCTAGAACTTAGAACTACTTAAACCTAACTAACCTAAGGGCATCACACACATCCATGCCGGAGGCAGGATTCAAACCTGCGACCGTAGCAGTCGCGCAGTTCCGGACTGAAGCGCCTAGAAGCGCTCGGCCACTGCGGCCGGCTAACCAAGATAGACAAATGGCAAAAATAAAATGGGTGTTTGCAGATGAGGAACGACAAAAAAGATCAGAACGAATGAAAAGATACTGGGCAATTCGGAAAGAAAACCTGTTGAAGAAGATGACCAGCAAAGGCTTGACTGAAGTGACCCAATAATTCGCTAGCGAAGGATTTTCAGCTCCATGTTCATAAGGCCTTTTTGTAATATTTTCATGTCAGGAATAAATCCCTGAAGCTTCTGACACACGTTTTTATACAGCCTGTCCACTTGGGAGGGGCAGCCATCAGGCTCCCAGATCAGCAGTGAGAGGCTGTTCAGCCGGACACGTCTACGCGCCACGCAGTGTCCTTCAGATAGGAGACTGCTGTAGTTTGACGCGGACCGATTGTCGTAAAGTACTCGGCGCAGACTGGACATCTAAGTATCTGTCGACTCTGAATATCTCGCTCCCCTTTCTTCAGTAATGAGCCGGCCTTCCGCTCTGAAAGCTAACCCGACGTATTTGTTAGTTTGTTTGTTTGCGCCTTCCTCGTCGCCAGCGGCTTTATCTTGTTTACGGAACCTGTTCCTGGCTATCAGCCGCAGCTCCGGAAAACAGGGGGAGCGGGGTGGGTCCCGACAGGCGGCGTTCCCGCTTGGGGAGTGCAGTCTGCGACTCCGGTTTACCGCCACACGATATTCACCATACACCGCGCCACGCAACTAGGCGATTCGCAGCTATGCGCCGACAGTTAAATGTTCGAACATCAGTCTGCAACCAAGCAACAGTCCACGGTATCTCGCTAAGCGAAAGCACCAAAGAAGTAACTTGTTGTAGGTAAGAAGTGTAGCACCAGGAAATTGTCACTGCAATCGCCAACTCAGTGTATCCACAAGCCGCTTTACCACTTGTATTACATATTACGATATGTGTTTGTTATGTGACTACAGTTATTATGTTTTTATCTTTTCATGTAAGAGGTTACATAGGAAGCGTGTGTGATGCCTTTAAAGACGGGCCGCACTGTAGAATCTCTGGTCAAAAGCCGTAACGCGCCGAAGGCCATCGTCCCTCAGAGCAGCGTTCGCATATTGCCCTTGTTTTCTCGGCGAGACTGTTTATCGTGATTTTTTTCGTCATGTTACCTGTATGAATTGGTTTTGAGTTAAGTGCTATTTTTATGAGGTAGGCTTATTACAATCAGAGTTACAAAGCACAGTGCACCAAATAAACGTTTTCTGAAGCTGGAAAGCAAATACGGATTTGCGTAAAGGCGGAAATTAATTCTGAGAAACACATTATAATTTCTTATTTTAAGCTGGAGCCTGGAAAGATATGTTTTTCAGTCGTACGACAGATAGCATCAAAGGTTTACCATAGTCGTCAACTTTTCATTCTCATTCAGTATAAAGCCGAACATGGAAAAGGAGGCCGGCCTGGGTGGCCGAGCGGTTCTAGGTGCTACAGTCTGGAATCGCGCGACCGCTACGGTCACAGGTTCGAATCCTGCCTCGGGCATGGATGTGTGTGATGTCCTAAGGTTAGTTAGGTCCCCTAGAACTTAGTAGTGGACTGATGACCTCAGCTGTTGAGTCCCATAGTGCTCAGGACCATTTGAACCATCTTCAAAAGGAGGGAAATTACTGTAATATTAGTCAGCAACGAAGCAACAACGGTACAGAAAGCAGCTGCTGACAGGTGTGAACATTATCTAGCCTCCCGTTTAGTAAGTTATGGTTGCAAAATAATGCCACGAATTACTTATGGAAGAACAGAAAAATTTATAGATGGTGACCTCAGGTAAAAAAAAAAGAAACCAAAGTTTAGAGCATTTGCTGTTTAAGACAAAGCTTGTGCTGTGTAGCCTGGAACACACGCATTAAAATCCTGAAAATAGCAGTGCTAAAATACAGGGAGTGAAAAGTTATAAACGTCTTTCAAGGAGATATGTTCCGTCTATGCATTTTTTTCTGAAGGGCAATTCGTTTTTGCCATACACGTTTCGCTTGTTTTATTTATGAAGATCTTCAGTGACCTGTAATACATGCATTATGTAGTAGTGCCAAGTATGTTCATTTAACCTCACAAAATTTGTGTTTAAAAAGTTATTTGTAGCCTGAAAAACAAGAGAGTGACACGAGAAGACGTAACATATCAACATATTTGTAACTAGTTAATAATGCATTTATTACACTGGCGGATTCGGCTGCCACTACTGACAGGTTTTATGCTACCCATAACGTCCTCATAAAAACACACATGAGATTTTCATATTGTACCGCTCGCTACGTGCAAACTACTAGACCTAAAGAAAAAATGAGCAGGACTTTTTTGTGGCAACTTAACGTGGTTAAGTTTTGTACTGGGATACCTTATCGCTAGGGGCCACAGTTTTCGAGTTATTGAAGAAAACCGCGTTTGGAAGTCACTTTTTTACATTTTTCTTAAATAATACGAAAACTATGGTCTATAGCGAAAACGCATCCCATAAAAAGTTCAACTAGATTAAATTCCCTACAAAAAGATACTGTGAATTTTTTTGTAGTACTAATAGGTTGTGCATAGTAAGAGAAAAAATATGAAAAGCTTGTGCATGGAATCTGGAGGAGTTGCGGATTGCATAAAACCCATCGGTAGGGACAGCTGAGTCATCCTATATAGTAATATAAAAACAAACCTATGTTACAGGCCACTGAGGATGCCAAATAAATAGAAGAAGTAAGATGCGTAACTGCATTTCATTTACGAGGGCGTTAAAAAAGTAATACCAAACATTTTTTTCCGCTGAAAAAATGCGGAATTTGTTGTGGGGCATCGTGGAATATTCCTACTTCAGTTCGTATAATTTCATGATGTGTGTTCCAAGCTAAGAGCTGTCATTGAATTTGGAGGAGAACGGCAGCATCTAAGTTATTCAAAGGCGCTTGCAGAATGTTTATGGAGACCTGACAGTGAACAAAAGCACGGTGAGTCGTTGGGCGAGGCGTCTGTGATCATCGCAACAAGGTCGCGCAAATCTGTCTGATCATCTGCGTGCAATCGGCCGCTGTGGCCGAGCGGTTCTAGGCGCTTCCGTCCGGAACCGCGCGACTGCTACGGTCGCAGGTTCGAATCCTGCCTCGGGCATGGATGTGTGTGCTTAGCTTAGTTAGGTTTAAGAAGTTCTAAGTTTTAGGTGACTGATGGCCTCAGATGTTAAGTCCCATAGTGCTCAGAGCCATTTGAACCTTTTTCTTTTCTTTTTTTTTTCCAACGACATGCCGGCCGGACACTCTCATTCGAGGTGATCGACGGATCACAATGAAACATGTCGCTGCTGTACTGAACGTCTCTGTTGGTAGGTAGTGCTGACACATTCGTCCGCCAGCTGGTACTCAAAGGCGTGTACTCACCTAATAGAAGACCATATAGAGCAACGAAGGACCATCTGTGGGGAATTACTTGCGCTTTACGAGGCTGATAGTGGCAATTTTTTGTCGAACATTGTCACAAGTGATGAAACATGGGTCATCACTTGGAACTAACTGGCAATCCATGGAGTGGCGCCACACCACCTCGCCTCTTTTCTGTGACTCTAATGATGCAGAAAGACGTCAGCTCCGATGCCGACCAGCAGAGTGGTAACACGCGGGCAGGTAGGCCCTCCCAGTAAGAGGGCGTAGGGCCGTCGCGTTTTGTAGCCAAATGAGTGGGGAATTATATGTTGTGTTGGAATCCTGAATAAAACCGACCTTTCAGAAAAAAAAATGTGTTGCATTACTTTTGAACGCCCCGTCGTAGTTGTATAGACGGAAAATATCTCCATAAATTCTGAAGCAACTAATGTTTTAACGACGAAAAACAGAAAAAAATGACGATATATATAAAACTCGTATAGAAACGAGACTGTAATTATTCGAGCCGAAGGATATGAAAGGGGCGCAGTAGCCCAGAAGGGACTGAGACAGGGCTGGAGGCCATCTCCGATGTTATTCACTCTGTACATTGAGCACGCAGAGTAATTTGGAAATTTCGGGGAGAAGAAGTAAAAACTTTAAGGACGCCGACGACATAGTAATTCTGTGAGAGAAACAATGGACGTGGAGCAGCAGTTGAACAGAAAGGATATACTCTCTGAATACTGGTAATAAGATGAACGTCAACAAAAATAAAACAATGGTAATGGAATGTAGTTAAATAAAATGAGGCGATGTAGAGGAGTTGGATTATGAAGTGAGACAATAAAAATTGTTGAGTTTCGCGACTGGAAAAACAAAGTAACGGATGATGGTCTAGGTAGAGAGGATATAAAAAGCCGAGTTCAATAGCAGTAAAACATCTCTGAAGAAAAGAAAGTTGTCAACATCTAATATAAATTTAAGTGCTAGGAAGTTTTTTTTAAGCTATTTGTATGGAGTTTAACTTAGTAGCGAAATGAAAAAAATGGTTCAAATGGCTCTAAGAACTATGGGACTTAACATCTGACGTGATCTGTCCCCTAGAACTTAGAACTACTTAAACCTAACTAACCTAAGTACATCACACTTCCATGCCCGAGGCAGGGTTTGAACCTGCGACCGTAGCAGCAGCGCGGTCCTGGACTGAAGCGTCTAGAACAGCTCGGCCACAGCAGCCGAGGCGAAATGAAACTTGGATGATAAGCAGTGTAGACAAGAATAGAAGCTTTTGAAATGTAGTGCTGCTGAAGAATACTGTAACCAAAATAGATTACAACGTAAAAGTCGTACACACCTGCCAAACGACTGCCTATGGAATCGTTTGGAAGAGACAGAGATCTTCTGAATGAACGATACGGATTTATACCGAACGCCCAATTTTCATAGCATCTCAAGATATTCTGAATCTGTCCGTTTGTTTCTGCCCTGGTCCTTCGCCCCAAGTGTTCTTCGGTCTGTTTTCGCGAGCCTTTGTGCTGTGGCTTTTTTTATGTTCCAGTTAACTTTACTATGTACTGTATACGTCGTAGACATCTGTTTGACAGCTAGCATTTATAATTTTAACCAACATTTTACTGTGGACCCATGTTTAAGCTCTACCTCTTTAAATGTATTTCAACATATACTCTTTTGATTGATGTAGAATGTTAAAGATCATGTCCCTGACTGTAGCACACCACTGTAAACACTGATTATAGTCAGCGACATTTAACGGCCACGCTCCGTCAGCTGGTTTTAGTGCAGTGGTAAGCAAATTGCTTTCACGACGAGCCTGCATGAATGTTTACTACAATTTTATCATGTTTTTATATCACTTGAGGATGTCGAATATGACTGTATATTTTAGTTGCTTCTTTTTTTTTTAACTTCAAGGAGACTATGTTTGTTAGTTGTTTCTCAGACAATGTGAATCACGCAATTAGTTGTGATGTTGATAACTGACCATGTCGCTCTTACTCGTAAATATGTATATTCGTTTCAGATCAATGCGAAGATGTCATTAAGATTGGAACCGGTCATTGAACAAAGCAAATACTTGCGATAATAGACTGTTATGGTTTTTAAAGTACAAAAAATGTTGAAAATTAGATGGGTACATCGAATAACTAATGAGGAGGTGTTGTTGTTGTTGTGGTCTTCAGTCCTGAGACTGGTTTGATGCAGCTCTCCATGCTAGTCTATCCTGTGCAAGCTTCTTCATTTCCCAGTACCTACTGCAACCTACATCCTTCTGTATCTGCTTAGTTTACTCATCTCTTGGTCTCCCTCTACGATTTTTCCCCTTCACGCTGCCATCCAGTTCTAAATTGGTGATCCCTTGATGCCTCAGCACATGGCCTACCAACCGATCCCTTCTTCTAGTCAAGTTGTGCCACAAACTCCTCTTCTCCCCAATTCTAATTAATACCTCCTCATTAGTTATGTGATCTACCCATCTAATCTTCAGCATTCTTCTGTAGCACCACATTTCGAAAGCTTCTATTGTCTTCTTGTCTATTTATATGAGCAGGCACTGAACAGAATTGGGAATTGGTGAAAGAAGAATAATGTGACTCAAGTAGACTAGCAGAAGGAATCCGTTGACAGCACACATCCTGAGGCACCAAGGAATCGATAATTTGGTAATGGAAGGAAGTGTGGGTGTTTAAAAATTGTAGAGAGAGACCACCAGTTTTGAATACAGCCGAAGAGGAGAAACGTACAGTAACAAACTGTCACAATTGCATGTTACATGCTGTCAGTAGCGTTATGGTGCTGAATATCGTCCATAGGATGTGCATATTATTTATTAGTGCAGGCGGAATTTTTGGTGTATAATCTGAACCACGACATTTTTGTGGGATTAAGATCAGGCGATGTAGCAGGCCAGTGAGATAGGCTGCTGAATGTTCGTCACAACTGCTGTGAACCCGGGTTTCATCGTTGAAAGACTGGAGTGTCCACGCTGTGCTGATCATGAAAGTGTCGAAGACAGGGCAACACATGGTAACCTAGGATGATGAAGTAAACACCGTAGCTCATCTTCACGGTAACTTGAAGGAGTGGGTCCAAGTCGTGGTACGCAAACACCCGAAAAAAACAAGACAGATCCACCTGCTGCCTGTATACACTGCGAATTAAATGCTTGATTGGGCCGCCGGTGCAGTCGTCGACCCCTGTCGTTTGAAGAGAGGAAAAATCGCGAGTCGTCGAACCACGCTGTAGGGCTCCAGTCAGTTGCTGGCCAGTTCCTGTCATGTTGCGCCCACTGAAGCCTTGTATACCGCTGTGAGCAATGTGCTTCCTCGAGGCATCCGACTCCAAATGTCGACTGCACACAGTTCCCTTCGAAATGTACGCTGAGACTGAAACGGACCTGAATACACTGACAGCAGCAATATACACTGATGCAGCAGACGATAGCTGCGTCACCTGGCGAGGAATGACTGCTACTCAAATGGTTCAAATGGCTCTGAGCACTATGGGACTTAACTTCTGAGGTCATCAGTCCCCTAGAACGTAGAACTACTTAAACCTAACGAACCTGAGGACATCACACACATCCACGATTCGAACCTCCGACCGTAGCGGTCGCACGGCTCGACTGTAGCGCCTAGAACCGCTCGGCCACCCCGGCCGGCTGACTGCTACTCAGACACACGCACGGGGCATGTAGTTATCACTGAGCATGCTGCCTGTGAGTAGAATAGGGAAGGCAAGCGATCTATGTGAGCTTGACCAAGGGCCAGTTGTAATGGCCCAGAGGCTCTGCATGAGCATTTGGGAAACTTCACGGTTTGGAGGGTGTTCGGGGAGTGCTGTGATGCGTGCCTTCAAGACGTAGCGAAACCAAGATGAAACCACGTCTAGACCTCCAGCGGCCACCCCTCATTACAGATGTCGGACGTCGTAGGTTGGGCTTACTGGTAAAACAGACCAGGCGGTGAACCGTGGCGGAACTAATATCAGACTTTAATTTTGGGCAGAGTCCAAGAGTGTCTGAACACAAAGTGCATCGAACTTTCCTAACGATGGGCCTCCGCAGCCGACTAGACAGGCATGTGCCAATATTAACACCACGAGATCACTAGCTACTACTGAAATGGGCACGAGACCATCGGTACTGGATGTTGGCGCAGTGGCAGAGCGCTGGTTAGTCTGATGAATCTCGGTATCTCGTTCATCATACTGATGGGAGAGCGCGAATTCGTCGTCCTCCAAGGGAACAGCTCCTTGACACTTGTACTGCGGAACACAGGCAAGCTGCCTGCGGCTCCGTTACGCTCTGGGGAACATTTAAGTGGGGCATCCCTGGGTTCAGTCGAGCAATTGCAAGTCACCATGATGGCTAAGGAGTATCGTACACCCCTTCATGACGTTCATGTTTCCGGCAGTGGCATTTTTCATGAAGATAATGGGCCATGTCACAAGGCCAGGGCTGGCCGGTGTGGCCAAGCGGTTAAAGGCGCTACAGTCTGGAACCGCGTGACCGCTACGGTCGCAGGTTCGAATCCTGCCTCGGGCATGGATGTGTGTGCTGTCCTTAGGTTAGTTAGGTTTAAGTAGTTCTAAGTTCTAGGGGACTGATGACCTTAGAAGTTAGGTCCCATAGTGCTCAGAGCAATTTTGAACAAGGCCAGGAGTGTGATGGAGTGCTTCGAGGAATACAGTGGCGAATTCCAATTGATGTGTTGGCTCCCCAACTCACCAGAGCTGAAACCAGTCGAACACATCTGGCGTGTGACTGAACGTGGCGTCACAGTTCATCTTCCTCCTCCCAGGAATTTACGGGATTTAGGTGACTTGTGTGAACAGATGTAGTGCCATCTTCCTCAGCGACCTACCAAGGCCTCATTACTTCCACGCCACGACGCGTCGCCGCTGTTATCCGTGCCAAAGGTGGATATACCGGCTATCAGGTAGTTGGTTATAATGGTCTGGCTGATCAGCATATGTCGGTTTTGCAACCGACTCTCGTAGACACGACGCGACTCTCGTCTCCCGTCGTCGTGCATTCTGCTGCCGAGTCACACGGCTGCTAGCGGTACACCATTCCTTGTACACAAGTTCGACGGTCCAAGGTAGGTGAGGTGGTGAGCGCGTCCAACCACTATAGCTCCTTTCTGCCACTGTGTCGCGTCTCAACATGGACTCATCCTAGTGCGCTGCTTCCATACTGCCGACTGTCACATTCACCTCAATTCAATGTCATGACTTACCCCGTCAGCTGTGGAAGGGAATGTGACCAGTTGGTACCTGATCTATCCTGTCTCTAGTGCTCTGAAGCGATAAATGTGGTCTTTTAAGGAGGGCGTGTGGTACTTCGTCTGGTGAGCGTAATTTTCCCCTTCCTCTGTGTCAGATACCGAACGGACTATGCGCGTCTTCACCCACAGCGATTTTTGTCCGACATGTATTTTTTTCGGCACTAAATGTATTCGTTATACACCTATAAGATGACGCTCATCTCTGATTCACTAGAGGGCCTGTTTTGTATAAGGGAAGGACCTGTCAGGAGGCGAAGAACTGGCACGTCGGTTGAGCTTTTCCAGCGACAAGACGCAGTTCGGGTGTAGCCGAAGATGATGTGGCAAAGACGGCGAAATTCGTAACTTGTAGGAAAAAGAGGCTGCAAACGAAAACACACAAATGAAATAATACACCAGGTTGAACACCAGTATGTGTATCCACTTTCTCTTAAACGATAATTGTACTACAGACATTACACTAGCCACATCGGCACAATTACAAGAACATTATTAGATAAGTCTATTAAGTAGCAAACGCATTGAGCTATACTTACAGTCGAGGTGTCAGAGTGCAATTGAGGGAGTCAGATATAGGCCAAACTATAGCGTATGTTAATTACAAGTGATTACGAATATGTACCGGAATCATGATCCCTCCACACCGCCGGCCGCTGGTGGCCGAGCGGTTCTAGGCGCTACAGTCTGGAACCGCGCGACCGCTACGGTCGCAGGTTCAAATCCTGCCTCGGGCATGGATGTGTGTGTTGTCCTTAGGTTAGTTAGGTTTAAGTAGTTCTAAGTTCTAGGGGACTTATGACCTCAGATGTTAAGTCCCATAGCGCTCAGAGCCATTTGGAATCTCCACACCGACACTCATTAGGAATGCAGCACGCTGTTCCATAATTTTTCCCTCTTTTTCAGTATGTCGTTTTTATAGCTCTTCGCTTGATTTATTTGTTAGTCAATTACATATTTATTTGGCTTTTAATCAAGATCTCTGATATTTACACTGAAGTGACAAAAAAGTCATGGGATAGCGATATGCACGGATACAGTTACTGGAAGCATCGCGTACACAAGTTATAAAAGCGCAGTGTATTGGCGGAACTATCATTTGCACTCAGGTGGTCAAGTGAAAAGGTTCCAGCGTGATTATGTCCGTGCGACGGCAACGAACAGACTTTGAAAGCGGAATGACAGTTGGAGCTGGACACATGGGGCATTGCATTTCGAAATGCTTCACCCACTGTCCCTGCTGTCGAGACATCTTACATCTTCGCGGATACCGGACACGGCTGGGCCATCCTCTCCCCAAGGGGAGTGGCGGGTTCAATGTGGAGGCTGGCCGTGTGGCGTCGCCCGCTCTGCCTGTGAGTAGACATGAGGCTCCTCCTTCAGCATGGTCCGAGCAGCCACACGGGGGGGAAGGGGTTTATTAGTTATTGGGAGCTCCAACGTTAGGCGGCTGATGGAGCCCCTTAGGGAAATAGCGGAAAGGTCGGAGAAGAAGGCCAGTGCCACTCTGTCTGCTTGCCGGGGGGTCTCATCCGAGATGTGGAGGAGGCCCTGCCGGCGGCGATAGAGAGCACTGGGTGCACCCGACTGCAAATTGTTGCTCATGTCGGCACCAATGACTCCTGCCGTCTGGGTTCAGAGGTTATCCTCAGTTCGTACAGGCGGTTGGCGGAGTTGGTGAAGGCAGAAAGCCACGCTCGCGGGATGGAATCTGAGCTAACTATTTGTAGTATCGTTCCCAGAACCGATCGCGGTGCTCTGGTTTGGAGCCGGATAGAAGGCTTAAACAAGAGGCTCAGACGATTCTGCGGAGATCTAGGGTGCAAATTTCTCGACCTCCGCTATCGGGTGGAGAAATGTAGGGTCCCCCTGAATAGGTCAGGCGTGCACTACACGCAGGAAGCGGCTACAAGGGTAGCGGAGTACGTGTGGAGTGCACATGTGGGTTTTTTAGGTTAGAGAATTCCCTCCCTAGGCCCGACAAGACGCCTCCTGAGACGCGGCGAGGTAGGAGTAGGCAAAATGCAACAGGGAATAACAATGCTAATAGTAAACTGCAGGAGCGTCTATAGAAAGGTCCCAGAATTGCTCTCATTAATAAACGGTCACAATGCCCACATAGTACGAGGGACAGAAAGTTGGCTGAAACCAGACGTAAACAATAATGAAATCCTAAACTCAGATTGGAATGTATACCGCCGAGACAGGCTGGACAGTGAAGGGGGAGGCGTGTCTATAGCGATAAGAAGTGCAATAGTATCGAAGGAAATTAACGGAGATCCGAAATGTGAAATAATTTGGGTGAAGGTCAAGGTTAAAGCTGGCTCAGACATCGTAATTGGATGTCTCTATAGGCCCCCTGGCTCAGCATCTGTTGTGGTTGAGCACCTGAAGGATAATTTGGAAAATATTTCGAGTAGATTTCCCCACCATGCTATAGTTCTGGGTGGAGATTTTAATTTGCCGGACATAGACTGGGAGACTCAAACGTTCATAACGGGTGGCAGGGACAAACAATCCAGTGAAATTTTTTTAAGTGCTTTATCTGAAAACTACCTTGAGCAGTTAAACAGAGAACCGACTCGTGGCGATAACATATTAGACCTTCTGGAGACAAACAGACCCGAACTATTTGAAACAGTTAACGCAGATCAGGGAATCAGCGATCATAAAGCGGTTACTGCATCGATGATGTCAGCCGTAAATAGAAATATTAAAAAAGGTAGGAGATTTTTCTGTTTAGCAAAAGTGACAAAAAGCAGATTTCAGAGTACCTGACGGCTCAACACAAATGTTTTGTCTCATGTACAGATAGTGTTGAAGGTCAGTGGACAAAGTTCAAAACCAACGTACAATATGCGTTAGATGAGTATGTGCCAAGCAAGATCGTAAGAGATGGAAAAGAGCCACCGTGGTACAACAACCGAGTTAGAAAACTGCTGCGGAAGCAAAGGGAACTTCACAGCAAACATAAACATAGCCAAAGCCTTGCAGACAAACAAAAATTACGCGTAGCGAAACGTAGTGTGAGGAGGGCTACGCGAGAGGCGTTCAATGAATTCGAAAGTAAAGTTCTATGTACTGACTTGGCAGAAAATCCTAAGAAATTTTGGTCTTATGTCAAAGCGGTAGGTGGATCAAAACAAAATGTCCAGGCACTCTGTGACCAAAATGGTACTGAAACAGAGGATGACAGACTAAAGGCCGAAATACTAAATGTCTTTTTCCAAAGTTGTTTCACAGAGGAAGACTGCACTGTAGTTCCTTCTCTAGATTGTCGCACAGATGACAAAATGGTAGATATCGAAATAGACGACAGAGGGATAGAGAAACGATTAAAATCGCTCAAAAGAGGGAAGGCCGCTGGACCTGATGGGATACCAGTTCGATTTTACACAGAGTACGCGAAGGAACTTGCCCCCTTCTTGCAGCGGTGTACCGTAGGTCTCTAGAAGAGCGTAGCGTCCCAAAGGATTGGAAAAGGGCACAGGTGATCCCCGTTTTCAAGAAGGGACGTCGAACAGATGTGCAGAACTATAGACCTATATCTCTAACGTCGATCAGTTGTAGAATTTTGGAACACGTATTATGTTCGAGTATAATGACTTTTCTGGAGACTAGAAATCTACTCTGTAGGAATCAGCATGGGTTTCGAAAAAGACGATCGTGTGAAACCCAGCTCGCGCTATTCGTCCACGAGACTCAGAGGGCCATAGACACGGGTTCCCAGGTAGATGGCGTGTTTCTTGACTTCCGCAAGGCGCTCGATACAGTTCCCCACAGTCGTTTAATGAACAAAGTAAGAGCATATGGACTATCAGACCAATTGTGTGATTGAATTGAAGAGTTACTAGATAACAGAACGCAGCATGTCATTCTCAATGGAGAGAAGTCTTCCGAAGTAAGAGTGATTTCAGGTGTGCCACAGGGGAATGTCGTAGGACCGTTGCTATTCACAATATACATAAATGACCTTGTGGATGACATCGGAAGTTCACTGAGGCTTTTTGCGGATGATGCTGTGGTATATCGAGAGGTTGTAACAATGGAAAGTTGTACTGAAATGCAGGAGGATCTGCAGCGAATTGACGCATGGTGCAGGGAATGGCAATTGAATCTCAATGTAGACAAGTGTAATGTGCTGCGAATACATAGAAAGATAGATCCCTTATCATTTAGCTACAAAATAGCAGGTCAGCAACTGGAAGCAGTTAATTCCATAAATTATCTGGCAGTACGCATTAGGAGTGATTTAAAATGGAATGATCATATAAAGTTGATCGTCGGTAAAGCAGATGCCAGACTGAGATTCATTGGAAGAATCCTAAGGAAATGCAATCCGAAAACAAAGGAAGTAGGTTACAGTACGCTTGTTCGCCCGCTGCTTGAATATTGCTCAGCAGTGTGGAATCCGTACCAGATAGGGTTGATAGAAGAGATAGAGAAGATCCAACGGAGAGCAGCGCGCGTCGTTAGAGGATCATTCTGTAGTCGCGAAAGCGTTACGGAGATGATAGATAAACTCCAGTGGAAGGCTCTGCAGGAGAGACGCTCGGTAGCTCGGTGCAAGCTTTTGTTGAAGTTTCGAGAACATACCTTCACCGAGGAGTCATGCAGTATATTGCTCCCTACTACGTGTATCTCGCGAAGAGACCATGAGGATAAAATCAGAGAGATTAGAGCCCACACAGAGGCATACCGACGATCTTTCTTTCCACGAACAATACGAGACTGGAATAGAAGGGAGAACCGGTAGAGGTACTCAAGGTACCCTCTGCCACACACCGTCAGGTGGCTTGCGGAGTATGGATGTAGATGTAGATGTAGAAAATCGTTAGGTAATTCAATATTCAGCGATTGACAGTGTGAAGAGCGTGCCGAGAAGACCACATTTCAGACATTTCCTCTCACCACGGAGAAGGCCTTCACTTAACGACCGAGAGCAGCGGCGTTTGCGTAGAATTTTCAGTGCTACACATACGCATCACTGAATGAAATAACGACAGAAATCATGTGGGACGTACAACGAGCGTATGCGTTAGAGCAGTGCGCCGAAATCTGGCAGACGACCGGCGCGAGTGCTTTTGCTAACAACGTGCCATCGCCTCCAGCGCCTGTCCTGGGTTCGTGACCATACTGGTTGCACCCTAGACGACTGGAAGACCGTGGCCTGGTCAGATGCGTCCCGATTTCAACTGTTAACTTGGTAGGGGTCGAGTGTGACGAAGGCCCCACGAAGCCATGGAACCAAGATGTTAACACGGCACTGTGCAAGCTGTCGGTGGCTCCATAATGGTGTGGGCTGTGTTTACATGTAATCGACAGGGTCTTCAGGATGTGTGACTACTTGGAGACAATCTGCAACCATTCATTGATGCCGTGTGCCCAAACAATGATCAAATAGTTGTGGATGACAAAGCGCCATATCACCAGGCCACAATTGTTCGCGATTGGTTTGACAAACATTGTGGCTTTTCGAGCGAATAGTTTGGCCACCCAGATCGCCCGATATGAGCCCCGTCGAACATTTACATGACATAATGGAGAGGTGAGTGCATCCAAAAAATGCTGCACCGGCAATACTTTCGCAACTGTTTCTGCTGGGGACTTCCAGCGACTTGTTGAGTCCCTGCCACGTCGAGTTGCTGCGCTGCGCCGAGCAAAATGAGGTCCGACACGATATTAAGGAGGTATCCCATTACATTTGTCACCTCAGTGTACAATTGGTGTAAGTGAAAAGATCACGAAAAACTGCGCCTTATGAATAGGCGTTACTAGATATGTGTATATTTGAATGCGTTTTCTTTGTTATAAGTGTTAAACACATAGGCAGATAGCGTGTATTTACATTGTTTATAAATGAACCAATAACTAAAGGTTTCCTTGAGGCCGTAAAAATGACCGGTCCGAGAGACGCTCCGCTCAATACGTATTTATTACGTAAAAGTTACTTCTAATTTGATATATGGACGATTTTGTGTAATTTAACGGATCAGTTGTAGTTTGTCATGGCCGCAGTTGTGGCTATCCCACGCACCCTGACTGCAATTTTGTACGTCAGTCTGGTGATTCGACCTGTTCTGCTGCCATTCATGAACGGCATCCCAGGGAGTGTTTCCCAATAGAATAACGATCGCCCAAATATCGTTGTTGTAGCCCAGCACCTTCTACAGAGGGTTGACATGTTGCCTTGGCCTGCTCTATCACCAGATCTGTCTCCAGTCGAGCACATACCGGACATCACCGGACAACAACTCCACCGTCACCAGCATTAACCGTCCTCGTACTGACCGACGGACATTCTACACCTGCACGACAGAATGTATGCACGTTTGCATGCCTGAATCCAACATTTTGGCGGTTACACCTGTTATTAATGTACCAACAGTTCACATTTCCACTAGCTTATCTCGTACTTACATTAACCTGTAACCTAGCAATGTTAATCACTGAAATATTTTACCTAGACATATGTATTCCCGAAATTTCATTGCTCTACATTAATGTTGGTTTGCGATTTTTTCTGCCGGTGTATTTATTGTGTTTCTCATTGGTGACTAGATCATCAGTCCGTCCAAACTTAAATCATCGGTGTTCCTGCCTTCACTAATCCCAACGGATTTGCCACAATTATTGATCATTAATCAAATATATTCATGTTTAATTCACAGATGTGACACACATAGAATTTCGACTGTACTATCACTTGTTATCGGCAGATACCTGCTAAAGGTTGCTGCTGCTCGCAGATAGGCAAATTATTATCAGTTTAATTTTATCCATATTTTGCAGCTTCAAACGTGACTGCACTCAGTACATTCGAGGTATGAATTAAAAAACACCTTCAGTCACAACTTTTCGTGTTTTATTCAGTACACGATGCATTTCGGACCCTGTGGGTCTACCTTCAGGTGTAATTCGTATTAATACATGATTTATCTGCCCTCCTGAATGAGATGAAATGCTTATCCCTGTCACGAAAACGTTTCATGTTAGGTTACGAACTTAAGTCAGACGCGGAAATTATTATCAGCCGGTACCTATTCATGCTCAGACACTGGTCTGTTGATCCGCAGAGTGCAGTTACATTGAGTTACTTCCTCCAACTTTGACGTGGTTCTGTACACTTCGTGTGTGTAGCGGTAACTTCTGATATGGCCAGTTCTTACAAACTCTATCTGCTCGTAATATGTTCCACGTTACAGGTTTCCGACTCAGAACACACTCATCTGAAGCGACATAGCGTCGTGGGGCAATGGTTAAGTTTCTGGTCTCGGGTACGGAAGAAGCGCGATTTATCAAAATTTAGGTGATCCTTGGTTTTCCTAAATCGATTAAGCTGAGTCATGGGATGATTCCGAATACGGCTGTTTTTCCGATGCTGTTTTCTCATCCAAATCTGTACTCCTTCTCCAATGATCATGGCCAAGTGAGATGGTGTAATAACTAAGACAGTGGAGAGGCTTTCGAAAGGATGGTGTTTTAAATCTCCGTCCACCCATCCTGATTCACGTGTTTCGTAGTGTTTCTAAACCGATTGGAGTAGATGCTTCGATCTTTCCTGTGAGTTGGACACGGCAGATTTCGTTTCCCATCCTTGTTCAGTCCTAGACTTTCTGTAGTGATCCTTTCGTCAACGGGGTATTAAATCCGAATAATCTTCATTATCATCAACATCACCGTCACCAACATTTTCTTCACCTTCATCTTCTTCTTCTACAAGTGACAATATCGTCGACAAGACGTTAACCCTAATCCTTGAAACCATCTCGTCGACAAGACGTTAACCCTTTTCCCTCTTCCGTCTTCTGATGTGGAATGGCCCATATTCTGTAAACTACGCGTATCTAGTTGGCTGCCCGCAGTTACACTTGAACTTAAGAGCTATAACATTCTGCACAGTAGACTGTCCAGTTACAACCAGTTCATCAGAAGGACATATTTCAGTACTGATAAGAGAACCTTTCTATCACCAATCTCCTTATACTGACAAGCTGAGCCCACATCTCGAACGTATAACTTGCGCGATAATTTTCTTTTTGGGACGATATGAGTAAATCAGATAATCAAACAAACACTCGCTATCATCTTGTTCTAATAGCCCACCGGATCTAAAATTACCGTCACGTAACTCGAGCTGACGTTCAAATAATATTATTTGCATCATCCTCGCCTGATGAATTCGACATACAGCGCGCACTAGCCCTAAGGTAAAGCGCTATCAATAAACGAAAACATACTTCTTGAACAGCGTCTCCGTATGGTAACAAAACATGACACACACGTCAGAAAAGGTTTTGCATAACCCCGGTTCCCAGAACTCCTGAAGATATACGTTGACTGTGGATGTTGTATCACAGACACAGTCTCTTTGACTGTTCAGAGATGTCACTAAACTCGCCCACAGATGTAAACAACCATGCATGAGCAGCACCTATTAGATGGAGGGGGTCCGACAGCCAATCAGTTCCAGTCACCCCACCAGGAAGGAGGTACACGGCTCTTGTTGTCCGTAGCTCAACCATGCCTAGACGGTCAATACTGCTGTTCGATAGCGTCCCTATTGTTACTTTGTACCCGGAAGGGCTTTCAACAAGGGAAGTGTCCAGGCGTCTCGGAGTGAAACAAAGCGATGTTGTTCGGACATGGAGGAGATACAGAGAGACAGGAACTGTCGATGACATGCCTCGCTCAGGCCGCCCAAGGGCTACTACAGCAATGGATGACCACTACCTACGGATTATGACTCGAAGAACCATGACAGCAACTGCACCATGTTGAAAAATGCTTTTCGTGCAGCCACAGGACGTCGTGTTACCAAGTTAAACTGTGCGCAATAAGCTGCATGATGCGCAACTTCACTCCCGACATCCATGGCGAGGTCCATCTTTGCAACTACGACACCGTGCAGCGCGGTACAGATGGGCCCAACAACATGCCGAATGGATCGCGTAGGATTGGCATCACGTTCTCTTCACCGATGAATGTTGCATATGCCTTCAACCACACAATAGTCGTGTTTCGAGGCAACCCGGTCAGGATGAACGCCTAAGACACACTGTCCAGCGAGTGCAGCAAGGTGGAGGTTCCCTGCTGCTTTGGGGTGGCATTATGTGGTGCCGACGTACGTCGCTGGTGGTCATGGAAGGCGTCGTAACGGCTGTATGATACGTGAATGCCATCCTCTGACCGATGTGCAACCATACTGGCAGCATATTGGCGAGGCATTCGTCTTCATGGGCGACAATTTGCGCCTCCATCGTGCACATCTTGAGAATGACTTCCTTCAGGATAACGACATAAATAAAAAAGGTTCAAATGGCTCTGAGCACTATGGGACTTAACTTCTAAGGTCATCAGTCCCCTAGAACTTAGAACTACTTAAACCTAACTAAGCTAAGTATATCACACACACCCATGTCCGAGGCAGGATTCGAACCTGCGACCGTAGCGGTAGCGCGGTTCCAGACTAGCGCCTAGAACCGCTCGGCCACCCCGGCCGGCGATAACGACATCGCTCGACTAGAGTGGCCAGGGTGTTCTCCAGACATGAGCCCTAATGAAAATGCCTGGGATAGACTGAAAAGGGCTGTTTATGGGCGACGTGACCCACCAACCACTCTGAGGGATCTACAGCGAATCGCCGTTGAGGAGAGGGACAATCTGGGCCAACAGTGCCCTGATGAACTTGTGGATAGTATGCCACGACAACTACAGGCATGCATCAATGCAAGAGGACGTGCTACTGGGTATTAAAGTTACCGGTGTGTGCAGCAATCTGGACCACCACCTCTGAATCTTCGTACATCCACAGCTGAAATGGTGGACAGTGGGACGTCAGCTGGTATTAATTTATATTAAAAATGAAAAAAATCCTCCAGCTGTATTTAAAGTGTCGATTTTATTTTGGCAACTAGTTTCAACGTTGTAAGGCTTCGGTTTGATGGTTCCAGTCGTTAATTCATTAATGAAAATCCACAAAATGGCGGCTAATGCGAAGCAGCCGTTGCTTGTATGAACGCGGCTAGGGTTGGGGCTTCTTTCCCCAACACACAGTGGGTGCCAACCAGATGCAGATGCACCACTCCTTCCCAGATCGGGCGGCTCCTTGCAGGCGCTGGCGGTATTGGCGCTAGAGGGTTGGTAACGTGCCGGCTGGCCCAGTGTCCTGTTTTATTTGTTGTTTTTTTTTTTTTAATCCGAGCTAACAGACCTGCACGTGCACCGCACCTCACCACACTCTGTGCCTGCGTTCTATCCGAATTAGATGTTGGAGACGAGCCGTCCTGTATAGCGAAAGGAGACTGAAGAAGAGTCATTAGCCCAAAGCGTCTATATCTTCCTGCGTTTCTTGAATCGTATGTTTAGCAAGTGCTGGCGGGCAGAGGAAATCAGACATTCCTCTGCGCATTAAGTTTAATGAATTTTTTTGTAAAATTAACCCACACCTGTAGACCTCACAACCCCAGTCCATCCAAATCCTATGCTACAGTTGGTAGCAGAGCATGAACATGTATTGTTCCAGCATGATGACTAGTGTTAGAATGTAAACTAGAGACTATGTCTCGGTTTCCAGCCTGCTGTTGCAGTTACGGTCATTGGGACCTGCTGGGCTTAGCACGGCTGGACAACAAAGAGCTGTCACATCTACTAGCAAACCGTGGGCAGGGAGGTTCCTGCAAGTAACGTGTGAGTGTAATTTCAGCAGCTTTGGCAGGTTGTGGGTGAGCCAGTGGGAGCGTGCATGGCCGTGACTAGTGAAGGTAAATACTGTTTGGCTCTGAGTAGTGAAGGTAAACACTCTTTCGATGTACAACTCAGAGTACGAGTTACTATTACAATGCTTTGAAGGTGAGTCACCTTTCCAGAGCTGGGTACATAGGTTACAAGGAAACGCCATGCATTATGTGAAAAGAGTTAGCGATTTGTTGTCAGTAGTTGACAAGGAAGCTAAGTTTGTGTTGTATGAGCTAGTCAAGAGAATGGCAAGAGTAGAAGTTATAAGTGATTTCCCGAGTAGCTGGAGGGAATTAACCTAGGTCTGTGTTTCGATTGAGCTTATTTCGTGCATTTTCTCATACGCAGTTAGCTTGTTTTCTGGTTGGGTGCATCGAGGCTTTTAAGTCCCAGTTCGTTAAATCCTGTATTCCTTGAAAGTTTTATGTCTGTTCTTCTACATTTCGAAGGTCGAGTTCGCACTGATATGACAGACATCGCTCACATCAAGCACGAGGCGTATGCTTCAGTGGGATTTTGGGCAGCGACTAACGGACTGCTGTAGGGAGATAAGGGAGTCACTATTATCCCCGATTTAATCACACGCTCTATCTCCCTGGACACTGATTTCTTTTTAATGCGCGGGATCGAACAGGTAGGACGACAATAGGTCTCATGATGTCTGACCTGCATATCGTAAATATACCCCTTAATTATCCTCGGTTTTTCAAAAAAATGGTTCAAATGGCTCTGAGCACTATGGGACTTAACATCTGTGGTCATCAGTCCCCTAGAACTTAGAACTACTTAAACCTAACTAACCTAAGGACATCACACACATCCATGCCCGAGGCAGGATTCGAACCTGCGACCGTAGCAGTCGCGCGGTTCCGGACTGAGCGCCTAGAACCGCTGGACCACTCGGTTTTTCGGAAAATATCATTGCATAATGTTTCGATAACTATTCGCATTGTCGCTGTTGTTTATAATTGATATAACTCGATTCGGTGACCTTTGCATCAATATTTCTTCATCTGGAGTCAACCTCGCTTTCGTCGTTTTCAATTACACACGGGTAGTTTTCCCTACTACAGGCACTGGCTATGTGCAATAGTTTGGGTTTCATATAGGTTACCTTAAGCCTTCCACAATATTGTCCATGTTTTCATCATTGCCAGTTCGACATACCTTCCTTCATTCATAAATGAGCATACAGCTCGAGAAAGGTCGATATTTGCGTCCCTTTCTCTTAAAAATTACCGGCGTGGGATGCAGAGGACCGCTAAATTCTTCACAACGAGGAATGAGAATCTTATCGCTTCGTTTCCCACTGACCCCGCAGTCGCTGCTTACGTCCACATATGGCTCCCAGAATTCTACAATTCTGAACTGGCAACTTATTCACCTGATCGATGCGCTTGAGTACGTCGTAGCCCATAACGGATACACTGGGGCCGGTATGAATAATTACATTCACGGGCATGCCGCGTATGTTTCCTTCGACTGGCGCTTGTATCATCTCAGTATTTCGCAGACCCCGTTTTCTCAGATCAGCACACAGATCCAGTCCCTTGCTGTATCTGAGCTCGGGTACATTTACGTATCGATTGCCCCACATTCGTGCCCCCACGACCTTATGCGGAAGGCTTACATTAGTAGTGTGGAGTTTGACGCTTGCGATGTACTTGGTTGTGGGTCATCCACCATTTCTACTATTCTGACACTATGAGATTGCTGCGTCTGTTGCAGCACCTCATTCTGTAGCTGTAGCCACTGTGGTTGTTGATTAGGAGCTGGCATTGGTATTACATTAATGTTATTCACATGATGGTTCTTACCCTTTGGTGTTTGGTTTGAATGCCAGTTTGCTGGCCCTGGCTTTTGTCCTTGCCCGTTCATCTCCCTTATTTTCTTGGGTTGGAACGAGTCGTTTATAGCGTTTATAGCCCCCTTCATTTTTCCTGTGGTGTCACCGCCAGACACCACACTTGCTAGGTGGTAGTTTTAAATCGGCCGCGGTCCATTAGTACATATCGGACCCGCGTGTCGCCACTGTGTGATCGCAGACCGAGCGCCACCACAAGGCAGGTCTCGAGATACGGACTAGCACTCGCCCCAGTTGTACGGACGACGTAGCTAGCGACTACACTGACGAAGCCTCGCTCATTTGCCGAGCAGATAGTTAGAATAGCCTTCAGCTAAGTCAATGGCTACGACCTAGCAAGGCGCCATTAGTAACATTGCATGTATCTAAAGAGTCTCACTTGTATCGCCACAATCTCCAGATGTACCAAAAGGATGGATTAAAGTTAAGTATTCCAGAAGCTACGTACTTTTCTTTATAGCATTCATTACGTATCCTGTTTCAGACCTCACGCCATCCAGCTTTAACTTAGCGCGTGCCTTTCGGCTTCCTCTCATTGTGTCTAGGCTGTCTTGTCTAGACACAACATTTCCTGTCTGTTAAAATTGTTGCTCCCGTTCTCATACGGATTCCCATTGGAATTTTTGTTATTACTTCCGTAATTACCTTGACTTCCGTGGCCACTTTGGTGACTGCCATAGGCCCAGGCACAGAAATCGTTCTCTCTTTGGTGTTCATCTTTCCTTGGACTGTTTCCATTTTGATTTCTGTTTTTGTTACAATTGTTATGGTCTGTGCCACCGTTCCCTGTCTCACTTAGGTCTGCATCCTCCTGTATGAGGTCAAGTGAGTATACAGTGGCCATAAACTGTCCCAGGTCCTTATCAGGGGTATGGGAAAGTTTTTCCCTAATGACAATTGGTAGTCTGGCTTTCAGTATTCGCTTTACATCTCTTGGAGACATTGGCTGATCCCAGTACCGAGTACTTTTCAAAGTATTTGAGTAAATTCCCCTTTCTAGAATTATATGGTTCGGGATTGTAAACCTGCTTCCTCAAGCGTCCTTGGACACACTTGGACCAGAAGTTTGATGGAAATAATTATTCGAATTCTGAAAAGTTCTGACAGGTGTCGGCGATATCCATCGCCCACGGTGCTGCATCGCCAGTTATAGAAGAAATCACAAACTGGACCTTTTGCCTCTCTGACCAAGGAGCAGGCAGTACATTCCGAAAACTCTTAATGAAAAT
Source organism: Schistocerca serialis cubense (assembly GCF_023864345.2). Classification (NCBI taxonomy): domain Eukaryota; kingdom Metazoa; phylum Arthropoda; class Insecta; order Orthoptera; family Acrididae; genus Schistocerca; species Schistocerca serialis. The sequence continues at coordinate 758,828,329 of NC_064642.1, read as the reverse complement.
TACGGGATGTACCGTGCTTAATATGCACCAACGGTGGCACTAGAGCACTGTAAAGCACAAGCTGAACAATCTGCCAGTTTGAATATCACGTTGAAGAGGTCCTTTAAACTCTACAGAACATTTAAACAGTTTAATATGCTCGCAAGGCCATCAATGGTACATTCCTTGCGCAAATATTACATCGTAGTAAATGTATTGCTTACATTTGACTTTAAGAGGCAAGCAAATTAAAGTAGGTGATAAGTCGAGTATTTCGAGATATGATACACTCCTGGAAATTGAAATAAGAACACCGTGAATTCATTGTCCCAGGAAGGGGAAACTTTATTGACACATTCCTGGGGTCAGATACATCACATGATCACACTGACAGAACCACAGGCACATAGACACAGGCAACAGAGCATGCACAATTTCGGCACTAGTACAGTGTATATCTACCTTTCGCAGCAATGCAGGCTGCTATTCTCCCATGGAGACGATCGTAGAGATGCTGGATGTAGTCCTGTGGAACGGCTTGCCATGCCATTTCCACCTGGCGCCTCAGTTGGACCAGCGTTCGTGCTGGACGTGCAGACCGCGTGAGACGACGCTTCATCCAGTCTTAAACATGCTCAATGGGGGACAGATCCGAAGATCTTGCTGGCCAGGGTAGTTGACTTACACCTTCTAGAGCACGTTGGGTGGCACGGGATACATGCGGACGTGCATTGTCCTGTTGGAACAGCAAGTTCCCTTGCCGGTCTAGGAATGGTAGAACGATGGGTTCGATGACGGTTTGGATGTACCGTGCACTATTCAGTGTTCCCTCGACGATCACCAGTGGTGTACGGCCAGTGTAGGAGATCGCTCCCCACACCATGATGTCGGGTGTTGGCCCTGTGTGCCTCGGTCGTATGCAGTCCTGATTGTGGCGCTCACCTGCACGGCGCCAAACACGCATACGACCATCATTGGCACCAAGGCAGAAGCGACTCTCATCGCTGAAGACGACACGTCTCCATTCGTCCCTCCATTCACGCCTGTCGCGACACCACTGGAGGCGGGCTGCACGATGTTGGGGCGTGAGCGGAAGACATCTTAACGGTGTGCGGGACCGTAGCCCAGCTTCATGGAGACGGTTGCGAATGGTCCTCGCCGATACCCCAGGAGCAACAGCGTCCCTAATTTGCTGGGAAGTGGCGGTGCGGTCCCCTACGGCACTGCGTAGCATCCTACGGTCTTGGCGTGCATCCGTGCGTCGCTGCGGTCCGGTCCCAGGTCGACGGGCACGTGCACCTTCCGCCGACCACTGGCGACAACATCGATGTACTGTGGAGACCTCACGCCCCACGTGTTGAGCAATTCGGCGGTACGTCCACCCGGCCTCCCGCATGCCCACTATACGCCCTCGCTCAAAGTCCGTCAACTGCACATACGGTTCACGTCCACGCTGTCGCGGCATGCTACCAGTGTTAAAGACTGCGAGGGAGCTCCGTATGCCACGGCAAACTGGCTGACACTGACGGCGGCGGTGCACAAATGCTGCGCAGCTAGCGCCATTCGACGGCCAACACCGCGGTTCCTGGTGTGTCCGCTGTGCCGTGCGTGTGATCATTGCTTGTACAGCCCTCTCGCAGTGTCCGGAGCAAGTATGGTGGGTCTGACACACTGGTGTCAATGTGTTCTTTTTTCCATTTCCAGGAGTGTACATTCACTTACGTTCCATGTAAGTCACACTTTGTTGTTCTAAATATTTACCAAATACACTTAAAATGCGTTACCAGTATCGTATTTTCTGGTTTATATATGGTACATCCAATTAAATTTAGAGTAAGTAAGTGTTGCATTAGTAAACAATTACGGAATAATGTTAAAATGGAACATAGCAAAAATAAAAATTTCGTGTCTGCACAAGAGGGAATTGTACTCGAAGTATATTACTAATGTCAATTTTATTGACTATTTTAACAGCTTTAAAAGTAATCTGTCAGAAGTTATTTAAAAAGTAAAAAAGTTGGGAAACGACAAACTTTGGTAAATCTAGCAATAAAACAAAAGCAACATGGCAAGTTATTAAAACGATATTGGGTGCTAGGTCAGATAATTACAGTAATATCAAACTGACTGAAAAAGCAATAAACTAACTGACCCGTCACTAGTGGCTAATACTTTTAACCATTACTTCTCAAACACAGCTGAGCAACTGGAAATGGAGGATTTGACACATCAAAAAGAGTAGGAATGGCATTTGTTACCAGTTTCTTCTTGTTGTCTCCTCGCTTTTGCTCAAACTGCCTTTCTTCAAAATGGGCCTGTACTAATAGCTGCAAATATTTTGTTATAACCAACAAGTTGCGATAAGGTAAGTATTATTAATTTACTCTTTCTATAAAATTAACAGCTCCTTAGAATGACTTGTGGTTTTCTAAATTATTGTAAATAAAATCAAGAAAAATAGCTTACTTTAAACTTACAATGTTACGTCATGTCATGTAAACATAATCTGCACCAAGATTAAAATAGACACTTCTTTGATATATAATTTCATTAACACAGCTCTGTGAGCACGTCTGTTTCTAAAACAAAAGAAAACTTTTTTACTTACATTACACAGGTAGTTGCTCGATTCTGGTGTCCAATTTTTGCGCCGTGAATTTTCAAGCTATCTTTTACGCCGATCTATATCTGAAGGAAACCGATAAAACTTATAGCGACCATGTCTACTACGCTACTGGCCATTAAAATTCCTACACCACGAAGATGTCGTGCTACAGACGCGAAATTTAACCGACAGGAAGAAGATGCTGCGATATGCAAATGTTTAGCTTTTCAGAGCATTCACACAAGGTTGGCGCCGGTGGCGACACCTACAACGTGCTTACATGAAGAAAGTTTCCAACCCATTTCTCATACACAAACAGCAGTTGACCGGCGTTGCCTGGTGAACCGTTGTTGTGATGCCTCATGTAAGGAGGAGAAATGCGTACCATCACGTTTCCGACTTTGATTGAGGTCGGATTGTAGCCTATCACGATTGCGGTTTATCGTATCGAGACATTGCTGCTCGCGTTGGTCGAGATCAAAAATGGCTCTGGGCACTATGGGACTTAAAAAATGTTCAAATGTGTGTGAAATCTTATGGGACCTAACTGCTAAAGTCATTAGTCCCTAAGCTTACACACTACTTAACCTAAATTATCCTAAGGACAAACATACACACCCATGTCCCAGGGAGCACTCGAACCTCCGCCGGGACCAGCCGGACAGTCCATGACTGCAGCGCCTTAGACCGCTCGGCTAATCCCGCGCGGCTTATGGGACTTAACATCTGAGGTCATCAGTCCCCTAGAACTGAGAACTACTTAAACTTAACTAACCCAAGGACATCACACACATCCATGCCCGAGGTGGGATTCGAACCTGCGATCGTAGTGGTCGCGCGGCCCCAGAGTGTAGCGCCTAGAACCGCTAGGCCACTCCGGCCGGCCGGTCGAGATCCAATGACTGTTAGCAGAATATGGAAACGGTGGGTTCAGGAGGGTAATACGGAACGCCGTGCTAGATCCCAGCGGCCTCGTCTCATTAGCAGTCGAGATGACAGGCATCTTATCCTCATGGCTGTAACGGATGTGCAGCCAATTCTCGATCCCTGAGTCAACAGATGGGTACGTTTGCAAGACAACAACCATCTGCACGAACAGTTCGACGACGTTTGCAGCAGCATGGACTATCAGCTCGGAGACCATGGCTGCGGTTACCCTTGACGCTACATCAGACAGGAGCGCCTGCGATTGTCTACTGAACGACGAACCTGGGCGCACGAATGGCAAAACGTCATTTTTTCGGATGAATCCAGGTTCTGTTTACAGCATCATGATGTTCGCATCCGTGTTTGGCGACATTGCGGTCAACGCACATTGGAAGCGTGTATTCGTCGTCGCCATACTGGCGTATCACCCGGCGTGATGGTATGGAGTGCCATTGGTTACACGTCTCGGTCACCTCTTGTTCGAATTGACGGCACTTTGAACAGAGGACGTTACATTTCACATGTGTTACGACCCGTGGCTCAACCCTTCATTCGATCCCTGCGAAACCCTACATTTCAGCAGGATAATGCACGATCGCATGTTGCAGGTCCTGTAAGGGCCTTTCTGGATACAGAAAATGTTCGACTGCTCCCCTGGCCAGCACATCCTCCAGATCTCTCACCAATTGAAAACGTCTTGTCACTGGTGGCCGAGCAACTGGCTCGTCACAATATGCCAGTCACTACTCTTGATGAACTGCGGTATCGTGTAGAAGCTGCCCGCCATCCAAGCTCTGTTTGACTTAATGCCCAGGTGTATCAAGGCCGTTATTACGGCCGCAGGAGGTTGATTCAAATGGCTCTGAGCACTAAGGGACTTAACTTCTAAGGTCATCTATCCCCTAGAACTTAGAACTACTTAAACCTAACTAACCTAAGGACATCACACACATCCATGCCCGAGGCAGGATTTGAACATCCGACCGTAGCAGTCGCGCGGTTCCAGACTGAAGCGCCTATAACCGCTCGGCCACACTGGCCGGCGGAGGTCATCCCTGGTTGGAGGCTCTCTCTCTTCTGTGTCAGTTCCCAGTTCCAGCTCTTCTTCAGGTGGTTCACAGTTCAGCAGGTCGTGAAATTGCTCTGCAGAAATCCGACAGTTCTCGTTTGCACTAAGAGGCAGCTCCGCTTTCTTATGTCTTATAAACAGTTCTCTACCCTTGTATGCAATCAGACTCTTTTTGAATTTCCAAATAAAGTGTCTGCTGTTGTTTTTCCTGAGGTTGGTCTCAATCTCGGCCAGTTCCTGCTTCATCTTCCATCTTCTGGTCTATCTTATTGTTCGGGCCGCTTCGTTTCTTGCTCCTAAGAAAACTTCCCCATTTTTCCGGGTCCTTCTTGCTGCTCAAGTCTCTCCAAGCTTTCCAGAGAGTCTCTACTGCTTCCTCACATTCGTTGTTCCACCATCAGTGTTTCCGTTTCTTTTCTTCCTTTCCCCATAGTTCAGCCTGTTGCGCCATATTTCGCTTCATGTTGTCCCATTCATTGAATGATTCAATTCCTTCCTCATATCTGGATCGATTGTGTCTTAATTTGTCTCTGTCTACCTTTATGTTTTCTGTTCTTCTCTTCGTCTGTGGCAGTCTGTCCCTGTTTGGAATCCAAAGACACTTAACTTCTGTAAGATAGTGATCCGATTCTATTCTTGTGTTCTTCCTGACCTTTGTGTTCATGATCTCTTTAGCATTTGTCCAGCTGATTGCCATGTGGCCAATTTGGAATTCCCCAAGGCGGGTGCATGGGTTTGCCCATGTCTTTTTCTTACACGGTTTGGCCCTGAAGTGTGTTGTCATCAATCCATTTTGTGTTCTCGACACAGTTCAATTAGTCTCTCTCCATTTTTGTTTGTCCGCTGGTGTGCAGGGTACTCACCCACTACTCCTTTATGTTGCTTCTCTCTTCCAATCTGTGCACTATAATCTCCTACGAGTATCTTTACATGTCTGTATGGTATGTTTTTCAGTGTATCATCCAGCTCTTCCCAGAAACTATCTGCAACTTTCTTGCCTTTCCTGTTCTTGTAATTTGATGGTGCATGTCCATTTATTATTGTATACTTTTTATTCCCTGCTTGGAATGTCAGTGTTGATATCCTTTCTGACCTGCTCTTCATTTCAGTTATGCCATCCTCGTACCTCTTGTCTACTATGAACCCTGTACCAAAGCATCTAGGTGCATGTCTTTCCTTTCCCACTTTAACTCCTGGTTTCCCCTTCAGTATTATGAAGCCTTCTGACTCCACTGTGTCTTCGTCAGTGTATCTTGTTTCTTGCATCGCTAACAATCCAATGCTCTCTTTCATCTCATCTATTACCTGCTTAAGTTTAGCAGTCTGAATCATTGTCTGTACATTTATGGTTCCAATTCTGAAAGTCTTATTAGTTTTAATCTTCTTTGAGGTTCTTGGGAGCTCCGACTCTTCCCTTATGCACTTTATGGCAGGTCCCCCAAAATCCGAATGCCTGCTTGCGTCGACCTTGGTCAACGGGGGTTGTCCCCCTGGAGTAATCTCGATTCCATAGTGCAATCCATTCTATGAGCTAAAACTTTTTTTTGATGGGACGGCTCATGTCCGTCCAATTATACGACTGAAGTTGTTAGCCCCAGAAGATGTGTTCAGACCGCCCCTGAGATGGGGACACAGACGCCTTTGGTAGCCGCCCCTAACATGGAGTACCGCCGCTACCTGATATGTTTCAGTGGCTCTTCCGCTCTCTCTGCCGTTGGGAAGCGCCGTTCCTCTTCCGCCTTCGAGAACGATGGCCGGACTTCGCCTGTAACCCTAGGTAGGGGCCCTAACTGGGTGCTACCATCTGGAGCCAGATGGACCCAGTTTTTTTTTTTTTTTTTTTTTTACGAGGTTGTTACTCCTCCCCCTCCTCATTTCCCATGACTTGCGAGATGGGCCCCCGGGCTTGGGACCGGCAATGGCGGAGTTTCTGACAACGTACTGTATGTTTCTTGTGAGTTGCAAGCTGTGTGATTGACGCAGCATACTGCAAGTAGCAGAACGGTCCAGTATTCATGTCCAGAACAAGACGAGATGGTGTTCGTATAAGGCCAAGCAGATGAAAACGGTCGAAATGCAGCATGGCTCTACCAAACCAACTATCCTCACAGATACTCACCACATCACACATTTCAAGTGCTTTTTGGGTGTTTGAGTGACCATAGGCCCTTTCAGACAGAAGGAAGTGCAGGTACGCACCGGACTATGCGTACACCAGATTTGGAGGACCAGGTTCTACAGGACATTGAGATGGGCTCTAGTACAGCTCCAGACAAGTGGCTCGCCAACATGGTGTAAGCCAAAGTACGATCATCTGTATCCTGCATGACAACCGCTCCTACCCCTGTCACCTACAATGGGTGCAAGAATAATCAGCAGCGGATTTCCCTCTACGGGAAGGATTTTGACGATGGTTTTTGTACCAGATCAAAATTATTGGATTTCTGTAATCACTCCTGTTTACCGATGAGACAACCTTTGTCAGAACAGGCTTTATCAATCTGCATAATCGTCATCTGTGGGCAACAGACAGTCGTTAGTGGCATCTACTGTGTCAACGATGTTCACCAAAATGTTCAAATGTGTGTGAACTCCTAAGGGACCAAACTGCTGAGGTCATCGGTCCCTAGACTGACACACTACTTAAACTAACTTAATCTAACTTATGCTAAGAACAACACACCCACGCCCATGCCCGAGGGAGGGCTCGAAGCTCCGGCGGGAGGGGCCACGCAATCCGTGGCATGGCGCCTCAAACCTCGCAGCCACTCCGCGCAGCCGATGTTTACCCTGTATACATAGTACACACACACATAGTGTGCAATCAGACATGCACACACACACACGCACACACACACACACACACACACACACACACACACACACACACAACTATAAAAAGCGGTTCATTTAACCATTCCAAACCCATTCACACATACAGCCACTATTTATAAATAAACAAATACACTCAATGACTCAGTGAATAGTGTGAGTACAGGAGGGTGCCGATCCCGTCCCCACAGATTTTTCCAGTCGGTTCAGTTACTGAAACTATAGAAAAATACAACAGCTAAATACAACGACCGATGGGAATATCCACTGACATAAGCGAATTTGACGGAGGCTGATTGTAATGGCCTGACACCTGGGAACAAGCATCTCAGAAATGGCGAACCTGTTCGGCTACTTGCGCGCTACTGTCGTGAGCGTCTATGGAAAGTGGCTGAAGTACGGTGAAACCACGAGAAGGCAACGAGCTGGACATCCACGGCTCATGACAGACTGTAGAGGTCGCAGACTGGCTGTAATGTAGAACAGACAGCGACCTCTGGCCGTTTCTGCCTACAGTGTACAGTGTTAGTGCAGGGACCAGTGTTTCGAAGCTCGCCGGTCAGCGCACGTTGTCGAACGTGAAGCTCTGCAGCAGACGACCAATGCGGGCTTCCATATTGCAAGACGTCACCTTTCTGAAAATTGTTGCCGGTCGATTGGGATCTGAAATTAAAAAGGAACCCTGATTTGAATTAGGCGCAACAGAACTTTCCCTTTGATCAAACTTGGCTACATATAGAGGTGGCTTGGATTACCTAAATATAAAATCATCTTGCACTATCTTATTGTCTTCCAGATGTCTTTCCAATACCCTTTTCATGGGGAGACACTTTTTGGAGAGGGAAATGAAGTGAGTTGAGGTTGAATTACTCTTAACAAATGGATTTCACTAATTTATAAAATTTATCACTAGGACCAGCAACCGTCTTTGAATGAACAAGGTATCACTGAAACCGTAATTAGATAACAGTCGTGCATTGATAATAATAACTGGAAGGGAAACAAAATAAGAAATCAGCTTACGACTCTTATGACGGAGCTAGGAGCAGTATGGGAAAACGGAAAAACGGAAGATAATCCTTCTTACTATTCTACCGGACTGACACACAGCTCAAAACAGACATACAATGGTATATTCTTCCACGATAGGAACTTCTTGGTTACTTTGAGGAGATCACAAGCTCCGAAAGAGAAGTTTTCTGTTGACACATTCCAGTGACACTGCTCACGGAATCATCCTTCAAGTGCCAAAGTAACAAGTACACTCCGTATTACTCGAGCTAAATCGTGTAAGAGCGACATCTAAACTCGGGTGATTGCTGATGGCAATTAAATGGTATGGGTAATCGTACTTCGATCATTATATTTCACGCACTGTTCAGAAGGACAAATTGCGGGTCGTTCAAAGACATCTAAAAATGAATCAGAATCGAAATGCAACTTTTCTCAGAATTAACGTGATACACAACAATCAAGAAAATGCGGCACATAGTTAGTCGATGAGACAGACATCTACTGCGTGCACACAGTAGCCTCCATCGTCAACAAAGCCACGAGCTTGCCCATATTTTTCTATCGTAACTTAACTAAATCAGTTCATTGAAATGGCCAAAGGCCTTGCCGCAGTGGTAACACCGGTTCCCGTCAGATCACCGAAGTTAAGCGCTGTCGTGCTGGGCTAGCAATGGGATGGGTGACCATCCGGACTGCGGAGCGCTTCTGGCAAGCGAGATGCACTCAGCCATTGTGAGACAAACTGAGGAGCCACTTCATCGAAAAGTAGCGGCTCCGGTCTCGTAAACTGACATATGGCCGGGAAAGCGTCGTGCTGACTACATGACCCTCCGCATCCCCATCCAGTGACGCCTATGAGCTGAGGGTGACATGGCGGCCGGTCGGTGCCGTTGGATCTTCATGACCTGTTCGGGCGGTGTTTAGTTTTTAGTTTCTGAAATGAAAATAAAAACAGTTGCGAACGATCTAGAAAGTGAATGAAATGAATCGGTGCCAAGCAGACTTGCTGCTGCGTCGCGTTCCGAAGACTGACCAACACGAAAATAAAGCAGGTGTTTCGGCTCGTCAGCGCATATCGTTGCCAAATAATAAAAAAACTGGCCTGGTGCGGGGTTCTGTAGAGACTTAATTATGTATATAGATAGATAGTTAATCCATTCCGGCTATGAAAAATCTCGACCTTTTTTGCTTACTATCGAGAATGCCATGGCGAAGGGATTCCTAGATTTTCGAGAATGTGTTGATTTCAGTAATATAAATGTGACAGACACTGAAGCGCCAAAGAAGCTGGTATATGCTTACATATTTAAGTACAGAGACACACAAACAGGCAGAATATGGCGCTGCGGTCGGCAACGCGTATATAAGACAAGTGTCCGGCGCAGTTTTTAGATCGGTTACTGCTGCTAAATGGCAGGTTATCAAGGTTTAAGTGGGTTTGAAGGTGGTGTTATAGTCGGCGCACGAGCGATGGGACACAGTAACTCCGAAGTAGCGATGAAGTGGGGATTTTCCCGTACGACCATTCCACCGGTGTACCATTAATATCAATAATCTGGTAAAACATCAGATCTCCGACATCGCTGCGGCCGGAAAAAGATCCTGCAAGAACGGGACCAGCGACGACTGAAGAGAATCGTTCAGCGTGACAGAAGTGCTACCCTTCCGCAAATTCTTGCAGATTTCAATGTTGGGCCATCAACAAGTGTCAGCGTGCAAACCTTTCAACGAAACACCAGCGATATGGGCTTTCGGAGCCGAAGGCCCACTCGTGTACCCTTGATGACTGCACGACACAAAGCTTTGCGCCTCACCTGGACCCGTCAACAACGACATTGGACTGTTGACGACTGGAAACATGTCGCGTGGTCGGACGAGTTTCGTTTCAAATTGTATCGAGCGGATGGACTGGTACGGGTATGTCCACAACCTCATGAATCCATGAACGTGTTGCCGAGCGGTTCTAGGCGCTTCAGTCTGGAACCGCGCGACCGTTACGGTCACAGGTTCGAATCCTGCCCCGGGCATGGATGTGTGTGGTGTCCTTAGGTTAGTTAGGTTTAAGTACGTAAGGGCTTCCACATTGGGGTAGTGGCCGTTATTAAACGCGAATAAAATATATTAATGTGACAGTGACAGCTAACTACCACCTACTACTGAATCAAAAGCGATATTGTAAATAACTTGTATTTATTGTGGATTATCTCACGATAGATATTAGATCATATTGAACAAATCATGAATGAAAACAAATTAAACAAATTGTACACTGTTCATAGATATACTACACTGGTGAGATTGGCTATCAGCTGTTAATGTTAAGTTGATGCGAAGTTAGATTTAATTATGCCCCTGGATAAGCAAATGGTAAATGCGATCTGACTGCGTTCCTATAATCTCTTTTGTGTCTGAAATAATACGCACTTCGGACACCACCACCACGAAACAAACCAAACAACATGCAAAAAGACAAATAACCAATAACGAATCGTAAGCAAAACCGCACGGATGCTCAGTGGATGGCAAGAACACGATCCAACAACTATTTCTGAACTTTACTGCCGCTGCTGCAAGTTGTACAATACCGTCTACCAGCGTGCTGGCTCCGTCGATACTGCTGGGGCGACGACTGCAGATGCGAAGTCGCTGAATTAAGATAAGTCTCTCATATATCTTGAGCAGAATAAACTACTCAGAAACTACTATTACCAGAAGCCCTATATTTCCTCTAAATGGTATACAACGCTTTCAAGACTGGCTCAATAACCTTTAAGGTGCAGCCCAGTGTGTCTTGTACTAACGTGCAATACAAGTATGATAGCTCTGTGCACTGGTTGACTGCGTTCAATGGTGACTGCCAGCCTATAAGGCGGAATCAGCTGCAATTATACTAGTAGTCAATGCAATGCCTCTCGTGGACACTGATGTCCTACTGTAGCTGCAGACTCTAGATCATACACAGCACAGTATTCAGAATCTAAGTCCCTATCTCAGAGCCACCGAACTTTACGACTGTCCGCTTTCACGGCACAAGACGCTCTCCCCCCTGTCGCTCTCTGCACGATGCTCTTGCGACAATCTTGCCGCCAAACTCTAATCAGCCAATCCCGACGCTGCAGAGGCCTCCCACATCTCCCTCGCGGAGTGATACAATTTCTCCACCTATCCAAAAATTTCTCTGTCCAAACAGCGGGCGTTGAACCCCAGCGTTTCCCGCACTTTCTTATGAACTGCCCAGCCAGAGCTCAGCCCATTTGCCGCTAAAACAGCGCGCGACTGGGCGGCGCCAGCGCGTACGCTGGACGCTCTCTGTGTGCTAGACATTTCCCCTCTCTCTCTCACCTGGCACCCGGCGGCGTTCCTTTTGATGCTTGCAGGTCAGTGGCCGCATCCCCTGGGACCCCCGGCCCCTGCACAATGCTCTTCCGGCGCTCGCCGGCCTTCGCCTCCCCGCCTCCACTGGCAAATCCACTTTGCTTACGCCTACAGCATGCAACTAAATAGTATCATTACCAAAGCCCGTATTATTTCAGACATGTGTTTAATCGTCACGTGTCTCTCTTTCTAATCCACCTAATAAGACTAATTAACCACTATATGGGTTTATTTACCTCAAACATGCAGAATAATCTGCGATATGAACGTCACAAATGAAAGCCACCTTTCAAGTAGTTCTGAGTTCTAGGGGCTGATGGCCCCAGATGTTAAGTCCCTTAGTGCTCAGAGCCATTTGAACCATTTTTGAACTTCTGCTTGTTCGCAGGGGCCCTACACGATATTTGGCAGTTGTACCAGTTTCTTTGGCTCTTCAGAACGAAATCATGCGGGAAGCAGGCGACCATTATTATAACAATCAGCAGTTCTCCATTCCGGCTCCTCGCATTCGGGAGGACTACAGTTCCATCCCGTGTCCAGCCATCCTGATTTAGGTTTTCCGTGATTTCCCTAGATCACTTCAGGCAAATGCCGGGATGGTTCTTTTGAAAGGGCCCAGCCGACTTCCTTCCCCATCCTTCCCTAACCCGAGCTTGTGCTCCGTCTCTAATGACCTCGTTGTCGACGGGACGTTAAACACGAATCTCCTTCTCCTCCATTCAGGCTCACTGGGTCGCAATGGTAAAATTCAAAGATCAGACAGGGAATGACTTTGTTGCTCATATGACGTGTTTCGCAATTTATACATCGCCAGATATGCAGGAGCGATTACTGCACGTAGATATGGTGTTTCAACTTGTATGTGAAACAAACTAGTCTGAGAATCTTGACAAAAAAAAATTGTTTCATTTGATATAATTACAAATTAACAGTTTTAAGATTTTTGTCTTTTACTTGTACTGTGAAATCTTGGTTCTTGCCAAATGTCTTGATCATATGCCAACTGGGAAGCACTCTATAGGTTTTGATGATGGCTGCATTGACTTAGAAGCTTACATCTGTTACACCGCAAAGGGCCTATAGACCTTGTGGTACGTGACATAAATTTGAACTTGATACGTCAACGCGGTCCCGAGAAAAAGGGGTTTTTAACAGACGGATAGACAGACGGACCAGAAAGCGATACTATAATGGTTCCGTTTTCACTATTTGAGGTGCAGAACCCCAAAGAACTTTCAAGGGGAGGCCAGCACGTAGGGATCACGGATTTACTCCTAACTTTGTACACCTTTAGTAGACCATTGAAACAACATAATGTGCAAGTAATATAGTGCACTGCTCTGGCAGTTCCGAGAAAATCACAGGAAAAGTTTTGCCCTTCCGTTATGCAACTGATGTATCTGTGCATAGGTGCCGGTCGTTAAGAATTGATGGTGGTCCTGTGGTACGCTGGCACGTTAGCACAGAGTGTACGGTCAGAGGGGAGGAGACGAGACAGTGAGGTCATCAGTCCCATCGGATTAGGGAAGGCCGGGGCAGGAAGTCGGCCATGCTCTTCCAAAGAAACCATCTCGGCCTTTTCCTGGAGGGATTTAGGGAAATCACGGAAAACTTAAATCAGAATGGCCGGAAGCGGGATTGAGCTGTCGTCCTCCTCTGCTTTTTTTTTTTTTTTTTTTTTTTTTTTTTTTTTTTTTAAATGGATCACCGATGAACTTGAAGCGCGTCGTGGGATATCCGCCCCGAAGAAATCAACCAAATGAGATTAAACAATTGAAACAAAAAACAAAGAAGTGGTTAGCTTCCCGAGGTTCGTAAGACGAACGTATATGATCCGACGGTTCGAGTCCCGCTCAAACCTTCATTTTGGTAGTCCAAGTGTCAATTCTGTGATATTCAAAAAATTTTCACCTGTGCTATCCGTTCTTGCTACATTAGCTATGTCTCACCGCAACACAAATTAACTGCCACATGAGGCATGCCTCTGTGTCTGTAGCTCGAAGCATCGAGGTGCAAAGTAGTTTCGGGTACGTTACCAGACTGCATGTATAAGGGATTTCACAAACCACGACCGGCATACATTTTCCCGAAAACTTCACGCGTTTCTTCATTTACTTGTCGATAGTTGTAAATATATTTGTTCTAGTAATTAAATTTAATTAAAAATAGTAAGTAGCCATGTAACTTGAAATTCACTAAAACTTCACCCAAAAACACGTAGTTTTGTAAATTACATTACCTCTCAAATGTCACACAAATTAAATAATATGACCAGTGAGGTAAAAAATATAGATTAAAAAGTAAGTTTGAGCGGGAGTCGAACCGTCGCTTCACATACATTCGTAGTTCAGAGCTCGATCGCTAACCACTTCACTATCATGAGCTCTAGCGTCCGGCATCTACGCACAGATACACCAGTTACGCAGTAGACGTGGAAAACTTCTCTTGCGATTTTCTCGGAATTGCCAGGGCAGTACACACTACTACTAGCGCATTATGTTGTTTTAATGGCCTGCAAAAGGCGAACAAAGTTTGAAGAAAGTCTACGACCCCAACCTCGTGGCCTCCCCTTGTTGGATATTTCATTGCGGGAACGTCTTACCGTTCTAAAGACTCGGTAATTTTGAAAAGACTTGGAATCGGTTTGAAAGTGGTTTTGAACGTAAAATTAGAACATATCTGGCAAGTGTAGCGATTGCTTTCAATAAACAGTGCAATCGGGATTAATAGGCAACGAAAGCATGATAGCTGGCAAGATAGGTACGGACATCAGTAGCAAGTGAACGTAGGATCGAGACAGAGAGTCGGGCTATACGGCCTCAGACGGTCGTGTAAAGTCCTAATATTCACTCAGGGAACACTTGACGTGGCGTTCCGTTGACGGCTAGCGCAAAGAAACTGGCCGTTAAGTGACAGGGGAGCAGAGTTGGCGTGACGCCGGACGCCGGCGCGGTGCCGACGCGTGAGTCGGTTGCGTGTGTGGCGGAGGCGGTCAGCAGGCCGCAGCGAGAGTGCGCCGCGGCTGGCGGCTGGCCTTGAACCCACGCCCGCAGCTGCGCCGCCGCCGCCCAGTCGGTAGCTAGCGGCCAGTGGCCCGGCCAGCGCGGAGCAGCCTGTGGCGGCGCGCCGGCTTCCACCGTCCCCCGCACACACTAGAGCTGTCAATATTTCTTCCAGTAACGTATCGATATACATCGGTGATTCCTTTACAGCGACGTATCGATATATCGACGTCAAAATGGCAGCATCAAGTATCGTTATTTTATTTTTCTATTATATTTTTTTCACAATTTTCGATAAATATTTGAAACCGTTCTTTTGAAATTGTAGTAGAATATAATTTTACCATTACTGTCTCAAGGAATCTTACTACTTTTTAAGCTTTCATCATGTGCAATCTTTGATTTTGACTGTGTGCCTCAAGTATATAGGCGGCACAATAGAAGAATATTTACTATTAAAAACAGCTTTGATCACAATAGCCGGCCGAAGTGGCCGTGCGGTTAAAGGCGCTGCAGTCTGGAACCGCAAGACCGCTACGGTCGCAGGTTCGAATCCTGCCTCGGGCATGGATGTTTGTGATGTCCTTAGGTTAGTTAGGTTTAACTAGTTCTAAGTTCTAGGGGACTAATGACCTCAGCAGTTGAGTCCCATAGTGCTCAGAGCCATTTGAACCATTTGATCACAATTTATTTAGTACGCTGACCGGTTTCGGCCACTGCTGTGGTCATCTTCAGACCCGTGGGTAAGAACCTCCTCCTGCTAGAGAATCGAGTAGCGATTCTCTAGCAGAAGGAGGTTCTTACTCATGGGTCTGAAGATGACCACAGTAGTGGTCGAAACCGGTCACCGTACTAAATAAACTGTGATCAAGACTGTTTTTAATAGTAAATATTTGTAACATATTGATCACTATCACTCCCATAATGTATTCAAAAGCAAAAATAGAAAAACTCCGATTGCACTCGTGAATAGCAGTGTGAATGGGTTCAAATGGTTCAAATGGCTCTGAGCACTATGGGACTTAACATCTATGGTCATCAGTCCCCTAGAACTTAGAACTACTTAAACCTAACTAACCTAAGGACATCACACAACACCCAGCCATGACGAGGCAGAGAAAATCCCTGACCCCGCCGGGAATCGAACCCGGGAACCCGGGCGTGGGAAGCGAGAACGCTACCGCACGACCACGAGATGCGGGCGAGTGTGAATGGGATAACAAGTTTTACGATGTGAAGAAACAGCACGCCAGTGGCATTAAACAACAATTTTTAATGTAATTAGTTTTCTTCAATAACAGTTGCTGAAGAGATGAATAAAAATCTAAATCACCAGGTTGGTCTTTGCGGTGGATGGTGAAGTGTGAGGGTAAATGCTGACGTAAAAGGCGCTACCAACAGAAACAGCAACGTTTAACTTCACCACGCTATTTTCACACTACAACTGTTAGCTCTCTGGCGTATGCAGAAAAAAAAAAAAAAAAAAAAAAAAAAAAAAAAAAAAAAAAAAAAAAAAAAAAAACAGGGTAGTCGACGTGAAGTGTTCGAGACAAATCCGATATGTGTCGAAATCGTTCGACGGACCCATCGCACACCTTTTATTGTGAAACTTACATGCGGTTACCGCTGTCAGCAAAGCGATTATCGCCAAATGTGATCGTGCATCGTTTTCCTTTCAATTCTTGCTCTAAGGGGGACAGGCAGGCTACTAGCTTGTTGAGGAACAGAATATCTAATAAGAAATCAGTATTTAAATATACAGCTCTAAAACTGGTAGTATATTTACAGTGTGCAGCTGATATTTTTGTAGGCAGGTACGCCGATATTTCTTCCGTAGATATATCCATTCATTCCTTCTATATATCGATTTCTAGTGATATTGCATTTTAAATATCTATATATCGGATTCCCGATACTTTTAAAAATATCAATAGTCCTACTTCCAGCGTTCCGTGCACACACTGACCATGAGCGACGCCTCCGGCTGTCGAGTTGCAGCCTGTGAAACTGGGTGTTGTGTTCGGGCAGAGCTGTACCAAGCTGAGCCTGCGCCCCTGGTGGAACTGCCACAGCTGTACCGCTATCCCCCTCTCCCTCTCTCATTCAGACTGCAAAACTACACAAATGCATGTCTCACTACGCAGAGTTGTCATAATTTATAACCTTATATCTAGGTCAACTATGAATTATGCATTGGTGAAAAATATTACTTAAGTGACCCAAGGGGAAGAATCGGAAAGAGAGGCAGAATAATGTTTTCCTCTCCTGGTATTGCAAGTGAAATGTTCAAATTTCACGACGATATGGTTTGAAGCCTGCGCTACAGAGGGTATTCCGTTTTAATCTGCAGCTAGAGCGAGAGAAGCCTGAACTACGAAACACACATCGCACGCATGTTACTGTCGTCAACTTGTGAAGAGCCGCCAAGTGTAGTTCGATTATTTGTGGGCAAAAGGGCAAACAAGTGAAATTCATGCGTGGCGCCTATGGGACCGTATCAGTGTCTGGAGGTGGTGTGCATTCTTTCAAGAGGCGGCGGAAACCTTAGTGACTCACGACGCTCCGGGCTGCCGGTAGCAGCTGCAAGCTCGCAGAATCTCGGAGTGGCTGAGGCAGTAATTTTGAACGACAGGCGTCAGCAACTGTCGACCTCATCGCAGCAGTCTGACATTTACTACGGTGCGGTATATCGTATTGCTCATGACACGTTGAAATTTTGGGGAAAGCAGGCAGGTGGAAGGACTATATAGAGGGTCTATACAAGGGCGATGTACTTGAGGGCAATATTGTGGAAATGGACGAGGATGTAGATGAAGATGAAATGGCAGATATGATACTGCGTGAAGAGTTTGACAGAGCACTGCAAGATCTAAGTCGAAACAAGGCCCCGGGAGTAGACAACATTCCATTAGAACTACTGACAGCCTTGGGAGAGCCAGTCCTGACAAAACTCTACCATCTGGTGAGCAAAATGTATGAGACACGCTAAATACCCTCAGACTTTAAGAAGAATATAATAATTCCAATCCCAAAGAAAGCAGGTGTTGACAGATGTGAAAATTACCGAACTATCAGTTTAATAAGTCACTGCTGCAAAATACTAACTCGAATTCTTTACAGGCGAATGGAAAAACTGTTAGAAATCGAC
Organism: Schistocerca serialis cubense; assembly: GCF_023864345.2. NCBI lineage: Eukaryota > Metazoa > Arthropoda > Insecta > Orthoptera > Acrididae > Schistocerca > Schistocerca serialis. Next base: position 758,810,378 of record NC_064642.1, on the reverse strand, counting down.
CTCGGGGAAGATCAGTTTGGATTCCGTGAAATACTGGAACACGTGAGGCAATACTGACCCTACGGCTTATCTTAGAAGCTAGTTTAAGAAAAGGCAAACCTACGTTTCTAGCATTTGTAGACTTAGAGATAGCTTTTGACAATGGTGACTGGAATACTCTCTTTCAAAGGGAAGCAATGGTTGGGAAGGCGTTGAGACAGGGTTGTAGCCTGTCCCCGATGTTATTCAATCTGTGTATTGAGCAAGCAGTAAAGGAAACAAAAGAAAAAATCGGAGTAGCTATTAAAATCAAAGGAGAAGAAATAATCGAAATAATGACATTGCAATTCTGGCAGAGACAGCAAAGGACTTGGAAGAGCAGTTGAACGGAATGGACAGTGTCTTGGAAGGAGGATATTTGATGAACATCAACAAAAGCAAAACGACGATAATGGAATGTAGTCAACTCGGGTGATGCCGAGGGAATTAGATTAGGAAATGAGACACTTAAAGTAGTAAAGGAGTTTTGCTATTTGGGTAGCAAAATAACTGATGATGGTCGAAGTAGAGAGGATATAAAATGTAGACTGGCAATGGCAAGGAAAGCGTTTCGGAAGAAGAAAAATTTGTTAACATCGAGTATAGATTTAAGTGTCAGGTAGTAGTTTCTGAAAGTATTTGTATGGAGTGTAGCCATGTATGGAAGTGAAACATGGACGATAAATAGTTTGAACAAGAAGAGAATAGAAGCTTTCGAAATGTGGTGCTACAGAAGAATGCTGAAGATTAGATGGGTAGATCACATAACTAATCAGGAGGTGTTGAATAGGATTGGGGAGAAGAGAAGTTTGTGGCACAACTTGACTAGAAGAAGGGATCGGCTGGTAGGACATGTTCTGAGGCATCAAGGGATCACCAATTTAGTATTGGAGGGGAGCGTGGAGGGTAAAAATCGTAGAGGGAGACCAAGAGATGAATGCACTAAGCAGATTCAGAAGGATGTAGGTTGCAGTGGCTACTGGGAGATGAAGCAGTAGCATGGAGAGCTGCATCAAACCAGTCTCAGGACTGATGACCACAACAACAACAGTGTTCGCTGGGTACCTAAGAACCTGACAGACAACCACAAGGGCTAGCGAATGACGACAAGCTCGGATCACTTAAGACGTTACGCCGCAGAAGGCCGTGACTTGCTGAAAGGAACCGCCACTGGTGATAACTCGTGGGCGTACCACTACACGCCCGAAACCACACAGGTCTCTATGGAGTGGAAAGGTGATGGTTCCCCAGTACGAAAAATATTCAGAGCGACTCAGTCTGCTAGGAACGTGCTTGGGACAGAGTTCTGAGGTGTGCGTGGTGTGTTGTTGGTGGACTTTGCTGAACACGGGACCGCTGTGAATTCTGTAGCCTACATTGAAACTTTCGTTAAGTTGCGTCGTGCCCTTCGTGACAAACGCCACAAAGTTGTTAATGCTGACAGAGTCAAACTTCTTGACAATGCTTGCCCCGATGTTGCTGCTCCTGTTCATGAGAAAATCCAAATTTGCGTCGGAGGTGCTCCAGCATCCACAATACTGTCTGGACCTTGCACCTTCAGACTTTGCTCTTATGAAGAAATTCCTCGCCGACCGACGCTCTGCGACAGATGAGTAAGTGAAATCACCAGTTCGCAGATGGCTATTGCTGCTCCTGTTCATGAGAAAATCCAAATTTGCGTCAAAGATGCTCCAGCATCCACAATACTGTCTGGACCTTGCACCTTCAGACTTTTCTCTAATGTAGAAATTCCTCGCCGGCCGACGCTCTGCGACAGATGAGTAAGTGAAATCACCAGTTCGCAGATGGCTATACTCCAACCAAACAGACTTCTACGAACAGGGAATATTGAAACTGGTACCACGACGAGAGAAACGTGTTGAGACCGTCGTTGACTATGTAGAGAAAAGATATAAGTTCATTTGTGAATTTGTTGGTTTCGTTATCTGTTAAAGTCTCCGTCCCAACAGGACTTCGAAGGCCCAACGGTACTGACCAGCAGCCGTATCACCCTCAGCCCACAGGCGTCACACATCGAGGGTCATGTGATCAGCCCACCTCTCTCCCGGCTGTATGTCAGTTTACGAGATCGGAGCTGCTTCTTCTCAGTCGAGTAGCTCCCCAGTTTGCCTCACAATGGCTGAGTGCATCCCGTTTGCCAACAGCGCTCGGCAGACCGGAAGGTCACCCATCCAAGTGCTAGCCCAGCCCGACAGCGCTTAACTTTGGTGATGTGATGGGAACCGGTGTTACCCCTGTGGCATAGCCGTTGGCTTATCTGTTAAACATTTTGGTGATGAAATTACTGTGCATTACTTTCCAATTTTCCCTCGTATATCGATGAAAAATATTCCGCATAACAGGGTTGATGCCTTGATACTTGACTTCAGGAAGGCATTTGACACCGTCCCGCACTGCCATTTAGCGAAGAAAAAAATACCAGCTTATCGAGTATCGCACCAGTTTTGTAAGTGGATTCAGAACTTCCTTGCAGATAAAACTCAACACGTGGCTTTTAACGGAACGAATTCTGTAGTACCTCAAGGAAGTGTGACAGGAGCGTTACTGTTTACAATTTGTATAAATGTTGTGGTAGAAAACAAAGGATGCTTTTTAACACTGTTTCTGGATGATGCGATTGTCTGTAGCATAGTGTCAATACCAGAAGACAGTATCGATTTGCAGATGACCTGCAGAGGACTGATGAATGCTGTAGGCCCTGGCAGTTTGCCCTCAAATGTAACACATTACGCACACATAGTAAAAGAAATCCACTACTGTACAACTACACTGCTGGAAAAAGCATCTACTATAAAATATCTTGCAGTAACTATCCAGAGCGATCTCAAGTGGAATGACTACATAAAACAAATAGTAGGAAAAGTAGACGCCAGATTGATATTCATAGGAAGAATCTTGAGGAAATGTAACTCATTCACGAAGGAAGTGGCTTGCAAGGTGCTTGTTCGACTACAGTCTGGAACCGCGAGTCCGCTACGGTCGCAGGTTCGAATCCTACCTGGCATGGATGTGTGTGATGTCCTTAGGTTAGTCAGGTTTAAGTAGTTCTAAGTTCTGGGGGACTGATGTTAAGTTTTCCGTGATTTCCCTAAATCGCTCCAGGCAAATGTCGGGTTGGTTCCATTAAAAGGGCATGGCCGACTTCCTTCCCCGTCCTTCCCTAATCCAATGAGACCGATGACCTCGCTGTTTGGTCTCTTCCCCCGAACAATCCAATCCAATCCAATAATAGAAGACAATCATTTTGGCATGCAACTTCCGAACGCAGCTGCCAATCGCGGAGCAGGACCACAATTTAGGTGTCTTTCTTACGCTACCCTTACCGAACAAATCATTTGTCATTAGTACCTCACGCCACATTACATCATCTTCCCACTTCTGCCTTCTCAACTGCTCTAAGAAGAGCTCCTTGTAGCAGTGTGAGATGACTGTAAAGTCGGAAATATTACAAAGCGTCTGCACTGAGAAAATTAGGAGCTAATGCGAAGATTTTTACCGAGAGGTAGTCAGCAGCAGGAGTTCCGTCTTTTGTTCTCTCGATAAATAACAACATTCTTCCGTGAGTTTTGGGTGCCTATAAATGGATGGAGTGACATCTTAATAGGGAGACTAAGTTTACGTTTACATCTATGTCGTTACTTCACAAGCCATCGTACGATGCGGGGCGAGATTACATTGTACCACTACTCGTCATTTCCTTTCCTGTTCCATTCGCAACTAGAGCGAGGCAAAAACGACAGTTTATTTGCCTCCGTATGAGCCCTAATTACTCGTGTCTTATATTCGTAGTCCTTATGCGCAATGTATACTGGCGGCAGTAGAACCGTTCGGCAGTCAGCTTCAAATGCCGGTTCTCTAAACTTTCTCAATCGTGTACTTCGAGAAGAACGTCGCCATCACGCTACGGATTCACGTTTGAGTTCCCGAAGCATCTCCGTAACACTTACATCTCGTTCGAACCTACCTGTAACAAATCTAACAGTCCGCCTCTGAATTGCTTCAATGTCCTCCCTCAATCCCTGCTGTACGGACCCCAAACTCTCCAGCACTGTTCAAGAACAGGTCTCCTTTACATACGGTTCACATTTTCCTAAAATTCTCCAGGCGACTATTCGCATTCCCTACCATAATCCTCACATGCTAGTTCCGTTTCATGTGGCTTTGCAACGTTGTTGTTGTTGTTGTGGTCTTCAGTCCTGAGACTGGTTTGATGCAGCTCTCCATGCTACTCTATCCTGTGCAAGCTTCTTCATCTCCCAGTACCTACTGCAACCTACATCCTTCTGAATCTGCTTAGTGTATTCATCTCTTGGTCTCCCCCTACGATTTTTACCCTCCACGCTGCCCTCCAATGCTAAATTTGTGATCCCTTGATGCCTCAAAACATGTCCTACCAACCGATCCCTTCTTCTAGTCAAGTTGTGCCACAAACTCCTCTTCTCCCCAATCCTATTCAATACTTTCTCATTAGTTATGTGATCTACCCATCTAATCTTCAGCATTCTTCTGTAGCACCACATTTCGAAAGCTTCTATTCTCTTCTTGTCCAAACTATTTATCGTCCAGGTTTCACTTCCATACATGGCTACACTCCATACGAATACTTTCAGAAATGACTTCCTGACACTTAAATCTCTACTCGATGTTAACAAATTTCTCTTCTTCAGAAACGCTTTCCTTGCCATTGCCAGTCTACATTTTATATTCTCTCTACTTCGACCATCATCAGTTATTTTGCTCCCCAAATAGCATAACTCCTTTACTACTTTAAGTGTCTCATTTCCTAATCTAATTCCCTCAGCATCACCCGACTTAATTACATTACATTCCATTATCCTTGTTTTGCTTTTGTTGATGTTCATCTTATATCCTCCTTTCAAGACACTGTCCATTCCATTCAACTGCTCTTCCAAGTCCTTTGCTATCTCTGACAGAATTACAATGTCATCGGCGAACCTCAAAGTTTTTATTTCTTCTCCATGAATTTTAATTCCTACTCCTAATTTTTCTTTTGTTTCCTTTACTGCTTGCTCAATATACAGATTGAACAACATCGGGGAGAGGCTACAACCCTGTCTTACTCCCTTCCCAACCACTGCTTCCCTTTCATGTCACTCGACTCTTATAACTGCCATCTGGTTTCTGTACAAATTGTAAATAGCCTTTCGCTCCCTATATTTTACCCCTGCCACCTTTAGAATTTGAAAGAGAGTATTCCAGTCAACATTGTCAAAAGCTTTCTCTAATTCTCCAAATGCTAGAAACGTAGGTTTGCCTTTCCTTAATCTTTCTTCTAAGATTAGTCGTAAGGTGAGTATTGCCTCACGTGTTCCAGTGTTTCTACGGAATCCAAACTGATCTTCCCCGAGGTCGGCTTCTATCAGTTTTTCCATTCGCCTGTAAAGAATTCGTGTTAGTATTTTGCAGCTGTGACTTATTAAACTGATAGTTCGGTAATTTTCACATCTGTCAACACCTGCTTTCTTTGGGATTGGAATTATTATATTCTTCTTGAAGTCTGAGGGTATTTCGCCTGTTTCATACATCTTGCTCACCAGATGGTAGAGTTTTGTCAGGATTGGCTCTCCCAAGACCGTCAGTAGTTCCAATGGAATGTTGTCTACTCCGGGGGCCTTGTTTCGACTCAGGTCTTTCAGTGCTCTGTCAAACTCTTCACGCAGTATCATATCTCCCATTTCATCTTCATCTACATCCTCTTCCATTTCCATAATATTGTCCTCAAGTATATCGCCCTTGTATAGACCCTCTATATACTCCTTCCACCTTTCTGCTTTCCCTTCTTTGCTTAGAACTGGGTTTCCATCTGATTTTGCAACGTTACGCCCAGGTATTTAAACGGCGTGACTGTGTCAAGCTGTACACTGCTGATGTTGTATCCGAATCCGGATATCATAGGTTTGTTTTTGCTACTCATCCGCTTTAACTTATATTTTCCCACATTTAGGGCAAGCTGCCATTCAACACACCAACTAGATAGCTTGTCTAACTCACCTTGTATCTTCCTACAGTCACTCAACTTCGACACCTTACCGCACACCACAGCATCACCAGCAAACAACCAGATTGCTGCCCACCCCGTCCGCCAAATTCTTTATGTATACAGGGAACAACAGCGGCCCTATCACATTTCACTGCGGCACTTCTGACGATACCCTTGTCTCTGTTCAACGCTCGCCGTCGGGAACAGCCTACTGGGTTCTATTACATAAGGAACCTTCGAGCCACTCACATATATGCTCGAACCTTCGTTAACGGTTTGCAATGGGGAACCGTGTAAAATGTTTTCCGGAAATCTAGAAATATGGAATCTGCCTGTTGCCCCTCATCCATAGTTGGCAGTACATCATGTGAGAAAAGGGCAAGCTGAGTTTCGCACGATCGATGCTGTCTAAAAGCATGCTAACCGTAAAAATAAGTTCCTCAGTCTCAAGAAAATGTATTATTTTCAAATTGAGGATATATTCAACGATTCTGCAGCGATATTACTCTGCGAGCCCCTTCTTTTGCCCGTCTTACACTACTGGTCATTAAAATTGCTACACCAAGAAGAAATGCAGATGATGAACGGGTATTCATTGGACAAATATATTATACTAGAACTGACATGTGATTACATTTTCACGCAATTTGGGTGCATAGATCCGGCCTTCATACGCCTGGGCATTGAGTCAAACAGAGCTTGGATGGCGTGTACAGGTACAGCTGCCCATGCAGCTTCAACACGATAGCACAGTTCATCAAGAGCAGTCACAGGCGTATTGTGACGAGCCAGTTGCTCGGCCACCATTCACCAGACGTTTTCAATTGGTGGCAGGTCTGGAGAATGTGCTGGTCAGGGCAGCAGTCGAATATTTTCTGTATCCAGAAAGGCCCGTACAGGACCTGCAACATGCGGTCGTGCATTATCCTGCTGAAATGTAGGGTTTCGCAGGGATCGAATGGAGGGTAGAGCCACACATCTTAAATGTAACGTCCACTGTTCAAAGTGCCGTCACTGAGAACAAGAGGTGACCGAGACGTGTAACCAATGGCACCCCATACCATCACGCCGGGTGATACGCCGGTATGGCGATGACGAATACACGCTTCCAATGTGCGTTCGCCGCGATGTCGCCAAACACGGATGCGACCATCATGATGATGTAAACAGAACCTGGATTCATCCGAAAAAATGACGTTTTTGCCATTGGTGCACCCAGGTTCGTCGTTGAGTACACCGTCGCAGGCGCTCCAGTCTGTGATGCAGCGTCAATAACCGCAGCCACGGTCTCCGAGCTGATAGTCCATGCTGCTACTTTAATTCAATTGTTTGATGAAGTTACTGAAGTTTGGACTTCAACGTAACTTTCCGAGTACATTTGGCAATTCAGCGTTCTGAGTACAAGCGGCCTATGTTGTCCGTCTTGAGCAGTTTTGGCTAAAGTTGACTGTATTGAAGTTACTGTGTAACTTGGCTTGTTAAAATTAATCACTGTACCGTCAGTGATAGTGTAGCGAGCCTTCTTCGTCTCCCTCAGAGGCGCATTTGTGTTGCTAGGAGGTCTTTAGTCTGGAACAACCAGACCAAGATAATTTGTTTTGGGCTATACTCGCGACATTATCATCACCACGACGGGACATCGAAGCAACCAGCCATCGCCTCCGGTACGCCAGATCTTGCCCTTGCAGTTAAGAAGACAGCTTGGTAATGTACGTCCGCAGCACCAGCAAATCAGGGAATTTTGCTACGTGATAATCAGAGCTCAGCAGAGCGCGCCTGTTCGTCTTTTCTAACTTTGTTCTGTCTTGGGTGTTCATTGTCTGAGGTATCACTACTGTAGCAGCAATTAATGTTGGGTTGGCTGGGTGTTTCTCTTAAGATTTGAGTTCCAAAGAATTGGTTCCACATACCACTTGGTCATAAATGTCACAAGCTAGTTTATGGACATCTTCACCTTCACAGCATTTATTTGAGCAACCAATTTGACGTATTGTAAAAGTCTCACGTGTTTTGTTTATTATTTTGAGTTTAGTTGTAATAAATCATATTGTTATTTTGGAGAGAACTTTTATTCTGTTGATCGGTAGAGCAACCCTTTCATTTCTCACTACGTTAATGAAACTTTCCTTTATCAAATTAGTTTCTATCAAATTAAATTACTGCAGGTGCCAAACTCTTTTCTACTTCACTTGCAGGGTCGATTACAGTCAGTTCGCGTTTTTTTTTTTTTAATCCATGTGCAACAGCAAAAGTCGGAGTTAGAAAAGTGGGTGGGGGCTTAGAGCATCATTTCCATATGAAGATTCTAGAAGAATTTAGTGTTAAATACACTGCTAGCCTCAGCACCTCACACACTGTCTTGCCCACCACACCGCGGGTGAACTGTGGTTTAACACGCAGAGCGGCCAAAGACTTAATGTGGCGCAGAACCGGAAATGTTTGTGACCCACCAAATATCCGTCAAAGGCATGCCTTCGAAAGAAGCAGTACTGTGTTCGGGAGGGCACATCGCTAGTGGGACGCACAGATTTGTGTATCTATCCAACCTGTAAATAAACAGACCAGCAGAGATGACATCGGTGATGCTCATGTACGTGCAATAAGTGATGTTTCATCTTGCAACGCTGGACCGCACGGAGGTCATCCCTTGTATAGTTACGTCCAAACGTAAACAGTTAAGCTAAAGGAGTTATTTATTTAGCGTATGGCATCTACAGGATAAAATTGCACACATACTATTAATTAATATAATAAACGAATTACACATCTATTATTAAATGATTGTTTGCAAACAACAATATGCGAAAGATTACGGAGACAGCCACTGCAGCAATTACAAGTCCACATATAAGCAGGTCACCCCCTGAACAGCACGTGGAGTAGCATTCATGATATCCCTCCATTCTCCTTCAAACCTCCTCGCAGGACATTCGGAGATCGGGTGAGGGATTGTTTGTCCTTCTGCACCACAGTCGCATCGTGGTGCATCAGTGAGTTTCCATTTGTGGAGAATGGCCTTACACCTGCCGTGGTTAGTCTTCACACGATTAAGTCTGCACCACTTCTTCTGGGCATTTGCATTCCTTCCATCGGTAACGAAGGATCAAAATCAGTGATGAGAGCTAAAGGAGTGGCCGGCTGGCTTGTACTGACCGCGTTTGGGACGCTCTCTGGTGTCGTGTTGCTGCCTCCACTCCACCTCCTTTAATTTCACGCCGACAGCAGAATCACACAAAGAGCCGCATTCACTTGCCGGAGGCCTCAAGGGCGGAGCGCACACCACACCGCTGGATGCTGTGTGCGGATGCTCAGGGTACGCTCACCGTGTTGACGGTGCTGTCGCCGTGATAAACTGACAGGCCTGTTACGTACATTTTTAACGCGTTCACAATTCGGACATAGTCTTAGTCTGCACTGTCTTTTCACGTTTTACTCACGCCATGTCGTGCGATTAAACTTCACCACATTCGACAGCCAACTTTTAGAAGTTGCCGTTACTTCGCGATTTTTCCTTGAATTATCAAAGTCGTTGTATTAACCAAAACTGTGTTGGTAGTTTCTAACTTTCATTATAGACTTTTATTAGAAAGACCATTATCGGTTTCCATGTTTGATCACTTTTCAAATAAAAGACACCAGGAAACGGTCTACCAGTTTCGAACTCTTGCTAGTCGTAAATCAGTGGCACAATACTCACCACGAAGGCTGTTTTATACCACAGTAAGCTACTTGTAATTACATGCTTCTCGCTTCTGACCGATATCCTCTGACTGAGTCGATGATCTGAGAAATTAGAAGATACCTGTTCAAGGAGCTAGGCATTTCAAATGCATGCGTTAGGACGTTCAAACTGCACGATTGGCGCGGAGCGTGATGCGAATTAGTATGAGCATGCGCACGCGCTTTGTGGGCCATTTGCTCTTGAAAATGTCAGGGTACAGCGCATTTGGGGGACTGAGAATCAGCATTTGACGATTGAAAACTTTCTTCACCCTCAACGGGTGACTGTGCGGTGTGCAATCTCCAGTCACGGAATAATCGGTGCGATATTCCCTGATTTCGATATGATGTGGTTAATGCAAGACGGAGCTCGACTCCATGGAAGCAGGGGAGTGTTTGATCTCCTGGAGGAGCACTTTGGGGACCGCATCCTTGCTCTGGGATACCCGGAGACCACTAGCATGGGCCTCGATTGAACGCCATATTCTCCGGATCTGAACACATGCGAGTCCTTCTTGTGGGGCTATATTAAAGACAAGGTGTACAGCAATAACCTCAAAACCATTTCTGAGCTGCAAACAGCCACTCAGGAGGTCATCTACAGCATCGATATTCACACACTTCAGCGGGTCATGCAGAATTTCGGTATTCGTCTGCGCCACATCATCGCCAATGATAGCAGGCATATTGAACATGTCATAACCTAAATCCGAAAGTCTGTAGTGACGTTTACATGTCATATAGTGCGTGCACGCCACAGTTTGTAACTAATATAGATTTTTTCATATAATTCAATTATTGTCACAGTGCAGGTTCGCTAATGATATTCGTCACAAAAAATCCATCACAATTTGAGGACAGTAATGTCCATACCTACAACAGTAGACGGAAAAATTACCTTTCTATCCTTTATTAACGCTGTTAGTGGCTCAGAAAGGAGTTCAATATGAGAAAAATCTTTAATCTTTTACCCACTAACATGAAATGTCTGACAGGTAGCACAGTAAATTTTTAAATCTAACTTAAATATTACTTCTCCTCGACAGCGCCTTCTATTCCATAGACCAATTTCTACTTAAAAACTAGCATCCAGTTTAAGAAAAGAACCTTCTTTCTAAGTGTAGTTGCATGAGTAGAGCTAAAAAAATAATGTGTTCATTAATGTTAACACTAGTCATGTACCGAGCGAGGTGGCGCAGTGGTTAGCACACTGGACTCGCATTCGGGAGGACGACGGTTGAATCCCGCGTCCGGCCATCCTGATTTAGGTTTTCCGTGATTTCCCTAAATCGCTCCAGGCAAATGCCGGGATGGTTCCTTTGAAAGGACACGGCCGATGTCCTTCCCCGTCCTTCCCTAATGCGAAACAACCCAACTAGTCATGTATACATATCCTGTAAACTGAGCCGTTCCACATCATTTCGATGAAAGAATCGTTCAGATTAGTTGTAGAACATGTAACTGATTAACTAATTAAATAAATCCCAACTTACGTGTCACTATAAACATAACGTATACCGTGCAAACGAAAAATTACACAGAAATTAAATGCCTTTCCTGTTGCATGATTGTGGGTATCGGACTCTAAAGGGAAAGGAGAAGAGAGCTACAGATACAGCGGAAATGGAATTTCGTGAAAGGAGGGTTGGATATATATCCCTAAAGACGAAATGAAACATAATAACGTCACAAAGGAATTAAGGATATTTTAGATAAATGAAAACATAGAACAAGAAAAATGACACTGGTGCGAAAACGTCTCACCTATGAAAGACAAAAGACTTGTGATAAAAACCTTTGCTCTAGTTACCGAGAAAGACATGGTACGATAACCTTGTCTTCCTGCATGAACGTAACCGATTGTATGGTCCACTATAAAGCTGTTAATTACCTTCTTCAATACAATACAATGGTACAAGGAGCTAAAGAAGATATGTAGGCTGTAAATAATTTAGATATACATTCATCTTAGTTCCATCATTTGACATTACGACCAAGTCCCTAGGTCAGAAGGTCCTTGTGCTCTTTCATCAACTCTTAACATGCAGACCAGTGTTGCATACCTGAACGTTGTAACCACACAGCGCAGCTTACGGTCAAATCAACTGCCGGAGAAGATAGCAACTTGTTTCCAAACATGTGTTGTGCACAAGAAGAACACGATTAGTAATAATTTTTCCATATCGGACGTCAACGTCTTTGTTAGGTTTTGCGCTAAATTGAGGAAAAGTAAATTACTGAGTAACCTGCAGATAAAATTGAGATAATACTCGACAGTTTTCACAGTGACTGCGTATAGACAACGGGCAGGTCGTGCGCTTTGCGAACGGAATCTGTGCCAGACACTAAGATAAGCACAGCATAGAGTTTAAGTATACCAATATTTGTAATTAGCTCTTATAATCTGCTCTCCGCGAATCGCTGTCCTTTCTCCGCCATTGGCATTTCTAAATGTTAAATTACATATTAAATATAAGATCTATTTTAATACTTGTGCTATAATGAATGTAATGGTAAAATCTGAAGAATGCCTAGTAAGAAGTGTGAGGGTCAGTACAAATTATAGATGTAACATCTTGTGGCAGAGGACACTCGACTCCCCCCCCCCCCTTTCCACCTCTCCCCCCCCCACCCCCCCCTCTCTCTCTCCGCTCGACCCGGATGGCGCAGGCGTGCCGTGGCCTGGGATGTTGCATCAGCCGCACCCTCTTCAGCAGGTCACACGCACGGCGCTCTCACAGCCGGACCCGTTCTGCTGCAAGCCTCACGTCATCGCAGTAGAAAGCCAGTCACTTCTTCCGCCAACGCAAGGGCAGTGTCGCCGCACTACTTCTCTGAATGCGGTTCGTTTCCGTGTCAAGAAAATCATTCGAGGGAATTTGATCGTGTTCGGACGCAATGGCGAAGAACAAAAGAGTGCAGACGCTTTGTTCCACTTGTGTTAGAAACTTGAAATTCAACCAACATTAATTAAATCAAGACTTACTGGGAGATTAAAACTGTGTGCCTTGCTGAGGCTCAAAACAAGGAATCTTGCCTTTCGCGGACAAATGCTGTGCCAAGTGAGCTACCCAGTCACGATTCACGACACGTCCTCTCAGCTTTACTTCTGCCAGTGCCTCATTTCCTACCTTCCAAACTGCACACAAGTTCTGCAGGGTGTCTGACGGGACTAATACTTTCAAAACGGTGTACATTAGTGTGCAAAATACACTCCTGGAAATTGAAATAAGAACACCGTGAATTCATTGTCCCAGGAAGGGGAAACTTTATTGACACATTCCTGGGGTCAGATACATCACATGATCACACTGACAGAACCACAGGCACATAGACACAGGCAACAGAGCATGCACAATGTCGGCACTAGTACAGTGTATATCCACCTTTCGCAGCAATGCAGGCTGCTATTCTCCCATGGAGACGATCGTAGAGATGCTGGATGTAGTCCTGTGGAACGGCTTGCCATGCCATTTCCACCTGGCGCCTCAGTTGGACCAGCGTTCGTGCTGGACGTGCAGACCGCGTGAGACGACGCTTCATCCAGTCCCAAACATGCTCAATGGGGGACAGATCCGGAGATCTTGCTGGCCAGGGTAGTTGACTTACACCTTCTAGAGCACGTTGGGTGGCACGGGATACATGCGGACGTGCATTGTCCTGTTGGAACAGCAAGTTCCCTTGCCGGTCTAGGAATGGTAGAACGATGGGTTCGATGACGGTTTGGATGTAGCGTGCACTATTCAGTGTCCCCTCGACGATCACCAGTGGTGTACGGCCAGTGTAGGAGATCGCTCCCCACACCATGATGCCGGGTGTTGGCCCTGTGTGCCTCGGTCGTATGCAGTCCTGATTGTGGCGCTCACCTGCACGGCGCCAAACACGCATACGACCATCATTGGCACCAAGGCAGAAGCGACTCTCATCGCTGAAGACGACACGTCTCCATTCGTCCCTCCATTCACGCCTGTCACGACACCACTGGAGGCGGGCTGCACGATGTTGGGGCGTGAGCGGAAGACGGCCTAACGGTGTGCGGGACCGTAGCCCAGCTTCATGGAGACGGTTGCGAATGGTCCTCGCCGATACCCCAGGAGCAACAGTGTCCCTAATTTGCTGGGAAGTGGCGGTGCGGTCCCCTACGGCACTGCGTAGGATCCTACGGTCTTGGCGTGCATCCGTGCGTCGCTGCGGTCCGATCCCAGGTCGCCGGGCACGTGCACCTTCCGCCGACCACTGGCGACAACATCGATGTACTGTGGAGACCTCACGCCCCACGTGTTGAGCAATTCGGCGGTACGTCCACCCGGCCTCCCGCATGCCCACTATACGCCCTCGCTCAAAGTCCGTCAACTGCACATACGGTTCACGTCCACGCTGTCATTCGACGGCCAACACCGCGGTTCCTGGTGTGTCCGCTGTGCCGTGCGTGTGATCATTGCTTGTACAGCCCTCTCGCAGTGTCCGGAGCAAGTATGGTGGGTCTGACACACCGGTGTCAATGTGTTCTTTTTTCCATTTCCAGGAGTGTAGTTCATTCTGGATACGTTTCACCTGTTCCTCCGCAATATTCTTTGTTCGACGTATGTTACTCAGGCAGAAAAATTTCTGGGGAATATGGAAAGCAGGAGAGACGTACTGCGAGGGGGATGGGGGCTGGGATGTCGTGAGTGGTGCCTGGATAGCAGAGTCAGTTTCCCCTAACACCTGCACACTTCATTGTAGGATGGAAGTTTCGTTCTGGATTAATTAAAATATTTTGAGAAAGCTACCGGCCATGATTTTGAGCCTATGATGTATAACTTTAGGAGGAAGACCCCAACCGAGCGTGGCTACTCACTGATCCCCCACCCAAGTATGCAGATTTACATTTACTGTGTTTTCCCTAAATCACCGAAAGCTCGATTCAAGCTGGAAGTCAGCAGAAGGAAAGGGAACGTCACTGTCAAATGCTGCTGTCGTCGCACTAACAGAACATTAATATAGCGTCACGTCGCTTAGGCCGGTATTACACTATCAAATTTCTTTGTCCAATATCTTTGTCAAAGATATTTGATGGTGTAATAGGGACTTTGTCAAATGTCGTCCAATATTTGATCACATCTAGGGCCTCGCTATAGATTTGATCAAAGAAATCGCTTGTCTTATGTTCACTGCAATGTGACATGTTACCACATGGAGCGCTAGCATCGTTGCAGCGTTCTGTCGTCATTAGTGCTTTTATAACCATTGCCGATAAATGCAATTAGTGTGTCCCGACAACTAGAAAATTAATAGAGATGTATGAAGCTGATGAGGCGCTTTACAACGTGAGGCACCCTGAATACAAAAATAGATTAAGAGGACTGGAGACCTGACCCTGACCTCTCCTGTAGCAGGGAATCGGAGTGTTACAGTGAGCCTGTCTTCTGAAGATGTAGCAGTTCTTAAGTGAATATTGTGCTCTGTGATATGAGGATACATTTCACTGAGCACATACAGATATGTATGGCCATCCATTCTTAAGTAATTGATGTACGACTTGGCGTCTTCCACTGTAAGCTCACGTAACAAGTTTTGTTGAATGCTTTTATCGTGTCGTCGTAAAACCCACGGCTTCACCCAGATTAGATTAGTTTTTCGTTCCATAGATCCGTGCTGAGGAGATCCTCGTAGATGTGGAACATGTCGATTTTTTTAAAGCTGAAATAACAATACTAATAGTATGAATAAATACAATACACCATTTGTTTCTATTAAAAATTTCGCCAATGGAGTAGAAGGAGTTGGCCGGTAGTAAGTCTTTAAGGCTCCTTTTAAACTGATCTTTATTTCTAACTAAATTTTTTATGTTTCCTGGCAAATTATTGAAGATGAGTGTTCCTGAGTAGTGGACCCCTTTTTGAACTAAAGTAAGTGCTTTTAAGTCCTTGTGCAGATCAATTTTGTTCCTGGTACTGTATGTATGAACTGAGCTGTTTGTTGGAAAAAGAGATATATTATTTAGGACAAATTTCATTAAGGAGTAAATATACTGAGAGGCAGTAGTTAGTATACCCAGTTCTTTGAAGAGGTTTCTGCAGGACGTCCGTGAATTTACCCAACAAATAATACGTATTACACGCTTTTGGATTCTGAAAACTTTTGTTTGACTTGAAGATTTACCCCAAAATATTATACCATATGACATTGTGGAATGAAAGTAGGCGAAGTATGCAAGCTTTTTCATTTTTATGTTGCCTATCTAATTGCAAATACAGATTTGTTAAGGCGTTTCTGCAGTTCTGTGGTGTGCTCCTCCCAACTGAATTTATTATCAGGTTGTAATCCCAGAAGTTTAAGACTGTCAACCTCGTATGTATGGTTCCTTTTTTTCCTCCACTTCTTTTCCGCATGTGCACACAATGCAATTGCGGTACGTGCAACTGCTACGGTTAATAACAAGTTGTTGTCAGCCATCTTAAACTTTAACTAAAAATTTGATGACAGTTTAATACCCCTTATAGCGCTACGTCAAAGATCTTTGTCAAATATATTTGACGGAATGTTTGATCACATCTTTGATCAAATCTTTGACAAAGAAATTTGATAGTGTAATACCGGCCTTAGCCAATTACCGGCCGGTTTGATGATGATGCTGATGTTTGGTTTGTGGGGCGCTCAACTGAGCGGTCATCAGCGCCCGTACAAAGTCCCAATTTTTACGCACTCCAATTTTTTACACGATCCAATCTAGCCACTGTCACGAATAATAATAATAATGATGAAATGATGAGGAGAACACAAACACCCAGTCGCCGGGCAGAGAAAATCCCCAACCTGGCCGGGAATCGAACACGTTACCGGACATGAAAGTGAGGTTATGACATACTGCTCGTCATAAAGTAAAAATGGTTCAAATGGCTCTGAGCCTATGCGACTTAACTTCTGAGGTCATCAGTCGCCTAGAACTTAGAACTACTTAAACCTAACTAACCTAAGGACATCACACACATCCATGCCCGAGGCAGGATTCGGACCTGCGACCGTAGCGGTCGCTCGGCTCCAGACTGTAGCGCCTAGAACCGCATGGCCACTCCGGCCGGCTCATAAAGTAAGTCTGAGTGTACTAAACCGGTAGGAACTAGGAATGATAGTGAGCTTTGTTGATGGTCAAAACAAAATGAGCTAAGGATGTTCATGACAAAGGGTGCGTGATACATTTCCCAAACGGCTGAAAATTGAAAGAATAGCGAAATTGTCGGCTACACATTTGGAAACATCAAGATTTCTTTCCTCGAGAAGATAAATATATTCCAGACTGTAAGGGGTATAAGTGCAGACATTTCTACTGATGATTGATGACAGTGTAGTGAACAACATCATATCAGTACGTACGTCATTTGCAGACTAATAATTATAACTATTACAAGTTGTATGTTTTTAGGTTGGTTAGTACCTCCCAGTGCACGTCGCAAGGGCAACAAATCGGGTTTTGAAATGTGGACAAGTGGACGCAAAATGGCAAGTTTGTACTGACATTGTACTGACAGGCGTAGTCTATTTAGCGGTGCAGTTACGACCGTGCAGCAAACATCATGTCATAAAGTTTATGCCGTGTTTGTGCGAAGAATGTTCGACGCACAGAAAAACCAAGCAACACACTGATGTTTGTACATATTAACGTATCATGTATAAAAATATCTGCTCATATACCTGTAACACCATGCAAATACATACAAACAAATTAAACGCTAAATAACGTTAAAATTATATTTTGTTGAATGAACAGGGGGCATTGTTGGCTATTAAAAAGGTACTTTCACGAGAACTGTTTAATTTTTTACGCTCTTATTTATGCACAATGTAGGCTTTTTCTTTGTCCAGTTTGTCTTCTAAAATCTAAATCATTTTTCTTTTGCAGATATTTGCCTTCTTTCGTGGATGAGCACTCATAGGAAAATATCCCATTCATGTAACCTTCGTAGTGTGTGATGAAAGCAACGTAAAATTAAGATTAAGAAGACACAAAAATCTACCACCACAACATGATTCATGTTTACGTGCGATATTACCAAATGAGTGCATTGTCACTCCGTCACAGTCAACTTCAAAACTTTTCTCCCGAAAATTCTGGACGTTGGCGCTGACGTTCCGCTCCACTCCACTGCGTTGACGGTCTGCGTGATGCTGCCATCTGGAATTTCTTTCGTTATCAGGCTCCAGCCTGAACACGTGCTCCATGTTTAAAGAACTCGTCGTCGATGGCGCGTTAAACCCTAGCATTTCCTCCCTCCTTTCCTTTACAAATGCAATCCCACTATGTTTGTCGTGTTTCTGTACGTGGTTGACAAGGTCTATAAGCGGTAACTGCATATCAACAAGCAAGCTGCACCTGGCGAATATTCCCCAAACGAGCCACGGTAATGATAAGTTTCAGTTTTATCATTATGAGAACACTGAAGGGCGATCTGTTTTACCTCTTAAAAACCATTCAAAAGCCAAGGTCGCACAAAATATTCTTTTTTATTCAAGACAACCGGATTCAACAATCTTAGCTGTCATCTTCAGGCATTAAACTTTTTTTTGGTAGTAAAACGTGTTTATTTTACGCTGACCTGATGCACAAGATGTCAAGTGGATACAACTCAGCACCTTATAACAGTATGTCATTCTAACATGCTGAGTTTTATCCACTTGACATCATGTGATTGAGGTCAGCGTAAAATAAACACGTTTTACAACAACAACAAAATGTTCAGTGCCTGAAGATGACAGCTAAGACTGTTGAAACCGGTTGTCTTGAATAAAAAAAAATATTTTTTGCGATCTTGGCGTTTGAATGGTCTCTAACTAATGATATGTCGTCGTCGTCACAGAATGGAAGTACATGCACAGGACCCCTAAGCTAAGCTACACAAAAATATCAACAAGTTAGAAGAGATGCGAAATACCACCAGTTGTACATCTACCAAACAGAGCAACGTCTACTTTTAAAGCGAAACCTATACAATGATGAGGCAAAACATTATGGCCACCCGCTCAACAGCGCGTTAGTCCACCTTTGGAACTACTACAGCAGATCTTCTGCATGACACGGATTCGACAAGTCCTCAGTACATTTCTGGAGACACGAGGCACCAGATGTCTACGCATAGGTCACGCGCAGTTCCCGTAACTTCGGGCCGGTGTTTTATAGGCGCTATTGGGCTTAAATCAGGTGAATGTG
Organism: Schistocerca serialis cubense; assembly: GCF_023864345.2. Classification (NCBI taxonomy): domain Eukaryota; kingdom Metazoa; phylum Arthropoda; class Insecta; order Orthoptera; family Acrididae; genus Schistocerca; species Schistocerca serialis. The sequence continues at coordinate 758,791,431 of NC_064642.1, read as the reverse complement.
GTGGGCAATACGTCAACGTTAGTTCACTGTCATGTTCCTCAAACAACTGTAGCATGCTTTGAGGCCTTGTCACAGGGACAGTTATCGTGCTGGAAAATACCATCGCCATCGAGCAAACACCAGGTACGAAGGGATGCCCGCATTTGCCTACGTTCATGGCATGATGCGCAAGGACCTCTACACCCTGGGGCAAGACGGTCCGCCGCCCCCCCCCCCCCCCGCCCCCGCCTACCTACAGGAAAGAACGCCTACAGCTTATTTATTGTGAACCTACCACTTCAGTGCGCCATCTTCAGGCCTTAGGTGACGCTGAAGGGGTTATCTCGATCCATATATACGATGCCTCATCGGCAGACTATCTGTAACGGTGAAGTTGTCTCTTTGTCTCTCCAGTCATCAACTGTCAACTGTTGACAGTTGATGGCTGGAGAGACGACGTCACAGTTACAGACAGTTAACGTAAAACAGTTATGATGGCCACTGATGCATCGTATATACGGATCGAGATAATCCCTTCAGCGTCAACTAAAGCTGAAGAGAGCGCATTGAATTGCGGAAACTGTTAGGTACACAATAAATAAGATCATAAGGACGGTTGTAGGCGTTTCATTTTCTTACAATAGTGAACGGCCGTGGTCTCCCAGATCTCCAGTCAAAAGGACGGAGACACAAAAAGGAAAAAAATGTGGTGCAGTCAGATGTTTTTCTTCCAAGAAAATGATTTAGAAGTCGGTATTATGCAGGTTTTTTTAAATCAGGATCGGTACTGGAAATTTTTATGGCTACTTAGAGGTCGTCAATTGTAAATAAGAACAGTGCTTCTTGCCGTTTTACGACATTCCATTATGCATACTGATTTCTCTTTTTAATCCATCATCACATCCACATATTGTGTTTCAGATAAGAGGTCATCAGTTAATGACAGTTTTCGGTTAGCTTCTTCTCATTAGTTCAATGGCGTAACCTATTTGCTATTAACAACACAAACACGAAAACATGAAAAACCCGCCTCCACTTGCTCCAGTAGATCTGTTGCGAACACGAATCTGCACCAGGACTCGACGTTTTCGGTAAGGCTTGAGTGCATTTTTCATTCGCCAGCTCTGACCATACAAGACAGATGCAGTAAGCAGAGTGTAGGACGCCTGGACACACAACTTCAGCCTGAGTCAGATAATGGCCTCTTCCGAGTGTCTCACGCCACCGGCCCACTATACGCATTAACGATGTGTACACACCTTCAAAGTGCTTCGCAAGGCCGGCCATACAACGCAAATGTCCACTCTCTCGCCAGTAACTGTTGGCAGTATGGCTCTAGCCAAGTCAACGCGCTCTTCGTAGTGCATAACTACAGCAGCATCGCGTCATTGCATAATCGTAGTTGTCGGAAACCCTTTTCAACCATCTGCCGTCGTATTACAAAAGACATTTGTTGATACAAAGTTATGAAAATTCTCAGTTAATTATTGCCTTGACGAAATGCTGTAATTAGAGGCCATTACCAAAACCAACAGTCTCTCTCACTCCTCATCGTTGCACACCTGATAATCATGATGTGCATTTCAAAGGAAGAACGGATCGGCTGCAAACGCTGAACAGCTAGGAGAATACAGAATGAATTAGTAGTCGCAGTAGTTACAAAAGTCTATCGTAATTTTTCGCAAATATCAAAAATGGTGCAAATGGGAGCCCTATGGGACTTAACATCCGAGGTCATCAGTCCCCTAGAACTCAGAACTACTTAAACCTAACTAACCTAAGAACATCACACGCATCCATGCCCGAGGCAGGATTCGAATCTGCGACCGTAGAGGTCGCGCGGTTCCAGACTGAAGCACCTAGAACCGCTCGGCCATTTCGCAAATATATCAGCCCCTCTGAAACGACACTGCAACTCCCATACACTAACTCAGGAGGCGAGGGAAGCCAACGTCGGAAATCTTTTAAACTGTCTAGCACAGCTCTTGCAATTCCACAAAGAGGCGTTGTGCTAATTGTCCGTTTGCTTGAAGCAGGCACCTGATTCCCTGAGCGAGGTGCTGAGCCACTCCTGTTCGGAGTTCGGAAGTTCAAATTCCCGCCGGGCCGTCCAGACCTAGGTTCAAATTCAAATGGCTCTGAGCACTATGCGACTTAACTTCTGAGGTCATCAGTCGCCTAGAACTTAGAACTAATTAAACCTAACTAACCTAAGGACATCACACACATCCATGCACGAGGCAGGATTCGAACCTGCGACCGTAGCGGTCGCTCGGCTCCAGACTGTAGCGCCTAGAACCGCACGGCCACTCCGGCCGGCCCAGACTTAGGATTTCCGTGATATCCTTAAAAAAACTTAGGGGCACTGGCAAGACGGTTTGTTTCCAAAGGGCACGAGCGAGTCCTTCCCCATTTTCATGTTTTTGCCCAGTCTCGCTAATGACTTGGTGGTCAACACGACATTAAACCTTAATCTTTCTTACCTTCTTCCCTTTTAAGCACCTGATTAAAAGACGATAACAAACAGTGCATTAGTACCTTATGTATCAATTTTACGTCACATTTTAGGGGTGGCGGTTATTGCTGAAACAACCGGTTTTCAGTCATCATTTTTTTTTTCAGCGCTAGAGTAATCTGAGTGCCAGAAACGCTCAAAATAACCGGTTTCTGCAATAACCCGTTTGCGGTTTTTTTATTCCCATGGTTTCCCGTAAAAAATGCAGAAACCGAACAAAGGTTGAAACACTTTTATTCCCTTAGTTTCAAGATGCATACAACCAAAATATTAAATTAAATAGGAAAAAAAACTTGGCCGTCCACTGTTCGCTGCTTTTCTCGAAAAGTGATAAGTGGTTGAATACTACAAAAAATCTCCAGTATTCTTCTATTCATTCTAATCTCGTGAAAGTTGCTAAAAACTAATGTTGTAATCGATGAACATACCATTATTTCGGCATTACGAATAGTCAGTGCTAAAGAGTGAACACTGAGGTTGAAGAACTATATTTTTTGTGTTAATTTGTCCGCTTTCAAAAGCAAAAAGCAGATAAAGGCTTATTATGTAGACACAGGCAACAGATCAGCTACTTTCTTTCTTTATTCTAAACTATAAATTAAGTGTTAAGTTTTTTCTATGATGTCTTTTCGACATCTACATCTACACAGATACTCTGTAAATCACACTTAAGTGCCTGGCAGAGGGTTCATCGAACTATCTTCACAATAATTCTCTATTCCGCGGTGCGAGCTCTGATTTCCCTTATTTTATTACGATAATCGTATCTCCCTACGTAAGTCGGCGTCAACAAAATATTTTCGCATTCGGAGGAGAAAGCTGGTGATCGAAATTTCGTCAGAATTTCCGCCGCAGCAAAATAATGTCTTTGTTTTAATGGTTCAAATGGTTCAAATGGCTCTGAGCACTATGGGACTCAACTGCTGAGGTCATTAGTCCCCTAGAACTTAGAACTAGTTAAACCTAACTAACCTAAGGACATCACAAACATCCATGCCCGAGGCAGGATTCGAACCTGCGACCGTAGCGGTCTTGCGGTTCCAGACTGCAGCGCCTTTAACCGCACGGCCACTTCGGCCGGCCTTTGTTTTAATGATGTCAACCTCAAATCCTGTATCCTATAAGTGACTTCCCTATTTTGCGATGACACAAAACGTTCTGCTCTTCTTTGAACTTTCTCGATGTGCTCCGTTAATCGTATCTCGTAAGGATCCCAGGCCAGGCAGCAGTACTCCAAAAGAGGATGGAAATGCGTATTGTAGGGAGTCTCTTTAGTAGATCTGTTACATTTTCTAAGTGTTCTGGCAATAAAACGCAGTCTCCGGTTTATCTTCCCCACAACATTTTCTGTGTGCTCTTTCCAATTTCATTTGTACATAACTGTAACTCCTAGGTATTTAGTTAATTTACAGCCTTATTTGCCTGATTTATCGTGTAACCGAACGGATTCCTTTTAGATCTCATGTGGATGACCTCACACCCTTATTTAGGGTCAACTGCCAATTTTCACACCTTACAGATATCTTTTCTAAATCGTTCTGTAATTTTTTTAAAATCTTCTGATGACTTTACCAGACGATAAACAACAGTCTTTTGCAGTCTAAGACGCCTGCTCAAATTGTCTCCTGAAACGTTTATATGCCTGTAGGTAAGGAACAGCAGAGGTATATAACACTACCTTGTGGAACGCTAGAAATCACTTCTGTTTTACTCGACGATTTTCCGTCAGCTACTACGAACGATCCCCACACAGGGATCAAATGGGACATTATACGTCATTGTTATCGCACTTCGTAAAATAATTTCAGACTATTCTGTAATACGAGACAACTAATGTCTGACGAAAACAGCGAGAAACAGCCATACAGACCAGATGTGCCAAGTCCCGGACACTGCATCTAAATACGTACCATCTATTAGGCCACGCCACATGGTAACAGCATTGTCTCAGCAACGCTGTACCATTTTCTTACACCATTTGTTTGTTGCTCGTTTCTGACAAGATTGTTATTAAAACAGCATTGACCGCCTTTCCCATTTGCTATTATAACGTAATATTTCAAAGCAATGGAATTTTTGGGAATAAAAATTACTCGTTTTTTGAGCAAAGTTTTGTTTAAAAACAATAACTTTTAGCACCGCTATTATGGTTAATTGATATTTCGGCTTTTTACCCGATTATTGGTAAAAAAATCATAAAAACAATTGTCATAAACTAGACCAAACAAATACCGAAGAATCCGGTTATTCATTAATAGAATACCCGTATCGGTTTTAACTGGTCGGTTTTTCCCATCCCTGTCATGCTTGCACACTTTCAAGTACAGTTTACAACGTGACGTTGTGGAGCTGTCATTTGCACATAGTTTTACAGCGGTAAATCTTGGAACGCCAGATTGCTCTCTGATGTGGTCGTCTTCAGTCTGTAAACCACTCCACCCTTCATCTTCGCGTGGCTACTACAGCGTACGTCCATTTGAGCCTGCTTACTGCAGCCTAGCCGTGGTCTCCCTCTACAACCCCCCCCCCCCTTACACACACTTGCACTCCATTCCATTACCAAATTAACTACTCTTTGATGCCTCAGTATCTGTCCTGTTCTCCTCCCATCGGTATTTTTTATCGTCAAAGTTTCACTTCCATCTAAAATTACACTCCAGACAAATACTTCCGAGAAGTTTATAACACTTATATTCATATTTCATATTAATAGTTTTCTCTTTTTCAGACTGCTTTTTTTGTAGTGTCAATCTGCACTGTACAACGTCTTTTCTACTGCTATTGTCAGGCTTTCTGCTAACCAAGCACCTACACTCACTACGTTTGGAGTCACATTTCCTAATCTGATTTCCCCACCGTCGCTTTGACTTATTAAAACTACAGTCCATTACCCATGTATCACTTAGCAGCGTTTTGCGACTGTATGACAAACGGTGATTTGATAGTTTTGAACGCGAAGCGAAACACGCTCGTCGCAGGCCAGTGCAAGGTTGACGAAGTGTAACAACACCACAACAGAACAAATACACTACTGGCCATTAAAATTCCTACACCACGAAGATTACGTGCTACAGACGCGTAATTTAATCGACGGAAAGAAGAAGCTGTGATATGCAAATGATTAGCTTTCCAGAGCATTCACACAAGGTTGGCGCCGGAGGCGACACCTACAACGTTCTGACATGAGGAAAGATTCCAACCGATTTCTCATACACAAACAGAAGTTGACAGGCGTTGCCTGGTGAAACGTTGTTGTCATGCCTCGTGTAAGGAGGAGAAACGCGTCCCATCACGTTTCCGACTTTGATAAAGGTCGGATTGTAGCCCATTGCGATTGCGGTTTATCGTATCGCGACATTGCTGCTCGCGTTGGTCGAGATCCAATGACTTTTAGCAGAATATGGAATCGGTGGGTTCAGGAGGGTAATACGGAACGACGTGCTTGATCCCAACGGCCTCGTATCATTAGCAGTCGAGATGATCCGCATGGCTGTAACGGATCTTGCAGCCACGTCTCGATCCTTGAGTCAACAGATGGGGACGTTTGCAAGACAACAACCATCTGCACGAACAGTTCGACGACGTTTGCAGCAGCATGAACTCTCAGTTCGGAGACCGTGGCTGCGGTTACCCTTGACGCTGCATCACAGACAGGAGCGCCTGCGATGGGGTACTCAACGACGAACCTGGCTGCACGAATGGCAAAACGTCATTTTTTCGGATGAATCCAGGTTCTGTTTACAGCATCATGATGGTCGCAGCCGTTTTTGGCGACATCGCGGTGAACGCACATTGGAAGCGTGTATTCGTCATCGCCATACTGGCGTATCACCCGGTGTGATGGTATGGGGTGCCATTGGTTACACGTATCGGTCACCTCTTGTTGGTATTGACGGCACTTTGAACAGTGGACGTTACATTTCAGATGAATTACGACCCGTGGCTCTACCCTCCATTCGATCCCTGCGAAACCCTACATTTCAGCAGGATAATGCACGACCGCATGTTGCAGGTCCTGTACGGGCGTTTCTGGGTACAGAAAATGTTCGACTGCTGCCCTGGCCAGCACATTCTCCAGATCTCTCACCAATTGAAAACGTCTGGTCAATGGTGGCCGAGCAACTGGCTCGTCACAATATGCCAGTCACTACTCTTGATGAACTGTGGTATCGTGTTGAAGATGCATGGGCAGCTGTAGCTGTACACGCCATCCAAGCTCTGTTTGACTCAATGCCCAGGCGTATGAAGGCCGTTATTACGGCCGGAGGTGGTTGTTCTGGGTACTGCTTTCTTAGGATCTATGCACTCAAATTCCGTGAAAATGTAATCACATGTCTAGTATAATATATTTGTCCATTGAATACCCGTTTATCATATGCATTTCTTCTTGGTGTAGCAATTTTAATGGCCAGTAGTGTATCTGTTCTTCACTGGACGAAGAAAGAGCGTTGTCTGACGAGGTAAGTGCTCCCTCAGCCGTCACAACGTACCGACAAACTGCATGCAACGGGCTCGGAGAAGGCTGTCCGACTGCCAGACGTGAGACAGTGTATGTGTGTCTACATCATGGTGGCTGGATAGAGATGCGAACATTTGTTGCCGAATTAATAACATAGGTATTGCAGAAGAGATGAACAGGCACTTCACAGAGGAATGACACTTTAGTTTTCTGAATGATTCTCGTCAAAGAAAGAGCAAGCCGGTAGGATTAACGTAAAATTGTGGAATGAGACAAGTATGGTAGTATTCGATACTTGATGATCGCGCAGAACTTCACGTCTTTGTTGGTGGGGGAGGGAAAGAGTCACAGTTCATGTCCAGTGGTACACAAATTAGGCTCTGTGGGGCTTTTCAGAGGTTCAGGTGGTCCATCCTTTCTCTTTATGGACGTTTATCCCTGTCCTCATCGAGCTACTGAGGGGAAAGATTTTCTCGCAGGAGAATACATCTGCCATATTGGTGAGGTCTTCTCATCTGAATCCTAAACAGTAAGCCCGTGATGAATTGTTGTGATAAAATGTACCCCAAAGGACCTCCAAGGTTTGGGTCCATAGATCTCAGGGCTGCCAATAGACCTCTTCAAGCACCTCACAGACAACATGTCACTTCTCTGTCAAGCTGGTGTGGCAGTTATATTTACACCATGTCCAATTTGGTGGGCGGGTATATGGGTACCCCTGATGAAATTCTGCATTCCCACATAGATTAACGACGTTAAGAAAAGTGACCAAAAGAATGCTGCCTAATTGAGTTACGGATGACACTCGAGACAACGGCAAATGTTTATTTCCGAAATTCACGAATGTCATGCAACATAAATCAACGCTACACATCGATTACTTTCACGCATACATTTTTAATAAAATGTAGTGTGCGCTGATGTGCAGTTGACAAAGTTGGATAAGGGTGGAAAATTAATTCCAACTCCGACATTAATTATTGATAATGCGATCTGACTAACTAATTCGTTCGTCAGTGACGTGAACTGCTGAGCGGGAAGCTACCACTGTACGCTGATTGATGCTGTTGTAATAGCACACTACAGTTGGAGAAATTCATCTTCAAGATTCCTAATGTCCATGCTGTGAAAAGCCCACTGTATGTTCACATGTCTATAATGTGGTGACCAGTGCGCCTCCAGCTCGAATGGAGAACTACCATCTCCTTCTCTCATCTGGATCTTCACTCCCTGAGTCCGACTCGATATCTTCCTCGCTCGCAGCCACCGCCCAAATCCACTCTCTGACACTCCTCTCTCCTTCACCGCCGCCACGTGAATCTCACTTCCTCACACTCCACTCAAGTCTGCAAAACACTCCACGTCGAATATAGGTCAAAGAGCTGAAAATCACCAATCGAAAACGGTAGCGTTCTTACGCGGCAGTCGCAAATATATCTGTGTGCCATACAACCTCCCTCCAGAAGATGGCAAAATCCATTCCTCCAGTGCTAACACATGTCATGGCATCGAACAGTTGTCCACTGGGGCGCTCTCTGTCGTCATAGCCGATGTCCCAAACAAAACACTGTTATTCTGCGCGTGCGGGGAGCAGCTTGCATTCCTATGTGACTGAAAAAAAATGCAACAGTCATCCCGGCGACACAGTATCAGGCGTCCTGCAATTCCAGCCCATTTCGGCCGCTAGGGCGAAATGTTTTCACAAGCCTAACAGATAGTGATCTCGCAGGAAGGTCCACAGGATACACCATGAGGACACCAGCAGAATCGGAAGAATGCACTGTCCGCAGCCGAGAACTATTGCCCGTGCGCCGATCCGTCGGGAGTCGGCGAAAGCTGTCGTAAAGTCTTCTGCCGCTGGCTCATGGGACAATGCACCATAGCCCCCGCTACGAGCTCTCCCCCGCCTGTGGCTAGTGGACCCGCTGCGCCTCATAACGTGTCCTGCACCTTGCCTTCCTTTGCGTGAAAGCACGGGCCCAAGCCGCCCCTGGCTTGCTCAATATACCTGCTCCTGCAAACCTGCTGATTCTCCGAACTGGCACCAATAAAGCAGCCCAACGGTAGCTGAGGCTGTCCGAAAAAACATGCGCCCAGTTCTACACCACCTCTAATTTCTTCACGCCACTAGCTACCATTGGATTCAGCATGACAACCACTGTCAACCCTCTTTAATAAGCATCGTTGATTGCAGAGTTGTCCTAGCCTAATAAAATGCGCTAATTATATGTGTCCGCCTGACTAAATAAATACGGTAGAAGAAAGGGGAGTCCAAAGGACTTGCCATCTTTCATATTAAATGATTTCGTATTGTCGAAGACATTTTTTCCCACTTTGTTATTTTTGTAATCACCTTTCTTTGGTTTCAGTACTTTCCTAATACTTTCTTTGGTACAGTGTTCTTTACCAACTGTATTGCGATGAAGCTTCATTTTGTTCTGTAGCACGTCCCTCAAGGAAACAATGTTGCAAATGAAGCTGATAAATGACATCTTAATGCCAAATACGAAATGTTGGAGATCTTACCACTTGATACCTCAATTGGACTGCTCTCTCAACGTGCTAGCGTTCTCTATGACGCTAAGCATCCAAACTTGCAGAACCCATTCCGGCTATGTCACCCAAACAGACAAAAGGCTTGCACTGAAGGAATGTTTGTGAGAACTTCTTATGATTAGACCAAATAATGTTTTTCGTAAGATTTAAATTATCTTAAAGTCAGTATTTTCTTGTGCCAGATGCAACTTGAGACCTCCTTATCTGCTTTTTAGCGCTAGCAATCCGTGAATGAGTCATGAGATATATTAGTGCGCATGGTGACCTCTAAAATAATTTATTAACACCCAGTAAACGGTGCTAGATTCGGTTTGTAGAAATCACCCAAAGTTGATGAACTCCGAATGCTTTACGCATTTATACGAATTCTAGAGAAGTATTAAAATTAGTCTGTGAACTAACTAGCGAAGACAAGAATCTGTCAAATGCTCCGGCCTGGCGTTTGGAAATTCTACCAAAGACGAACGACAGGAAAGGAGTGGAAATGATACACCCATCAAAAAAGTTTTGCATCACCTCGGCTCCGAGAGTTCCGGAACCTGCACAGAAAACTGGAATGGAGATCAACATAAACATCTGTTCCACCCTTTTTATTCTCATGAAAACAAAACATTGCATATTGTACCACCATACAGCGAGACCTTCAGAGGTAGTGGTCCAGAAAGCAGTACACACCGGTACCTCTAATTGTTGTGGACTGGCAAGACAGCCAATCCACTATGACAGGAAGCCGAAAGGCACGCGTTTAAGCTCACGCAGGCTGGCGCGAGGTCTGGAACAGGTCAAGTAATGGAGACTAGCAAATAAAGTACGTAGCTTCTGGAATACTTAACTTTAATCCATAATTGGTGAACATCGGTCTGACGGTACATGCATCACAAGATAAATAGCAAATGATAATGGCACCTTGCTAGGTCGTAGCAAATGACGTAGCTGAAGGCTATGCTAACTATCGTCTCGGCAAATGAGAGCGTAATTCGTCAGTGAACCACCGCTAGCAAAGTCGGCTGTACAACTGGGGCGAGTGCTAGGACGTCTCTCTAGACCTGCCGTGTGGCGGCGCTCGGTCTACAATCACTGATAGCGGCGACACGCGGGTCCGACGTATACTAACGGACCGAGGCCAATTTAAAGGCTACCACCTAGCAAGTGTGGTGTCTGGCGGTGACACAACATTCCTCCCCTCCAAATCGGCGAACGGTTGAGGCATAAGGCTTCCGCCCGCCGTGGGGAGGACCCCATGTCGGCGTATGCGACGAGGTGGGGAGCCTAACAGGCGAGGCTGTGCCACCTGCACCCTGCCATTCAGCCCGAGGGGAGCTAGGAAATGCCTGAAAACCTGCTCCAGGGTGTACGCCAACATGCGGTGTATGCGCCCGTAGAGAGACAGGAGGGGCCGATGGGTCGACCTCCATCGGGTCGGGGCACCCGACGGGCGAAGACGTCCTATGGTCCAGAGCGGGCAAGAGGTCCATGTCGGAGGACAGCTGGTCACGGGAAGCGATCGGCGGCGCGTGGCCCAGTGAGGCGCCCGGCGGTTGCAGCGACGCGTCGACTGCGGGCGTCGCCGGCGGGAGAACAGGCGGCGGCGGTGGCGGCGCGTCGCCATGGGGCAAAATGGAAGGCATCGTCGGTAACACCTGGGGCTGAGGCGAGCCAGTAGATGGGTCCCCAGGGCGCTGACCGGAGGGCACCGTCGCTGAAAGCAGACGGGGAGCGGCAGAACCCGTGCGACGACAGAGGCGCAGCTGATTGAGATGCCGACGCACCTCACCAGAGGCCCCCAAAACCAGATACATAGCGCGGCCGAGGCAGCGAAGAATGCGCCCTTCGAGCCAACGCTGTGAACCTCGATAGTTACGATAGTAGACAACGTCGCCTGGGGCAAAAGCAGGTGTCTGGCGCTGCACAGGAACCTGATGCGGCGGATGTAGCAAAGACATCAAGGTTCGATGAGGGCGACCGTGAAGCAACTCAGCCGGCGAGCGACCATCGCGGAGCTGAGAGTGATACGAGGACAAAAAGAGCAATATCGCGTCCTCCCGAGAATGCGACTCTTTCAACTTCAACATCTGGGACTTGAAAGTCCTGACCAATCGTTCAGCGGCACCGTTTGACTGCGGCGAAAACGGCGCGGACGGCAGATGTTGAATATCTTTGGCCTTGCAGAATGACTGAAATTCTGCGGACATGAATTGTGGGCCATTGTCAGAAACAATAGTCTGTGGAAGACCTTCCATGCAAAAGATAGCAGATAACGCTTGGATGGTGGCAGAAGACGTCGTGGAAGACATCCGGACAACAAAAAGGAAATTACTGAATGAATCTACCACAACCAACCATCGAGCATTCCAGAATGGACCAGCAAAATCGATGTGTAAGCGTTGCCAAGGGGTAGTGGCTTTCGGCCATGCAAAGAATTTCCGAGGTGGTGCGGATTGTTGTTCGGCACACGCCATGCAAGAAGAGCACATATTCGTAATCGCAGCATCGATTCCGAACAAAGTACAGTGCTGACGAGCAAGTTGTTTCGTTCGCACTATACCCCAATGTCCTTGGTGGAGAAGCCGTAAAACAGAGGACTGTAACGAACGTGGGACCACGACCCTGGAATGATCATTATCAGAACGCAACAGCAAAACACCACGTCGAACAAAAAGTCTCTCCTTGTGAGCAAAAAATCGGCGAACCAACGGATCCTCGATCCGTGACTTTGACAAGGGCCATTGCGTAGCAACAAAACGCAGAACGGTAACAAGGACAGGGTCGGCAGCTGTGGCTGTAGCGACACGACGAACATCAACCGGAAACGATTTGACCACGTCATTGGTTTCCGAATCAATGAACATGCAAGCAAGTTTGGAGGAATCGAATGCTCTATCCTCAGCAACAGGCAAACGGGACAACGCATTGGCGTTTCCGTGCTTAACAGTGGACCGATACAAGATATCGTAGCGGTACTGCGAGAGGAAAATAGACCAGCGAATGAATTTCTGCGCTGTACGTGGAGGTACAGGCTTGTTCGGATGAAAAAGGGATGTCAAAGGTTTGTGGTCTGTGATGATGGTAAAGTGACGACCATACAAGAAATCATGAAACTTAGTAACACCAAATAGGAGAGCCAAAGCTTCTTTCTCGACCTGTGAATAATTTCTTTGTGCAGACGAGAGCAATTTGGACGCAAAGGCAATAGGGCGATCGTGTGAACCCTCTTTGTGCGCAAGCACAGCACCGATCCCGAAATCCGATGCATCCACCATCAACAAAAGGGGCTTCCGGGGATCGAATGGCGTAAGGCAAGTATTGGAAAGCAACGCCGATTTCAACTGGCGAAAGGCGCGTTCGCATTCCGTCGTCCAGACGAACGGAACACCCTTACGGCGTAAGCGATGAAGCGGAGCTGAAATGGAAGTGGCGTGGCGCACATAGCGATGATAATAATTAATTTTTCCCAGCACACTCTGTAGCTGCTTCAAATTCTGCGGCGAAGGCAAGTCTTGTATGGCACGGAGGTGCTCGGGACTGGGATGTATGCCTTGGGCATTGAGTACATGGCCCAGGTAGGGTAAGTCCTGAGCAAAAAGCACACATTTGTCCTTCCGCAAGCGAAGCCCATTTTGTCGCAAGACCTAAAATAATGTTCTGAGATTGGCTAAATGTTCGTCTTCCGTCTTTCCGGAGATCACAATATCGTCCAGATAGTTTGCTGCAGTAGGGACCGACGCACAAACAGTTTGGAGATATTGCTGAAACAATGCAGGTGCGGATGCACACCCGAATGGCAGTCGTTTGAATCGGTACAAACCAAGATGCGTGTTAACCACTAAAACGCGCTGGGATTCTTCGTCCACCGGTATTTGCAAGTAAGCATCTGCTAGGTCCAACTTCGAAAAATATTTACCCGGGCACAGTTTGTCAAAAAGATCTTCCGGGCGGGGTAAAGGAAAAGTTGCAATCACTATTTGTGGATTCACTGTTGTCTTGAAGTCCACACAAAGTCTCAATTTTCCGGAAGGTTTTGACAAAATTACTAAGGGTGATGCCCAGAGAGAAGCCTGCACACGTTCAATCACACCTTGTCATTCCAAATCGTGTAATGTTTTTGCGACCTCATCACGCAATGCGTGGGGAACATTGCGCGCTCTGAAAAATTTCGGTTGCGCGTTTACTTTCAGTTCCAAATGTGCTTTATAGTTCTTAGCGCAACCAAGGCCCGGTGCAAAAATGTCTGCAAATTCTTCACATAGACGAGAAACACTGTCTGAAGGCACAGTCTGGTTCACTGATAGGACCTGATTGACTATAGACAAGTTAAACAAATCGAAACCAAACAAGTTCACTGCAGAAGAAGAACGAAGGACGTACAATGACACAAATTTTGTTTGTCCCTTGTATGAAAGAAGGCTGCACTGTCCGAACGCAGCAAGCCCGTGACCTGAATATGTAGTTAGCTTAACATTTGCGGCATGCAACGGAGGTGTGCCCAGCTGTTTGTACGAGTCATGATTGATCAATGGAACTGCAGCTCCGGTATCGAGCTGGAATGGTATCACTTTGCCGTTAATGTCCAAGTCCACAAAAAGTTTATTGTCCTGCTGACGACAAGAGCGACTGTCTCGTGCAACGTGAACTGACACTGGTACAGAATCACTTGCGACTTGACGGGATTTCCGGCGATGTCGATGCACACTATTTGTGGGATGAACACAGTCACTGTTAGAGAGCGTGGCACTGGGCGGAGTGGAATGAACTACATGAATTTCCATGGGCGAAGGTTCACGAGCCTGAGTATTCTGGGTTCGATTCCGATTCCGGCGCGAAGCAAAGGGCCTGGAATGGTTTTGAGCTTCCAATCGGAGCTTTTTCTGGCAAAGTCTTTTAACATGTCCTTTTTTATTACAGAAAAAGCAAATAGCCTGGCGTGACGGGCAATTCTCACGCGAATGTCTAGTAGCACACCGCGGGCATGATTTCTCTGCATTTGCTTGCTGGCGTGGTACACGTGGCTGAGAGCCAGGCGGCTTTGGCGCGGCCGGGCGCGAGGACTGTTTACTGGTCCGTGCAGCTCGCCCGGCGAGCCGGTTAACCTGACACACGGGTGGCAAAGTTGCAAATGATTCCTGAGCAAAGTCAAGTTTGTCCTGCCGATCCAATATGTCCATCACTTGTTGAAGGGAGGGATTGACTAGTTTCAAAATCTGTTCCCATATACGAACATCAGAAACGTTCTGTGCAATTGCATCACGTACCATAGTATCCGAATAAGGTAGGCCACATTGACACTCAAAAGCACAATCCCTAGTAAGGCCTTGCAAAGTGGCAACCCACTCCCGATTAGTTTGACCGGCCGTACGTTTTGTACGAAAGAAGGTATACCTTTTTGCAACTACATTGACTGATTCTGTGAAATATGCATCTCATGCCGACAAAATTTCGTCGTAGGACAGAGTTGCTACGTCGCGTCGGGGAAATAATTTCACCATCACTCGGTACGTCTGGACGCCTACGGATGCTAACAAAAAGGCTGCCGCTCATTACCTTGAATTCTGTAGGCGGCGAGATGGAATCCAAATTGGCGTGACCAGTCCGTCCAGCTTTCCAGTGCAGCATCAAAAGGACGAAAAGGTGGTGCAACTGCGTGTTGTGGCAGTGGTAGCGGTGGAGCGGCGGCCGCCGCATCGTTTTGCAGTGCGCGTTGACCCTGGACGAGCTGTCCAAGGGCATCCAATAAGGTCTGCGTCTGCTGATTCTGCAAGCGATAAAATTCGGCCAGTACATCTGGAGATTGTGGCGAAGCCATTACACAAGTAAATCAGGGCAATATCAATACGAACGCGGAATTCTCGTCGCCAACTGTTGTGGACTGGCAAGACAGCCAATCCACTACGACAGGAAGCCGAAAGGCACGCGTTTAACCTCACGCAGGCTGGCGTGAGGTCTGGAACAGGTCAAGTAATGGAGACTAGCAAATAAAGTACGTAGCTTCTGGAATACTTAACTTTAATCCATAATTGGTGAACATCGGTCTGACGGTACATCATCACGAGATAAATAGCAAATGATAATGGCGCCTTGCTAGGTCGTAGCAAATGACGTAGCTGAAGGCTATGCTAACTATCGTCTCGGCAAATGAGAGCGTAATTTGTCAGTGAACCATCGCTAGCAAAGTCGGCTGTACAACTGGGGCGAGTGCTAGGACGTCTCTCTAGACCTGCCGTGTGGCGGCGCTCGGTCTACAATCACTGATAGCGGCGACACGCGGGTCCGACGTATACCAACGGACCGAGGCCGATTTAAAGGCTACCACCTAGCAAGTGTGGTGTCTGGCGGTGACACCAGACTAATACCCAGCAGCACGTGTACCTCTAATACCCTGCAGCACGTCCTTTTGCTTTGATGCATGCCTGTATTTATTGTGGCATATTATCCACAAGTTCATCAAGGCACTGTTGGTCCAGATTGTCTCACTCCTCAACGGCAATTCAGCGTAGATCTCTCAGAGCCGTTGGTGGGTCATGTCGTCCATAAAGAGCTCTTTTCAATCTATCCCAGGCATGTTCGATAGGGATCATGTCTAGAGTACATGCTGGGCGCGAACTGTCGTCCATGAAGACGAATGCCTCGCCAATACGCTGCCGATATGGTTGCACTATCGGTCGGATGATGCCATTCACGTGTTGTGAAGCCATTATGGCGCCTTCCATGACCACCAGCGGCGTACGTCGGCCCCGCATAACGCCACCTCGAAACAGCAGGGAACCTCCACTTTGCTGCACTCACTGGACAGTATGTCTAAGGCGTTCAGCCTGATCGGGCTGCTCCAAACACGTATCCGACGATTGTCTGGTTGAAGGCATATGCGACAATCGGTGAAGAGAACGTGATGCCAATCATTAGCGGTCCATTCAGCATGTTGTTGGGCCCATCTGTACCGCAGTTCATGAAATCGTGGTTGCAAAGATGGACCTCGCCATGGACGTCGGGAGTGAGGTTGTGCATCATGCAGCCTATTGCACACAGTTTTGTCGTAACACGATGGCCTGTGGCTGCACGAAAAGCATTATTCAACATGGTGCCGTTGCTGTCCGGGTTCCTCCGAGTCGTAATCCGTAGTTAGCGGTCATCCACTGCAGTAGTAGCCCTTGGGTGACCTGATCGAGGCATGTCATCGACAGTTCCTGTCTCTCTGTATCTCCTCTATGTCCGAACAACATCGCTTTGTTTTACTCCGAGACGCGTGGACACTTCCCTTGTTGAGAGCCCTTCCTGGCACAAAGTAACAATGCGGACGCGATCGAACCGCAATATTGACCGTCTACGCATGGTTGAACTACAGACAACATGAGCCGTGTATCTCCTTCTTGGTGGAATGACTGGAACTGATCGGCTGTCGCACCCCCGCCGGCTAATAGGTGCTGCTCATGCATGGTTGTTTACATCTTTGGGCGGGTTTAGTGAACAGTCAAAGGGATTGTGCCTGTGATAACAATATCCACAGTCAGCGTCTATCTTCAGGAGTTCTGTGAACCGGGGTGATGCAAAACTTTTTTTGATGTGTGTATATAAATAACTTCCGCAACTGACTGTAAGGTGATTTACGGAGTATGCATGTAGATGCAGATAAGAGTCACACTTCAAATCTAAAGATAAGAGTCCGATTCCTCCGGGGGCCGGGATGTCCAAAGTTGATTTTTTTGACAATGTTTTATGAGTGCAAAAAAGTCAAGTTGCACAATGGTTGCGATTCCATGTTTAACTGTAGGTAGAGACAAGAAAAAATCGTATCATTTCATGGCCAAATTTGGTGTTTTTTGCCACATAAGATGTTATTTTATGCGAAAATCGTTGTTTTTTTTTGGCTGATTCCTTTTTATTTTTGCAAATTAGCTAATACTTTAGGCAAACTCGTTTTTGACTAATTCGGTGTATTTCTTGCCAGATTCGGTGTCTTTTTTTCTACAGTTCCTATCATTTTCTGCCAAAGTCGGTGTTGTCTTTACCAAATGCGGTGTAATTTTTTTACCAGTGTTTTCGGTGTTATTTTTGACAAATCAGGTGTTATTTTTGGCAAATCAGGTGTTATTTTTTGCCAAATTTAGTGTTTGCCAAGGTCAATGTTTTTATTTGTCTAATTCGGTGCTATTTTCTTGTCAAATTCAGTCATATTTTTCTTAACAAATTCGGTGGCTTTTTTTGCTAAATTTACTGATATTTTTATCAAATTCGTTGTTGTTTTTTGTCAAACTCAGTGCCAATTTTTGCCATATTTGCTTGCATTTTTGGCAAATTCGGTGTTTTTGCCGCATTCAATCTTATTTTTTGCCAATTTTGCTATTAATTAATTATTAAATTCGATGTTACTTTTTTGCCAAATTTGATGCTATATTTTTGTCAAATTTAGTTTATGTTTTGCTATGTTGTTTTATTTTTTGCCAAATGCTGTGTTTTTTCTGCTAAATTAGATGTTTATTTCCCTACATTCGGTGTTTTTTGTCACATTCGATATTGTTTTTGCCAAAGCCGGTGTTTTTTGCCAAATTCCCGTTATTTCTGCAAATTTTGGTGCTATTTTCGACGTCACGCCACAGTTCGTTACGAGGGAAATGAACTGTCAGTTTAAGATTATACACTAACTCTAACCTTGAGGAAATTTGATGGGAAAATGCAGTTTTAACATTTACTAATCCTCAGATTTATAGCATTTTTATACGTCGGAATTAGAAGTTTAACGATATCTCGTAAGAATCGCCGATTTCTCGTTGTTTCCTTAAAAACTGATAATTTCGCATTATCGTTTTCGCGATATTTTCGTGTGCCTAACTGTAGACCACCTTTAACAGTTTGTGGTGTTCAGCTTGGTTACTGCCCACTGTCTCTCTCTCTTTTCGTTGCTTTGCAACAAAGGCGTGTAAGTGAGGCTGCATAAAGCCAGAGACGGAGGTTCAAAAATGGTGCAAATGGCTCCGAGCACTATGGGACTTAACTGCTGAGGTCATCAGTCCCCTAGAACTTAGAACTACTTAAACCTAACTACCCTAAGGACAACACACACATCCATGCCCGAGGCAGGATTCGAACCTGCGACCGTAGCGGTCGCGCGGCTCCAGACTGTAGCGCCTAGAATCGCTCGGCCACTACGGCCGGCTGTACGGCGCAGGACGGCCCTGGGGTAAGTCGCGGGTCGGCTGCAGAGCCCGTGGTCCGGTTGGTGTTCCCAGCCAGCACCGTGCCGCCCTGCCTGCTGCTTCCGGTATCCCGGTACACGTGTCTGCCGGCCGCCTTTGTTCGCTCCTGGACTCTACAATACACTTCAGAGTCCTTCCGCGACATCCTAGCGGCCTCACTAAGGCATCTTAGCGAGAGCCCTTGACTCCCTATCTTCTATTAAGGCTTAGTTAGCCCTCTGGTCCGATACTAGCGGCTCTTCTTCTTGACTGACATCTCTGGTGCGATCTAAAGCACACGAAAAAAAGTTATATTAGTATCGCTGGAGGAACAGTGTTTTGCTGCCAGCCAGTTACGGGATGCCCTATCTTGCAATATCTCTCACGCAGAATTCTGTTGTGTAATTACAGCGCTTCGTGCGTAATGGTGGTATCATGAGTTACGACACGGATGCATGCGTAGACATTTCAGTAATTTAGTGCGTAGCTGTAACACTGGACTGAGACTGGCAGTGAAAAACATGGAGTATATATGCGACTACATACTGTCGCCGCTATCTTGCGGAGAAATGTTCCTACGTCCACAATTATTTTGCTAGAGACATCTTCTGGGCGCTTAACCATTATTCATTTTGATACCAGTTTCAATTAGTGTAATTTCCAAACAATAAGACGCAAACTGTCGTACACAGAAACTTCACAGCAAGTAATACACAACAACAAAATCTGCATTTTGAGATTAACAGGTAAGTTTTCAAAATGCATCATGGGACGTGAAACGAAACCTAAGTAATTCGTAGCAATTTCACTGCGATGTGGAAATGAAAGTTCATCTGTTGATCGAGGTAACAACGTAAAATTGTTGTTTCAGTACTGATCATAGAAATAGTGCTAAGAAAAGCAGTTGTGCTTCAAGTCCTCAGATTGTAGACGGTGTAGCATTTCAGGGAGATACGCAGGACCTCCCAATAGTCCAGGAATTCTGAATCCGCGTCAGTGTAGTACAGACGACGGAAAATGGATGCTCGATGCGTTATGTACACGCAGAGAGACGAAGGCACTTTTTACCGTCTCTTTTACGCACCGTATGCTCTAACTGTCCTTTTTAGCAACTAGAGGTATAGGACCACAGTTTCTGCTTCTCGCTCTCATTTAACAATTGATATCCACAGAGGACAGTCCCTCTTGATTTATTTGCACTATGTTCGTCGTCTTTCCGTATTTTAACCATAATAAAGACATTAAAGCTTTCCATCCTTGATGGAACCACGGGAATGCAGTTTTGTGCTAAGTTAACGATAATAATGAATTTTTCTCATCAATTAAACGATTCTCAATTTTTTTTATTATAACATGATCGATTTCGAGGCTTCCAGCCTCATCTTCAGATGTACCCGATACACATCACGTAGGTGGGAGTAAAACCCCGCGTGGGGTAAAAACCCGCACCGAGTTTTGAACTGACTGCCACTGACTCAGGAGCTGAGTACCTGGCGGCTGATTTGTCTTATTGTAATTTATTGTTTCTATGCATTTTTAATGTGCTGTGTAAAACAAAAATGCGTAGAGCAGCTAAAACCTAGACTACAACTATCAGTGTCTAAAGAAGAAAAACACCAACGACTTGTTTGCAGACGGCATTTCCCGATGTAGCCGTGGAATCAAGCGGAAAAATCACCTTAAGTAAAAAGCAGCATATTGTTAACGAACGGTTCTTCGATCGTAAAGCAAATCAAAATGTAAATAACTTAATTACACACCATTGATGATGGTTTACCTCAATAAAGCGAAACGCGTCTGGTGAAAAAAATCAAGCATTTTTTGTAGTTGCAACGACAGAACGAAAATACCCTCGGGAATAGTACAGCAACCATGGACAATATGGTGACACAAATGAAGATACCCCATAGCATGCAATTTCATTAGAAGTCGCTTGTGAGGAACGGAGTCAAATCCTGGAAATCTAGAAACACGGAATCAATTTGAAGTCCCCTGTCGACAGCTCTCATTACTCGGTGAGAATAAAGAGCTAGTTTTGTTTCGCAAGAACATTTTCTGAATGCATGTTGGCTATTTGTCAATAAATTGTTTTCTTCGATGTAGTTCATAATGGTTGAGCATAGTATACGTTTTCACTGGCTGTTATACAATCAGGATCGCTGGATGGATTGCCTTTCTTAAGGATACAGAGTACTTATAAATGGTGGAAAAATTGAAATGTTTTCATTACTTTATTAAATTTTATAGTCTTTCCTGATTACATTGATATATACATTATAGGGTTTCAAATGAAAAAAGACATATATATACCAAAGTTACAGTCATGTATGCCGCCACGCTCCCATTATTTCTGTTACAGAAACCAGTATCATTTCGAAAAGAACAGTGAACTTTCTGTTTCCAGAATTATATGTGTGATACATTTTATATGTTGGTAACGGTGCAGGTTTCTAGTGTATGTAAATGTTATCTTTGCTAATAATTACTTTTGTTTCACTGAAGCACATGTTACTCAAAGTTTGTTGTCCAAGTACAACATATATTTGTGGAAGTACATATCCTTTAGTGTGCAATAAATACGAACTATGCCACGCATCAAGAAATTCAATAAAAGGATATTTCCTGGTAACCAATTCACAAACATAGCAAGCCACACTTTTAAAATTAACCTATGAATCAGTTCTCCAGGGAAGAAACTCCCACATGGAACGCCTCCTGGTGATTCAAATTTTTGTGTTAACAATGACGCTGTTTGTAGTGGATTTGTTGTTGTTGATGTGGGCATCTTATCTTCTTTGATAAAGCAAGTGGCGAAATGTAAACAATGTGATGGTGTAGGCTGTCTGGAAGTAACTGAACAACAAAGTAGCCGGCCGAAGTGGCCGTGCGGTTAAAGGCGCTGCAGTCTGGAACCGCAAGACCGCTACGGTCGCAGGTTCGAATCCTGCCTCGGGCATGGATGTTTGTGATGTCCTTAGGTTAGTTAGGTTTAACTAGTTCTAAGTTCTAGGGGACTAATGACCTCAGCAGTTGAGTCCCATAGTGCTCAGAGCCATTTGAACCATTTGAACAACAAAGTAGCAGGAATGGTTTAGCGTCAAAATTAATTGTTCTGTGCTGATCCTACAATAAATCTACCTCTAAAATGATTTCGAACATTGTGCGTAATTCATATGACGTGCATTTGACGTTAGTGTATGCAATGGGTGCAATAAGAAAAGGAAAAAAAGGGCTGCTCGAACGTTCTGTGGTTTGATGGACCTCCCTCCTCATCCCAGTAGGTTCAGCAAGTACATAAAAATACTTTTAGGTGCCTTGACGGTTGTGTCTACAGCATCTATGAAACGCGCAGTAGAAGAAACTGTAAATATTAGTGGAACCAGGGACATTGCTGTTGCACTTGATGGGACACGGCAACGTCGAGGACATCGTTCCTTGAATGGTGTTGTAAGTGCTACTTATCTGGAGAATGGAAAAGTTGAAGTACTGCCACACCTGTCATGGTAACACTGAAGGACATATTGAACATCAGTGTTCTAATAATTATGATGGTAACAGTGGAGGTATGGAGTGTGATGGACCTCTTAAAATATTTCAGAAGTCGGAGCCCGTTTATAACGTTAGATATACGAAGTACCTATGCGATGGGGACTCTAAGCTTTCAATAAAATTAATGAGTTCAATGTTTATGGTGATACCTTAGTAACAAAACTGGAGTGTTGTGGACATGTGCAAAAGAGGATGGATGCTAGATTGAGGAAGCTACGGAGAGAGAGGAAAGAAAAGTTGCTATCTGATGAAAAATATCAGTCTGGCCGAGGCAGATTGACAGAAACTGAAATAGACCTCCTTCAGAGTTATTATGGACTGGCCATTAGACGAACTGCACCTCAGAAAGGTGTTACAGCAATGATAAAAGCAGTATGGGCCGCCTACTTTCATAAGTTGTCCATTGATGACCACTCTGTTCACGGACTTTGTCCTAAAGGACCGGATTCTTTGTGTGGTTACCAAAAAGCAAAAGAAAGTGGTCAAATATATCATCATAAGCATTCTCTTCCTGCGCCTGTTATAAAGGAAATAAAACCAATTTTTATAGATCCGAGTGACCCTGTTTTGCTTATTAAATGTCTTCATGGGGGCACTCAGAATACAAATGAAAGGCCAACCATTGCATATGGGAAAGATTACCCAAAAATGCTTTTGTAGGACTAAATACATTAAAAGTTGGTGTACAAGAAGCAGTGATAGCTCTCAATGATGGAGTCCCAGGGAGATTGGAAGGCCTGAGAAATTTAGGAATAAAACGTGGCTCTAATATGTAAGATCATTTGCTTGCGTGTGACAGACGACGGGTGCATGAAGTTGAAAGATTCGCTCTTCAAGTTACCAAAGGAGCAAGAATTGTTAAAAGGAATGCCAAGAGGAAGCTTAAAGATGAAGAAATGCTGCAGGATGAAGACTATGCTTCAGACATGTTCTGAGGCACAGTTTAATTGGACTGTTCATTCGCAATTTCCCGCTAGCTGTATTTTTCAGAATTCAGGTACAAATATTTCCTAATGTTTATAAATCATTGCGCAAATTTTTTTCTGTAACTTGCCTTAGTCCACACTTATGAAGTAGACCTAAGCTTTATTGCAGAATCAACTAAATTATAGAAAGAATAACATTTTTATTAAGAAAAAAATTATAAAAATTAAAATGTAAGATGTGATATTTTTGATCCTTGTAATATACATAACAGGTGGAATTAAATAGGTCTAGTACCTCAGCTATCATGTCGTGCATATATGGTAAAAATTTGGTGGTGGAGTGTTCATCGCTGTTAGTAGTAGTTTATCCTGTAGTGAAGTAGAAGTGGATAGTTCCTGTGAATTATTATGGGTGGAGGTTACACTAAACAACCGAGCTAGGTTAATAATTGGCTCCTTTTACCGACCTCCCGACTCAGCAGCATTAGTGGCAGAACAACTGAGAGAAAATTTGGAATACATTTCACATAAATTTTCTCAGCATGTTATAGTCTTAGGTGGAGATTTCAATTTACCAGATATAGACTGGGACACTCAGATGTTTAGGACGGGTGGTAGGGACAGAGCATCGAGTGACATTATACTGAGTGCACTATCCGAAAATTACCTCGAGCAATTAAACAGAGAACCGACTCGTGGAGATAACATCTTGGACCTACTGATAACAAACAGACCCGAACTTTTCGAATCTGTATGTACAGAACAGGGAATCAGTGATCATAAGGCCGTTGCAGCATCCCTGAATATGGAAGTTAATAGGAATATAAAAAATGGGAGGAAGGTTTATCTGTTTAGCAAGAGTAATAGAAGGCAGATTTCAGACTACCTAACAGATCAAAACGAAAATTTCTGTTCCGACACTGACAATGTTGAGTGTTTATGGAAAAAGTTCAAGGCAATCGTAAAATGCGTTTTAGACAGGTACGTGCCGAGTAAAACTGTGAGGGACGGGAAAAACCCACCGTGGTACAACAACAAAGTTAGGAAACTACTGCGAAAGCAAAGAGAGCACCACTCCAAGTTTAAACGCAGCCAAAACCTCTCAGACAAACTGAAGCTAAACGATGTCAAAGTTAGCGTAAGGAGGGCTATGCGTGAAGCGTTCATTGAATTCGAAAGTAAAATTCTATGTACCGACTTGACAGAAAATCCTAGGAAGTTCTGGTCTTACGTTAAATCAGTAAGTGGCTCGAAACAGCATATCCAGACACTACGGGATGATGATGGCATTGAAACAGAGGATGACACGCGTAAAGCTGAAATACTAAACACCTTTTTCCAAAGCTGTTTCACAGAGGAAGACCGCACTGCAGTTCCTTCTCTAAATCTTCGCACAAACGAAAAAATGGCTGACATCGAAATAAGTGTCCAAGGAATAGAAAAGCAACTGGAATCACTCAATAGAGGAAAGTCCACTGGACCTGACGGGATACCAATTCGATTCTACACAGAGTACGCGAAAGAACTTGCCCCCCTTCTAACAGCCGTGTACCGCAAGTCTCTAGAGGAACGGAGGGTTCCAAATGATTGGAAAAGAGCACAGATAGTCCCAGTCTTCAAGAAGGGTCGTCGAGCAGATGCGCAAAACTATAGACCTATATCTCTTACGTCGATCTCTTGTAGAATTTTAGAACATGTTTTTTGCTCGCGTATCATGTCATTTCTGGAAACCCAGAATCTACTATGTAGGAATCAACATGGATTCCGGAAACAGCGATCGTGTGAGACCCAACTCGCCTTATTTGTTCATGAGACCCAGAAAATATTAGATACAGGCTCCCAGGTAGATGCTATTTTTCTTGACTTCCGGAAGGCGTTCGATACAGTTCCGCACTGTCGACTGATAAACAAAGTAAGAGCCTACGGAATATCAGACCAGCTGTGTGGCTGGATTGAAGAGTTTTTAGCAAACAGAACACAGCATGTTGTTATCAATGGAGAGACGTCTACAGACGTTAAAGTAACCTCTGGCGTGCCACAGGGGAGTGTTATGGGACCATTGCTTTTCACAATATATATAAATGACTTAGTAGATAGTGTCGGAAGTTCCATGCGGCTTTTCGCGGATGATGCTGTAGTATACAGAGAAGTTGCTGCATTAGAAAATTGTAGCGAAATGCAGGAAGATCTGCAGCGGATAGGCACTTGGTGCAGGGAGTGGCAACTGACCCTTAACATAGACAAATGTAATGTATTGCGAATACATAGAAAGAAGGATCCTTTATTGTATGATTATATGATAGCGGAACAAAGACTGGTAGCAGTTACTTCTGTAAAATATCTGGGAGTATGCGTACGGAACGATTTGAAGTGGAATGATCATATAAAACTAATTGTTGGTAAGGCGGGTACCAGGTTGAGATTCATTGGGAGAGTGCTTAGAAAATGTAGTCCATCAACAAAGGAGGTGGCTTACAAAACACTCGTTCGACCTATACTTGAGTATTGCTCATCAGTGTGGGATCCGTACCAGGTCGGGTTGACGGAGGAGATAGAGAAGATCCAAAGAAGAGCGGCGCGTTTCGTCACTGGGTTATTTGGTAACCGTGATAGCGTTACGGAGATGTTTAATAAACTCAAGTGGCAGACTCTGCAAGAGAGGCGCTCTGCATCGCGTTGTAGCTTGCTCGCCAGGTTTCGAGAGGGTGCGTTTCTGGATGAGGTATCGAATATATTGCTTCCCCCTACTTATACTTCCCGAGGAGATCACGAATGTAAAATTAGAGAGATTAGAGCGCGCACGGAGGCTTTCAGACAGTCGTTCTTCCCGCGAACCATACGCGACTGGAACAGGAAAGGGAGGTAATGACAGTGGCACGTAAAGTGCCCTCCGCCACACACCGTTGGGTGGCTTGCGGAGTATCAATGTAGATGTAGATGTAGATGTAGCACATCGGATTAAATGGAACCTCAATTAGAGGAAGCATTTTGGAAAAAAATTGCATTAATTTCTTTGTAATTTTTAATAACCCTAAGCAGTTTCAAAAATATTCAAAATACTTCTAATTTGTTTAGAAAGAGTGCTGCATTACCTGATATCAACAAAAAATCTGTAAAACATACGCTTTATAAACAGTGGCTGAAAGAAATAGGTGTTGATTTTTAAATAATATTGAGCCGGAAAAGTACCTTGTACCCTTAAGTGTTTTAAAGTGCTTCGTTACACTGAGGACCACTAATTCTAAGTTATTCATTCATGTTGGCATTTGTTCTTGATTCGGATTCTAGAGAATTTACTTCGTATTCTTTTGTGAAATAATTTCGGAAAACTGTGTTTAGTAATTTTTCTTTAGTGGCACAGTCGTCAATAACGTCACCATTGTTACCGCGCGGTGAACGTGTTGATAGCGTCTTGCCGCTAGTCTACTTTACATACGACCAGAATCTGTTTCAGTTAACGGCCAGATTTCGAGACAGCGTTTCGTTGTGGAAACTATTAAAAGGTCTCACACTAAAAATAAAACAATGTGCAGCTGTCAAATGTATACACAACACGTTAAAAAACAATTTTTCAACATCAACAAAAGATGGTGGAAACGTGCTATAATGTATTAAATATAACATGCACCAATTGATTTATGATGTTATTATACAGTCCCTTTATTCGAAGCAGTTTCATTATCAGTTTGCTTAGTGTAAACGGCCTGGTTTGATCCATTTTCATTATTCATTCCTGGTACCTGTATAGCCAAAATCAGTTATGCAAAGGGAAATCTTAAGAACTTAGGAATGCAGGAAAGAATGTGCAATGTGAACACATCTTCCTTCTATGCAACTGTTCTAAAAGTGCTGTATGCATGTTGTCTGAAACTGGTATACAGTCCACTCTATGCTGTTTTACCATCATAGTTTCTTAATCAGAAAAGTCAACAGGCGAAAACTAGAATCAGACATATAGGAACAAAGTATGAGATTGCTTGGCTATAAGTTTATTCGACTTAATTTCAGCTGATTTGTGTAACTGTCAATCTTTATACTAGTTTGAATTTTTGGAATTCCTTCCACTATCTATAGAAACACAGTTAATCGTCTATTACAGTACGGTACCATCTGACGATAGTGAACCGACCAAAAATGTGGTGAATACTTCGAAACTGTGTCATGTGACATAGTATGCAAATTACTACTGAGGTCGCCCCACTTTGGGCGCCGAAAATGTTGTGCATTGGGAATTCTTTTCTCTGAAATTAAATGGCATGCATATGAATGATGAGCTCGCTACAAGCTGAGCGCCAAAAATGTAATTAATCTGAAAATTCTTCCTTTTCTTTTATAAATCGACATGTAGATTACTAATTACAGGGTTATTACAAATGATTGAAGCGATTTCACAGCTCTACAATAACTTTATTATTTGAGATATTTTCACAATGCCTTGCACACACATACAAAAACTCAAAAAGCTTTTTAGGCATTCACAAATGTTCGATATGTGCCCCTTTAGTGATTCGGCAGACATCAAGCCGATAATCAAGTTCTTCCCACACTCGGCGCAGCATGTCCCCATCAATGAGTTCGAAAGCATCGTTGATGCGAGCTCGCAGTTCTGGCACGTTTCTTGGTAGAGGAGGTTTAAACACTTCACCATTAAGAAAAAATGTTGCTTCATCACTGAAAACAAGTTTCGCACTGAACGCTTCCTCTTCCATGAGCTGTTGCAACGGCGCCGAAAATTCAAAGCGTTTGACTTTGTCATCGGGTGTCAGGGCTTGTAGCAATTGTAAACGGTAAGGCTTCTGCTTTAGCCTTTTCCGTCGGCTGTGGTACGTTTAGCTCCCTGCTTGCTTTATTCGTCGACTTCCGCGGGCTACGTGTGAAACTTGCCCGCACGCGTTCAACCGTTTCTTCGCTCACTGCAGGCCGACCCGTTGGTTTCCCATTACAGAGACATCCAGAAGCTTTAAACTGCGCATACCATCGCCGAATGGAGTTAGCAGTTGGTGGATCTTTGTTGAACTTCGTCTTGAAGTGTCGTTGCACTGTTAAGACTGACTGATGTATGTGCATTTCAAGCACGACATACGCTTTCTCGGCTCCTGTCGCCATTTTGTCTCACTGCGCTCTCGAGCGCACTGGCGGCAGAAACCTGAAGTGCGGCTTCAGCCGAACAAAACTTTATGAGTTTTTCTACGTATCTGTAGTGTGTCGTGACCATATGTCAATGAATAGAGCTACAGTGAATTTTTGAAATCGATTCAATCATTTGTAATAGCCCTGTACATTGCCCCACATTGGGCTCCCAAAATGTAGTAAATCCCTCAAAATTCGGTGATATGGCACATCATGCAAATTACTTATGAGATCGCCCCATCCTGGGAGCTAATAATTAAACGGCATCAATAATTACGACAGTAGCAACAGCAAAAGGTTATGAGATTAAGAGATTTTACATAAGAATGGAACAGACTGATGATTGGAACATGAACTGATGACATTTATTTCAGTTCGTTCTACAAACAAACAAAAAAAACTACAAAAATCACGACTCTGTTATTACGGTGAAGGAGGAGGGAATGAAGCGCCTCACCAGGCTTCACGGTCATTTGCCATGTGGTGCTGCGGCGGCAGGCTCTGCGTCTTCTAGCAGCGGGGGCGCCGAGGCGGGAAGCTCTCATCAGCGTTGTTGCCGTAGCCGAAGGAGCGATATGTCGCTCTCGGGAGGGGGGATGTAGGCTATGGATGGAGGAGCCCCCAAGTCCTCTCGCTTCCGCGCTGTCTCACCAACTGTCTCCTCGTTCTCATCTCACTCTCCTGAAACTTTGCCTTCTATCGACGTTGTCATTGGCGGAACTAATTCGCAATGCCGGCCAGTGACTGACCGCCGTTTCATGACCACGCGTCCCAGTGCAGGGTGGAAATTTTCTCTCTTGTGTGGGATTGTGTGTGTCTCGAGAACTGGTG
This sequence comes from Schistocerca serialis cubense, assembly GCF_023864345.2. Classification (NCBI taxonomy): domain Eukaryota; kingdom Metazoa; phylum Arthropoda; class Insecta; order Orthoptera; family Acrididae; genus Schistocerca; species Schistocerca serialis. Next base: position 758,762,322 of record NC_064642.1, on the reverse strand, counting down.
TCTTTCTCACATTTTCACTGTCAAGGCTGTTCCCAGGCACTGGTCGCATACTGTTCCGACGTTTTTCTGGATTCCTCAGTTGATGTGAAAGCAGCCACAAGACACTTCTTTGTGACAGCTATCTCTGAACGATGCCTGAACGGTCTTACGTTTCTGCTCTGTCAAAGAATATGCTGGTGTTCGTGATTTACAAGCAACCACCTTACTGTCCAGCATTTTTTTTTTTTTTTTTTTTTTTTTTTTTTTAGCAGGCCGACTTGCTCAGCCGTTCTTTAGTTCCACGCGCCCCGCTGTGCAGATTGTTGGCCCTTTTCTCCGTCCCAGAGTCTGCAGGAGATCCCTCAGTTATCTGCAGTTTCCGCATTGTCCACCAGGCTCTTTCAAAGACACCCATTCTTAACAGAGGCTAGGGCATCCACCGGGTGGGCTACCCCCTGCGTGTTTGCAGAATGTGCCTTTGGCACTCGCTCCACGGAGTTCGACTTTCCCCTCGTGGTAGGTCGCTGGCGTTGTGAGTCGGCGGAACTGCCCACCAGCAGAGGTACCACTCTACATTCCTACATTCATCTTTGCACACGTCTGTAAAGTTTTTAATCACATTTCCAGGAAACCACTCTTCATTTCTCTTACGAAGACCTTCTTCTCACTACAGTCTTCTTTCGTTTGGATCTTTCCGAGATTCAGATTTAAGTTCGCTTAATGAATGTGGTAGACTGCAGAAAATTTTTGGAATCGCAGCTTCACATAATTTCGGACGATTTCGCTGGGTACCTCTGCCATTTCCTTGCAAGCCTTTAACGGCACAAGTTATTACTATTATTATTTCTTTCCTTTCCCAGACCTTTATGTGTGGTTAAAAATGGAAAGTGACGCGGACCTTGATCAAGCGTGACTTCCTTTTAACTGTACGGTATATGTTACATTGTATTTAGGAACTTTCGGGTAATTGAACATGTATCAATAATTACAGATTTCTGTAGTTGTATATATACTTTTGGATGTAGCTGTATTGCGTTGATGTACTGGTGGATATTGTGTGGTATGACCCCTGTAGTTGATAGTATAATTGGTATAATGTCAACTTTATCCTGATGCCACATGTCCTTGACTTCCTCAGCCAGTTGGATCTATTTTTCAATTTTTTCTCCTGTTTTCTTTTGTATATTTGTTGTATTGGGTATGGATATTTCGATTAGTTGTGTTAATTTCTTCTTTTTATTGGTGAGTACGATCTCAGGTTTGTTATGTGGTGTTGTTTTATCTGTTATAATGGTTCTGTTCCAGTATAATTTGTATTCATCATTCTCCAATACATTTTGTGGAGCATACTTGTATGTGGGAACGTGTTGTTGTATTACTTTATGTTGTATAGCAAGTTGTTGATGTATTATTTTTGCTACATTGTCATGTCTTCTGGTGTATTCTGTATTTGCTAGTATTGTACATCCACTTGTGATGTGATCTACTGTTTCTATTTCTTGTTTGCAAAGTCAGTATTTATCTGTTGTGGTATTGGGATCTTTAATAATATGCTTGCTGTAATATCTGGTGTTTATTGTTTGATCCTGTATTGCAATCATAAATCCTTCCGTTTCACTGTATATATTGACTTTTCTTAGCCATGTGTTGGATGTGTCTTGATCGATGTGTGGCTGTGTTAGATGATACGGGTGCTTGCCATGTAGTGTTTTCTTTTTCCAATTTACTTTCTTTGTATCTGTTGATGTTATGTGATCTAAAGGGTTGAAGAAGTGGTTATGAAATTGCAATGGTGTAGCTGATGTATTTATATGAGCGATTGCTTTGTGTATTTTGCTAGTTTCTGCTCGTTCTATAAAGAATTTTCTTAAATTGTCTACTTGTCCATAATGTAGGTTTTTTATGTCGATAAATCCCCTTCCTCCTTCCTTTCTGCTTAATGTAAATCTTTCTGTTGCTGAATGTATGTGATGTATTCTATATTTGTGGCATTATTATTATTATTATTATTATTATTATGTCATCAACTTCAAAGTGCTCACCAAAGAACATGGATTTCTTAGAAACTATACAGACGTTCCTCACAATTGCTCTGTGAGTGTCCGTACCGCCTGGCAACCGGTATACAGTAGTGTAGATGTTGTCGCCAATATAGTGGTAACTACCAGCACATCCTGAAGCACTGTATTTATCTGGCATCTGAACTATGCTGTTTGTCGATAAACACATACTGTACACAACACACCACTTTTTTAACACATTACGTCTATACAGTTTATCATGTTGATTCTCACGTTCTCGCTCGCTCGTTTCTGTAATTATAGTCAGTGAGAAAACGTCGCTATACAGAAACATCACCGACCTTTTGCGTTTAGAGAAATAGTTCGCCAAATGTTGCACTTCTGCTGACCCTGCCTTGGGTAAATCCAGCTGAGACTGAGTACAGCGAGGACTGTACTGAGAGCACCGGATCCTAGTAGGAGTCCCGCAAGGTTTGGTCCATGGCCCCCTGATATGCATCCCGCACAGAGAGCATTCTGCTAACACTTTCAAGCGTTCAAACAATACGTTGCTTTATACTTGTAGATTATGCAACGCAATCCCTAAACCACCCGTAACGACCTGGTGTCATGTCCGGCAGAATGGAGGTTGGCCATCAGCGTAGCGAGGAGCAAAACACTTCCCGTGACGAGTGTCCAATCCTCGGGTACTTGCAGTAGACAGAGGGTGTAGCGCTGAAACGAGGAAGCACAGCCAAGTACCTAGGTACCACTCTCGACAAGTGGCACTAGCATGTCGAAGAACTGAGGACCAAAGCGACTGGAAGGCTCGCCAGCTCTACTCGCTGATAAAAATGGTTCAAATGGCTCTGAGCACTATGGGACTTAACATCTGTGGTCATCAGTCCCCTAGACCTTAGAACTACTTAAACCTAACTAACCTAAGGACATCACACACATCCATGCCCGAGGCAGGATTCGAACCTGCGACCGTAGCGGTCGCGCGGTTCCAGACTGAAGCGCCTAGAACCGCACGGCCACACCGGCCGGCCTACTCGCTGATAAACTTGACATCTATCGCACCAGATTTTCGAAAATACTCAGAGGTCTGGGGGAACGCGACCGACACACGTATCGACCGCCTGCAAAAGTCTCCAAAATCCATCTCTCAAACTCGCTTTGCACCTTCATCGGAATCTCCCTACCGCGGAACTCCATGAGGTATGCGGTATCCAGAATATCTTTCCTCCGGAAGAACTTTAGCATCTCAAGTTTAGATATAAAGCCTGGATGGGCAGCTGGCGACTTCTGCAGGAATGTAGAACGTCCCAGAAATAGTAAGTCCGAAACCTGGTCACCAGGGTGTAGCGTCACAAAGCGTCTACAGATGGCGACACACGTTCTCGAAATAACATAGTTTCTTCGAGCACACTAATGCAACTTTTTGTATGTGTTTCATATCGACACAAGAAAACACCGTGAAAAGGAAGGCTGTTAGTATTGGATTAATGAGAACATCAGAAGGAACAGGCCATAGTCCTTAATGTTCATAGAAGAACGGGAGCCAAGAATTACCACTGGAGCAGTGCGGTTTGCAGACCAGCCCAACATGAAAAGTTTTACAGACGATCAGTCTGCAACAAGACGTATCGGGTGAAAGTGAAGAGGTGCGTACAGCCAAAGCGATTAAGGACGGGACAAAGCAGTACTAATTAGCATAAGAAGCAGACGCAAAGGTGTGCCTCTAACATCACTGGGAGACTTCGAAACCGTGTCAGTGGCAGCAGTGTATGTGCTCTTCAGAATGTTTAAGATAGACGTGACAGGACAGCAGAAAACTAGTTAAGATTTGAGAAGCTTGCTAAATAAATTTCAAGACCACAACAAATACAGAAAATAAACTCTACTTTAAAGGCTGGCACAGGAATAGTCGGAGAGGACGAGAGACAATGAGATAAGAAGCATTGCGTACATTCGTTTCTTCCAACTTCAGAGAGCGGTCGTGTAGGAAGCATACAGCTTCTGCAGAGTCAAGGAGCATTTCTGAACCGTAGGTGGTCCTTCCTCCCATGCGTTTACATCATGTCAGTCTTAGCCAGAGTGGGGAGTCTCCTGGTAGAATGGACTCCTGGAACACAGACTCTTTGAGTGGACCCTACGTGTACCTACGTACTCCGCAAACCATCATATGGTGCGTGGCCGAGGGTACACCGTACGAGTACAAGACATTTACTACTCTACATGCCTTCGTGCAAGCCCTAATCTCTCTAATCTTATTTTCGTGGTCCTTAAGCAAAATTCACGTCGGCGGCAATAGAATCGTTCAGCAGCCAACTTCAAATATCGGTTCTCGAAATTTTCTCAATAGTGCTCCTCCAAAATAACGTCGCATTCCCTCCAGTGATTTCCATTTGAATTTCCGAAGCATTTCCCATTAATTGATACACGCACACACACACACACACACACACACACACACACACACACACACACACACATAAGAAAAAGTAACAGAAACTGAACAATGCCTGAGACACAGTTTGCAAAAGGCTGCTACAAGCATTTACACAGATGTACCCTGAAGAGCTATCTATAACGGTAGCACACGATCGAGTGCAATATAAAAAACACTGAAACACCATCCCCAGTGGGAGCACAAGTGATGACAGAGCGAAAAGACACAGGTTTTCTGCTACCTTACAATGATCCATAAGAAAAACTCTTTGCCGCGTAATATCCCAACATGCCTTGGCGCGTAGCTTTTCTCAAGTGTTCTTTTGGCATACGTAAATGTACATATACTAGCCATCAAGTACTTGAATTAAAATTCTACATAGCTTACGTCTATGACCAGCAAGAAAGATTGTGCCGATCAATCCTTCGTTTTTACGCCAGTTATTTAAACTCCGTCACTGTGAATAGCAGAACTACAGGAGTGTCACAGCTCTAATAATGCATAAAAGCCATTAACCCTGCAGGCCAGAGTACGATAATTTTCATGTGCCTGGTGGTGCTAGATCAGATGTTCACTCCATGGCTCAACAGTAATGGAGGCAGGAGTCGCACACGTTTTCCCCATCTTCCCTATCGCCTTTGTGTCCCCTTGGACATGTAGCACTTCTTACTTAGTGTTTCTGCAGTATTAAATAATTTTGTCTCATTATATATGTGTGAAATCAATACTAAACAGCTGTGATTAGATTGCAAACCAACAAGGCTACAAGTTTTGAAAGAATGACAGTAAATTGAACGGAAAAAAGGGTGCGGGACACTATTGCGGGAAAGGAAAACTTTTGCTCCTAAACAGCACAGCGGTGAGTTGTATTTGTTGCCTGGGGCAGTCACTGATGGAGACCCACCCGTAGCACCAAACAGACAGGAGATGTTGTTGAAAACAGCTGGCGGACATTGCGTCACTGTTGAGTGTTTTCCACTGTTACGCTAACACAATGAGGCTCGGGGACGGCCTCCAAAGAGGGGAGCTTATCCCCCTCTCCAATAGCGCGGCTGTGCTCTGATGTCCACCGTCATATTGTTCACGCTCAGCTGGTCAGCGACAGCACTCCCATGTGGCAATGTGCGTTTCGTATACGTACCAGTCTGACAGCATCACGAACCAGCTAGTCACCCATGCCCACAATCGCGGGGCGTCAATTGTTTGTTACACTCTTGTAACAGGGAATTCGCATCTACACTCCAGTGAGCTGCCGTCTGCAGCCAAAATATGCGAGTCCTTACTACAAAAGTCGCTGCATTTTCAGAACCCGAATAATGACGTCATCAGCGAAATACGCGAAGGCTTTAGTATGAAGTACCTACCCTGTTATTTTCGGACCCGGAATACTGTGCTGCTCACAGGAATAAGTGTTTCGAAGCTTTATTTTTCAGACACAGTGGTATTACTCCCCGAAGCAATTGTCCCATATAAATTATTTTAGACTAAGACAAAAAAGGGACACACCACGAACGAGTTATGCAAATTGGTCACAAATTGATATTCGTATAGGTATCGACGGAAAATGCAAAACTGTAAACTTTGGCGGTCGATACGTCAATGTGTGACGATGCAGCGCAATTTCACTGCGCAGTTGGCAATAATAGTAAACAGGGGACATGTCGATGCCAATGTATTTGTGAATTTCATTAGACAGTAACTATGCATCGCAGACGGGTGCGTGAAAAATATGTGCAGATGGCAGTGTTTGAGATAGGACGAGCAGTTGGGCTCCAAGAAGTCGGTTTGAGTAATCGGTGAAAGCCTCGACATTTTAAAAGGAGCAATGCCACATATCGACGACGTTGGCAGGAACGGGTGAGCCACGGCCGAGCGCAGCATCAAGAAGGAAGCGGTCGACCTAGAGTGACGACAGAACGTAATGACCGAGCAATCGTCATAGACGCAGCCAGAGCCCCAGATTCATCATTATCGTCGAGCCGACGTGCAACTGACGCTTCATTGACCACAAGGACCTTAACAGGAAGCTCACACAAAGACGACTGAGCTCACGGCGCCCCCTACGCCGACTACCATTGCCCTCTTTGCACCAACAAGCCGGCATAAAGTGGTGTCGAGCACATTCGTCCTGGAATCTCATTGACTGGAGTAGAATTATCTTCAGTGATGAGCCGAGCTACTTCTTTTTCCGGGACAGCGCGAAAGCAATCCCGATTACCAAAAATTATGCGCCCAAGTCACGCCCTTTTTGCATTTGTTTATTACAACAATACATGTTCAGAAAAATGTAATTGTGAATAGCTGGTCAATATTTCACATAATCGAAATCCTTTAAGAACAGAAATAAATACAAGTGACATATGTGACAAGTTATTTACAGAAAGCTTTTAGTAACAATTATGTGTTGTGAAGTGTAAATAAGTGCATCAGGTAAGAAACTAATAGAAAATGGAAAACACAAATGAGGAAAGAGAAACAAAAGGAATACTCCTAGCGAAAGTATTCACTGTAAGTGAAGCGTCCTCTGATATCCGTACAATAACGCAACTGATAATGTGTTGGTAAAATGTTCGCGGTACTGCGGTGAACGGTGCAATCGTTGATGACATTCCCACAGGAAGGCCATGTGCTGCACGGCGTCACTGAGTTGTAATTCAAAAATGGCGTAGGCAGTGTGTCCCAGTAGCGAGGCCACGGCGTTGCACTTCATTTTTGGATACAGTTTAAAGTCAGGAAAGAGCAGTCTGGTTGATAAGCCCCACCATCAATCGGCACAACTCCCACACTCCCCACACGTAGTGGCACGCTATACGGTGATCTCTGGGGTCGGTAGCTCCACACTGGCTGCACTCGTCCGTCTGGCTGAGGTGAATGTCTGCTAGACGCTGCTTAGTTGGAAAGATGTCATTGACGAGTCGACGTATTCCGATTTGTAGCCGCCTCCAAGACATCTGCGTCCGAGATAAAATTCCCTGACGTAGGACATGTTGAAGGGGATGCCCACTACTGGGAATGGAGCGCATTGTGACTGAGGCCGGTATCGATCCAATATGGCTGCCATTGTCCCGTTCGGATGGTCGGTCTGCAGCGTCGCTGTTCGGTGGATGAGGCGTGCCGTGCACTTCCGCCGGAAGTCGATCAATCCCAGTCCCCTGAGTGACCGATCGAGGACGCAGGTGGTGGCCCGCATCTCGTGGTCGTGCGGTAGCGCTCTCGCTTCCCACGCCCGGGTTCCCGGGTTCGATTCCCGGCGGGGTCAGGGATTTTCTCTGCCTCGTGATGGCTGGGTGTTGTGTGCTGTCCTTAGGTTAGTTAGGTTTAAGTAGTTCTAAGTTCTAGGGGACTGATGACCATAGATGTTAAGTCCCATAGTGCTCAGAGCCATTTGAACCATTTGAATTTGAACGCAGGTGGTGGCTCGCACTTTGAAGATGGAGTGTCGCCACAGTAGCCAATAAACTGCTTTCAAAATCGAATTTCCCAGAAGTTTCGGGGCGGTCAGCAGCTGGGCGACATACCGCGCCTTAGCGAGGATCGTCGTGTTAATGACCGACACCGCCTGGTGAAAGTTCAGACATCGGTTGGCGTGGCAACGGCTCAATCCCCTGATGGTGCGGAGGAGTCGCCTCCACGTGAGTGTCTGCATTTTCTGAGGGCAGGCACACACCTGCAGTCCCAGCAATTTGTGCTCCAGGACGATCTTGTACCACCGGCGTTCGTCATCAGGAAGGTGCAGTCCGAGTGGAAGCAGGACAGTTTCACGTTGGTTAATTGCAGCTCCAGATGCACGGCCATAGATGTTCAACACTTGGCGTGTGGATTCTATGTCTCTCGTGTGGGCCAGAAGCCGACGTCGTCCGCGTAGCCGACGCTGCGGAGAGTGATGTTGTGAAGAGGCACTCCACTGACTGCATTTCCTAAGGCCCTCAGTAGCGGGGCGCAAAGAAGAACATCGATAACTGACATCCCTGACGTCCAGAGCGACGTATTGGGGTAGAAGGGGGTACAGTATCCATTTATTGCCACCACAGAATTGACACCTGTGAGTATATTCCTGACTACATTGATAAAATGTAGTCCAAATCCCATTATTTCCATGACGCGAAACAGGTACACGTGACTAATGCGGTCGAAGGCACTAGCGAAGTCGACCGAGAGTATGCCAATCCGAAGTCTGTGCACTGCCGCGTAGGAAACGATGTCTCTGCACGCCGATGCTGCGTTGAAAATGCTCCTTCGAGCAACTCCACACGACTGGTATGGGCTGATCACTTTGTTCATGATTGCTCTTAGTTTGGAAGCCACACACCGCGCCACGAGCTTGTAGTCGGCGTTTAACAAAGTTATTGGTCGCAGGTCTTGTGCTCGACATCTACCTTGCACCTTAGGAATTAAAACTACTCGACCTTTTAAAAATGGACTGGGTATATCACATCCACTGAGTACTTCATTAACTAGTTTAGTAAAATGTTCGAACTGAACCCCCATGACCACTGAAGGTGTGTCTGGAGGCTCCCTGGACAACATGACTGTCGCCCGTCATAAGGCTCGACAGGCAGGGGTCTGGGGAGCCACTTCTCTTCATAGCGGGACCCCTTCGGCTATCATCCGCTGGACCCTTACAGCGCAGTGATATGTCGACGATATTCTACGCCCCGTTTTGTTGCCCTTCGTGCCAAGCCATCCCAGGCTTACATTTCAGCAAGATAATGCGCTCCTGCATTGCTTCTCTTCGTGCGTGCGTGCCAAGCAAGGTCGTGCGATCTCTTCGCAGCTGAGAACGTTTGGAGCATTATGGGCAGGGCCCTCCAACCAGCTCGGGGTTTTGACGATTTAGCGCGCCAATTGAACAGAATGGGGCAGGATATCCCTCACTAATACATCCAACAACTCTGTCAACGCCAAGCCGGATAACTTGGTTCAAATGGCTCTGAGCACTATGGGACTTAACATCTATGGTCATCAGTCCCCTAGAACTAAGAACTACTTAAACCTAACTAACCTAAGGACATCACACAACACCCAGTTATCACGAGGCAGGGAAAATCCCTGACCCCGCCGGGAATCGAACCCGGGAACCCGGGCGTGGGAAGCGAGAACGCTACCGCACGACCACGAGCTGCGAAAAAGCCGGATAACTACTTACATAAGAGACACAGGAGGACCAACGCGTTATTGAGTTGTTCAATTTGTGAAGTTGTTTGTCTTGAATAAAGCACCCATTTTTTTGTGAAATTGTAATTATTTGTTTGTCTGTACATGCACATCACACCTAACGGTTTCCGTCCCATTCGTGTAAGTCCTAAGTTGCGTGTCCTTTTCCTTGTCTTACAAGGGGAGGCCACGACGTTTGGAATGCGGATTTACTGCAGACTTCGTACACTCGTAGTACTCCATGAGGACAACAAAATGTGTAAGTAGTTGCGCGTACTTCTTAAACGTTACTGAGAAAATCGCAAGATAATTTCGGTCGTCAAATATATAGCTGCGCGTGGCCATTTTTACCATGAAGTGGCGGCAGCCGAGTGGTGCCGGCACGGTAGCTCGGCGTGTTCGGTCAGAGGGTTATCTGCCCTCTTTAATAAAAAAAACAAAGTTAATCGATCAACAACGAACTTAAACGGATGTCTTACGACGTCCGTCCCCAGCAGATTCAACGAACAAATGCAAACAAAATGAGACTAAAAAATAAAAATTAAATTTTTTTAAAAAAAAAAGTGGTTAGCGTTCAAGCTCCGTAATTGCTGGATCGATGGATCAAGTCCCGTTCGTTAGTTTCTTTATTTATTTTCAACACAGTCATTTTCTTTACTATTTATATTACAATTGACATAATGGGGAAAAATACGTGTAGTCGGATGAATTTTTATTAAATTTACAATGTTATTTGGCAGTCTACAATTTTTTATTATCACAAATAATATAATATTCGTAACTTTGTCTTCCATGTTTTGACGAAAAATACCATCCTGCAACTTGTAATGTCGAAAGCGACGATTATTTGTACACCTTTCGAAAGCCGTGTGTGCCGGTCAAAACTTGTAGGTAACAGGTAGTTTCGGGCTCCTTCCAGGTATAAGGGATTTCTCAAATCACGGACAAGCATACATTTTCAGCATGCGTTTGGTCGTTTACTAGTCGATAGTTACATTATATTATTTGTCATAATAAAAAATTTGTAGGCTACCAAATAACATTGTAAATTTAACAAAAGTTCATTCGATTACACGTATTTTTCCCATTATATCAATTGTAATATAAATAGTAAAGAAAATGACTGTGTTGAAAATAAAAAAAGAAACTAACGAACGGGACTCGATCCATCGATTACGAGGCTTGAACGCTAACCATTCGGCTGCCGCTGCTTCATGGTAAAAATGGCCACGCACAGGTATTTATTTGACAAGCGAAATTATCTTGCGATTTTCTCAATAACGCTTGAGAAGTACGCACTACTGTTTACACATTTTGTTGTCCTGATGGAGTACTACGAGTGTACGAAGTTTGCAGTAAATCCGCGTTCTAAACGTCGTGGCATCCCCTTATTAGAATCTAATACGGCTTCTCATAAAATTAAAAAAAAATTATATTCAGACGATATGGATGCACACAAATAACTGAAAACTACAAACTGATCAATAAGCGCTCTGAATAGTTATTTACAGGAAATGCGGTACGTTATGCAAGTTAAGCGACGACAGCTTGTGAGCATACTTTAAGCGAGATAGCCTGTGACCTGCGCCTGAGTTGATCATTCCCAATTCATTGTACGTTAGCGGTGTCCTAAACTTGTTGCTTCCAGTCCTTCTTTAGAGACAAAAATGAAGTAATTCGTACGGCGTGAAAAACGGGGATGACAGAACATAACAACTCGCTTCTGTTCCAGAAACGGTTGCACATTAATGACACATTGTCGTGCAGCAGACATCATTTTCTATTTGTGGTACACTGTGGGTTCAGACGCCTGCTTAAAGACATGATGTCCGAAATTTGCACGTCGGTGGCGGCAGCGTTCAGTGGCCTGCTTTCTGGCAGAAATAGTTTATGAATGATCCCTCCAGAATCAAAGCAATCAGCACTGCTCTGATCCGCCTCCTGCCTGACTTGTTCCTGAACCGTGATTTATTTTCAAAGAATATTCTTAAGAATTTATTTTATTTACTAGCGATTCATTAACAACATTAACACATTTAATCAGAGTATGTAAGCATGGTACTAGTTGCCAGGGAGTAAATCATAACCAAATTCCATTTAACAAATAGGAATTTTATTGACTTTAATAGTGCCTAAAAGCATTTTTTTAAAAGAAACAGATTTAAAATTATAATCGAAAGCACCCTCTAAATATCAAAGTTACAATTTATTCAGAGACAGAAAGAAACAAGTTTTGACTGTATGAGCTTTCGGGCAGAGAACCTTGCCGCACCCTTTTGACACGGCCGTAGTTACAACTGCTCACAACAGCCTCTGAAAGACTACACTGGTGCAAATCTGCAACACACCAGATAACTTTAAACTAAGAGTTTTAACAATTTACACAAGCACGCAAACTATGCACCCCCCCCCCCAGGAGGGATGGAAATGGTACAAAACACTAACAATTAAAATATTAACCTTGCCACCGAAGGTGCAACTTGATTTTAACTTCTAAGAAAAGTCTTACGGTGAAAGGGTGGCAACTTTATATACTAAAATGATCATTTAAATAAAAGCCCATGAAATGCAATCTTATATAAAATTCTACAAGGATGGTCAAACAATAGTTAAGATGCTCTGCAGTACACAGATACCGCCTCTCAAGATCATAGGCAATAATATCAAAGTTTCAAAAGATCAAAACATATTTCAGGTATTAGGGCGTTACACTCCAAGCAATAAATTCGTTAACACACCAAATGCGACAAACATGACAGAGGCAGCTACTAACGTACGCTAGATTGGTAGGGAGATTACTGAACAACCCGAAACGCAGGTTGCTCTAACCCGCCCCTACACCACAAGGGAAAAACGGACCACCCAATTTATAAACAACCACCTTCCCGCGGGTGGGCAAGAATGGTGGGACGACCCCAAAGCAAAACGGCTGGTGACCTCACCAAGAAAACAAATAGAATTTAACAAGAGTAAATCAAACAACATATCACCAATCACTTAACTTATAATAAACTGCGATTTCTCGAGAAGACCTGACGCAGCACCCGAAATCGCTCTCCCGAACCGTCCGCTGCCAGCCGCTGCAACGGACGCAGGAAGGCGCGCCGATCTCCCGTCTCACGGCGTCGCAGCTCGCACCGGCCAGACTGATGTCGTGGGTTGACTCCTGTGTCGACCGCGAAGACACTACCCCTCGCTATACGGCGCGGCCCACTGCACTCACATGGCGACCTCACATGCGCCGACGCTGAAGACGGACCAGTCATCTTGTGTCTCAGTGCGCGACCGACCAATCGATCGATCCAATCGCCAATGACCATTGCCTGAGCAAACACGAGCAGACTGGCGGCCTAACGCGCACACTCAGATGCAGGAACTAAGCCCCGACCGGGCGACCACTCGCTGAGTTCTCTTACTGGCAGAGTGGAAAGACTCTCATCTTGTCGGCTTTAAAGTTTGACCCGAACGACAGACATACTAGCACTCCGAACGACAGACAGACACTAACTGGCTAAAAAATGCGGACGAGAGACAGACTAGCAAGCTGGGGACGAGAGACTGACCCAGACTGCGCCCCTTTAATGCACGTGAACAGGCAACGTTTCCCCTTTCCCACCAGAGGGAGACACCAAAGCTGCGATTGCCACAGCGGCACCACCGCCAGAAACGGAGGGCGACTGCTTCACACTACGCGCTGCGCTGCGCTCTTCAAAACAGCAATTTTTACCACGGCTCAGTTCCTGTAACAGGAGTCCTCCCGTGAGCCACTAACTGCGAACCTATTTTTAACTTCTTTGTTACATTTCCAGAAGCATTTTCTTTTTACTCACCTTTCTTCTCTCTTAGCTCCAGAACCGTCCGTCGACGATCTTCGGTCAAGTGTTGGCGGCTCCTCTAGGTTTTATCGTCTGTGCCAGCCTGGCCGTTGTAGGTGAATCGCCCTGTCACGACAGCTGTGGGACTGCTCGCACCACCCCCACGCACACTGCTTTCGATAAAGCTCTGCTCCCATCCATCAGACGCGGCACATTGTCACATTTCAAACTTTAAACAGAATTTCACGAACGTATGTAGCAAATGGTTCAAATGGCTCTGAGCACTATGGGACTTAACATCTGTGGTCATCAGTCGCCTAGAACTTGGAAATACTTAAACCTACCTAACCTAAGGACATCACACACATCCATGCCCGAGGCAGGATTCGAACCTGCGACCGTAGCGGTCACGCGGTCCCAGACTGAAGCGCCTAGAACCGCACGGCCACACCGGCGGCGAACGTATGTAGCACTATTTCACTATTAACAGCGTCGGTGCACTATTCCTTGCATTCACAACGATTACATTTCAATTTTTTTACATTTGTTTATCTTCACAGATAATCAATCACCTGGTTTTGTAACATTACATGTTGAAACAAGCTGTACAAAAGACATATACATTTTTATAATTATTTTTAAGGTACCTACCACACACTGGTAACCCCGTACTTAAGGGGAGGGGGTCACAGATCCAGCAGTGTGCGTTCCCACGCGCTTGTTTCATCTAATAACCACCTACAAGCTATTACTAACTCACCCATTAAAACTATCCTTCACTTTATATTACAAAAAATTGGAAACACAATAATAATAACAATAAGACAGCAGATATCATCACACCCCCTTGAAGAAAAACAGTGTGGACCATTCATATTGCCAGTGCAAGTACTAGCAGAATCGAGAAGAAACAACTTGAAAAACTTGCCAGATACGATAACTTCGATACGCAACTACAGCGACACTCGCGTAAACCGCTGAAAGTCATCCCAGTACTTCTCAGCACACTGGCAGCAGTGGCAACGGATCTTAATGGCATTTGGAGACCACTGCCAACGGATCTTAATGGCATTTGGAAACCACTGCCATTGATAGAATATCGTTCTGGCAACCACAAAAAGCCACTTTACTTGGACCTGCACGAATTATCTGACCATACGTCACGCAGTCCGAGACGCTTGGAAAGTGATCAAGTTTGAAATCCGGCATGGTGAAGTCATTTGCTGTGTTTATTGTTATAATAATAATAATAATAACAATAACAGTAATGATATTGATGATCAAAAAGAATTACTACTAATAAAAAGAGGGAATGGGAAGGATAGAAGTGAGGAGGAAACAAAAATTTGTCGTGAGAGAGTTTTTGAGCAATCGTAAGTAATCTCAATGGATAGGTTGCTCTAAGGATCCTCCTGCATCCCAATACTAGCCGAAAGTGCGCTGGAGTATTTGCCGTTTCACCACTTGTACTTGTATGGTAGTTGAGGTACTGAAGATCTGGTCTCCTTTTCAGACTCGACTTCGGATTCAAAGACAACTCGACTTTGGAAACAAAGACAAGCTCACCGTTTGCTAGACCTTTTTCTCTTCATTCCTATCCTCCTATCGGGGCGTCCTACTCTTCCAGTGTACGTCAAAGCCTTCAGCCCAAGTACACAGATAGTTGGTCAGCACGTTTTCTTTTGGCTGTCTCTGAGAAGATCGAAGCTATTTCGTTCCAAATTTTAGTTCATTATGCACTGCTTCGTGGACATGGAAATACTAAAGTTGCTCCCTTCTACCATCAAGGACTCATAAACTGGACTTTTCAGTAGAATCTGGTCAGGTATGCCTATTGCTCCGCAGTACAGTTCGGTTCTCTTTTCTTTCGATTTTATAAAGATAACCGCTTTTAGACCATGTCCTGTCAGATTATGCGCAAGACCAATTTGAGTCTCTCGCTGACGTTTGGGAAGAAACAATATGTCCACCTTCAAATGGCAGAAGGGTCCCATTGCCCCAACGACAAATCTGTAACACTCTCCCTGATAGAGATGCTATTATCTTCACGAGTCCCACGACAGGTACACAGGAACTACGCATCTGGGAAAACCATACGGCTCTGCGACCGGACCTAATCACGGTGGGCCAGTAGCACTAAACATGGCACTCGCCAGCAACTGATCCGCCGTATTTTTTGATCACAGGTTACATTTACAAGGGCTGTATAAAAACTGTACCTTATCTGCCGATACTGTAATACACTAACCGAAGAAAGCCGTAACACCAAGGAGTTTTGCCACATAATCAATGATTGGTAGGCATATTTCTATATCTGAAGGATAAAGTCTATTCAAATTTCATTGACGCTAGTAGTGCCAGCATGAGGATGCTTTCAATACACGCTGTAACGGTCGTAGAGTGTTATTTACCTTTGAGACTGGACGTGCAGGGTTGATAATAGGACGCCTTTAAGACGACAAAGAAACCATTATCACAGCCTTACTGTCTTCGAACGAGATCATGTAATGGGACTAAGAGCAGCTAGATATACCTTTTGCGATATTGAAGACAGACTTGGCGGGTGTGTTTCACAGTACAGGAATCCTGGCAGCTGTGATCACGTGAACGTACGGTCGCAAGAAGAATGGTCTCCGGACGGCCACATGGCACTACCGAGAGGGCAGACCATGGTGTTCGGCATACGGTTCTAGCGCATAGTACTGCGTCTGCAGCAGCAATTTCAGCAGCAGTTGGCATCACAGTGACACAATGAACCGTTACAAGTAGATTTCTTCAAGGCCAGCTCCGACCCAGACGCCCTAGAGCAGGCTGTTCCAACCGAGCTCCAGGGAGCCGGAGCGCTCCGGAGCGCTCACTGCGGCAGGTCGGAGCCCGCGTGGAGGGGGAAAGCGAACTCGCTGCCCCCTGGCCGCATGCAGCCGTAATAATCCGTGCTCAATGACAGCTATGACTAGCCGCGGGAGCTCTGTACCTCTATTGGAGGATACCTTTCTATTCATTGAGAGGGATGGTCGACCGCAGTGTTTTGTGTGTCATAAAGTATTTAATTCTGCGAAGAGGTACAATATACAGAATTAAATACAGTCAGGTAGAAGGCGTTGCACGCAGAGAACTGGTAGCCAGGCTTAAGAACGACATACCAGTAGACGTATGTTTAAAAACGGATTCGTAATACGGAGGGTATCAAAACATGCAACATAGTTCGTGTTCTGTAAATCACCAAGAGGCACTGTGTGCTGAAACAGTAGAGCTAGGTGGCGTAATGAAAGATGTCGTGAAGTGTGTGAATTTTGTGCTTCGTCAAAGGATTGCTGAAAGATGTGGAAGCGGAGTATGGGGATATGTCTTACCACAGTACAGTTCGTTGGCTGAGTCGGGGAAAAGTTCTTGATGTTTTCTTTGCCATTAGTGAGGAAATACCCCTTTTCTCGAAATGAAAGGGAAAGAAATGCGTTGTCTGAAAGATATAAAATGGATATCAGACCTGGCGTTCCTAGCTGACATAACTATGCATCTGAATAATTTAAATCTGCCATTGCAGGGCAAAGGGCAGCTTATCGTTGACATGCACGACCAGATCAAAGTGTTCATGGAAAAGTTACGTTTATTTGAGAGGCAGATGAGTAATGGACATCTAACGTTCTTCAGTCATCTTGCTTCTTTAAAACTACCTGAAGGTACTACTTTCGGCGATTACCGAGCAAACTTAAAGCAGCTCATCACGTCGTTTGAAACACGATTCCGAGACCTCACTAGTTTGGAAATGGAACTTAAGGTGTTCAGCACTCCTTTTTCAGTTTCCACCGATGACTTGTCATCGTCACTTCAATTGGAGATTATTGATTTGCAAAATTCAACTTTGTTGAAAGAGAGGTACTACAACACGTTGTATTTGTCACGATGGTAGTGTTCATTACAGAAAAAAACATTTCCCAAACTTCACAACAATGCCGCTCAGATCATGTGCATGTTTGGATCTACGTTTTGATGTGAGCAGCTTTTCTGAGCAATGAAAACAGTTATAAAGTGAGGAACGATCGCTTCTTCAGGATGCAACAATGAAGGCCATCCTCCGCATTAACGCTGCGAACACTTTGACGCCTGATATTTCCGATCTTGCAATGAAAAGAAAATTTCAAACTACAGAGGCCCAATAAATTTAGTATGCAATTTCTTGTAAAACATTTGTTTCTTATTTATTTCCTGAAGATCGTATTTCCTGGTGTAGCACGTCACCACGTCTTAGCAGCTAAGAGTGTGAGGTTGTCGATCTTGTAAGACGCAGCTGGCACATCAAAACGCTTGCCTTGCCGCCTGCCTCAGCCAGCCGTGCCACGTGCCGGCCCACTTGACTGGTCACAGCGAGCGACGCGGCTCCCTGGAGCAGGGAGCGCTCCGCGGCTCACAACGGAGCCCACGAGCTGGAACAGCCTGCCCTAGAGCGTGCATTCCACTGACGGCAAACCACTGCAATTTGCGACTTCAGTGGTGTCAAGCGGTCAAGCGAGAGCTCGTTGGAGGGCGAGGTGGAGGTCTCTTGTGTTTTCTGATGAAATCTGGTCCCACCCCAGTGATGGTGATGGCCGTGTGTTGGTGAGGAGGAGACCATTTGAAGTCCTGTAATCAACCCTGAGGTGTTGCGTTTCTAGCGCCAGTTTCCTTAGATCGTCATTTTGATCTTTGAGTCGACTTCGATGCTTCTTTGTCTTCTGCTCATCTTCGGCGACGCGGATTTAACGGCAACGCGTGCGATCTGCTGGGAAGGTGTGTCGGAATCGGCGGTGAGCGGGAGTCACGTGGGACTGTGTACGTGGGCAGGGCGGCAAGAGGACGAGTCGGACAGCGAAGGAGCGGGGCCAGCGGCTACAGCGTGTTGAGTCGTGAGGGCAGATCCACCGCCCATGGTGATCTGGTTTTGCTGGAGGTCGGAAGGACAAGCTCCTTCGAGTCTGTTACAAGCTACGCCGGCCGATTGAATTGGAGTCCCCGAGTTGCTTCGGTGCGTTGCATACGGCTTAAATTGAATATGACAGTGTACTAAAAATCCTTTGGAATTGTTTTAGTTGTTTATCACTTACCTCGGTGTCGTGAATAACTGTCTTGACGGCAGTTGAAGAAGTGTGGCTACGCCCAACCAACCGACATGAAGCGTGGTTAAAGACGTAGCTAGAAGTGCGACGAGTAGTGAGTAAGTCCGGCTCTGACGTTTCAAGACACGCCGAGATACGTCCTCTATTCTACCTTGTAGTTCATTTGGTAGTTTGGCGTGTAAATGTGCGCCGAGATAATTCCTGTCACCTTAACTTTAGCATATGATTTTTAGCGAACTTATTAATCAAAGTTTAAGGGCTGGCACCGGCCAAGAAACTCACGGAGGCTAATTTGTTTCTATTCAGTTGTATTGATCACCTGTTCTCTAGATAAGATTGTGTAGTTTATGTCTCAGAGTATTGTCTGCCATTGATGTGTGTTGTGTTACAGATAATTGACAGCGGTCGACGCGAGCATACTGGGAGCAGAGCACCATGGGGGCAAAGAGATATTTAAGGCCCTGTCCTCTCTTTTACATCTTGGGTTATGTTGTCACTGTTGTGTGATTCCATCTTTCCGGTGGAGAATTACAGCATCTGAAGTTCAATTGCAGTGCAAAGTACATTTCTATGTCATTTCCTGTCTCATGGATCTCTCGTATTGATTTGAATCCTTGGTCTGCTAGCGTCTATCGCTAATTCACACGCAATATTGAAGCAACCTCATTTTAGGGGTATTGTCATATGGTCATGTTCTAGTTCTAATCATTCTAAGAATATTGTTGATTAATCAACTGAGTAAGTAAAGTTGAACATTGGTTTGGTCAAAATTAAAGCACCTCCTTAATTGTTTTAGTCATTTGTATATAGTTTTGTTTTGGAAAGTTGGCTAGCCAAACCTTAAAAGATCTGTGTTCTTACCCTTAATCTGTTCCTCAGCTGATTGGAAGTAATGAGAGTTCTGATGGGAATTGTATGGACATTTGTGCTATTTAAGTAAAGCTTTACCTGAGTATATTTATCTAGTCTTATTCAAATTTCAAGTTTTATGGGTCTTGTTCCGGTTAAAGAAATTTATTTGTTATTTGTCCAAGTGAGCTGGCATTGTAAGGCAGTCTCCTGTATTATTGTGATTGTGATTTTATAATGCTTTTCATTGTAATAAAATATGTAGCAACTACAACGGATTACTATTGTGATTTTGGTGTGTCATTACCATTAGATATTTCAAACCCGTTTGCGTGCTAGACACACTGGACCTACAGCTGGAATAATGGTTGAAGTGCAATTCCGTACAACAGCAGCAGACCTGTCGTGGCTATCTCAAGCACACTGCCTGCAAATTTGTACGTCAGTGTGGTGATTCGCCTGTTGAGCTACCATTCATGAACAACATTCCAGCGGGTGTTTTCCAATAGACTAACGCTCGCCCACATACCACTGTAGTAACCAACATACTCTACAGAGTGTCGACATGTTCCTTGTGGTGTTCGATCACCATATCTGTCTCCAGTCGAGCACATACGGGAAATCATCGGAGGACAACTCCGGCGTCATCCATAAACAGCATTAACTGTTCTTGTATTGACCGGCCAAGTGGAAAAGGCATAGAACTCATCCCACAAACTGACATTCGGCACCTCTGCAACACAATGCATGGACGTTTGGACGCTCGCATTCAACATTCTAACGGTTACGCCGGTTATTAATGTACTCGTAATAGCATTTCACATTCGCACGGCTTATCTCGTGCTTACGTAACCTGTGATCTTGCAAAGTTAATCAGTCTGATACCTAGACAAACGCATTCCTGAAATTTCATTACTCTACATTAATTATTTGTTTGTTCCGCGATTTTTCCCGTCAGTATATTTAAAAATAAAAGACGTTCTTCAGTAAAAATTGTAAGTAGGCTGTTCATGTTTTCTCTATGTAAGTAGGCTGTTCATGTTTTCTCTATGTAAGTAGGCTGTTTAGGTTTTTTTATTGGTAACGCCACCTCTGTATGAAAATCACTGGCTGTGCTGTGTGCAGTCTGTGGCTGCTTTGCATTGTTGTAATACTCGCCATTGTAGTGTTAGGCAGCTGGCTGTGAACAGCGCGTAGCGTTGCGCAGTTGGAGGTGAGCCGCCAGCAGTGGTGGATGTGCGGAGAGAGATGGCGGAGTTTTGAAATTTGTCATGAACTGCTATATTTATATATGATGATATCAAGGTAAATACATTGTTCGTTCTCTATTAATATCTTTCATTTGCTAACTATCCCTATCAGTAGTTAGTGCCTTCCATAGTTTGAATCTTTTATTTAGCTGGCAGTAGTGGCGGTCGCTGTATTGCAGTAGCTTGAGCAGCGAAGATTTTTGTGAGGTAAGTGATTTGTGAAAGGTATAGTTTAATATTAGTCAGAGCCATTCTTTTGTAGGGAATTTTGAAAGTCAGATTGCGTTGCGCTAACAAAATATTGTGTGTCAGTTTAAGCACAGTCGTGTATAATTGTTCAAAGGGGACGTTTCATATGTCGACCCTTAGCCGAGGATACCTCACTGGAATCTTCTGATTTTTTTTCTTGTAGTTTGTGTAAGTAGTGTAGATTTTGTTTACTGATAGCGCGTAATCATAGAGAGAATTTCCTTTGTAGTTGTAGTTTTTCATTGTTGTACAGTAAAACAGTTGTGGCATGCATGTAGATTTGCACCAAGTATTTCGCAGCTGCGCTGGCAATTAAGTAGACATTATTTGCATTGCTATGTTATTTTATTTTGCTCTTCAAATTGTGCTTTTCTGTGTTATCGTGTGAAATATTGTGACAATTATGGCGTGTGAAAAACGTAATACTAGGCTCCAAAGTAAACTGAGAAATGACAGTGAAGACGAAAGCAGTGTGTTAGCGCCGCAGAGTAATGAATTAACTGATGTTCAAAGTAGTAATTTGATAATTGTGCATAGGGAAATGGAGCGGGCGGCAAACAATGGCGTGGACAGTGAAACAATTAGTGAAGAGGGAAGCATTATCGATCGATCGGTCGGCAATAGCTCGCCTCAGGAAGCCGAAATGACACGACACGATTTCGCAAATACTGTAGATTCAGGTTTTGGATCCTCACCGTTTTCTCAAATAAGTCAAGACACATTTTCTGCTTGTCAAAATGTGAATGTTTCCGGTGCAAATTCACTGCCGAAAAGCACTGAGGAACATGTTTCAGACACCAATGCATTGTTATTACAGTTAATACAACAAATGGGACAAACACAGCAAAAGCTTCAAAAGTTAGACACAATGGAACAAAATCAGAGACAAACACAGCAAAAGCTTCAAAAGTTAGACACAATGGAACAAAATCTCAAAAAGTTAGACACAATGGAACAAAATCTTCAAAAGTTAGACACTACACTTGAACAAACACGTGAAGATTTAACCACTGAGTTACATAACATTGAATCGAAATGTCAGAAAGTGTGTAATGACGTAAAAACACAAATTTGTGAGCATTTTCAACCTATTTTTTCGCGGCATGAAAATGCATTACAGAATCACGAAGCAGCCATAAAAGAACTGCAAACCATTGTTCATGAAAATCATGAGACCTTGTGGGCTAAAATTGACTCAGTTGCATCTACGGATTCGGTTACACAACTTGCAAAAACTCAGGAAAACTTAAAGGACACAGTAGATTCGATTTCAACACAAATGGACACTCTGAAGCTTGGTTCAGAAAAACACACTGAGGAAATGTGTTCATTATCAGAGAAAGTAGTTGAACTTTCGGATCAGCTAAATAATTTATCTACGAAGGTAGATGATAATCTGAATGACGCAAAACCGGTAGTCTTTAATGACACAGAAGAGAGCGAACAAATTAGGAAACTGAAACAAAATCTGAATGAAATTGATACGCAACATCAAAGAGAAATCCGGGAAGTACAAGATCAGCTGACACAGGTAATACAAGAATTACGTATTTCAGAGGACACTCGCGTTCCAATACGGGAAGAGGGACATAGAAATACAGAACAACCACAAAATAATAACACAGGACACTTCGGAAGTTATGAAAGAAATTGGCAAGGTGCACCGAATTTTGAAATGGAACCGCCGAAACGACGTAACAATGACCGATATGCGATTCGCCGACATGATGACTGACTATAAGCTGTTCATTACTACACGTAAATTCAAAACATTTAAGAATTCTGGCAACGACATTCATCCACAAGCATGGCTCCATCAATTCTCTCATTGTTTTCCTCCCAACTGGTCATTAGAGCACAGATTAGAATTTATGTGTGGCTACTTAGAGAATGAACCAGCTGTAAGAATGCGGTCGGTCATTCACGATTGCCACAGTGAAGGAGAGTTTTACCATGCCTTCCTCTCAGCATATTGGTCTCAGGCCACACAAGACCGAGTAAAACAAAGCATCATAATGATGAAACGTTTCGAACAATCTGAATTTTCCAGTCTTATGAAATATTTTGAAGACATGTTGCACAAGAATCAGTACCTGTTAAACCCATACAGCCCCTCAGAACTTATCCGCATTTGCTTAATCAAATTGCCTGAACATTTACGACACATTATTTTGGCAGGACGTTGCAAAGACGACATTGAAGCTTTTCAGGGACTGTTACAAGAATTGGAAATTGACACTGACAATCGCGGAACGCGAAACCGGGAAAACAATCACTACAGGTCACATCCGTCACAATTACGTGACGACAGAAGTAATAACTGGACACGACAAGGCTATTCTCACAACACAAATCGCGACCAAAACAGACACCACCCTTATGACAACCGCTGGCAGAATAATAGTTACAGAGAAAGATCGCATTTCCGTAGAAATGAATATGACAGAGATAACCATATAAACGGACAATATGGTAACGAGAACTGTTATTATCAAGGGAGACAGAATAACTTTAGACGCAACGGTCCAGCACGCAGTTACGACTCAGGGCGAAATTCTCCACCACATGACCGACAAACAAGAAACTATGTAAACTACCGACATAACGATAGACGTGAATTTCATCAGAACTGGCGGGACTCTAACAGAGCTGGGCCCTCTCGGCAAGGCGAATTTGTAGAAGTTAGGTCTCCTAATCCCAATAACAGCGCGCGCCAACAAAGAGACAGACAATGACTCGCACAGCAGGCAGCTGCGTGCGGCCGCTGGCTCAGGGAAAAATAACAAAGACGCTAGCCTTGAGAAAAGATTTAGCATTCTTTACCGATGTAAACCACATGATAATTGCGTTGAAGTTGAAACTCTGCGTACTAGGAAGAGTAAAGGTTTACACCACATTTCACATGTAAAACCATTTATTGAAAGATAATCTGCTTTTTAACTTAGTCTTCGCCATAAAATTTTTCGCTTCACATTACTAATATGCATTGTCAGACTTAGAATCTGTTAACATACAACAATGTTTGAAGTTAAATATCCAATCAAGAACCAAGAGAACTTACTTAAACAGAAATGACGAATGCATTGTTATAGTGAACAGACGTCACAGTGTTATTGTGTGTGTACATTCTTGCTTGTTAGTTGCAAGATTACGTAACGACTATAAGGCTCACATACTTAGAACATATACCTGCACTGCTAATGAGATTTTAATGCAACATTTTGGGGTACTTGCAAATACATTATGGATTCAAGGTGCTTTCTGAGAGATACCAGGTGACACAGTGGTTAGTTTATGTGACAGCTACACGATTTTATCACGACGCTACTAATGAGTGACAATTTACAATGTTGCTTTTGCAGTGTTTCTGTTTTATATCTGCACAGTTTTTCTGAATTCTTCTGGAAAGTAAAACATGTTTTAGTAGTAACTTTTGTGGTACAGCAACAATGAGATTGTCTTTTCCGTAGCACAACAATACGTTACAGCACAGTACTTTCTTCATCACGGCAATAAGCGTAATAACTAAGATATCTATACACAAAGCATTTCACTTTTGTTTATCATGAGGTAAGTACATTGACTTCTGCAGAACTTGGCTTTCGGAGGACGATAAGTACGACACTTCCACAGAATTATCTTACAGCAAGACGCACATTTAGCGCTACAGGACACGCATTTGAGAGATTTTGTACTTAAGCCATTTATTTTTCAAGATTTTTGAATTACAAAGAAAGTTTTCCGTGATATATTTCATTCTATTGCTGTAATCTGTAACACCTGAGGGTATAATTACATTAATCCTCAGGGGGGTACACGCCTACTTTGTGTACCATGTGTTTGGCAAGCACAAGGAACCCTAGCTAATCTGGTATTTGCTTATACAACTTTACACATCGGTACCATATTTCTCTAACACACAAATTACACAGCTATCTGATCATTTAACTGAGAGAGACAAACATTTATTTTACTACATCAGTGACACATGTTTACGCAATTACACAGTTGGATAACTTCACACTTATGAAACTGTATTTTGTCTGTACTTTGTAAACTGTTCATATTTTTCGGAACCATTGTGATACTATGAGAGCTTTGAATGATGTATTTGGTATGAGATCATGATTTTTAAAGTACGTTTGAGGTAGATGACACTATTTAAATGAGCAGAGAATTCTTTTTAGGCTTAGAAATTATTGGAGGAAGTTACGACGATTTTGAGATTTGACTGAAGTTTTATGATGTTATTATTACGACGACGATGTGTATTATGTTGTTGAGGAATGTTTATTATGCTACGTATTTCTCACGATGAAATATTGAAGAAGTGTTGACGAATATGTATATGTATAATGAGGTAAGGAATAATGAGTAGTGTTTAGGGACTCTGATTTATGAAAAGGATGTTGGAAACCAAGAAACGTACTTTAAGAGTTATGAAATGTGTGACAGTATCACAATGCTGACGAATATTTTTTTTGGACACTTATATTTATAGGATTTTGTTTCTACAGATTTGCAACGCTAATTCTTGACCTGTGAAATATTTTTATATGAGACTGCAACGGTAGCAGAAACTGCTGTCGTAAATATTTCCGTACGAAAGTTAAGTGACCACCTGCACGTAATGCGTCGCGGGCACCCAGCTGTGTCAGACGCCTGGAGAAAAAGCCATTATTGCGAGCCCTTTTCAGCGGCACAGGTAGAACAAAAAAAAAAGGGGAGGCCATTATCCTCGGAAATATTCTTACATCTGCAAACCTGATAATGACAAGTGTCTTTCTACGAGAATTGAGAGCTACTGACTTACGAAATGCCACATAGCTATTGAATGATGTTTTTATACTTTGGTTTGCGTGATTGCTTATTTCATTTGATATCTGGTTTCCAGCTGTGTTGCAGCATTGCTTTTATAAAATGAAATGCATTTGCTAATGTGAACACTTTCTGTCAACAGATCTATTAAATAATTATTTTATGATCCACATTCTTTAAAAAAGGAGCACTTGGAAAGGAAAGAACAATAAGAAGGAACTAGTAACAGTAACACATAATTTTCTTTTCAAGTTCATGGTAATATTTTTTTTATAATAAGTTGTTGTGGTGCACCACTTTAATTACATAGATATTAAGATGTGAATATACATTTCCCTTATCTGCATTGTTGTTTTTACTGTAATATTTTTTCTGCTTGAGCTTTGTCATGTATAGGTATAAGTTTTATATTTTTTATATTTTTTATATTTGCTGCTGCTGTTTGCCAGGCATAGTGCTACTGAATTTTAAATTGTGTTACTCTGTTAAGCTAATTTTGCTACTGACTTATTTTTCTTGCTACTGTACATTGGCTCATATTAGTTGTAATGTTGCATTGCTTGGTAATTTATATTTACTGTAGCTTGCTTTGCAATTTTCCATTTTTTTGCATTGCTGTTTGTGTTAATTTGTTATGTGCTGCTGCATTGCCTCGTCCCTTAGTTTAGTATCTGAGCTCAGTAGATTTAAGTTAGCTTAAGAGGAGACTATATAAGAAACTAACTATTATAAATTTATAAGAAATGCATTGAGAAGCTATCAGAAAATGGTCTGGCAAAATAAAAAGGATACTGTACAGTGGAGAAAAACTATTATTGACAGAGGATGTGAACGGAATACAGAAAGCAGAGAGAAAAACTATTTTTGACAGAGGTTGTGAACGAAATACAGAAGGCAGGCTTAGATAGGACCTTTGGGAATAATGATGAATGAAGGGAGATCTCCAAGAAGCAAAGAAAGTTTTGTTTGCAAAATACTGCAATGAAACAAACCCTGTCCTTTCCTTTTGTGTTATCCCACTATGTGTTTGGGTACCCTTGTGTATATATGTTCTTCCTGTCTTTATATGTTTACCTCATCAGACTTTTGTTGTAGAATTTTTCTCATACTCAGCTACATGAACTATGATGAGGAATACTGTTATCCTCAAATATAATTTGCGTTAATAATATGTTATTTACTTTGTAAAGATGTTAGACATTATTAATTCTGTTTTGTTTTAATGCTCATGTGTAAAGTTGATGTTTCAAAAGTTATTCTGATCTTTTATGTATGTACTCATGTCATAATTCCACTGATGTATATGTTTATTTCTATTCTGTTGTAAAGCCTGTACTACAAATGTTATCTGTATTGTTATGTTTTTAATGATGTATCATGTACCTTTGTTATTGTATTTTTATGTTACCAAATTGTAATTGTTACCAGTTCTTCAAATTAAGTAACATTTCACTGCACACGTTTCTGTTGGTCATAGTACATGGACAATATGTGAGAAGTAGGGACTGATAGTGTTTGCACGTGTGTTAATGATTCAGCAAGGGACTGGATAACAGCATTGCTGGTTCTAAGGACAATTCCAAAAACTTTGTGAGTGCACAAGTGGTGGTTATGGACTTGCTATATTATCCGCAAGACGCTTCAATGGTGATTGTGCACCTGCACAGTCACAACAGATGGCTGCTGGCTATCTCTACAAGGACTACAGTGGGTCTACATCAACCATCAATACCATCATCTCTAAAAGGACTGCAGTGGGTCTGCACCTCTGGTGGCCCACCAATACCACAATCTCTACCAGGACTCCAGTGGGTCTGCTCTGTGATGACCTACCTACCAATATTCTTCAAAACGACGAATGACTCTGCTGTGGGTTTGCTCTGTTGTGGCCCATTACCTGTCTGCATGTCGAGAGTCAGCACTGTCTTTCCATTGGAAGGACAACACTACTTCTTCAAGACTGCATGGAAATCCACTACTTCTGTGTGCATTTTCTTTTACTGCTCAGACTTTGAGAAAAACACTGCTATTCTCCTGTTATGTATGATTAGGACTGTCTTTATGGACTGTGACAAAATTTTAGCTTTTGACCAACGTTGTATCAATAAGTGTGTGCATTTGATATCTTTGTTACTGTAATTGTGAAAAAAATTTTAACAAATATGTATTGGCCAATGCCCAAAAAATTTGTAAAATTTTTTGTGGGGAGCATGGGGGCTATGTAAGTAGGCTGTTCATGTTTTCTCTATGTAAGTAGGCTGTTCATGTTTTCTCTATGTAAGTAGGCTGTTTAGGTTTTTTTATTGGTAACGCCACCTCTGTATGAAAATCACTGGCTGTGCTGTGTGCAGTCTGTGGCTGCTTTGCATTGTTGTAATACTCGCCATTGTAGTGTTAGGCAGCTGGCTGTGAACAGCGCGTAGCGTTGCGCAGTTGGAGGTGAGCCGCCAGCAGTGGTGGATGTGCGGAGAGAGATGGCGGAGTTTTGAAATTTGTCATGAACTGCTATATTTATATATGATGATATCAAGGTAAATACATTGTTCGTTCTCTATTAATATCTTTCATTTGCTAACTATCCCTATCAGTAGTTAGTGCCTTCCATAGTTTGAATCTTTTATTTAGCTGGCAGTAGTGGCGGTCGCTGTATTGCAGTAGCTTGAGCAGCGAAGATTTTTGTGAGGTAAGTGATTTGTGAAAGGTATAGTTTAATATTAGTCAGAGCCATTCTTTTGTAGGGAATTTTGAAAGTCAGATTGCGTTGCGCTAACAAAATATTGTGTGTCAGTTTAAGCACAGTCGTGTATAATTGTTCAAAGGGGACGTTTCAAAATCTGGGGTGTTCCAAAACAATGCTCGAAAATCATAATTATCTTGGAACAAGTGTCTAAATTCCCATGTCTACGATTCAATCTGTCAACAGACTGGAATGGATTACAAACGCTTAGGTTCGGAGTTCGTTGTTCGTTCGTTTCTCTATGGTTGTTCCAGCTCTTGCACTGATTTATTAATGTGAAAAGTGCCAAGTTGCACAGTGCTTCAGAATGCACGTGTCCTCGTGTACCTAACTAAACAAGTCATCACAAAACTCGGGGGAAGGTAAGGGCTTACCACTTCCGGTTAAGCCTAGTAAAATATAGTGGTGTTCAAGACAGCATTGGGCTGTGGAATAGATTCGGGTTTTTTAAATTTCTTTTAATTTTTTTTTCTTATGCCGAGACAAACGTCGTGAAAAAATCAGTAACTTTGATCAGATGCGAAGGAAAAGTCAACAGTTTCTGAATAGTAGAAGATACGGACAAGCGATTACAACGTTCTAAAAAACGATGATGTACAGAAGTGGAGGTTGGGCATTTATGGAACGGGCAGCTTCGTGCTGCAGCCGCTTTAGATAAGACTTCGTCCAACTTGTAAGGGGTATTGCAAGGCAGACATCATCAGAAAAGCAAACATACGTAGCAAATTAAAATTTTTACAGTTTAATAGATGAGTGCAGAGACTGCAAAAGGGATCGTTCGCCTTACGTCTGTGTCGGCTCCCTGTGGAAGCTTGGTGATAGCTACCTAGCGGCAGAACAGATCAAGGGTGTGACGGGCGCTGAAACTGTTTATTACCTTAGTCCAATTAATGCCGCTGTTTATTAGCGTTTCACAGTTAAGAGCACGTACACTACTGGCCATTGAAATTGCTACACCACGAAGACGACGTGCTACAGGCGTGAAATTTAACCGACAGGAAGAAGATGCTGTGATATGCAAATGATTAGCTTATCAGAGCATTCACACAAGGTTGCTGCCGGTGGCGACACCTACAACGTGCTGACATGAGGAAAGTTTCCAACCGATTTCTCATACACAAACAGCAGTTGACCGGCGTTGCCTGGTGAAACGTTGTTGTGATGCCTCGTCTAAGGAGGAGAAATGCGTTCCATCACATTTCCGACTTTGATAAAGGTCGGATTGTAGCCTATCGCGATTGCGGTTTATCGTATCGCGACATTGCTGATCGCGTTGGTCGAGATCCAATGCCTGTTAGCAGAATATGGAATCGGTGGGTTCAGGAGGGTAATACGGAACGCCGTGATGGATCCCAACAGCCTCGTATCACTAGCAGCCGAGATGACAGGAGTCTTGTCCGCATGGGTGTAACGGATCGTGCAGCCACGTCTCGATCCCTGAGTCAACAGATGGGGACGTTTGCAAGACAACAACCATCTGCACGAACAGTTCGACGACGTTTGCAGCAGCATGGAGTATCAACTCGGAGACCATGGCTGTGGTTACCCTTGACGCTGCATCACAGACAGGAGCGCCTGTGATGGTGTACTCAACGACGAACCCGGGTGCACAAATGGCAAAACGTCATTTTTTCGGATGAATCCAGGTTCTGTTTACAATATCATGATGGCCGGATCCGTGTTTGGCGACATCGCAGTGAACACGCATTGGAAGCGTGTACTCGTCATCGCCATACTGGCGTATCACCCGGCGTGATGGTATGGGGTGCCATCGGTTTCACGTCTCGGTCACCTCTTGTTCGCATTGACGGCACTTTGAACAGTGGACGTTACATTTGAGATGTGTTACGAGCCGTGGCTCTACCCTTCATTCGATCCCTGCGATACCCTACATTTCAGCAAGATAATGCACGACCGCATGTTGCAGGTGTACGGGCCTTTCTGGATACAGAAAATGTTCGACTGCTGCCCTGGCCAGCACATTCTCCAGATCTCTCACGAATTGAAAACGTCTGGTCAATGGTGGCGAGCAACTGGCTCGTCACAATACGCCAGTCGCTACTCTTGATGAACTGTGGTATCGTGTTGAAGGTGCATAGGCAGCTATACCTGTACATGCCATCCAAGCTCTGTTTGACTCAATGCCCAGGCGTATCAAGGCCGTTATTACGGCCAGAGGTGGTTGTTCTGGGAACTGATTTCTCAGGACCTATGCACTTAAATTGCGTGAAAATGTAATCACATGTGAGTTCTAGTATAATATATTTGTCCAATGGATACCCGTTTATCATCTGCTTTTCTTCTTGGTGTAGCAATATTAATGGCCAGTAGTGTATTATCGCGTGCCTGCTGGGCTTACAGTGAGCTGACATTCAACGCCATCGGGCAACAACTGACGACGCGAGCTTCTAGCAGGCCAGAAGCCTGAGAGAGTACCAGGGGCGGTGTCGTCGCGTCGTGTCGTGCCGGCTGTGTACCAGGGGCTAGGCTAGAGCAAGCTGACGGAAGCGGACGCGGACGCTCACCTGGCGGGCTTCATCGCTGGGCTTCTTTCTGCCCACCAGAATAGCCGCAACCTCCCACCCACCCACGCCGCCATCACGTGTGCCCAGCTGGCGACGCACGCTGCAGCTCCGTGTTGTGGTCGCGCTACATGTTCCGCTGTGCGCCGCCGGTCTTCGACACCGTGCTTTCCCCGTGCATGTCCCTCCTCTATACTATCCCTTGTAGTTTGTACACCTCTCAACTTTTCACACGAGGGTGTCCCTGACCCTCAAATATCTGCTGGAGAAATTGCCTGGAAATAGAATATTGTATTATGAAATTGGATTTTATGTACTAAACTCATTTATTTATCTCTCTCACGTACTTTTTGAATCAGTATTAGTATTAACGAATCCAAAATTCGAGACTGAGTAAAAACTGTCATGGAAATTTTTCAGCGATGAAACCTGAAAGTGTTCCGGGTCTGAAGTCTTTATTGGTGGTTTAATTAGATGAAGATGCTATTCATTTAATGACTTGCACATATTACAAGAATTCTTTGAGGTGTTCTCTGTTAATCATAAATCCTTCCATTCATTGTTTACTTACTCTTGGAATATCGACTACAGTGTTACCGACGGTCGGCATGGCTGAACTGTTACGGACAACTGAGTTCGAACAATAACCACTCTTACCGTGCACGACTGTATCTTCTTCATCGTTATCTGAAGATTCGGTAGACTGGTCGGTTTCGCCATTGTCCATTACTGTTTCAGACTCACTTTCGTCACGAAAATTACTTATGTCTCTCTCACAATTGAGCTCTTCAAACAACGCTTCCTGTATAACATCTTCCGTCAATAAAATGTCATTCCAAAAATGTGACATTTGTACATAAATGAACTTGACACTGCCGGCCGGAGTGGTCGTGCGGTTCTAGGCGCTACAGTCTGGAACCATGTGACTGCTACGGTCGCAGGTTCGAATCCTGCCTGGGGCATGGATGTGTGTGATGTCCTTAGGTTAGTTAGGTTTAATTAGTTCTAAGTTCTAGGCGACTGATGACCTCAGAAGTCGCATAGTGCTCGGAGCCATTTGAACCATTTTGAACTTGACACTCAGCGACAGACGAGTTACACAACGTATACTCCAAGGTCACAATGACCCTTCAAAATATTTCTGCCAAATTAACTAAACAACAATGTGTCACAACTTCAAACGTCCATCCTCTCCTGGAGCTCTCTCAATGCTGAACTCACATTGGTGGTAGCGGGCTGTGCATGTCCAGTGACGCATGTACAATAACAAACGAAAAACTCCAGGGTCAGAGGGACCCTGGCGTACACTTCTAGGGCTACAATATGCGAATACGGCCGGCGCATTCGGACATGTGATCAGTAACTTCGGGCACTCATCAGTTATAAAAGTCCCCAGCAAACACGCTCGGTTCGACACACCTCTCCAACGGTACCTGGTGGTCGTCATACGTTATTGTTCAGGAGCCAGTACTGACATTTTGGTGCGGCACCTCGGACCGCATATTATTAACAGGAAACCTGCATAAGTATGTTGAGCCCTCAATAGATTGGCCGTAGTGACTGCGCGCTAACCTGGCCGCCGGTTTCCAAGTATTGGTCGTTCAAAGTCGGGACACCACGCAGAACACTTGCTGTCAACTGCTGCCTGTTTCAGACTGCTGCCATGAAGTTGTGACACCGTAACTGCCTGGCGAACTGTTGTAGTGTTGTCTGTGCGGGTGGATGATTAACTGATTAACAACAGTAATTACACTTACCTTCAAACCCAATAAGCAGTATGAGACACAATGGTCTCACAATGCCTGCCACTCCAGCTGGCGAAACGTCAGAAAAATTATCAAACAAACGTCGGCCGAAGAACCCGAGACAGAAGCCAACAAGAAGTTTGTCAACAAGTGGCCACGAAAGCCTTAACAACTTTGCAGACGCATATTATTATAAAATACGGCTGACAACCACGGGCCCCATGAATGCTTGATTCGCGTGCCGCAGTTCGACGACCACTGCTTTAGTCTGTCTGCAATACGTGCGTAAGACGTGTATATTTCTATTGTCTATTGTCAAATCACAATTTATGAAAGATGTTTATATCTTATTAATAGGATTAAGTGGGATAATTAATATTTGTCATTTTGGAAATAATTGTGGTAGCAAGGAATGTCTGCACCAAGGTATTGATGGAGAGAGAGACCGCACATTGGTATAATTTTAAAAAGGGCGGAAGAGACCGCGTATGGATACATTTTAAGAAAAGAGCGGGAAAGACCGCGCATTGATACATTTTGTAATGGTAGCAGGGATTGTCTGCACCAGAAATCATTGTTGGCAGAAGAGACTGCACTTTAGCGTTCGTAGGAGTCAGCAGTAAGCGAGAAGTGAAGCGAGTCGGTAGCAGGTCTGAAGCGAGGGGTTGAGAGGAGCGGTGTGCCTGCCAGCCACCAGCTATGATTTACAAGAGATTATAAACGGATGTGCAGAGACATCAACTAACTATTATCATAAGAGGAACTAATATTATTGAATTATTTTCTTTGCGAAACTCAAGACTACTGAAGGTATGTTTGCGCAATGCTAGTTGTAATATTATTGCAAAAAGTAAGTCCCATTTGAACGTTTGTAAAATCATTTCATTACCAACAGTAAATATTTGAAGCGTTTTCAGAATATAATTAGATTTTGCCAGCAATGTTGCATTACTGATTATAATCCATCCTAAAAACCATCAACATAAAAGTTTGCAAAAATTTTATTGTTGTCAAGAAAAAGTGTAACTATGAATTACGTAACTTCAATCAGATTAATTAAAGAATAACATCAGCTTTGCTAATAAAGAATAACGTCAGCTTTGGTAATAAATACAGCACTCTTATTATGACAACCCACCAGCAGCTAATATAGTAAACCAGAGTAAGTATATTCATGTCGCAGTTCGATGTAGCAGTCAGATGGCGATCCAGTAACAGTAAAAAAAAGTTAAGGAACAGTTTTGGGTTATTGCAGATAACGGCTGAGGGCCACGACGACGACACATTCCATGTTTCGTCGAAATAATCAGAAAATCACTTTTAATAAGCAGCAATTAAATTTGTATGCGAAGATTGAGAAAGAGAATAAATTTCAAAGGGAAGATTTCATTTGTTATTATTAAGGAAGAGATAGAAATCCTAAGGGAAGGTTACATAGGTTATTGTAAAAGGGAAGGTTATCATTAACAAAAAAGGTATAGAGGAGACGGGAAGGTTTCAACAGGAGAGTGAAAAGGCGAGTGCCTGCTCTCTACGCAACTACGTCACAAGAAGCAACTACAAGGTGTTTCCCAATGTTATACCGGTCCTTCTGCAGCGCGCCTTCTAATCAGTTGCGACGCAACGCGCAAACACGCCCAGGAGTGTTTATGTTTAGCTAAATACTTTCACATCACACATAATGTAAAAACTATCAACGCAAGAAATGCACATGAACAGAATCTTCGTAAATCACTGAACGGTGCGTTGTAGTGCTAGACGGGAACCTGATTTTTAGTCATCCCGTGTGGAATTTGTAGCTTCCTTTCTGAAAAACCCACTTCCTCCAGTATACGCACTTGTCCAGTTACACACCATACTTCCCAGCCCAACATCATACACCACCACCTTAGATAGCTTTTATAACTGCACAGAAATACACTGCACACATTTCTACGAGCCGCGCGAAGTGGGCGCTCGGTTTGAAGCGCCTTGTCACGGACTGCGCGGCCCCTCCCGCCGGAGGCTCGAGTCCTCCCTCGAGCATGGATGATTGTGTTGTTCTTAGCATAACTTAGTTTAAGTGGTGTGTAAGTCTAGGGACCGATGACCTCAGCAGTTTGGTCCCTTAGGAATTTAAAAAAATGGCTCTGAGCACTACGGGGCTTAACATCTGAGGTCATCAGTCCCCTAGAACTTAGAACTACTTAAACCTAACTAACCTAAGGACAACACACACATCCATGCCCCAGGCAGGATTCGAACGTGCAACCGTAGCAGTCGCGTTAGGAATTTACACACATCTGAAAATTTCTACGAAAAAGAGGCATTTTACATGTGTGTTCAAGTCGCCATGACGACGATAGCGGATTCTTCAACAGTTCCCCCAGTTCAGGTTGTCGATTTTCTCCAGAATGGATCCAGAGTGGCCGAATTTGCAGCACCAGGTTGGTGTCACTGGTCACTTGCCCACTACCACAAGCCGCCGCATACAGTTATACTGTGCAATTCGTACCATAACTGCAACATCACTCTTGACGCATTTCCACCTAGCCGTAACACAGAACAGTCCTGTGCAGGTCCCCAAACTTTTAGCAAAGAAATGATAGAAGCTGGAGCTATTTACGCTGAGAGGTTTTAAAGTTGCTAACAGTTTTCGATCAGTGCTTACTCTGTCGATGGAAATAATATTTCTACATTTTCACTACATGTGTCCTTGGAATAGATGCCAAAAGGGCAAATATGGCAAAATTTTTCATTTTTAGTTAGGAAAATAAGAACTCCTTAATGGAGATCGCTATAAAAACTTTACTGTAGATACACAATTTCGATAAAACTAAGTTCCATCTTCAGGTCTTCATAAATATTACAAACATATTGTGCCAGCTACACACGATGTTAGTAATAATCTTTATGAATATCTGAAGTCGGTAACTTAGTTTTATCTAAAAGAAAAGTTTTTATAGCGGTCTCGGCTACGAAGCTCTTCTTCTCCTACGTAATCACTACAGATCGCCCCTTCGAGCTCAACATGAATAAACTAATAAATTTTCATTTTTTAAAACGCCATTTACAAGTAAGCATTCCTTGCAGCTTTAAAAACAGAATTACATTTCTTTAAAATCAGTGATATACATTTAACACCAATATGGAAACAAAATTACAATTGTATCACATAAATTACTGGTTTCGGTCTCAATGTGTTTGTTGGCTGCAGCAACCAGCAGACAGTATGTGGCAGAGTGAAGAGTGGGGACAGTACATTGAGTTGGTCCCGTACAGAGGTAATTATTCAACTATGAGTAAGAAAAGGTGTCATAGGAGGGACAACATTGGATTCAGAAATAGGAAATAAAGCAATTTTGTTTAATAAATACATGGTTGGAGACTGTGGCTAATATATGAAATGAACTGTTGATGGTGTACAGCATCCTAACAGAAATTTGTAGCGCAGCCATCTTTGTTACACGTTTGTAACTGTGAATTATTGTTCATCCTGGGACAACTCACCAGTAAACCAATATACCATTTCCTTTTAAATCATGAAAGCCATCTGATGATGAACTGCGTAAATTCGAAACTGGTAACGGCACCTTTTTAATAACGTAGCCTAAAACCAGTTTGTGGTTTCTTGCTGTAAACAATCACGAAAGAGAAAGTATGTTCAAATTTTTTTTGAGATAGAATGTTAATTACGCGTGCGGTATAGTGGCGGAAGTGGAACAGGATTAATGTGGACTAGGACGATGCAGATGATAAAGTTTGCTGAGAAAGCTTATAAGTCATTCATGTACGTAGTTTAGGAAATAGAATGGAGGTAACTTTATTGACTAACAGTGAACGTGAGTATTAGATGAAACTGAGCATATGGTATTTTTGCAGTTAAATATGCAATCGAAAACTGCGAATTGTATCACGGGTAAATTTATTTATTTATTTTTACGAAAGACATTGGAAGGATATCCTTTGGTTTCGGCAGTCAATAATTTTAATCAGTTACAGAATTAAAGCTGGACTGTTGCACGTACTACGTTCAGATACAGTCGATATTTCGGCATGCTACTAATTGTAAGGTCGATAATAATATGACTGGTATGATGTACATCGTGTACACGAAAACTGCGGTGCATAACTAGTGTCTACTGTGACAGATTTCTGTATATCGCGAGTTACGCATTAGGCTGAAGCTGTTGAAGTGGGGCTGCAATAAACTTTGGCTGTAATGAAAGTTGGCTGGACCTTCAGAAATACTTAAGCCGAAGGATGTGCCCTCTTGACCAAGTTGCTGGAACAAAAAAATGTTGAAACGTGACGTGAAAAGATGCATTCCGATTACGAGTAACGAAAACTATGGCGGGTATAAATGCATGACAGATGACAGCAACATCGCTAGACGTATGTGAAGTGTCCGTGAAGTGGAAGGCAAATGGTTGGCGTCCCATAAGATTATGCTCAGCTTCACAGTGCTAAGGCTGACGTTGCACAAGTACTGCCAGCCACCTATGCCCGCTCGCGATTAACGAGACTCAGAAATAACCAGGCGCGAAAGAGACTGACCAGAAACACTGCAATGACTAGAAACACTGCAACCAGCGGCGCACTGCTGTGAAACGCTCGGAGAGAGGCTCTTTAGTAGCGATGGGAAAACCGACCGTTTAAAGCCGATACCTGTAGTTTAGTTCTGAATAACCGGTATTTTTTTGGTATTTGTTTCGCCTCGGTTATAACAGGTCATTTTTATTTTTTACTAATAACCGGCTGTTGTTGTTGTTGTTGTTGTTGTCTTCAGTCCTGAGACTGGTTTGATGCAGCTCTCCATGCTACTCTATCCTGTGCAAGCTGCTTTATCTCCCAGTACCTACTGCAGCCTACATCCTTCTGAATCTGCTTAGTGTATTCATTTCTTGGTCTCCCTCTACGATTTTTACCCTCCACGCTGCCTTCCAGTACTAAATTGGTGATCCCTTGATGCCTCAGAACATGTCCTACCAACCGATCCCTTCTTCAAGTTGTGCCACATACTCCTCTTCTTCGCAATTCTATTCAGTACCTCCTCATTAATTATGTGATCTACCCATCTAATCTTCAGCATTCTTCTGTAGCACCACATTTCGAAAGCTTCTATTCTCTTCTTGTCTAAACTATTTATCGTCCATGTTTCACTTCCATACATGGCTATACTCCATACAAATACTTTCAGAAACGACTTCCTGACACTTAAATCTATACTCGATGTTAACAAATTTCTCTTCTTCAGAAACGCTTTCCTTGCCATTGCCAGTCTACATTTTATATCCTCTCTACTTCGACCATCATAAAAAAAACGAAATATCAATTAGCCATAGGAGCAGTGCTAACTTTTTCTCGTTTTTAAATTAACCTTTTTTTTTTAGTGGTTAACTTTTACTCGTAAAATTTGGATTACTTTGAAACTTTTCATTTTTACAGAAAATTGGAAAATGTATCAGTGCTGTTTTAATAACAACGCCGGCAGAAACGAGCAACAAACATATGGCATAAGAATTGGTATAGCAGTGCTGAGACGATGATGTACCTGTTACAGTGTGGCATGAGCTGTTAGATGGTACACGTGTACATGCAGTGTGCAAGACGTGGTCCTTCTTGCCTGCACGGTGGTTTCTCTCTGCTGTCGCTGGACATCCGCTACATATCAGAATGGCACCAACCCCAGTCTGGAAATATTTATGAAGTGATGTAGCAGTGAAGACCAATTATGCTCGAACTGCGGTCTGATCCCCGTCTACAACAGGACTTTTGAACTGAGTTTCAAAAATTAGACTCAGTAGGAGAATACTGGGTATGTATTGCAGAATTTAACCACGTATCACTTTTTGGGAAAAGCAGCGAACGGTGGGCGGACTAAATTTTATTTCGTTTGCCTATTTAATTTAACATCTTGTAACTGACGGAGTCAAAATTTTTCAATCTTTGTTCGATTTCTACGTTTATTACAGGAAATGATGGGAATAAAAATCTGAAAATCACTATTTCAGAAACAGGCTGTTTTTAGCGGTTTAAACAAGTCACGTTAAACTGACTTGAAAAAATTGATTAACGGAAAACCGTTTGTTTCAGCGATAACGGCCATCGCTACTATTTAGGCCAGGTTTGGCAGCTGTGTGGTTTGCGGGGCCAGGCAACGCGGTGACCTTGGCGGCAGCGGCAGCCTGCTGGTCAGGCCCTGCGTCTGCCTGCCTCCTCCCCAAGGACACGTGCTGCCCGGCCCCGGCCGGCTCCCAGCTCTGCCTTCTGCCTGCCCCCCCTGCCTGAGCTTCCCCCACGTGTGTGATCTCTGTGCTACCTGGCTGGCCAAGACTACATATCTGGAACTTGCCCGCAGATTACTATCGTTTGCATCGGTCGCCGTGTCCCAGTAGCACTGACGAATGCCGGACATTTGCCACGGTGGACATTTGCCACACTTGCCCTTTCCCCAGGTAGCTTGAGTAGCGATCCCTCAGGTAAGGGACGCCCTTACTCGAACGTCTTCTGTCCGCTTTCAAACCGCCACATCTTACTCGATACAACCAGTACGTAAGGGACCTTCTTCTTCGACATCTTGGCGAAATACAGAGCTTCTTTTCCGAAATCGAAATATTTATAACTTTTGGGAAACGAAAGCAATACCGACGATTATGTCAGTATGTAATTAGTTCTGCCAGCTATAAATATAGGTCCCTCTGTCTGTACGGTACCTTCCTTTCACGCTTACTGATTGCGATAGAAACAGTCCATCGCCATGGGAGCAACAAGAAAGGAACGATGTGAAAAGAATGCGAATGTACGATAATCATTTATTTTTGATCACTGCATTTGTGCCTACTTTAATTACTACAACTCCATGCCCAAAAGACAATAAGGAAAGAAGAAGTGGGAATGTGAATGTTTGAAAAGAAGAACGACATACTCCATATTAGTTAATAAAGTGTAGCGGGCCAATGTTGAAAAAATGACTGAAAATACGTTCACTAAATAGAGATAAGAACATCTATGATTCGCATGTCATCTAAAGTCGACGTACAATTTTAAAATGTTAGAAGTAAGGAAATATAGTAATACAGAATGCTATGCTTGTAACGTATGTTGTTGTTCTACATTGTTTAGCTCTAGTATTTACAGGGTCACAGAGAAAGCATCCTAGGTTTTGGAGGGAAAAGCCGTAATTGTAATGATCTCCACAACAACAGAAACAAGAAGCACAACTTAAGGAAAAATAATGTAATGTGTGTTCCAGCTCACAAGCGACATTGAAGCAGGTAGTTCCTGTGAGCTAGTACTGGCAGAGGTTATATTAGACAACCGGAATAAATTAATAACTGGCTCCTTTTACCGACCCCCGGTCTCAGATGAAACAGTTGCTGAACATTTCAAAGAAAACTCTAGTCTCATCACAAATAGGTACGCTACTCATACAATTATAGTTGGCAGTGACTTCAATCTACCTTCCGTATGTTCACAAAAATACATTTTCAGACCCTATTGTAGATAGAAAAATACTTCCGTAATTGTTCTAAATGCTTTTTTTAAAAATTATTTTGAACAATACCTTCACGAGGCCATTCAAATTGTAAATGATTACGAAAACACACTCGACCTCTTAGCCACAAATAATCCTGAGCATCACAACGGATACAGGGGTTAGTGAACACGCAGTCGTAGCGAGGCTCAATTCCGTAATAAAGAAATTCACGAAAACTAAACGCGAAATATATCTATTTATAAAAGCAACTGAAAATTCGGTTGACTACTTTCTAAGACATAGCCTCCAATCCTTTCAAACTATGTAAGTGAAGACCATATGTGGCTTAAGTTCAAAGAAATAGTATCAACAGCACTCGAGAGATTCACACCAAATAAATTAATAACAGACGGAACTGATTCCCCATGGTGCACAAAACACGACAGAAGGCTGCTGCAGGAGCACCGAAAAAGGCACGTATAATTTAGACGAGCACAAAAATCTCCAAAATTGGCGAAGTTTTACTACTGAGGCTCGAAATTTTATGCGGATTTCAATGCGAGATGGATTTAATAGTTTCCACAACGAAACTCTCTCTAGAGATGTTGCGGAAAACCCATAGAGATACTGGTCCTATTATAAGTAAACCAGGGGAAAGGCTCAGTAAGTACCTTTACTGCGGGTCGTGCGGCGGGTGAAGAGGAGGAGAAGGAGGAGGAGGGGCAGACAAGGGACCCAATCCTTCGGAGCAGGTAAAATCGTGGCAAATGTCCGGCGTGGCAAATGTCCGGCGTGGCAAATGTCCGGCGTGGCAAATGCCCGCACACCGGCACTGACAACAATCGTCAAACGCCGTCAGCAGGGTAGCCCGATAACACCATACGACAGCTTGGTCATGGCGCGCCCGATCTCATTCGACAGTTTTCGCGGAGTCTAA
This sequence comes from Schistocerca serialis cubense, assembly GCF_023864345.2. Lineage (NCBI taxonomy): Eukaryota > Metazoa > Arthropoda > Insecta > Orthoptera > Acrididae > Schistocerca > Schistocerca serialis. The sequence continues at coordinate 758,721,260 of NC_064642.1, read as the reverse complement.
GTTAGAATTTAGTCTGTGTGTTAAGTAGGTTAGGTTTTAACCTCCGTGGGTGGCATGGATCCCACGACGCCTCTGTGTTTGGGGACGAGTGCTGTAATGCGGCGTTTGCCATTAAAAGATGCCAAATGAGCTATATCTGTCGCGAAAGGAACGTTTCTAGTATCATACACTCTCTCTTCAGTTACTGGAATTACCAGACAAGTTTTACGAAATACCTACGTATTACCAGAATATGTAGTTTCAGTGATACACCGCACTAAGGATTTCTCCAAAATATGTTGTTCGGAGTACGGTTTATTATGCTGTAGTGGCGACTTCGATGTATAAAGGTTTTGGCAGTGAGATTATGAGCAGTAAGTATATTCAGATATTCATATTCTACTATTGGAAACTTCACTGATCTTTGAACAGTTGCCCGGTAAATTTAAAAGGACGTAGCAAGATTTCTGGTGGCAATTATGTATTTCAGATTCAGTGTAACTTTTAATGAAGAAAATCAACTATAGAACACCGTTTTTTAAGGCGCTTGCACGAAGCACAGCTCCAAAATTCCATACAGCATAAATTAAAAATTTCGTAGTATTTGGAATGCAAGAGTGAAGTTGTAGCTTTTAAATTAGTAATTAGGGCATGGTAAATAACATCCAACGTATCACACAAAAACTTTGAAACTGTACATTTCAGAACGTGGTATAGACCTAATCATTGGAAAGATGTAATCGCCAGATGTCAAATATAAAAGTGTAATTCCTAGTTTTACTTGAGCCAGAACTGCGTCTTTAATGAGAGAATTTTTTTACACAGCTGAAATCACACCTCTAGGCAAGCACTAGAAATCTGTTTTGCTGAATTTATTTGACGTTGTGGAGACATATGTCAGTTAACCTTCAACGACAGTCATTCAGCATACTTGTGAAAGACAAACGCGAAGTCTAGAATAAGATACTCTGACCACCTAAAGCACTGTAAAGTAGAAAAATATACGCGCACCACATTTGCAAACAGATAATCAGCTCAAATGGTTCAAATGACTCTAACCACTATGGGACTTAACATCTGAGGTCATCAGTCCCCTACGCTCAGTACCACCCAAACTTAACTAACGTAAGGACATCACACACATCCATGCCCGAGGCACGATTCGAACCTGCGACCCTAGCAGCAGCGCGGTTCCGGACTGAACCGCCTAGAACCGCTCGGTCACAGCAGCCGGCTGATAACCAGCCTAGTAAGCAGTAACAATAATTTGTAAGGAGCTAACGTCCACCTACCACAACCCAAAAAGATCCTCTACAATAACTTGAATCATAAGACACACCATCCTTCTCAATCGAACAAATTATTTTTCGTGGTTGTAATCTACACCTAAAATTTCCGATTAAGTGTTTACCTACTTGTCATCTTCAATAAACCTGCGATTTCAGTCCATATATTCAGACCTACATCCCGATTATGATATTTTCCATCCTCCAGGTGCCACAAACTACTACTTTCTTTTCACTTATAAGTTTTCCACAGGCCATGTCGGCCATTATGTCTGAAAAAAGAAACTGGTTTGAATTTCACCAATTGTCGTCCGAAATCTGTACATTCCGGCTATGAGATCGGCTACGTTGTAACTGCGACGTCGTGGCGTACTGATCTGAAAAGGTTGGCCGCCCTTGGACGATGTGGGCCGTCGGCGGAATCCACTGATACCTGTGTCATTGTGACCGCAGGGGAACATTCTGATCGATCTGTATGTGATTAAAGGTTACTTACCTATCCATATTTTGATTTGCAGCTTGTTGTATTGGCCGTGTTTGCAGTTAAAATTTTTGGGATTTGAGGTCCGCCAGTTACGCAAAACACCGTTTTTCTCAGTACCCAAAGATGTTTCGGCACCACTGCGCCATCATCAGTAGGTTTTCGTTTTTATTTCTTCTGCAATGTGAACATTTTTGTTACACAATTATAAAATTATGTGCATTTTTACTTACCTACTTCAGATTACACTACTGGCCATTAAAACTGCTACACTACGAAGATGACGTGATACAGACGCGAAATTTAACGACCGGAAGAAGATGCTGTGATATGCAAATGATTAGCTTTTCAGAGCATTCACACAAGATTGGCGCCGGTGGCGACACCTACAACGTGCTGGCATGAGGAAAGTTTCCAACCGATTTCTCATACACAACCAGCACTTGACCGGCGTTGCCTGGTGAAACGTTGTTGTGACGCCTTGTGTAAGGAGGAGAAATGCGTACCATCACGTTTCCGACTTTGATAAAGGTCGGATTGTAGCCTATCGCGATTGCTGTTTATCGTATCGCGACATTGCTGCTCGCGTTGGTCGAGATCCAATGACTTTTAGCAGAATATGGAATCGGTCGGTTCAGGAGGGTAATACGGAACACCGTGCTGGATCCCAACGGCCTCGTATCACTAGCAGTCGAGATGACGGGCATCTTATCCGCATGGCTGTAACGGATCGTGCAGCCACGTCTCGATCCCTGAGCCAACAGATGGGGACGTTTGCAAGACAACAACCATCTGCGCGAACTGTTCGACGACGTTTGCAGCAGTATGGACTATCAGCTCGGAGACCACGGCTGCGGTTACCCTTGACGCTGCATCAAAGACAGGAGTGCCTGCGATAGTGTACTCAACGACGAACCTGGGTGCACGAATGGCAAAACGTCATTTTTTCGAATGAATGCAGGTTCTGTTTACAGCATCACAATGGTCGCATCCGTGTTTGGCGACATCGCGGTGAACGCACATTGGAAGTGTGTATTCGTCATCGCCATACTGGCGTATCACCCGGCGTGATGGTATGGGGTGCCATTGGTTTCACGTCTCGGTCAACTCTTGTTCGCATTGACGGCACTTTGAACAGTGGACGTTACATTTGAGATGTGTTACGACCCGTGGCTCTACCCTTCATTCGATCCCTGCGATACCCTACATTTCTGCAGGATAATGCACGACCGTATGTTGAAGGTCCTGTACGGGCCCTTCCGGATGCAGAAAATGTTCGACTGCTGCCCTGGCCAGCACATTCTCCAGATCTCTCACCAACTGAAAACGTCTGGTCAATGGTGGCGAGCAACTGGCTCGTCACAATACGCCAGTCACTACTCTTGATGAACTGTGGTATCCTGTTGAAGCTGCACGGGCAACTGTACCTGTACACGACATCTAAGCTTTGTTTGACTCAATGCCCAGGCGTATCAAGGCCGTTATTACGGCCAGAGGTGATTGTTCTGGGTAATGATTTCTCAGGATCTATGAACCCAAACTGCGTGAAAATGTAATCACATGTCAGTTCTAGTTAATATATTTGTCCAATGAATAGCCGTTTATCATCTGCATTTATTCTTGGTGTAGCAATTTTAATGGCCAGTAGTGTATAAACCGTGTCATGGACTACGACAATTACTGAAGCAGGCAACGATGAGATCAGCACGAGGGTCCAATGTTTCGTTAGAAGACTCCTGCATATCCAGAATAACTGCTTCCATGACATAAGCTACGATGTCAGTCTCTCGAGTGGCTTTGTTCCTGCAAATCGTAACACATAATTTAGTGCTCCAGAAAAAAAAAAAAAAAAAAAAAAAAAAAAAAAAAAAAAAAAAAAAAAAAAAAAAAAAGAAAGGCGACGCACCGGCGAGGAATTAACACAATGGGACGTAAATCGCTAAATGTGATGTACATGTACAGAAAAAACAAATTACTGCAATTTCACAAAAATTTTACGTTCTATTCAAGACAAGGGGTTTCCCAAATTGAGCAAATCAATTACGCGTTGCTTCACCTCTTGCTCTTATGCAAGCAGTTATTCAGCATGATATTGATTAATAGAAATGTTGTCGGATGTCCTCCTGAGTTATATCGCCCCAAATTCTGTGCAATTGGCGCGTTAGATCGTCAAAATTTCGAGCTAGTTCAAGAGCCCTTCCCACAATGTTGCAGACGTTCTCAATTGGTCAGGCATCCGGTGACCTTGCTGGCGATGCAGGCTTTGGCAGGCACAAAGGCAAGCAGTACAGACCCTCGCCCAGTGCGGGAGGGTTATCTTGCAGAAATGTAAGCTAACGATGGCTTACATGAAGGGCAACAATACGCGGCGTAGAATGTCTCCGACGTGCCGCTGTGTCGTAAGAATGACGCGGATGACGGCTAAAGGGGTCCCGCTATGAAGTGAAACGTCACACCACACCAGGCTGTCAGGCCGTATGGGGGACGGCAGTCGGCTTGGCATCCCACAGCTCTCCGGAGCGTCTCCAGATACGTCTTCGCTGCTGATCGGGGCTAAGTTCCAAGTGGGACTCATCACTGAAGACAGTTGTACTCCAGTCAGTGAGAGCCCAGGCCGAATGTGTCCGACTTCTCGGTGCACAGAGGTCAATGGAAGTCGGCGCAAGGAGCGCTGTGAGCTCAGCCACCTTTCCGTGAGCCGCCTGTTACTGATGCCTGTGGTCACTGAAGCGACAGTTGCACGTCGGATCGATGATAATGATGGACCCGCCGTCTGAGTGCCTTTCTGGCGGTTGCTCGCTCCTTACATTCTGTCGTCTCTCAGGGTCGACCGCTTCCTTCTTGACCCTCTGTTGGTCATGTTTCATCCATTCCTGTCGGCATTGTCGAATAATGGCATCGCTACTATTCAAATGTCAAGGCTTTCACCGATTACTGCAACCAACTTCTTTGAGCCCAATTGCACGTCCTATCAGAAAACGCTGTCATCCGCGTGTATTTTTCACGCGCCTGTCTGCGACGCATAGTTATTGTACAAGTGAGAACAAGGAATGAAATTCGCAAGGACTTTGTGACCTATACTAAAACTGACATGTGATTACATTTTCTCGCAATTTGGGTGCATAGATCCTGAGAAATCAGTATCCAGAACAATCACCTCTGGCCGGAATAACGTCCTTGATACGCCTGGGCATTGAGTCAAACAGAGATTGGATGGCGTGTACGGGTACAGTTGCCCATGCACCTTCAACACGATACCACAGTTCATCAAGAGTACTGACTGGCGTATTGTGACGAGCCAGTTGCTCGGCCACCATTGACCAGACATTTTCAGTTGTTGAGAGATCTGGAGAATGTGCTGGCCAGGGCAACAGTCGAACATTTTCTGTATCCAGAAAGGCCTGTACAAGACCTGCAACATGCGGTCGTGCAATATCCCGGTGAAATGTAGGGTTTCGCAGGGATCGAATGAAGGCTAGAGCCACGGGTCGTAACACATCTGAAATGTAACGTCCACTGTTCAAAGTGCCGTCATTGCGTACAAGAGGTGACCGAGACGTGGTTCAAATCAAATGGCTCTGAGCACTATGGGACTTAACATCTGTGGTCATCAGTCCCCTAGAACTTAGAACTACTTAAACCTAACTAACCTAAGGACATCACACACATCCATGCCCGAGGCAGGATTCGAACCTGCGACCGTTGCAGTCGCACGGTTCCAGACTGCGCGCCTAGAACCGCGAGACCACCGCGGCCGGCACCGAGACGTGTAACCAATGGCACCCCATACCATCACGACGGGTGATACGCCAGTATGGCGATAAGGAATACACACTTCCAATGTGCGTTCACCTCGATGTCGCCAAACACGGATGCGACCATCATGATGCTGTAAACAGAACCTGGATTCATCCGAAAAATGACGTTTTGCCGTCCGTACAACCGGGTCCGTCGTTGAGTACACCATCGCAGGCGCTCCTGTCTGTGATGCAGCGTCAAGGGTAAACGCAACCATGGTCTTCTAGCTGATAGTCCATGCTGCTGCAAACGTCGTCGAACTGTTCGTGCAGATGGTTGGTGTCTTGCAAACGTCCCCATCTGTTGACTCAGGGATCGAGACGTGGCTGCACGATCCGTTACAGCCATGTGGATAAGATGCCTTTCATCTCGACTGCTAGTGATACGAGGCCGTTGGGATCCAGCACGGTGTTCCGTATTACCCTCCTGAACCCACCGATTCCATATTCTGCTAACAGTCATTGGATCTCGACGAACGCGAGCAGTAATGTCGCGATAGGCTACAATCTGACCTTTATCAAAGTCGGAAACGTGATGGTACGCATTTCTCCTCCTTACACAAGGCATCACAACAACGTTTCACCAGGCAACGCCGGTCAAGTGCTGGTTGTGTATGAGAAATCGGCTGGAAACTTTCCTCATGTCAGCACCTTGTAGATGTCGCCACCAGTGCCAACCTTGTGTGAATGCTCTGAAAAGCTAATCATTTGCATCTGACAGCATCTTCTTCCTGTCGGTTAAATTTCGTGTCTGTAGCACGTCATCTTCGTGGTGTAGCAATTTTAATGGCCAGAAGTGTATGTTGGTGACGCCACGTAGCGCTCTATATTAAAATCGCTGACTGCGCTGTGTGCAGTTTGCAGCTGGTTGGACTCATTGTTGTATTATTCGTTAGTGTAGTGTTGGGATGTGAACAGCCCGTAGCGTTGGGCAGTTGGAGGTGAGTCGCCAGCAGTGATGGATATGGGGAGAGAGATGCCAGAGTTTTGAGATGTTAATATGAGCAGACGATCTGGACGTGTGTCCGTGAGGAAAAGGAAATTTGTCAAACTGGATGTCACGAATATATATATAATGACTTTTGAACATTACTAAGGTAAGTAGATTGTTTGTTCTCTATCAAAATCTGTCATTTGCTAACTATATGCCTATCAGCTGTTAGTGCCTCTAGTAGTTAAGAATCTTTTATTTAGCTATCAGTATTGGCGCTCGCTGTATTACAGTAGCTCGAGTAAAGAAGATTTTGGTGAGGTAAGTGATTCATGAAGGATAGGTTATTGTTAGTCAGGGCTATTCTTTTGCAGGGATTATTAAAACTCAGATTGTGTTGCGCTAAAATATTCTGTGTCAGTTTAAAAATGATCAGAATATGTAAAGAGAAAACTGTCTGAGTACGTTCAGTTTTACTCAGCTGTTTCAGTATCAAATAATGTAGAAGTTTATCAGCATAGTCATTCTTTACATTCAAAGGGGAAGTTTCACATCTACCCTGCCTACCATTCCTCCAGCTGCGAGGTGAAATTGCACTGCAGCAGCGTCCAACAGTCATTCATCGGCGGCCAAAGTTTACAGTTATACATTTTCCGCCGATACCTTGTGACTATCAGTTTGTGACCAGTTTGCATAACTCATCCATGGTGTATCCTTTTTTTGCCTTTGAATGCATTTCGTACTCTGTATATTTACCGTGTGTATCCTGAACGAAACTGGGAGGCATTTGCAACACTACTCCCGACGTCAGATATCTGTCCCCTTGCATTATCAAAATGGACTACAAATGGCACCCATAACTGAAGATAATTTTACTAAAATTCTGTATTTAATTTGTTGAAGGTTATATATCGAAGCATTTTCAGTATGCGTTGCTGTGACACTGAGTGGTAAAATAAATATAGTATATTAAGTGCCACTTCTAATACGCAATGTGTAGAGGCACATTTCTTTTTAAATTGATATTTATGTATTCTTGCACATTTATATGTCAGTTTATAAAGGTAACTATTTGCTATGTTCATACGTAATATGTATCAGTAGAGGCATAACTGAGCAAACGACGTCAAATGTGTCAGGAAACGTCAGTACAGTGTTCAACTTTCGATTTTACTAATTACACATATTTAAAGGTTTGACAGATAAAATACCTAATTTATTGATTTTGGCTTCATCTCATGGCGTTCGTCTGGACAACAACGGAATGTATGATGAAGAGTAAATGATATAAAACACAATATACTTTGTAACCAGGCTGTCAATGTCTGGCTCACAGACATTTTTGAACGGATGCAGCAGAATTATCACAATTTTTGAATTATTCTGGGAACAGTTCATCCGCTTCTTCTCCAGTTATCTGGGACATGAGATGTAATAGCCTTATGTGGGTGCAGAATCGGAAACAATTTCCTTCTGCATTTTAGTGACATTTCGTGGCCGCCATACTCTGGCTGAGCAAGCTACGAAGTATGAGCATGTTTGGCCGGCACACTCAGGCGGCTGGAGTTCGACACCCAGTTTAGTTACAGATCATTACTGTGAATGGGATGGAGTTATTTATTTATCGTATGATGTGTACATTGATTTACATTTATATACAATATTTTCAGGACTAAAATGTACAATCACAAGTTCGTACAATTTTACAGCTCTATGTCTAGTTCTTCAATCCACTTGACTGCTTCATCCGATGTACGATGAATGTCCATTAAAGTTCCTCTGAAAGTACGATGAGGGCAGTCAGCAACAATGTGATGAATCGTCTGTGAGGGGGCACCACAGTCACAATTTGCAGAGCCAACCCATCCCCATTTGTGCAGTAGATAGCCACATCTGCCTTGTCCAGTTCGAATGCGGTTAATGATCCTCCACTGACGCCTTGGAAGATCAAATCCTTGCGTCTGCTTGGAAGGGTCCTCGACTAGATGTTTATTGGCTACTGAAGACTGATCCCACTGGAGTTTCCATGAACTGTTAATGTTGAAAGCAGATCCTTCAAGGTCGAGTGCTGTGCGCCATGGTGGTTTCCTCGATTTCAAGCGTTGGTGTGTTCCTTGTACAATATCTTGATGGATGGGGAGCTGGGGGTTCTGCTGAATGTTTTTCCACGTCTTTAGGAGAGCTTCTGATCTTCTTAGGGCTGGAGGTGGGATATTGCTTAGAACCGGCAGCCACAGCGTGTTTGTGCTCCGAATACATCCTGTGATTAATCGCATTGCCTGATTGAGTTGCACGTCTATCTTCTTAGTGTGAACACTGTTGATCCAGGTTGGGCAGCAATATTCAGCAACAGAATATGACAGAGCTAATGCTGTAGATCTCAGGACGTTAGTATTGGCTCCCCATGATGTACCAACAAGCTTCTGAAGAATATTATTTCTAGTTTTAACTTTAGCAGCCACATTTGATAAATGCTGCTTGAAAGACAGAGTTCTATCTAGTGTTAATCCCAGGTACTTTGGTGTACTACAGTATGGCAACACTTGGTCTCTTAATACAACTTCTGGTTTGTAATTTGACTGTCTGTTACGTAGGTGGAATGCAGATATAACTGTTTTCTGAGGATTTAGGTGGAGGCACCATTTCTTGAAATATTTGTCTAAGGCTTCCAGATCAGTGGATAGAATAGTTTCAGCATCAGCAAAGTTGGAGCACTGAGTCACCAGACAAATATCATCAGCATATATGAATTTCCTTGAAGATGTTTCTGGTAAGTCGTGTGTATACAAATTGAAAAGGAGGGGAACCAGAACAGACCCTTGACGTAAGCCGTCATTTAGTTTAAACATTCTGCTCCTATCATTATCTGAGTAGATCTGAAAGTACCTATTGCTTAGCATATTGTTGAGTAAGGCCGTGAGTTTACGACATGGGATAACACTCACAAATTTTAAAAGGAGTCCTTCTCGCCAGACAGTGTCATAGGCAGCAGATAGATCCAAAAAGGCAGCCACACTTACTGATTTCTTCTATAGGTATAACCTTTAAATACCCTACACGTGACCCCTGGGTGGTGCTAAGAAAGCAACAACGATAAGATGAGACCGAACTGTCTGAAAAGACCTCTCGGTCAAAGAATGACGAAGGACACGTGCGGTCCTATTCAGGACCCACAAGCTCGTAGAATTGGACCATCTCTGCGCATCTGTCAACTGAATACCGAAGGGATAAGTCGAGCAAAATGTGAGTATCTTTCCAGGCTCACACAGAAATATGCAGTTGATATCATCGCACTTCAAGAAACGCACACAGCTGATGAACCACAGCTACAGAGTAGGGGGAAAATACCGGGCTTTAAACTGATAGCCTCTAATCACCATCAAAATTATGGCCTTGCAACTTACGTCAAGAATCACATAACAAACTACCAGCTGCTGTCAGAAAATTCTGAAAATGACATTTTTACAACTGCTGTTAAAATTGAAAACCTAACGATAGTTAACGTGTACAAACCCCCAGGGACTAATTGGCCTAATCCCGTTCTACCGTCTCTGCAACATCCAACTATATACCTCGGTGATTTCAACAGTCATCATCACCTGTGGGGATATATGGAGAATGACCTCAACGGTGAAGCGCTTGAGGACTGGATGGAAACTGAAAACCTGAATTTAATTTACGATGCTAAAGATCTGCCTACCTTCCACTCAGCTCGCTGGTCCCAAGGCTATACCCCAGATCTGTGCTTCACAACTCAGTCTCATAATTCCCTAAATCAAGTACGACGAACTGTGCTCAAGGAATTCCCACATAGTCAACACAGACCTGTTATATTGGAGGTGGGGATGTCTATACCTGTTGTACGATCACATCCTAAACCGAGGTGGAACTTCAAGAAAGCCAACTGGACTGAATTTGCAAAGCAAACAGATTCCAATATCAGATGGATCAAACCAACGTACAACAACTACAGCAGATTTGTTGGGGTTATCAAAGGTGCAGCCAGACGATGTATTCCTAGAGGGTACCGTAAAGAGTATATCCCTGGTTGGAGTTCCGAGAGTGAGGAGTTACTAAAAGAATATGAAGACCATCCTAACTCTGACAATGCAACAAGCCTCCTCCAGTCCCTGGATGATAATCGAAGAAAGATCTGGCATGAAACTGTGGGGTCCCTAGATTACACCCATTCTAGCAGAAAAGCCTGGTCTATCATCAGGAAATTAGACTCTTCAAACCCTACAACAAAAAGATCAAAAAATGCCATCAATTTGAATGACTATGCTAAACACCTTGTGTCAGTTATAAAAAGAATATAAAGGACAAGCAAGCCAAAAGGGATATCAAAATACAGTTGAACACCAAGAAAAGAGCAGCCCTACAGTCTTCCGAATTCTCTACTCCATTTCAAGAAGAGGAAACTAAAGCTGCAATCAAAAGTATGAAACTTGGAAAAGCAGCTGGATATGATGGAATATACCCAGAATTCCTGGCTCACTGTGGACCAGCTACAGTAAAATGGTTGACCAACTTCCTTTCAAACATCCTGCAAAATGGGATGGAGTAACAGCAGCAGACATAAATTACTTTTTTTCGATTTAACCTGTATGCAAACCTGCAACCTAATGTAACCAACAATTACCTGCTAATACAGCAGCTCTCCTTCATCAAAATAATACATTAATTTTCAAATTAATTCTGAAATTTTTAAATAAATCTTATCTTATTTTTTAAAAATCGTAGAAAAAACATTCGGAGATGACTGTATGGTTTTCAGACAAAAAAAAGAAGGATATTGAGATGACTGGTGTCAGAGCACGGGCAGCGAACCAAATAGCAACAACAACACTTGTTCGCACATCAGTCAGGCCAAGACTTCCCAGTGGGAAAATAAAGTACGACATTTATTAATGAAAAGGAAGGCAATTTTTAAAAAGGTAGGGCCTTTTAAAAATAAGTACAAGTATTAGAATAATTATTAGCATATCAACTTAAAGAAAAATACGTACCTGGTTTTAACTGGGAACTTCAGTCCTAGCTGGAACAGTGGTACAATTACATTTGCCGCTGACACCCACTTTGGGAAGAAGCAATGAGTTTCTTTCCTGCGGTATGTAATTGTAAAATTGTTCACAGGGTGTTTCTGAAGTTATATTTCACCTTTATGATCCCTACGACTGTCTATCGCAGGCGTCGGATTCTTTCTTTAACCACTTAGATAATATTATGGAACAGTAAGTTTTAACGTTCGCGCTATGTCTTGGAATGGAAGAACAGAACTGACAAATTTTCAAAAGTTCTGAGATAGATGCACCACATGTACTATAGACTTTCTGCAGCTGAAGAATTTATACCATTTTTATCGAAAGGTAAATCCTTCATGGCTGGTGTGGCCGAGCGGTTCTAGGCGCTTCAGTCTGGAACCGCACGATCACTACGGTCGCAGGTTCGAATCCTGCCTCGGGCGTGGATGTGTGTGATGTCCTTAGGTTAGTTAGGTTTAAGTAGTTTTAAGTTCTAAGGGACTGATGACCTCAGATGTTAAGTCCCATAGTGCTCAGAGCCATTTTTTTAAAATCCTTCATGGGGCACAATTACCTGAGCTGATGCAATGCTGTACATTGTAGAACTGATCAAACAACCTTATCAGTAGCAACACTTTTGTATTGCAGGTATGTTCGTTGTGTTTTCAAATTTAAATTCTTACATCGGATTGGACTATGTGCTTGGATAAGCAATACAAGTATCATAAAAAGTACGCATATTTTCAAGAAAACTGTTAAATTCTTTTTGATGTCCAGTAAGTAAGTAGTAAGATTGTTCACACAGAGTAAAATGCCGGACATTTTTTACTAAATTGGAAAGGGCCTGGCGGACGCAGCAAAAATAGGAAAAAGATTACGTTTCTTCCTATTGCCAGACGAAATGCAACCCTAGCCAGCCCACAACATCTACTTTGATTTCGAGCAGTTAACGCCACTTGCTTGGCAAACACAGACAGTGCAAGATACAGTTGTCAAAAAAGTTGTCAGACGCAGATACTTTACCACTTATTTTGCTTTGTTTTACATAAAACTAAAAATTAGGATTATTTCTTTAGAACACCGCACGAAAACCAAACTGTGAAGAAAATTATTCGTGAAGTCTGCATTATCAGAAACTCCTCAATATTAGGTACGGCAGTCACGTAAAACTCAAAGGCTATTCCTGGAAAAAGTTCGAATGGGGCGAAATAAAAGGAACTTGATTGTTATAGAATCCCAGTTCCCACTTTTCATGGAAATTTCAGGGTTTCTCAGCAATTTCCCCTTTAGTACTACCACTTGGTGTCGATAGCAACATGCCATAAATGCAAAGCACTGAAAGAAATGAATAATTATTACATAACATAAAGTAATAGATTCTCTTAACGAAAATTAGTATTTTTGTTTAACAATAACTTAAGGGTATACGGAACGCCCTATGCTTACAATGTTAAATTGAGCTAAAAGTTAAGAACATTTTCTCATTTGTTATTTGGACGATACTCTTGATTTTTTCACAGAACGCAGAGATATGTTCTGCTTTTATGCTGAATTATTAATTTTGAAAAAATAATGTATAGTTTTTCAGATATTTTATTTTTTATAAATGTTAAAAAAGTTATACATTTTAACAAGTATTTTAAAATTTACATCCATTAATACAAAATAATTCCACATATCTTTTAATTCAGATATATTAGAAGGTCTTAAGGAACAACTACAGAAAATTTCATCTTTCTACTATAAATAGGCCCTGAGAAAATGTACCTTATACACAAAAAAACTAAAGTTACGGGAAATTAGCTTCAAGGTTTTTACTTCAGTACAAGCCTGCTCCATAGCTTGTATCATCAGAATCGTCCAACAGCTTCCTCTTGATGGCTCTGCTACGCTGTCTAGCCATCTTCGAATATACTTTTATGGCATTATCTGAAGACCTGAGCCGTTCCTTGTCCAAACAAAGCATAGCTGCGGCAGTTCGTAGTCCTACACAGAGCCCCAACTTCTGCAGAACTTTGCACTTTGTTATATTGCCCTGATTGAATGATGAAACAGCATCATAAAATGATGAAACAGCATCATAAACGCCAAAGTGAAGTGTGTTTATACCCACAAACACAGTTTTAGGTAGTCTATTCCATATCACATGGTTCACACACTCATTTGGATTTTGAGTCTGGCCATGAAGACATTTCTTTAGTACACTAATATCTGCGAGGCTCGGAATATTGGTTTTATTTCATCCATTATGGCAAGTGGTAGGTGATGAGGGTGATTGTATTGTTTCTTAGTTAACTTGCCTCTGTTGTACTTGCACCAACTATCGTCTCCTTTTGGACATAGCCCATGTTAGGGATTCTCATTGTTTGAAGCTGTATGAAAAAACAGAGCCCAGACTGCTCTTCTCATTAATTCTGCATCTGCTGTATTCTGTCTTATTGCTAGACCATAGCACTTCTGAATATGATCTATTGTAGCATCTGTCAGTCTATTTTTCCCATCTAAAGTTTTTCCATCGCTCAATTTCTTGCCTTTCATGCTAGCGTTGAGCCGTCGAAGTCTTGATCCCATCCTTTTCTGAACATGGCCAACACACTCCAGTTTGGAAATTTTCACATCGTTACCGTAGGGTCTCAGTTCCTCAATTTCTTTGAAAGCCTTTGAGTCACCATCTCCAAGATAATTTATGTATCTAACGTTGTACCATTTTACTGAGCCTTGATAAATACTTCTTACACCAGTAACTTCCATACCACCACTTGACCCATAGTAATTTGCCATGCACTCCTCTTCATGTTTATTTTTCATTTTCTCCTTGCATCTGCAATGCTTGGAACGTATTGCCACATCAACTACCTTACCAGTGTCCACACTTGTAGCTGTTACTACACCATTCAGAGATATGTGGCCTCTCTTCTGCCAGCTTCCATCAAAAGCTATGGAAAAGTCTCTGCTATTATTATTTTCAACAACTGCTTCCTCAACAGCATCTTTCATGTTTTCCTGTGCCACATCTTCTACAGCAGAGCCTATTGCAATTATGTGTTTGTTAAATTTTGAAGGTGGAGGAGGGAGGTTCATCACACCACACAACATGGCACCTGCAGCCCTGCCCTTTCCTATACACCGTAATCCACAAACCAGTCTAATGTTTATATCGTATAGTTTACCTGTATCTGCAGTAACATGTGAGGAATTGAAGAAAGTAACACTGTGTTTGCAATAACTTCACATCAACTCTAATTCACAAGTAAGTCCGACATGTAAGTTTGTTTTCAATGAAACACCACATTTTTCACATTGTTGGCAGCACACGTTGTTCTCCAAAACGTCTGATAATAAAGAGACGTTAATTACCTCATATTTTGTAGTCCTGGCATTTAGTTTCTTGTATTCTTCTTCAATTCCAGCTAGTTTTCTTTTGAAGCACTTTCCGGTGTAGTGGCAGCAGCATCACTCAATGTATCACTAGCAGTGTTGAGGTTAGTCGCTACTGGGACATCAGATACTGATGAAGATGAATCAGACCAATTTTTAGTACACTTTACTTTCTTGCGCCAATGTACACGCTTTCTAAATACCTTCAGACTACGTCTTGGCATGTTGAAGGAAAGAAAACTCAGTGACTTCTCCACATACGACTTTCACAACAATGACATGGATGTACTCACAAAGGAAACAATGCAAATGCTGCAGAATCTATTGTCAACTGTCTAGTAGTGTAGCAAACAGAAAAGCTAACTCTCTTGTGCTCAATTATATCTCTGGCAAGGCTGTCTATATCAGGTATATTTCGCGTCTCATATACAAGGTGCGGAACATCGTGTGTCGAAATTATTTTAAAAAATTATTTAAAATAGTTCTATTCACGTCATCCAAATATTTTATACATGGTATTAAACAGGACCCCCCATGAACCATGGACCTTGCCGTTGGTGGGGAGGCTTGCGTGCCTCAGCGATACAGATAGCCGTACCGTAGGCACAACCACAACGGAGGGGTATCTGTTGAGAGCCCAGACAAACGTGTGGTTCCTGAAGAGGGGCAGCAGCCTTTTCAGTAGTTGCAAGGGCAACAGTCTGGATGATTGACTGATCTGGCCTTGTAACAATAACCAAAACGGCCTTGCTGTGCTGGTACTGCGAACGGCTGAAAGCAAGGGGAAACTACAGCCGTAATTTTTCCCGAGGGCATGCAGCTTTACTGTATGATTAAATGATGATGGCGTCCTCTTGGGTAAAATATTCCGAAGGTAAAATAGTCCCCCATTCGGATCTCCGGGCGGGGACTACTCAAGAGGATGTCGTTATCAGGAGAAAGAAAACTGGCGTTCTACGGATCGGAGCGTGGAATGTCAGGTCCCTTAATCGGGCAAGTAGGTTAGAAAATCTGAAAAGGGAAATGGATAAGTTAAAGTTAGATATAGTGGGAATTAGTGAAGTTCGGTGGCAGGAGGAACAAGACTTCTGGTCAGGTGACTGCAGGGTTATAAACACAAAGTCAAATAGGGGTAATGCAGGAGTAGGTTTAATAATGAATAGGAAAATAGGAACACGGGTAAGCTACTACAAACAGCTTAGTGAACGCATTATTGTGGCCAAGATAGATACGAAGCCCACACCTACTACAGTAGTACAAGTTTATATGCCAACTAGCTCTGCAGATGACGAAGAAATTGAAGAAACGTATGATGAAATAAAAGAAATTATTCAGATAGTGAGGGGAGACGAAAATTTAATAGTCATGGGTGACTGGAATTCGAGTGTAGGAAAAGGGAGAGAAGGAAACGTAGTAGGTGATTATGGATTGGGGCTAAGAAATGAAAGAGGAAGCCGCCTGGTAGAATTTTGCACAGAGCATAACTTAATCATAGCTAACACTTGGTTTAAGAATCATGATAGAAGGTTGTATACATGGAAGAACCCTGGAGATACTAAAAGGTATCAGATAGATTATATAATGGTAAGACAGAGATTTAGGAACTAGGTTTTAAATTGTAAGACATTTCCAGGGGCAGATGCGGACTCTGACCACAATCTATTGGTTATGACCTGTAGATTAAAACTGAAGAAACTGCAAAGAGGTGGGAATTTAAGGAGATGGGACCTGGATAACATGAAAGAACCAGAGGTTGTACAGAGTTTCAGGGAGAGCATAAGGGAACAATTGACAGGAATGGAGGAAAGAAATACAGTAGAAGAAGAATGGGTAGCTTTGAGGGATGAAGTAGTGAAGGCAGCAGAGGATCAAGTAGGTAAAAAGACGAGGGCTAGTAGAAATCCTTGGGTAACAGAAGAAATATTGAATTTAATTGATGAAAGGAGAAAATATAAAAACGCAGTAAATGAAGCAGGCAAAAAGGAATACAAACGTCTCAAAAATGAGATCGACAGGAAGTGCAAAATGGCTAAGCAGGTATGGCTAGAGGACAAATGTAAGGATGTACAGGCTTATCTCACTAGGGGTAAGATAGATACTGCCTACAGGAAAATTAAAGAGACCTTTGGAGATAAGAGAACCACTTGTATGAACATCAAGAGCTCAGATGGAAACCCAGTTCTAAGCAAAGAAGGGAAAGCAGAAAGGTGGAAGGAGTATATAGAGGGTCTATACAAGGGCGATTTACTGGAGGACAATATTATGGAAATGGAAGAGGATGTAGATGAAGATGAAATGGGAGATACGATACTGCGTGAAGAGTTTGACAGAGCACTGAAAGACCTGAGTCGAAACAAGGCCCCCGGAGTAGACAACATTCCATTGGAACTACTGACGGCCTTGGGAGAGCCAGTCCTGACAAAACTCTACCATCTGGTGAGCAAGATGTATGAGACAGGCGAAATACCCTCAGACTTCAAGAAGAATATAATAATTCCAATCCCAAAGAAAGCAGGTGTTGACAGATGTGAGAATTACCGAACAATCAGTTTAATAAGCCACAGCTGCAAAATACTAACACAAATTCTTTACAGGCGAATGGAAAAACTAGTAGAAGCCGACCTCGGGGAAGATCAGTTTGGATTCCGTAGAAATACTGGAACACGTGAGGCAATACTGACCTTACGACTTATCTTAGAAGAAAGATTAAGGAAAGGCAAACCTACGTTTCTAGCATTTGTAGACTTAGAGAAAGCGTTTGACAATGTTGACTGGAATACTCTCTTTCAAATTCTAAAGGTGGCAGGGGTAAAATACAGGGAGCGAAAGGCTATTTACAATTTGTACACAAACCAGATGGCAGTTATAAGAGTCGAGGGACATGAAAGGGAAGCAGTGGTTGGGAAGGGAGTAAGACAGGGTTGTAGCCTCTCCCCGATGTTATTCAATCTGTATATTGAGCACGCAGTAAAGGAAACAAAAGAAAAATTCGGAGTAGGTATTAAAATCCATGGAGAAGAAATAAAAACTTTTAGGTTCGCCGATGACATTGTAATTCTGTCAGAGACAGCAAAGGACTTGGAAGAGCAGCTGAACGGAATGGATGGTGTCTTGAAGGGAGGATATGAGGATATAAGATGAACATCAACAAAAGCAAAAGGAGGATAATGGAATGTAGTCGAATTAAGTCGGGTGATGTTGAGGGTATTAGATTAGGAAATGAGACACTTAAAGTAGTAAAGGAGTCTTGCTATTTGGGGAGCAAAATAACTGATGATGGTCGAAGTAGAGAGGATATAAAATGTAGACTGGCAATGGCAAGGAAAGCGTTTCTGAAGAAGAAAAATTTGTTAACATCGAGTATAGATATAAGTGTCAGGAAGTCATTTCTGAAAGTATTTGTATGGAGTGTAGCCATGTATGGAAGTGAAACATGGACGGTAAGTAGTTTGGGCAAGAAGAGGATAGATGCTTTCGAAATGTGGGGCTACAGAAGAATGCTGAAGATTAGATGGGTAGATCACATAACTAATGAGGAGGTACTGAATAGGATTGGGGAGAAGAGGAGTTTGTGGCACAACTTGACCAGAAGAAGGGATCGGTTGGTAGGACATGTTCTGAGGCATCAAGGGATCACCAATTTAGTATTGGATGGCAGCGTGGAGGGAAAAAATCGTAGGGGGAGACCAAGAGATGAATACACTAAGCAGATTCAGAAGGATGTAGGTTGCAGTAGGTACTGGGAGATGAAGAAGCTTGCACAGGATAGAGTAGCATGGAGAGCTGCATCAAACCAGTCTCAGGACTGAAGACCACAACAACAACAACAACAACAACAACAACAACATTAAACAGGAGAGTCTAAATTTTTCGAAAATGCATTTACCCAAAAATTGATTTTTTCATCGAAAAACTCATTCCGTATACCCTTAACGCACACTGCAAATGACTGTGCTATCTGATAAGCATCACGTAAATACATTTTTTTCCTTGACCACCGAAATGTAAACCATTCCTGGAACCACACATCAGACAAATTCATTCAGTGAAAGCAGTGCTCGTTGTTGGTAGCTGCATGGAGCAATGAAATTATTTTTCTTCTTCACAGAAAGCCAATTGTTTCGCTTTAACTGACATCAAATAAATCAAATGAAACAAAGGACTTGTTTTAGGCACCTGCTTGCAGTATTGTTAACGGCACTACCTAATAAACTTCAAAGAAAAAGCGACAATATGCCTGCCTTTTTCCGCTACATGTAGGGGAGAAGCGGCGGAAGAATGTGTGGGATTCACCCACTCATTAGTCAATGAGTACTGAAGGGACCAGTTCTGCTGTAGGTATATGTCAAGATCTACGGCTGAAAAAATATCGTTCGGTCATCCCATGGCTGGGCCGCAGGAACATTCGTCGAGGGGCATTAGTTTGACGTTTTTGACATACGCCATTTGTTTCTATAATGACCTGTAATCCTCTAGGTATCGAATCTACACGATAAACTTTTCCACCAAGACCTACTTTTTTCCAAATTACTTTCGAATTCCCGAACAACTCAATCAGCGACGACCACTTGTTTCACACATACTTTCTGTTGCTTGTGACGCACGAATGAGACAGCAACGAATGAAAGGACTTAACAGGTCACGTTTGAATGTAAGCCTGAAAATCCGTTACAGTAAGACTAAAATAAAGTTAACGAAACCGAAACAGAAGATTGTAATACTGAAAGCGTAGAACCAGTTGATGAGTTTTTGTAGTTAGGGCAGTTAAAGACAACGGCTGCAAGGACAGCAAAGAAGTATCTATTACAGTCAGTTAGATATTACCAGTTCTGAGGACTCTGAACGCGAATGAATTTCAAGAACCGAGGCTCCTCTGCGTGCTAGAGAGTGATGTATGTTGAGAATTCAATTAAATCGGACTGGAGTGAAAGAAATAATAGTGAAACAGAAGTGGTCAGACATGTCATCAGACGAACGGACGGCATATGGACTGGAGGAGGATTCCAAGAGGTACGAGAAGGCCTAGACGACGACCCTAATCCGGTCTCAGGCTGTGTTCCAAAAATGAACAGCTCAGACAAAGATGTGGCGATACCTTCTGCAAACCAGCCCATTATTTTGCAGGACAATGATCCGGTGCATATGGTGCATGTTGTGACTCATTTGTTCGATCGATGGGGCTGGAAGTGCTGTATCACCCGCCACACTCCCCGGAATTAGCCCTTTTGACTTCAAGTTGATTCCTAACATGAAGGAACCGATTCATGGAATTCGCTTCAGAACTGTTACAGAGATTCGTCGGGCCTCAGACCGCGCTACTGGAAATAACGACACAACTGGTACTGCTAAGCGCAGTATTTCGCCCCTAATGTTCAATCTGTACATCGAAGAAGCAATGACGGAAATAAAAGAAAGGTTCACGAGTGCAATCAAAATTCAAGGTGAAAGGATATAAATGATAAGATTCGCTGGCGACATTGCTAACAACAGTGAAAGTGAAGAAGTATTACAAGATTTGCTGAATGAAATGAACAGTCTAATGAGTATAGAATATGGACTGAGAATAAACAGAAGAAAGACTGAAATAACGACTAGCAGAAATGAGAACAGCGCAAACTTAACATCAGGACTGGTGATCATGAAGTAGATGAAATCGAGGAATTCTATTACCTAGGAAGACGTGAAAAGCAGACTAGTACTGACAAAAAGGGCATTCCTGGCCAAGAAAAGTCTTCTAGCGTCAAACATAGGCCTTAATTTGAGTAAGAAATTCCTGAGAATGCACGTTTGGAACACAGCATTGTATGAGAGTGAAACATGGTCTGTGGGAAAACCGAAACAGAAGAGAATCGAAGAATTTGACATGTGGTGCTACAGACGAATGTTGAAAATTAGGTGGACTGTTAAGGTAAGGAATGAGGGGGTTCCCTGAGAATCAGCAAGGAAAGAAATGTATGGAAAATACTGACAAGGAGAACGGACACAATGTTAGACATCATGGTACTAGAGAGAGCCGTAGATTGTAAAAACTGTAAAAAAAATAGAGATTGGAGCGGATTCAGCAACTAATTAAGGACGCAGGTTGCAAGTGCTACTCAGAAGAAAAGGTTGGCACAGAAGAGGAATTCGTGGAGGACTGCATCAAAAAAGTTAGAATACTGATGACTCAAAAAAATAAAAGTATTCTAGACCTCCACATCGCTGACAACGGGTTACGTACAATGAAGGTGATTACTGTGAAGAACTTCTTTGAAAGATGCTTCTATTTTGTATAAGCAGTAAATAAATAGTTGTCAATATTAAAGTTCGAGACATCGTACATAATTTTTTGGCAAAATGTTTATACAGTCATCTGCTTTTTTATGTCTGCCAACTACGGTTATTTCACAAAGTACGTTGAAAAAAATTACGTACTGTTTTGGACAATAAAGTGATCGATTAGGCCGGTCGGGGTGGCCGAGCGGTTCTAGGCGCTACAGACTGGAACCGCGCGACCGCTACGGTCGCAGGTTCGAATGCTGCCTCGGGCATGGATGTGTGTGATGTGCTTAGGTTAGTTAGTTTTAAGTAGTTCTAAGTTCTAGGGCACTGATGACCTCAGAAGTTAAGTCCCATAGTGCTCAGAGCCATTTTATTGATCGACTACCTTGTTTTATTTTTATTGTAATTGACGTGAGTCTTTTGTTATAATAAATAAACAAACATGGTCTGGATCACAACTTTTATTTACCAACTACCTCTTTCAATCTTCGATGCAGATCATCTTCAGGTCTAGCACAGATGAGTGCAATTTGTCAACAGTTAAGTTTTACCCAACTGTTGACAAACTGCTCTCACCGGCGGCAGACCTGAAGATAATCTGCAACGCAGACTGAAACAGATAGTCGGTAAATAAAAAGTTGTGATCCAGACGGCGTTTGTTTATTTTTTATTTTTAACGAAAGAATCAGGCGATTATATCACAATGAGATTATCGGTTTCGACCAGTCAGTGTTCATTATCACATTGTCAACAGATATAAAGAGAATACCAAGAATCATTGTATAACTTATAAAACGTGCCAAGTAATTATGCACATACCGGCAGAACTAGCATATTTAAAGGCACATGCTGCAAGCCGTTTTCCTTGCGTTGGCAACAGCCTCTAAGGCAACAGTAGATAGAGACCGAGATTTTGTAGACGGAATGAAACGTCGTCTTTGTCCGTATACACGGAAGGAATGTCTACTTTGGCAGAAAATCGCTTTAGAGAATAGGATAAGTTACAATGTGATGTAACACGGTTTGTGACCTCAGTCTGTGTGAATGAGAAAAGCCGTGCAACTGTCCTGGAGCCTTATGCGTTCAAAATCGAGTTTTTAAACCTTTTAAGTTTACCACATTACTCTAATGAACGTAACTACATATAAGCCTCCAAATCAGGTCCACGGCTTTCCTTACTCACACAGATTGAGGTCACAAACACTGTTACATCACATTTTAAGTTACTCTCATGCTCAGCTCCCAAACGATTTTCCTTGTGTACTCTTTATATCTCATTGACATTGGCATAATCAGTCACTTCTCCACACTACTGCATATCATCCGTAGTATGTGGCGTAGCGGGTATCTGAAAGACAACTGGCAAGGATTTACAACTCCTTCCAGCAAGATATCCGTTCGCTCTAACGTTGATGGTGCTTGGGTTCTGTTTAGTTTCGCCTACGAATCGCAATACCGCGAACCCAACAGCCGCCTCTCTTTCCAGAACTGACCAGACGGTGGCGACGGCGGGGATGGGGCGGGGCACGATGTCGACTGCTCCCAGAAACCTAGGGCTACTGGAATGGTAAAGATTTTCTAAGGTTGGGATTTCTTGTGCCTATAAATCTCTGTTGTGTACCATTTAGCATTTCCACGTCCTCCTCCCGCACTTTTCTTGCTTTGTGAAATGTCTCGCCAAAAGCCCTTCACATCTGCTGCAAAGCAAAGAAATCAAACGAAATGCAATTATTATGCAACGAGCCAAGGTAGACCAAGGCTCTCTTATACTTATTCGGAAAGTATGTCTGAACAGCCCTGGAAATTTTGTAAGTGGAAGATAAATTTTCCGCCGACCGCATGCTACTACGCAGAAGTCAAGAATCACTTTTTCCCTCTCGGACGTATTATTTACAAAATATAGAAAACAAGTTGATTATTTAACGAGACACTGCAAAAGCTCCAGCTCTGACACGTTGCTTTGGCACTGTACCACAATACGAATCACCGAAACCCTATTTGTCTCAACCGGTGTTCGGCAAATACGACTAAAAACTTATCATAGCGCGGAGTGTAAGCAATCGTGCAGGGCCGGTGAAAGGACGTGCAATTCTCGTGTCACGCAAAATCTGAGGTACAAACGAAGAGACCGGCCGATGTCTACAAGAAGATGCTATTAACAGAATTCAACACAACAAGTTGTGCATCCTTCTCTTCTCTCCCCTCCTGTCTTACACAGGCACACAGAAACACTGAGTTCCCGCCACATTTCTCGATTTCATGAAATTCAGTTGCATTGGCATAAGAACATGCGATCAACAATTTTGTGTTTGTAGTTCAGAGAGTGATACTGTGTCCGAACTGTCTACGTGTGTGTTTATGTTTAGATAATTGTGTCCTATTTTCGCTTAATTAAATGAAATCCATTAGCTGCGTAATGTAATGCATAGCCCACAACGGCCAACGCGAAATGTAACCCGTCACCACTTTACTACGAGGCAGCAAATCCCTTCGGAGGCTACCAGCGCCGGCTAGACGCAAACAAGAGTTTGATATCTTGATGTTGACTTTAGGAGCGACCCCAAAATATGACTTTGTTTGCTATTGTGGAATCAAAGTAAATCAGAGTTTTTTGTGACATTTTTGCAGACGGAGATCCAGCGTGTCGAGCAACCAAGAGGCCATGCGTTCGATTCCCGGCACTGTTGTTGCTTCTTCATTGGGAGAACGACTGGAACAGTTTACACTGCGCAGCGTTAGAACAGCCGAGGAGCCACCTGGAGGAAGAATAGGGGTTCCCGTGTTTGCAGTGTGGCATGATTGATGGGGACAGTTGTGTGTTCGTCACGTGCTCTTTCACGCTGTGCAGAAACGACTTTGAATGACGCCGTAATGGCAAGGCTGCCTTAGGCGGAGTGTGTTCCATGACGCCTGATCACGAACTTATTTTTCTTTTATTTATTTTTATTTTTTACTTCTGTGTCACATTCGACAACATGCCCATTGCGAATGAGATGTTTGTTATCAAACTGGAATCCCCAGAATTTGGCGCTGTCAGTCTCTTTTATATTCATGTATTCGTGATTAACGCATGTCTGGGATGGAAACCTCTTACAGTTTCTGAACACCATAAATGTTCAGCATCCGCTTTATTTTACGACACAGTCACGGTCTGCCAGCGGACGACTTTCGCTGTGCCGCGCCCTCGCGCAGTGTGGTGTGACGTCACCGGTGCGCCCGCCTGCTCAGACGCAGTCACAAGCGACGACTGGCTTCGCTCCAGCTGTTCCACCGCCTCCCCCTCCAGTGTTCGGAGCAATCCGCGAGGCTGGTGGGGGGAGGCACGTGTGCCCCAGCTGTTACGGACCAAGTCTGCGTCACCTCCTGCTGCTTTGTACACAACGCTGCCGCAGTGTTCTTAGTTACTGCCTGCTCAAATGGTGTACAGCGCGTGCCCTGTTACTGAGCAACCGCTCACCTGTCCGCCTCTACTTGTTCAAATTCATCGCCCACCCGAACCCATATGCGCTAGGTTTACATGTGGCACATCTTCCGAAAGACGAAAACCGAAAGTCGGAAACCGTTTTTCGCTGTCGTGTTTACATGTTAAGGTTCAAAAATGGTTCAAATGGCTCTGAGCACTATAGGACTTAACATCTGTGGTCATCAGTCCCCTAGAACTTAGAACTACTTAAAGCTAACTACCCTAAGGACATCACACACATACATGCCCGAGGCGGGATTCGAACCTGCGACCGTAGCGGTCACGCGGTTCCAGACTGAAGCGTCTAGAACCGCACGGCCACACCGGCCGGCTTACATGTTAAGGTCTGAAGCGGATTTGCTATCCCTGTTATATACGGTGCCTGGAAAACAGCTGATACAGTTCCTTATTTAGTCAGTACAACTTCTCAATTAGACGAGGTGTAAACAGCTTCAGGCTAATACTTCTACATATCCTTCACTGGACAAAAAGCCACTCCGTCCACATTAGCATGTTGTGGGGAAGGCTAACGATTTAGAAAAGATATCTGTATGGTGCAAAAATCGGTAATTCACCCTAAATAACGAAAATTGTAAGGTCATCCACATGAGTGCTAAAAGAAATCCGTTAAACTTCGATCACAGCATAAGTAAGTCAAATCTGAAGACCGTAAATTCAACTAAATACCAAGGAACACATTTACAGACAACTTAAATAGGAGGTAAGACATAGAAAATGTTATGGGGAAGGCTATACAAAGACTGCGTTTTATTGGCCTGATACTTAGAAAATGTAACAGACCTACTAAGGAGACTGCCTACACTACGCTTATCCGTACTGTTTTAGAATACTGCTGCGCGGTGTGGGATCCTTACCAGGTAGGACAGACGAAGTACATCGAAAAAGTTCAAAGAAAGGCAGCACGTTTTGTATTATCGCGAAATATGGGCGAGAGTGTCACAGAAATGATACACGATTTGGGCTGGAAATCATTAAAAGAAATGCGTTTATCGTTGCTACGCAATCTTCTCACGAAATTCCAATCAGCAACTTTCTCGCCCGAATGCGAAAATATTTTGTTGACACCGACCTACATAGGCTGGAACGATCACCACGATAAAATAAGGGAAATCAGAGCTCCTACGGAAAGATAATAGGTGTTCATTCTTTCCGCGCGCTTTGCGAGATTGGAATAATAGAGAATTGTGAAGGTGGTTCGATGAACCCTCTGCCAGGCACTTGAATGTTATTTGCAGAGTATACATGTAGATTAGCCGAAAATTTTTAAAAACAAGACGAAACCTGACAGCCCAAGCTCGTTTCAAAATCGATTGCGTTTACATGGGAGCGAAAAACGACTGCGGAATTGGAAAACCGGCAGCGAGAAACGGATTTCCAGAAATGATTTTGAAAAGTTTAGACGACCACTTTTTGCGCTATTGGCAACTCGGTTTAAGAAATCGGGTTTTTGGGGGCGCCATGTAAACGGGGTGACGGTCTGTTCTTTTTCCACCGTTTTTGTTCGAGTCAACGACAACGGCCTTGCGGCAACGGTAACACCGTTTCCCGTCAAATCACTGAGCTACAGCACTGTCGGACTGGGCTAGCACTTGGATGAGTGACATCCCGTCTGCCGAGCGCTGTTGGCAAGCGGGCTGCGGTCCTTGTGAGGGCAGTAGAGGAGTTACTTACTTGACTGGGAAGTGCCGGTTCCGGCAACGAAAACTAACAACGACTGACCACATGCCCCTCCATATCTGACGGATGCGTGCTGAGAATGACAAGGCGGCCGGTCGGTACCGTTGGACCTTCATGGCCTGTTCGGACGGAGTTTAATTTAGTCCTTTATTCGTGTCAATTACGGGGGTAGTCTAATAAAATACGGAAATTGGTCTTATTTTCTAAAATGGCCTTCTCCAAGCATTACATTAGTTCGGTGCGTTAAGTCCGTTGCGTTCTTGTTTTGCGTTTTAGTATTCCCGTTGCTACGGGTTTATTTACCGATTGTCATTTTTTTATTTGTAATCCTCTGTTGCTGGTTGAGTTTCCATATCGTCATTATGTCATTTGGAAGTAGTGAGTCGGACTGTGGACGCTAGAAAATAATGGGGAAATCCGAACACTTCCGACACATTCTTCTGTTTGACTCCAGTAGAGGGATGACAGCACCGGAGACAGCCAGGAACACATGTA
Organism: Schistocerca serialis cubense; assembly: GCF_023864345.2. Lineage (NCBI taxonomy): Eukaryota > Metazoa > Arthropoda > Insecta > Orthoptera > Acrididae > Schistocerca > Schistocerca serialis. The sequence goes on along the minus strand of NC_064642.1, from coordinate 758,694,467 downwards.
CCGTGTTTGGGGATAATGCCATGGGGCAGACCACGGCAATAAAATGGTTTTCTCGTTTCAAGGAGGATCGTTTTGACATTAATTTATCCCCGCGTCCAGAAAGGCCTTCGGAGTTTGATGATGATCGTTTAAACGCATTATACCACAATGATCCACGTCAGTGTTCTCGAGAACTGGCAGATGTGGCGAACTGTGACCATCCACCATCGAGCGACATTGCGTACAGTGGGGAACGTTCAAAAATTGTGTAATTACTAATCCCATAAATCACCGGGTGCATCTCTGCTTGCTCCTGAACAATTGGCTCGTGAACAACACTGCCCATTCCTATCCTGTATCGTTGGTCGTGACGAGATGGTGTCTTCAGGTTGTTGTTGTTGTTGTTGTTGTTGTTGTGGTCTTCAGTCCTGACACTGGTTTGATGCAGCTCTCTGTGCTACTCTATCCTGTGCAAGCTTCTTCATCTTCCAGTACATACTGCAACCTACATCCTTCTGAATCTGCTTAGTGTATTCATCTCTTGGTCTCCCTCTACGATTTTTACCCTGCACACTGCCCTCCAATGCTAAATTTGTGATCCCTTGATGCCCCAAAACATGTCCTACCAACCGATCCCTTCTTCTAGTCAAGTTGTGGCACAAATTCCTCTTCTCCCCAATCCTATTCAATACCTCCTCATTAGTTATGTGATCTACCCATCTAATCTTCAGCATTCTTCTGTAGCACCACATTTCGAAAGCTTCTATTCTCTTCTTGTCCAAACTATTTATCGTCCATGTTTCACTTCCACACATGGCTACACTCCATACAAATACTTTCAGAAACGACTTCCTGACACCTAAATCTATACTCGATGTTAACAAATTTCTCTTCTTCAGAAACACTTTCTTTGCCATTGCCAGTCTACATTTTATATCCTCTCTACTTCGACCATCATCAGTTATTTTGCTCCCCAAATAGCGAATCTCGTTTACTACTTTAAGTGTGTCATTTCCTAATCTAATTCCCTCAGCATCACCCGAATTAATTCTACTACATTCCATTATCCTCGTTTTGCTTATGTTGATGTTCATCTTATACCCTCCTTTCAAGACACTGCCCATTCCGTTCAACTGCTCTTTCAAGTCCTTTGCTGTCTCTGACAGAATTACAATGCCATCGGCGAACCTCAAAGTTTTTATTTCTTCTCCCTAGACTTTAATACCTACTCCGAATTTTTCTTTTGTTTCCTTTACTGCTAGCTCAATATACAGATTGAACAACATCGGGGAGAGGCTACAAGGAATGGTCCCAAAAGAAAGCAGAAACTCCCAGTACAAAAACCTGTGCGCATCCACAAAAGATAATGTTATGCCTCTGGTAGAAAAGCGACGGTGTGCTGTACTAACCATAACTGCTGACATTTATTGCCAACAACTGAGACGTCTTACAGACACAATCCAAGAACAACGACCAGCAAGAGTGGGTGAAATGATGCCACTCCACGATAATGCCCTCCCACATTCTGCTAGACTGACAAAAACAATATACAGGAGTTGCGTTGGGAAGTCATTCCGTACCCACCCTATTCACTTGATATTCCGCTCTCTATCGAACAACCTTCGAGGAAGTTCTTTTCTGGATGAAAACGCGCTCCGAACATGGCTCGACGAATCCTTCGCCTAAAAACACAACGTGATTTCCACAGTCACGGAACCTAAAAGTTATCCCACAGTTGGCAGACTGTTGTAAATAGTGAAGCAGAACATATTTTAATGACTAAAGTCTCTGTTATGTGTATTTTTGTGTTTATTAAACTTATGGAAAAACGCTACGAACTTCTGCAGCAACCCAATACAACTGACCAAAGAAGCTTTCAGTTTTTCCAAAGCATTCAATTTTTCCAAATTCTTTAAGAACTGCATCAACAAGGTGACCAGTTCCTCGTTTGATAAAAGTTCTTTCCCTACAAACCAAGCTTTCAAGTCGAGGTACAGTAATGATCCACCTGTTTTGGTTTAAATCGAGTTGATAAGAATCGACCGAGAGAGTATTCACTACTCCCAATAGGTTTTGTCAAATTCTGTAAGAGTTGTGTTACAAAGGTGACCGTTTCCTCATTTAATAGGAGTTCTCTCATTCCCAACCTGACTTTCAAAGCGAGGTGCGGGAATAAGCCACTTGGCCTGGGTTAAACAGAATAACATTGATAAGAGAGCAGTCAACGAATAGGCAAACACGAAATAACGGCAGTGCAGACCGTTTAAGTTTGCTGAGCTTGCAATATAACGAATACGTAGTGACAGTAGAAAACATGTTACAGAGTGAGATTCGAAAGCCGATTTGTTGCTTATCGCGAGCGGTCTCCTTAATCATAAGGCTATCTGAGCATGCCTTCAAGCATAATGCAAATTTTCATTGGCACTAACGTCCACCTTTGATTTCTGAACACTATAATTGCAATCACGAACAATGGCGGTCGACCTTAGTGTTGTTTAATGCGCCTACGTCTCGCTTTCTCCGACAGCCAATGAGCGTTCAGCAGTGTTCTGAGCGCGCTGCTGTGAATGTTGTATGCACTGCGACCATTTAACGGCATGGTAGCTAGTTATTTAGAGAAGTTTTATTCCATTCGCCGCGAGTTGTCATGACTTATAGTGGTGGTAAGCGACAAATTCTATACAAGTACCGAGCGAGGCGGGGCTGTGGTTAGCACACTGGACTCGCATTCGCAAGGATGACGTTAATACCAGTTTCCGGCCATTCTGATTTCCTTAAATTGCTTCAGGCAAATGCCAGGATGATTTCTTTGAAAGGGGACGACCGACTTCCTCCCCCATCCTTCTCTAATCCGAGCTTGTGCTCCGTCTGTAATGACCTCGTTGTCGACGGGACGTTAAACATTAATCCCCTTCTCTATAGAAGCAAGTGAGAGACATACACTGATCGGCCAGAATATTACGACCACCTGCCTAATAGCCGGTATGTCCACCTATGGCACATATAACGGCGACGCGTAGTGCTATGGAAGCAATGAGACATTGGTAGGTCGCTGGCACCACATCCGCACACACAAGTCTATTCCGGGGAGGGGACGATGAGCTCTGACGCCACGTTCAGTCACATCTCAGAAGTGTTCGATCGGGTTCTGTGGTGTGCGTACCGTAAGACCTTCGGTACACACACCATCAGATTATTTGACTTGTCGCTCTAACGAAATAGGCGAGTGTCAGCAATACGTCTCGTGGTCTTATCGTGGCGTGTTTATCTTCTGCCGTTAGGTCAGACGATAGAAATGCCACTTGCACGCTTAGAGTAGCAGATTGACGGTGACCAACTTTAAACAGAACTTGATTAACTTTCACACACATTTATTAAAATAATAACAAGCATAAAAATTACTTAACTTGGTTCTGGATGCTCTATACAATTGACAATCTGAAGTTCCTTTGGTATTGGTACATTAATCTTATTCTCACATATATCTCTGATACTTGACAAAAGTGTCTATACATTTATATTCATGGCTATGTACAGGAATATGGTAATCTTATTAGGCACAGACTGAAACTTGACTATAGACTGGTACAGACTAATGCAGACTGGTACAGACAAATGCAGACCACCCAATCGGAGGTCTGTACACTCATTATAATACCTCGTGCGTTCATGTATCACTGTGCGAGTGTGATCCGCGAGGAGGAAAGGTTCTATGTTAGCAGCAAGATCATTGGCAGTGTTACATATTAATACGCGGATCGGCGGAAGCAGAATTTGGTCCGTCTCTAAGGTAGCGCCATCTCGTAGAGCGGAGATGGACGAGCGCTGCGCCTGCGCTGTTGTGCTTAGCGGAGCGCGCTCTAGTGGGAAAGTTGTGTACGCGCTGACTACGCGGAAGTATGGGGAAGTATGCACACAACAGGTTCAGATCTGGCGAGTTGGGAGGCCAGCACATCAACTGGAACTCGCCACTATGTTCTTCGAACCATTCTGTCGCATGGAGCACTACCTTGTTGAAAAATACCACTGCCGTCGGGAAACATGATCGTCATGACGGGGTGTATGTGGTCTGTAACCAGTGTACGATACCCCTTAGTCTCATGATGCCTTGCACGAGGTCCACTGGACCCCTGGATATCCAGGTGAATGTTCCCTGGAGCATAATGGAGCCACCGCTGTTCCATAGTAGAGGTGTCAAAAGAGTTGTTCCCTGGAAGGCGGCATGATGAAGAAGGTATCGAGATCCATCAAACCATGCAACAATGTGCCAACGTCCAGTGCCGATGGTCACGAGCCCATTTCAGTCGTAGTTGCCGATTCCGAGGTGTTAACAATGGCACAAGAATGGGTCGTCGAATGCAGAGGGCCACTGTTAGGAGTGTTCGGTGCACTGTGTGTTGAGACGCACTTGTACTCTCCCTAACATTAAAGTCTGATGTTTATTCCGCCACAGTTCGCTACCTTTCCTGTTTCTCCAGCCTGCCCAGCCTACGACGTCCGACATCTGTAATGAGGGGTGGCCGCCCAGCCTCATGCTGTCTGGATGTGGCCTCACCTTGGTTTCGCTACGTGTTGAAGATACTCACCACAGAACTCCTCGAATGCCCCACAAGACATGCAGTTTCCGAAATGATCGTGCCAAGCCTCCAGGCCATCACAACTAGCCCTCATTTAAACTCAGACAGATCGCACGCCTTCCCCATTCTATCCACGGGTAGCGCGCTCATTGATATTCCATGCACCGTTCATGTGTCTGACTGGCAGTCATTCCACGCCAGGTGACGCTGCTGTCGCCTGGACGGGTTTATATCGAAAAAAAAAAAATGTTCAAATGAGTGTGAAATCTTATGGCACTTAACTGCTACGGTCGTCAGTCCCTAAGCTTACACACTACTTAACCTAAATTATCCTAAGGACAAACCGAGCGGGGTGGCGCAGTGGTTAGCACACTGGACTCGCATTCGGAAGGACGACGGTTCAATACCGCGTCCGGCCATCCTGATTTAGGTTTTCCGTGATTTCCCTATATCACTTCAGGCAAATGCCGGGATGGTTCCTTTGAAAGGGCACGGCCGATTTCCTTCCCCATCCGTCCCTAACCCGAGTTTGTGCTCCGTCTCTAATGACCTCGTTGTCGATGGGACGTTTAAACACTAATCTCCTCCTCCTCCTCCTAAGGACAAACACACACACCCATGCCCGAGGGAGGACTCGAACCTCCGCCGGGATCAACCGCACAGGTTTATATCGAAAGTAGGTCGGTGGTCATAATGTTCTGTCTGGATATTGGATGGCCCTCATTACAGATGCCGGACGTCGTAGGCTGGGCAGGCTGGCCGAACTAACATCAGACTTTAATCCTGGGCAGAGTACAAGTGTGTCTGAACACACCAGCAGGATACACGCTTCTACCAGGCGCCAAAGCACGTGTACGCGCGAACCGACATCGTTCATGTATCGGACTACAGTAGCAGACATTCTCCATCGAGGTATGTGGGATTAGCAACGTGGTTTACCCTACCACAAGGCATCTACATGAAATGCATTAAATGTACGGCACTGCAATGTAGAGAGAGATGAATTTTCAGCGACAATGAAAGTGTGAGTCACGCATATAAGCGTTCTCATCTATATTGTAGTATATCAACGCTGGCAATAGAATTCGCGAATATTTACGCTTTACGCGTGCGCAGAAGCCAACGAAAATATATGCAGTTACATAGTCGACCGCTTTGACACAGTTTAACTGTCAGTGCAATATGACTGCTGTATGTTTAATTTTTTGTCTGTACAAAATAGTTTTGCCACTGGACTTTCCGCCTGCAGAAAATGGCAGACAGTTCAAAAAAATGGTTCAAATGGCTCTGAGCACTATGGGACTTAACATCTGAGGTCATCAGTCCCCTATAACTTAGAACTACTTAAACCTAACTAACCTAAGGACATCACACACATCCATGCCCGAGGCAGGATTCGAACCTGCGACCGTAGCGGTCGCGCGGTTCCAGACTGAAGCGCCTAGAACCACTCGGTCACTCCAGTTGGCCACTATTTACAACAGTCTGCCAACGCTGGCAGACAGTGCTGTCACTCTGGCAGCAGCAGCAATTTGGCAGGTAAATTCAGTAAGAGCCAATCAGAATGCTACATTCACAAGACATCCTCGTGTGAGGCATATGAGCCTACAGACTGGTTCAAATGAGATGGGGGCTGGATACCTACGGACAGTTCTAAGAGTAACATGGTGTCTTCTCTGTTTGAGTGTTCTGAGACATGTCCAAGCAGACCATCCTCTTCTGGCAGGATGCTGTCCCTTATCTGCCATTGTGGCTTTGGAGCATCTCCAGGCCAGCAGCTGTAGGACACTGAAAATTCTAGCCATTTCTCTCTTCTGTAGGACAGTGCTTCAATTCTGTTTATGTAATTGTTCTGATTTTCCCGTCTGTGCTTAGGCACTAGTGTGTGCTTCGAGAAGGGGGAAAAAAACGTCCCTGACTCCAGCAGCAACAAATATAAAAATATGCCTACTCGCTGTTTCAGAAAAGTGTTGAACAACACAGCAGCTGTAGAACTCAGAAATCTATCTATCTCTCTCTCTCTCTCTCTCTCTCTCTCTCTCTGGCAATGCCTTCAAAGAAGCAGCTATAAGTCGAAGAGTGGTGAGCGTCCTGTTTAGAGTTACAGAGATATTTATTTAGTCTTCCAAATGTCGTCTTTTTGGAGTGTAAAATCAGATATTGTAGCTGATATCAGTTTTGGGACCTGTTTCTCACAAAAGCGTGTGAAGTGTCTCAGGGAGGCTTCACAATTGTGTAGCAATCTTTTTCAAGTCCATGTTCACGTCTGGCGGTACACTTCGCAAAAACTGAAGCAAACCACTGCGGAGCGGTTTTTTTCAAGATGTACTTAGAGACATATTCAGTTGGAGGTAGTAACCCCTGAGGCAGCCCGTGTTCAAAGACAAGTGTGTTTCCCACAAAAGAGCACAAGTGAAGTGTCTCTGGGATGGTTTCACAGGTATGCCACGATTTTTTCTTTTAGAGTATGTTTTCAGTGTGGCGGTATACATTGCAAAATTGAGGCAAACTACTGTGCACGGATGTTTTTGAGAGTGCATTTAGAGACATATTCCTTTGGATTTAGTAACTCCTGAAGCAGCACTTGCTCTAAGACACGGGTATTTCCCACAATGGCGTGCAAAGTGTCTCAGGGACAGTTTCATAATCTCGCGATGTTTTTGGAGTCTGTGTTCAAGTGTGGCAGAGGTGGTATTCCTCAGAATAAAACGTGTAATTTTTAACTATTCTTGCGCCATCTCTCTCTCTCTCTCTCTTTGGGCACTGGTACACTTATTCCCCGTGATATCTTCAAGTTATGTATGTTACAATACTCCGCAACACCAGATATACTAACTCCCATAGTAGTTCATGCTCAACAACAAAGGGTATCTGTGCATCAGGTATGGGAAGAAAGAGGAGGGCAGCAGGTATTTCCAATGCAATAGGAAGTGCTTAGCACATGGTCCTGCAGCTACAGTGTGGCTGTGAGCCAGTGACCTCCCTGCCCGAGTCTAGGTGCCCATTGGAGGAAGCCACATGCCAAAGTGGGTGAACATCTTGCTCTTGCACTTCGAGAGACTAACTGGACTTTTATTGAGTGATCTACAGTTACAGCACACGCATTTATCAGCATGAGTTGCGAGGCGTAACTTGACCCCATCCTGCTGCAATTCATTATTTCATGAAGCGTATTCATCATCACCAAATATCATTGCTATCATCACAGTCCTGAGATGCATGACTACAGCTAATATACTGCTCCTTCTCCAGCACAGTCTTCTCATCCATTTATCACAGTAAATTATTATGTCCATCCCCCTCCCCCCCCAGTTCAGTAGCTAGACACAGAATGAGTCCTTTTCCTGACACTTGTTCCCCAGACTGCCATCTTGGGTTACATCATGGGAGAGGAAAGGTGGAGGGACAATAGCGCCCTCTGGGAGTTGTGAACTAGGTCAGTTGGACTCCAGACCTTATGGTGAATGAACTGGATGGAGCTACTGCCTATGAGAACTCAAATCATTTAAATAAACAATGCATAGAAAATAAAGATTTATAGTAATAATATCCAGCAGCCCAGCACAGACTGAGTCCTCTTCCCTCCAATTTCCTGATGGAGGAGAGAGAGGAAGTGGAGAAATGCATACAAAATAAAGGCTTACGTCCATCCTATCCAGCAGCTCAGCACAACTGAGTCCTTTCCCTGCCAATTTCCAGATGAGGAGGGGAGGGGGATGGGAGGGGTTAGGTTAGTGGAAGTAGCCTGATTGACCTATAGTCCCGCCAAAATTTGACTTCCTGCCATGATGTCACTGCGACATTGCCATATCTATAGCCGCTATCTTGGATCCGCTATTTTGAATAAATCTGGCAACAATGCAGAGTGGGGTCGTGCTCTCTTTGTCCTACTGCTAACGGATACTTTCGTCGCATGTCCTACACTGATTTTGCAGTTATTTCATAGAGCGTCGTTTGCCTGTTAACACTGACAACTCTATGCGAACGCCACTGCTCTTGGTCGTTAAGTGAAGTCTATCGGCCACTGCATTGTCCGTGGTGAGGCGTAATGCCTAAAATATGGTATTCTCAGAGCACTCTCCTCGCACTCTTGACACTGTGAATCTCAGAATATTGCGTTCGCTAACGATTTCCGAAATGGGATGTCCCACGCGTCTAGCTTCAAAGTCTGTTAATTCCCGTTATGAGCCATATTCACATCGAACATATTTTCACTTTAATCACCTGAATATAAATGATAGCTCGTCCAATGCGCTGCCCCTTTATGCTTTGTGTACGCTATACTACCGCCATTGTATATGTGCATATCGCTATCCCACGACTTGTCGACTCCGTGTAATGTTTCGGCTCATCGGCGTATTCTGTATTCGTTTAGTGAAGCATAGCTTAGCGAAATACCTGTGCGATGTACTAAATACATAAAGAAAAGGAAAGGGAGAAGACTAAAGGAGAGATGTGCGTGGTAGTTCGCTCAGTTACCGGCGCGCGTGCGGTCAATTAGTCTGCCATGACGAACGCCAGGCAAGGAAGGCTGCCCGGCTACTTCGCCTCACCGTCGGCTGTGGCCAGTTCTGTGAATCACACTGCTTGTGGAACCGCAGCACTAAGCCTTGATGCACTCAGCGTGCCGCATACTTCTCGCTCTATAGTTTTGCCTCAAGGTTGCGGCGGCAGCGGCGTCACGCCAATTACGCAACATTTAAAGGCGCTTGTGAAATAATTTAAGGTAAACATCGTAACCGCTTCTGAACGCTTGGCATCCTATCCACAAGGCAGAACGAATTGTTTTCACCATGTCCGGAAACAGATATTACACACCTCTCTGGTCACTGTTCCAATTCCGGAACGGCAGTCCACTTATTGCTAGTTGAGGCTTTTCCAAACAGACTGTCCTTATTCTCACACGCACTAACAAGTTAACAAACGTTCTGGACAAGACGTCTGGTCAGACGCACCCTGCGTCTGATTAACGTAGACTACAGATGTTGCCACAGATGTTTTGGTACAGTACATAAATGACGTATTAAATGATAGGATTACCGGTAGCAATGGTGGGGAAAGAAGCATAAATGAATATTCTTTTTTGTTTGTTTAGTTGTTTTTTGCATGTAATTAGAACTGCACATCATTCAGTGTTAGTCCTTTGCGTTTTTTGTATCCTTAAAGAATATAAATTACATTTTATACCAAAAAAATTAATTAATCGCTAGCTTCTGCTCTTTAATGTAAGCAAAGCAATCACTTTTGATGTAAGTACAATTTAAATGAAAAAACATAAAATAAATATACAATTACCAGTGCTGTTTTGTACTCAACCGAACATTCTTCATCGCGATCAAGGGCAAGAGCGTACTGTTATCACTGATAAATGCGCAAGTTCTTTATGAATGACAGAAACATGTGCTATATTAGTCTGACAAAGTAGTAAGTGATATTCGATATATTTTTGTTTTGCGGTATTTTTTATTTTACCTTTTCGTTGAGGATATTGTGATTCCTAGCACTATACAATAAATTTATATTGTTTTCTTTATTTTTACTGAATCAACCCTCTGTTTCACGTTACAGATCAACAATTTTCAACTAAAACCTGAAACAAACATTGACAGTTTTAGTTTTGATCTAAATAGTGTTTACTTTTAAGTAACAGACAGGAGGAGAACTGTGTAAAAATGATTCAAATGGCTCTGAGCACTATGGGACTTAACATCTATGGTAATCAGTCCCCTAGAACTTAGAGCTACTTAAACCTAACTAACCTAAGGACATCACACACATCCATGCCCGAGGCAGGATTTGGACCTGCGATCGTAGGCGTCGCGCGGCTCCAGACTGTAGCGCCTAGAACCGCTCGGCCACTCCGGCCGGCCGCGATCGTTAGGAGGTAACGCCCAGTGGGATGCAACACATCTAACGTACAGGTAAGGTATAATCTCAACTGACCAAAGCTAGTAGGAAGACTACCGTAGCCTAGACTATAATAGTCCATGATAGTTTCACAGCTCTATGTACTAACCAATTACTACGGTTTTCATGAAGAAGCAATGTGGCTATTGAAGCATTACGTAAAAAAATGATTTCCTGCTATTTCACGTGTGCTCTTTCACCATTTTGAAACTTTTCTGCTTTTTCTGCCTCTTCACAACTGCTCTCCAGCGTATCTTCATTTCCACGTGCATCGCTTTACTGTATCTCCAACGCGCTGTTATTTCCTTCTGGAACATGCGTCTGAAAAGCCGGTGCAAAATAATCGGAAACATCTACACTTATTTTCCGCGAGCCACCTTATGATGTGTCTCGGGCAGCACTTTGTGTACCGTCACTCCCCCCCCCCCCCCCTCCCCACCCTTCTTCACCGTCCTTTTTTCCTCCGGCAGTCGCTAATGTTAAGCGAGGACTGCGTTCAAAGCCTCCATATGGACTCCAGTCTCTCTAGTTTTACCTTTAATGTCTTTTCGGGAGCTATATGTAGGACAAAGCGATATGTTCGCTCACTATTCTAGAAACATTCGCTCTAGGAATTATAAGAGTAAACCACATCGTCACGAAACGCTTCTCTCGTAGCACCTGCTACTGGAATTGGTAGAACACCTCCTTGCGCCTATACTCTTGGTAAACCAAAACGGGATGAAACGTGCTGCTCCTTATTTTAAGTTTGGATCTTCTGTGCTTTGTCTGTGGTCAGAGTCCCAGGTCACGGAGCGTTACTCTATTATCGGTCGAACGAGGGTTTTGTAAGCTGCCTCCTGCATGTTGATGATCCAGTAAATCTCAGTTTGGCATCTGCGTTTCGTACTCTGAACCGCTGCGTTTGCATTCTTCCAAATATTAAATGAATGCGAATTTTTCCACTGAAGTTACGTTTTTGACTTTTCCACTGACTATTCAGCAAACGTGTAATCTAAAAATAAAGGGTCTATTTTCGTTTCATACGTTATATTTGTTTACGTCGAGAGTCAACTGCCATACATCTACCAACCGTCGATCTTCTGCATTTCGCCACAATTTTCTCGCATTGCGACTGCTCTGCCTACAACATTATCATCCGCAATAGTAATGGTCAGTAACGTTGCATTCTGCCCATACCGGTTGGCTCCTCCTGCAACTCCTCTTTTTGGTTCATGTGCGTTAATACCTAATCGTAATGACTTTACAGATTTGCAACGCAATATGTCCCTTGCTCTCGTGTGTATGGCACGGGACCGGTTTGTATCCATTCCGACATGCCTCCTCTGTCCTTCCCAACGGCACTCGTGTAAACTATTTATTTAACGAAGCAATTTTGGTTGTAAGCTCTTAACTGTTTTCTTTAATATCTTTAAAAGGGTCCTTTGCTATTCATTTTTACACTTGTTCTGACATTATCTTCGTTAATAATTTGCCTGTCGACTTTGAACGTAAGTTCTCAACGCCACTACAGCCATGCCACCTGGTGGCATGATTGATAAATAGTTTTCTTAATGAGTCCGCGATCGTTTGAGCACTAATGTTAATTGTAGAATCACGTGACACGATACCATACATTAAGACACCTCATAGGGCATTGTGAACTTATTTGTCAATGAATGTGAGTGTGGTTCCTCTTAATATCATCTAAAGGTTGTGCGTGTACTTTGATAATAGTTACGTTTTTGATATATGTACTTGTGGGCTATCTCCGAAACGCGTGAACAAATAATTTTTTTGACAACCGGTGGACTCTTGTTATTGGTGACCAAATAAAGCGATGAAAAACAACGTGATCGGTATTCACATAATGGTCGCAGGCTGCCTGCACCACTTGCCCTCGCAATTCAGTTAAAAAAAAAAAAAAAGAAATAAAGATTATTTACGGCTGTAAACACGCCGCAACCACCCGCGACCAACATACCTTAGCGAAATACATTCCAATAGCAATTTAGAATTTCACTGCTGTTCACATCTGGCTTCAACCAGCTTCCTCTCCCTCGTAGGGGTGACCGTGGCACAATGGCTAATTGGTGTCATTTCGTTCAAGTGCCGTTACAATATGACACCGAGCAAGATGGTTGGTGGCAACAATACGCACACTGCAACAAGGCAGTTAGAACGTCGAGTGAGAAAGGGCATGCATTTTACGTTTTCATATTTGTGAAAGCAAATTTTCCTTTCTCTAGATATTTGGATGATGATGATGATGATGACGATGTTCGGTTTGTGGGACGCTCAACGAAGCAGTTATCAGCGCCCGTATAATTTCCCAATATTTTCACAGTCCAGTCTCGCCTTTTTCCCGAATGATGATGAAATGAGGATAACACAAACGCCCAGTCCCCAGGCGGAGTAAATCCCCGACCCAGCCGGGAATCTAGATATTTTGTTGTGTACTCCCAGACAATAGTCTTATTAAACAAGTACAACGATTAAAATCCACAGATTAAGGATTACTTTGGCACTGTATACAGCGACAGATGTTTAAAACATTTTCATAACGACCTAAAGTAATTCCAATATGGCGGTGACAAACAAAGACCCATTTAAATAGGGACACGTCAGCCCACATGACCTCCCTGCCCCGCTGTCTTTTTGAAAGCAAATATTCTTATTAACGTTAATAGGTCCAGCCGAGTCAAACTGCGCTCGGACCGCGCTCTTGCCCAGTGCTCCGAGCGCAGTAGCGGGGCGGGGCTGAGGGCGAGCACGAACAGCAGCCGGACTCCGCTAGAGAGAGGCAGTCTTCTGCTCACGGTTCAATAACGATACCAACTGTGTTAATTTAGATTTGGGCCCAGCATCAGGATTACTTTGGCGTCTACGCACTTGTTCAAAAAAGAAAATGTGGAGAAGCCTCATCATTCAGTGCTTCACTTTTTGTATAGTTCGGAAGTAATGCAAAGCGCTTAATACACCACCGCAATGTTACGATCTGGAAAAACCATTCATTGAAAAGTCATTACAACATCGGTCCCACAGTACGATGCTCTTGTCTTGTGAGGACTGAACGAGGTGGCTCAGTGGTTAGCACACGGAACTCGCATTCGGAAGGACGACGGCTCAAAGCCGGTGATTTGGGTTTTCCGTGATTTCCCTAAATCGCTTCAGGCAAATGTCGGGATGGTTCCTTTGAAATGGCACGGCCGGCTTCCTTCCCCATACTACCCAAACCCGATGGGATCGATGACGTCGCTGTTTGGCCCCCTCCCCAAATCAATCAATTTAGTGGGGAGCCACATCGAATGCCGGCTGAACTGAAGGCGACCCTTACGGGAAAGACTGAGTAAAGGGTAAGAAAAGTAGTGGCAAAATCTTTATGGTGGACGTCACAAATTATTTGTATTTTTGGTGTCTTAATGCAAGGGGAGAATCACGGTAACAGATGCGGCGGACGAGACTGATGTTATCAAACAAAAATTAATCCTTTGGAAAAATCAGCTTCGAATTCGTGACATAAAACATATCCCATAACTCAAGGCAGTCATTTATGGACCAGCCATGACTGAGTACGTTTCAGTAATTGAAACATTCCTCATGAGTTCTCTTAGAAATTGCAAGACAATGCACGGCTGTAGACGGATTTCGATTTATTTGTCAGACTATTTTCGCTTTTCGCTGCTAATGTACCTCATTACTTCCAAGGGATATATGTGCAGTGTAGCACCCGGCTCAGTGACTTGTTTGTCCACTCCAGGAATTTACTAGACTCTTACTGATTGTTACCCCAAGAGCAAGATCCTCGACTGCACAGAGTCGCTGAAATTATTTCACTGTCTGATTCAACGACTTTTTCAGTTATAAAATTGAGAAAGCCCCGCCAACGTCAGCGCTTAATGGAGTTCACTTTGGGTAAACAACATTTGTTGCTATCACAAACCATAATCCCAGGTATATTCCTTATTCTAAAATCGAAATGTGGTGATTTATAAACATCACAGCTTAATGTCAAATGCTGTACAGCTTGTTGTAGTTCTGCTCACTGTGTTATCGATGTCTAATATACTTATAGAATTAGGTAGTAAAGTTATTGCTTTGGCAGAACAATAAAAAACTGAAAATAAACACTAGTGATAAAATCATCATTATAAAAGTATGCTGCAATTTCCGCCTTTTAGGAGTAAACGCACTGTGTTCAAAGAACGTCTTCCTAAGTTCCTGCCTGTGCAACCTTCGGCATATAGCCGCCTCACTCGCACTCCTGTTTGGAACAGCGCGGTGGTGGGGGAAGCCGGAACGCTGAGCATATTCGGCTGCGCTTGCAGAGTGCAAATCTCTGCCAGGACTGGTCTAGATCACATGCAGTTCAATTTTTACGGAAGTGAATTGTGATGATAATAAACTAGTAATATCTATGTCTGACTCTTTTCTTCCAAAATCCATAACTTGTGTTAAAGTATAAAACTAAGACAATTGTAACATAAACTTGTAATTATCACTTATGGGATATTGCAGGACAATATTTTCAAGTGTCAAGTCCATATGTATCTTCAAATATGATGTTGTTGTTCATTTTTGTTCTCTCGTTTTGTTTTTAGTGTGGTTCAAAATTATAAAAATAAAACGAAAAGAGGCAATGTTTCTGAATCCACTGCAACATTAGCAACAACAGAAGTAAAACGGCATGAGAGATCAGCGAAGGGAGTGAGCGAGGAGTTTAACAGACCTAGAAATAGTTTATAGACGTATTGAAACAAATTCAGAGGTTTAGAACCATCCGAAACGGCGACAAAATTATGGGATGGATATGGCTTAAAAAAAAAATCAGGTAACATATTTGTTTGGTTTGTGCTGCTTTTTGACTTATTGTTTTCGCTATTTTAATAATAACACTAAATGTAATGAAAGTAGTATGTTGCTGTTCTGGTCTTCAGTCCTGAGACTGGTTTGATGCTGCTCTCCATGCTACTCTCTCCTGTGCAAGCTTCTTCATCTCCCAGTACCTACTGCAACCTACATCCTTCTGAATCTGCTTGGTGTATTCATCTCTTGGTCTCCCTCTACGATTTTTACCCTCCACGCTGCCCTCCAATACTAAATTGGTGATCCCTTGATGCCTCAAAACATGTCCTACCAACCAATCCCTTCTTCTAGTCAAGTTGTGTCACAAACTTCTCTTCTCCCCAATCCTATTCAACACCTCCTCATTAGTTATGTGATCCACCCATCCAATCTTCAGCATTATTCCTTAGCACCACATTTCGAAAGCTTCTATTCTCTTCTTACTAAACTATTTATCGTCCATGTTTCACTTCCATACATGGCTACACTCCATACAAATACTTTCAGAAACGACTTCCTGAAATTTAAATCTATACTCGATGTTAACAAATTTCTCTTCTTCAGAAACGCTTTCCTTGCCATTACCAATCTACATTTTATATCCTCTCTACTTCGACCATCATCAATTATTTTGCTCCCCAGATAGCAAAACTCCTTTACTACTTTAAGTGTTTCATTTCCTAATCTAATTCCCTCAGCATTACCCGACTTAATTCGACTACATTCCATTATCCTCGTTTTGCTTTTGTTGATTGAATAAAACTAAAAACACCAACCATTTTCTTATAGGGTTTATTTATAAACTCGTCTGATCTGATTACCATGGCCGATACCTATCTGTTTCGTCCTCTCTCGCAAATTCTAGCTCCTGTAGCAGACACTTACAGGCCTACACGTCATCTTTACGGTTGGCAAGCACCTTCCAGTAACTCACTGGCAGCTTAATGAAACAGAGCAGGTTAATATCGGCAGGACTGAAAGTTACTTTGAGGAACTGGTTCCTTCGTAGCACGGCCTCGAAAAATTTCACCAGGTTGCTGAAATCCGATCCTTCGATGTTTCTACTGTGCTTGACCAGTAGTTTGCCAAAAAACCCTCATCAAACAGCTGGTACAAGTCTTACTCCTTTCCTACAGGTCGCATTCGTGTAGCTGGTTCGTCCTTGAGGCAGCTACGCATGAGTTAAGAGTTTATGACCGAGGGGCCAGGTGGGAGGCAACTAATTTTGAAGTTGTGTAAAGTACATTCCCACTGCCCCAGCAAACCTGTAATTCACGCACTGAGAGGATCTGCTTGTAATAGAATGCCTCGGTTTCGTGTGACACCGTCTGACAACAATTTGATGGACAATAGCTATCAGGCTGTATGTCATGAACGGAAGAACACTCGTAACCATGGTTTCCTCCTGAACTTTCGTAACTCGGCTCGAATCTTAAGCTTCCTCCTTCTGCAGTTCCGCTCAGAGTTCCATCCTCCCTACCCCTTATGCTTTGCTCTTGCACTATCTTCCTCTTGAAATTCTCATAGTCGTTAACCAGTATTCGGTTATTCTCGCTCTGCTACTTGTTGATTTCTTTCTGATTCTCATGGAATGCTAGGAGTGACCTTATTTCCTCGGCCTCAGCCACATACACTGGACATATATCATCAGAGTCCTCTCATGCGTTTCTAACTTCTTTGTGCTATTATATTCTTATTACTGATGGTAAGTTACTCTATGCTTCTGTCAATCTTTCCTCAATGTCTTCTGACAATTTGTTAATCTGGTCTACCACTGTATTTAATCTACACTTTACTTGCTCAATTCGTTTCTCTTGTTCATTTTGGCATTGTTCTACACAGTTACGTCTTGCTGCATCATAGCCATCTGTTCGAATTGTGTCCTGATTTCCACAATAGCCCCTCTAGGGCTGTTAAATTTTCATCTTGAGCATGTGCGATCTCCTGGCACTGTATGAACTATTCTTTTTTCTTTTCTATGATCTTGCTAATATTTTTGTCGAGCTCCGCAATCTTGCATTATCCCTTAATCAGTGCTTCCTCCTGGTCAACCATCATTTCATTGTTGTTCCACGTCTTTCTGCTGCTTGTCTGCTACTTCCATACGCCTGTTCATTTCTTGTGTTTCTCTTAAGATCATAATTAGCAAATACTCAAATGTAGATTTGTTAGATGAGGATATCGGTGATGGAGCAGAAATTTGTGCGCTTAATTGAGCATTGCTGTTTCGACTGGAATCAAAATTTTCGTTACTGATTTCCTCTGCATTTTAATGAACCACCACCGTATCTTTAGCTTCATTTTCCCCAGTAACTAAACCTGCATTTCCTTCACAATTTTGTGTGTTCATAATGCTCCTCTGAACAGTACGTGACATTGCCTCCCTAACAGTTCTCCCGCACTTAAATTCATAACATGCAATTTTTCAAAAGTTGCAACACTGGTTTTGCATTGCTGTGAAACAACACACTCAGAAGACAACACCAGAAAACAAAAGCGAACAAGAACTAATGACACTCATAGATGTATACACAAAGCAAAAATTAACCTGAAAAGAAACACAGGGTTAGTTGACGCGCCCCAGCCAAAAATGATCGATAATTTAGTGCAATCTGCTCGAAAAATGTGGTATCTGTTTTCATTACCTAACTGTGTTTCGACCGATAACCACGGTTACGAAAAATCCTGTCACAGGGGTGCTATATTGTGCCAAGTTACGACCTACCATCAGAAGATTTCAAGTAAGCGAATCCTTGTGGGGACGACCACATTATGCACGTTACACGTAGTGACCCTCGACTTAACTTGTCAGTTTAATGCCTGATACTGTCTTGACTTCTGGGAATCATAACGCTCCCCATGGGTGCAGATACATAGGAAATAACCGCCTAATATGGGTAGTTTTTTTAAGTGGGTTGTAGAACAAAATGAAAAGAATTTATGCTAGCACAAACACAAAATATACTTTATTTAATACTTTAGAATAACGATTCGTGTTCAGTTTCTGCTCTTGTTACACATTTACATTAGATATGATGCAAAACAAATATTGTTACAAAACCGACTCTGTTGAAAATAGGTTCCTTATTTGGCGAGGTCTTATGACCATTGTATACAAACAAAGCAGACAGAAATTTTTCGATGACACCTATCGCAAATATATCTCTTGTTTGTAGAGTTAGCTATATGTGCCCATTTCATACATTTTGAGCACCGAATCCAGTTCTCTCCATAGTGATCGCCTGAGTAGAGCCTTGCACAAAAAATGGTTCAAATGGCTCTGAGCACTATGGGACTTAACAGCTATGGTCATCAGTCCCCTAGAACTTAGAACTACTTAAACCTAACTAACCTAGGGACATCACACAACACCCAGTTATCACGAGCCAGAGAAAATACCTGACCCCGCCGGGAATCGAACCCGGGAACCCGGGCGTGGGAAGCGAGAACGCTACCGAACGACCACGAGCTGCGGACGAGCCTTGCACAGTAGATGCACGTCGCATCCTTATTTTCGTCGGTACCCTCGCTTTCATCAGACAATTCAGTTTCATCTGCTTCGGACCCAATGAAGATACATTGATCCTCCGATTCTTGCCATTCGGTTTGGCACGTCCAGGTACCAGGTTTGATGTTCCGCACTTATCACGTCCTGCATTCCCAAGAGCTGATGTCAGTTGCTATGACAAATCTGGATCTTGGAGTATGAGGCATATCACTTTCTTCAGATTCCAATGTTTTAGGAACAGTATTTCTTTGAGATAGCTGTAAGGTTCCTTCACGTAGATCCTCATCTGCAGATGGACTATCCTCATGAGAATTAGCCAGTTCTTCTACAACAGCAAATTCATTGGGTCGGAAAATCTGACGGTTGCATGGGAACAGACCTGCCTATCGGAAACTGTTTGTTGTTGTTTCTGCTGTTGCTACCTGTAAGTAAGCTTTTCGAGAAATGTAACTTAAATGGTACACAGTTACAATACGACCAACGTAGCTGTTGATCCAGCTCTCAGCCTCCTTGTAACGTTACGAGTGTGCGGACGAGTTATGCGTCCACGTAGGCTCGGTACTGAGAAGGGATGGGTTTGTCGCACGGCTGAACGCTAGCGGGCCCACGGCACACGCTTTGCCGTGGGTACATCAGGTAGTTCCTGCCGCGCAGGTGCAGGGACGAGCAGCGTCACTTGAAACGGGTAAATCCCAAAGCTAGGAATTTGAACGGCTGTCCCTCGCATAGCCTTTGTACAGGAGGCAATGCTCCACGAAATGGCAGAGTGTCAGACAGGCTGAATTATGGCTTCATAGAGCTCTTTGAGAGTATATGATGATTTACAACCAAACATTAATGCAAATTTGAGACCTGGCAGGATAGCCGAGAGCGCTAACGCGCTGCTTCCTGGACTCGGGTAGGCGCGCACGACAATACCGCGTTATAACTGCACAGACTTTGAGGTTCGCCGATGACATTGTAATTCTGTCAGAGACAGCAAAGGACTTGGAAGAGCAGTTGAACGGATTGGACAGCGTCTTGAAAGGAGGATATACACTCCTGGAAATTGAAATAAGAACACCGTGAATTCATCGTCCCAGGAAGGGGAAACTTTATTGACACATTCCTGGGGTCAGATACATCACATGATCACACTGACAGAACCACAGGCACATAGACACAGGCAACAGAGCATGCACAATGTCGGCACTAGTACAGTGTATATCCACCTTTCGCAGCAATGCAGGCTGCTATTCTCCCATGGAGACGATCGTAGAGATGCTGGATGTAGTCCTGTGGAACGGCTTGTCATGCCATTTCCACCTGGCGCCTCAGTTGGACCAGCGTTCGTGCTGGACGTGCAGACCGCGTGAGACGACGCTTCATCCAGTCCCAAACATGCTCAATGGGGGACAGATCCGGAGATCTTGCTGGCCAGGGTAGTTGACTTACACCTTCTAGAGCACGTTGGGTGGCACGGGATACATGCGGACGTGCATTGTCCTGTTGGAACAGCAAGTTCCCTTGCCGGTCTAGGAATGGTAGAACGATGGGTTCGATGACGGTTTGGATGTACCGTGCACTATTCAGTGTCCCCTCGACGATCACCAGTGGTGTACGGCCAGTGTAGGAGATCGCTCCCCATACCATGATGCCGGGTGTTGGCCCTGTGTGCCTCGGTCGTATGCAGTCCTGATTGTGGCGCTCACCTGCACGGCGCCAAACACGCATACGACCATCATTGGCACCAAGGCAGAAGCGACTCTCATCGCTGAAGACGACACGTCTCCATTCGTCCCTCCATTCACGCCTGTCGCGTCACCACTGGAGGCGGGCTGCACGATGTTGGGGCGTGAGCGGAAGACGGCCTAACGGTGTGCGGGACCGTAGCCCAGCTTCATGGAGACGGTTGCGAATGGTCCTCGCCGATACCCCAGGAGCAACAGTGTTCCTAATTTGCTGGGAAGTGGCGGTGCGGTCCCCTACGGCACTGCGTAGGATCCTACGGTCTTGGCGTGCATCCGTGCGTCGCTGCGGTCCGGTCCCAGGTCGACGGGCACGTGCACCTTCCGCCGACCACTGGCGATAACATCGATGTACTGTGGAGACCTCACGCCCCACGTGTTGAGAAATTCGGCGGTACGTCCACCCGGCCTCCCGCATGCCCACTATACGCCCTCGCTCAAAGTCCGTCAACTGCACATACGGTTCACGTCCACGCTGTCGCGGCATGCTACCAGTGTTAAAGACTGCGATGGAGCTCCGTATGCCACGGCAAACTGGCTGACACTGACGGCGGCGGTGCACAAATGCTGCGCAGCTAGCGCCATTCAACGGCCAACACCGCGGTTCCTGATGTGTCCGCTGTGCCGTGCGTGTGATCATTGCTTGTACAGCCCTCTCGCAGTGTCCGGAGCAAGTATGGTGGGTCTGACACACCGGTGTCAATGTGTTCTTTTTTCCATTTCCAGGAGTGTAAGATGAACATCAACAAAAGCAAAACGAGGATAATGGAATGTGGTCGAATTAAGTCGGGTGATGCTGAGGGAATTAGATTAGGAACTTAAAGTAGTAAAGGAGTTTTGCTATTTGGGCAGCAAAGTAACTGATGATGGTCGAAGTACAGATGATATAAAATGTAGACTGGCGATGGCAACGAAAGCGATTCTGAAGAACAGAATTTGTTGACATCGAGTATAGATTTAAGTGTCAGGAAGTCCTTTCTGAAAGTATTTGCATGGAGTGTAGCCACGTATGGAAGCGAAACATGGACGATAAACAGTTTAGACAACAAGAGAAGCTTTTGAAGTATGGTGCTACAGAAGAATGCAGAAGATTAGATGGGTAGATCACGTAACTAATGAGAAGGTACTAAAAAGAATTGGGGAGGAGAGGAATTTGTGGCACAACTTGACTAGAAGAAGGGATCAGTTGGTAAGACACGTTCTGAGGCATCAAGGGATCACTAATTTAGTACTGGAGGGAAGCGTGGAGGGTAAAAGTCGTAGAGGGAGACCAAGAGATGAATACACTAAGCAGATTCAGAAGGATGTAGGTTGCAGTAGGTACTGGGAGATGAAGAGGCTTTCACAGTATAGAGTAGCATGGAGAACCTGTCTTTGGACTGAAGACCATAAAACAACAAACTTATGCTGCAGTGTTCTTCTTCGGCACGCGTGTGCACAGAACCAGCTAAGTGAAAAATACATGTAATTCGCACGTTTATTTCTATATAAAAGCTGACTTATGAATTTTCCGTTGTGCGAGACCGCTGGACAAGATCGTGCATCGATTTAAAGTTCTAGATTCGCATATTTTACTGTTCGCGTCGCTTCTTCTGCGTAATCGTTGATTAATTGTTTCAATATCCGTTTGTATTGTGATAGATTGTGAAATTTCGAGGATCTGCGAGTGCTGCGATAAACAAGTACTGTTGTCGTTAATTGCGGGCTTAAATTAAATTGTACTCTTTTAAAGATTTTTAGGACAGTAGCCGTATACTCGTTCAAAACAATGTTTCTCCTGTTTCATTGAACAACTACGTCAGAAACAGGATAGTTTCAGAATTTTCGGACCCTTACAAAACTAAATTTTCGTAAGTTAGCGGTACAAGTGTTCTGGATATGTGATTAATTCGTAGCAAATCAGCGTTTGTGGTTCACAGTTCAGCCAAAGTACACATGACCCCTGAATTTCACTGTATATCAATGCAAATAAACGTGTGTCTTTGAGTATTCCCGGAAACTAATATTGTCCTTTGTATAATCTACGAGCATTGTAACAAATCGGCGTCTGTGATTTAGTTACTGTAGCAGAGTATCTAACTAACTTATTACGTTACATCTAGTTTTCCCTTAACGAGGAGTAACCCTATATATTATCTGCATTTATCGTAAAATAACAGTTCAAAAATGGTTCAAATGGCTCTGAGCACTATGGGACTCAATTGCTGAGGTCATTAGTCCCCTAGAACTTAGAACTAGTTAAACCTAACTAACCTAAGGACATCACAAACATCCATGCCCGAGGCAGGATTCGAACCTGCGACCGTAGAGGTCCTGCGGTTCCAGACTGCAGCGCCTTTAACCGCACGGCCACTTCGGCCGGCTAAAATAACAGTGTTTTCGTGTTTGCTAACAGCTACAATTAACATCAAAACGGTTTAGGAAACTAATAGTTTTTCCCAGAGATTTTTCTATTTTCTTGACAGAAATTTCGTTTCGTGTATCTGGTTCAGTTGTTATAGGGAATTGGCAACTTTTTAGCTCAAAATATTTAAAGATAATCAGTAGGTTTAAATTAAAGTTATTTGTTCACTGCACCAACAAAAATGCAGTCCCACTGTGAATGCTGTTCTTAAACGTGGAATGAGTTCTTGACGTTCGTAAGCAGTTGGAAATCGTTCTGACTACTGTCAAACGATTGGCAGTTGCTGAGAATCGGTTTGTTGGAAGAGCTCACGAGAGTCATGCACCTGTGATACCTGTACCAGAGGTACCTCAGGTACTGGCGTCTTCTGTGGATCCTGCCTCCTCTGCAGGAAGTACAGGATCTGTCATTACCCATGCACTTGACTGAGAGTGACATTTAAATGGTAGATCTATGCGTCCTGTACAAGGTGGACGGGGACCACGGAGGACTCAGTGTGTTGTAATGATCCTCCTAACCAATAAGTTTGAGGTATTGTCTTTCACTGAAACTGAGCCGGAGCCATCAGGATTCACTTCACCTGTTTTGGGGAAAACTGTTTCGTTCAGTGTCAGGAGGAGGCAAACGCAAAAGGGTAGGTGTCATTAGTGGTTGGCAGTTCAAATGTACGGCGAATGATGGCAACAAGGGACAGGAAAGGACACCTGGTGCACTCAAGTCTGTATGCCCCAGGGCCCCACTCAACATGTTGAAGAGGCTACTCTGGCAGCCGTTGACAGACAGGGTGCAACTAACTGCAGAATGTGGTGCATGTTGGAACAAATGATGCCTGTCATCTGGGCTCAGAGGTCCTTCTTGGGTCATTCGAGCGACTAGTAGAGAAGGTTGAGAAAATCAGCCTAGTGCGTGGAGTTTCAACAAAGCTCACTACCTGAAGGTTTGTCCCCTGTACTTATCGTGGCCCTTTGGTTCTGAGTTAAGTGGAAGGACTGAACCAAGGACTTTGAAGGTTCTGTGACAAGCTAGGCTGCAACTTCCTTGACTTGAGCCATAGGGCTGAGAACTGTAGGGTCCCCCTAAATGGGTCGGGTGTGCACTACACATTAGAGGCTGCTCTCAGGTAGCTGACTGTGTGGGGGGCACACAAGTGTTTTTTAGATTAGGTGACACTCCATACAATCCATATAACGATAGCTGTAGGAAACCCAGAAGTATCATTGTAAGATCGAAAGAAATGCTTCCCACAGGTGACAGTATTAAAATCCTAATGGTAAACTGCCGAAGCATTCGCAACAAGGTGCCAGAGTCTGAAGTGCTCATGAAATGCAGTGAAGCTCACATAATACTAGGTACAGAAAGCTGGTTGAAACTTGGTATTGATAGCAGTGAGATCTTTGGGAAAAATTTAAGTGTAATGAAAGGATAGGCAAATGGGAAATGGATGTGTATTTGCTGCAGTAGACAAAAAACTTTAATCCATCAAGATAGAAATTGAAGCTGCATGTGAGATTGTTTGGGCAAGACTTAATATCAGAGGTGGGCCTAAAATGATAATTGGATCCTTCTATCGCCCACCAGACTCATCTCCTGATGTAACCGAAAATTTTAGAGAAAACTTCAGTTCACTTCTATGTAAGTTCCTCAGTCATACTGTAATACCGGTGGAGACTTTACTCATCCGAAAATTAATTAGGAAACTATGTGATCAAAAGTATCCAGACACTTGGCTGAAAATGACTTACAAGTTCGTGGCGCCCTCCATCGGTAATGCTGGAATTCATTATGGTGTTGGCCCACCCTTAGTCTTGATGACAGTTTCTACTCACGCAGTCATACGTTCAATCAGGTGCTGGAAGGTTTCTTGGGGAATGGCAACCCATTCTTCATGGAGTACTGCACTGAGGAGAGGTATCGATGTCGGTCGGTGAGGCCTGGCACAAAGTCGGCATTCCAAAACATCCCAAAGGTGTTCTATAGGATTCAGGTCACGACTCTATGCAGGCCAGTCCATTACAGACATGTTATTGTCGTGTAACTACTACACCACAGGTCTTGCATTATGAACAGGTGCTCGATCGTGTTGAAAGATGCAATCGCCATCACAGAATTGCTCTTCTAGAGTGGAAAGCAAGAAGGTGCTTAAAACATCAATGTAGGCCTGTGCTGTGAAAGTGCCACGCAAAACAACAAGGTCTGCAAAGCCCCCTCCATGAAAAACACGACAACACCGTAACACCACCGCCTCCGAATTTTACTGTTGGCACCACACACGCTGGCAGATGACATTCACCAGGCATTCGCCGTACCCACACCCTGCCATTGGATCGCCACATTTTGTACTGTGATTCGACATTCCGCACAACGTTTTTACACTGTCCAATCGTCCAATGTTTACGCTCCTTACACCAAGCGAGGCGTCGTTTGGCATTTACTGGAGTGATGTGAGGCTTATGAGCAGCCGCTCGACTATGAAATACAAATTTTCTCACCTCCCGCCTATCATAGTACTCGAGTGGATCCTGAAGCAGTTTGGAATTCCTGTATGATGGTCTGGATAGATATCTGCCTATTACACACTATGACCCTCTTCAACTGTCTGTGGTCTCTGTCAGTCAACCGACGAGGTCGGCCTGTGTGTTTTTGTACTGCACATGTCCCTCACCTTTCCAATTCACTATCACATCGGAAACAGTTGACCTAGGGATGTAGGGATGTTTAGGAGTGTGGAAATCTCGCGTGCAGACTATGACAGAAGTGACACCCAATCATCTGACCACGTTCGAAGTCCATGAGTTCCCCGGAGCGCCCCATTCTGCTCTCCCACGATGTCTAATGACTACTGAGGTCGCTGATATGGAGTACCTGACAGAAGGTGGCAGCACAATGCACCTAATATTAAAAACGTATGTTTTTATGGGTGTCCAGATACTTTTGATCACATAATATATGTTAGTGGTGAGTGTGGTAAGACATCCTGTGAAACTTTACTAAATGCCTACTTTGAAAATTACCTAGAACAGATAGTTAGGAACCTCACCCGGGATGGAAATATATTGGACCTAATGGCAACAAATAGACATGACATCTCCAAGGATGTCCACATCGAAACTGATGTCAGTGATCCTGACGCGATTGTGGCAACATTGACTGTCAAAAAACAAAGGACAACTAAAACAATCATAAAGATGTACATGTTCGGTAAACTAACCAAAAAATCAGAAGTGTCATACCTCAATAATGAACTTGAAATTTTCAGCACACATCAGGGGCACGTAGAGGAATTCTGGCTCAAATCTAAAAGAATAGTTGACCAGACACTGGATAGATATGTACCTAGTAGAACATTTCATAATAGGAGGGAACTTCCATGGTATTGGAAAATTCGGAAATTTATGGTAAGGTCTTATGGGATCAAACTGCTAAAGTCATCGGTCCCTAAGCTTACACAATACTTAATCTACCGTAAAGTAACTTATACTAAGAACAACACACACACCCATGCCCGAGGGAGTTCCTTGGTATACAGTCACTGTAAAGAAACTTCTAAAGATGGCTCTGAGCACTATGCGACTTAACTTCTGAGGTCATCAGTCGCCGAGAACTTAGAACTAATTAAACCTAACTAACCTAAGGACATCACATACATCCATGCCCGAGGCAGGATTCGAACCTGCAACCGTAGCGGTCGCTCGGCTCCAGACTGCAGCGCCTAGAACCGCACGACCACTCCGGCCGGCAAACTTCTAAAGACACAGAGATTACTGCATAATAGGTGTAAAACAAAGTGTAGGGCTATAGATAGAGAGATTCTGAATGAAACGTGTTCGGCTGTCAAGAGAGCAATACGCGATGCCTTCAGTGACTACTGTAGTAGAATACTGTCAAATAATCTATCACAAAATCCAAAGAAATTCTGGTCATATGTAAAGGCGGTTCATGGCACCAAAGTTAGTGTCCAGTCCCTAGCGAATGAGACAGAAACTGAAATTGAGGGTAGCAAACCAAAGGCTGCAATGCTTAACTCGATTGTCAAATGTTCCTTTACAGAGGAAACCCCAGGAGAATTGCTCAGTTCAATCCTCGTATCACTGAAAAGATGAATGCAGTAAGTGTTATTGTCAGTGGTGTTGAGAAACATCTGATATCGTTGAAATTGAACAAAGCACTTGGGCCCGATGGAATCCTTGCCAGATTCCATAGTTAGCCCATCTGCATAATCTATTGTACATCCCTCAATGTCCAGGTCGTGAAAAAAAGCTGAGGTTACGACCGTCTACAAGAAGAGTAGTAGAAGTGATCCACAAAACTACCATCTAGTATCCTTGACACTGATTTATTGTAGAATCCTAGAACATATTCTGAGCTCAAACGTAATACGGTATCTTGAACAGAATTACCTCCTCAGTGGCATAAGCATGGATTTCGAAAACATCGATAATGTCAAACCCGACTCGCACTTTTGTCATATGACATACAGAAAGCTTTGGATCAAGGGAAGCAGGTATGTGCAGCGTTTATTGATTTCCGAAAAGCATTTGACTCAGTGCCGCTCCTACGCTTATTATAATAAGTATGATGGATGGGGTGCAAGAGAAATTTGTGACTGGACTGAGGACTTTTTGGTAGGGAGGACGCAGAACGTTATCTTGAAAGGAGAGTCATCGTCAGATGTAGGGTAACTTTGGGTGTGCTCCAGGGAAGTGTGTTGGAACCCTTGCTGTTCATGTTGTATATTAATGGCCTTGCAGACAGTAGTAATAATAAAATCAGCCTTTTTGCAGATGATGCCGTTATCTATAAGCAAGTACTATCTGACAGAAGCTGCATAAATATTCAGTCAGATCTTGATAAGATTTGCAACTTCCTCTATATGTTCAGAAATGCAAAATTTTGCACTTCACAAAACGAAGAAACGTAGCATCCTATAACATCAATGAGTCACTGCTGGAATCGACCAACTCATATAAATACCTGGGTGCAACGTTTTGTAGGGATATGGAATGGAATGATAACATAGTTTCAGTCGTCAGTAAAGCAGGTAATAGACTTTGGTTTATTGGTAGAATACTGGGGGAAGTTCAATCAGTCTACAAAACAGATTGCTTACAAATCACTCATGCTTCCGGTTCTAGAATGTTGCTCAAGTGTGTGGGACCCGTACCACATAGGACTAACAGTGGATATTGAATATATTCAGAGAAGGGATAGCATAAATGGTCACAAGTTTGTGTAATCCTTGGTGGAGTGTCACAGAGTTTCTGAAGGAAATGTACTGGAAGACTCTCGAAGATAAGTATAAACTTCCCAAGAGAGTCTATTAACAAAGTTCCAAAAACCAGTTTTAAATGATTACTCTAGGAATCTACTACAACCCCCTATGTCACTCACATAGGGATCGTTACGATAAGATTAGAATGATCGCTGCACACAGAGAGGCATTCAACTAATAATTCTTCCCACATTCTATTCGTGAACGTAACAGGAAGAAACCCTTATTACTGGTACAATGGGATGTACCCTCAGCCATGCACCTTATGGTGGTTTGCAGCGTATAGGTGCAGCTGCAGCTGTAGCTCTAGTTCCGCTATTTTGCGTGTTGGATCCCCAATTCCCATATTCTCTCCCCCTTACTCCAGTGGCACTTGATGTGTCTTCATCAGTGGCAGTGGTTCATGCAACATCAAACCTATAGTAAAAGGATCTACCTTTTGGACAATACCTCAGATCATACATGAGGTGGATCCATTCTAACTGTGAATTATCAGATGGATCCAATCCAACCGTTACACCAGTGAACAAGTGGGTGGATATGTCCAATAATATATTACTGAATGCATAACACTGGCAGATCGACCGTTCGGATAGATCTCGGTACTCACTCACGAGCTGCAAGCACCGCAGCCAATGACAAAGATGGTGACACCTCAGAGTCTGTGGAGTAAGGGAGAGAGGGTGTGGGAGTCCCTAGCTTGGGAATCTAACACAAGAAATAACGTGACTGTGCTCTGCTGTGTGTGTGTGTGTGTGTGTGTGTGTGTGTGTGTGTATGGAGGAGGAGAGGGGGGGGGGGGGGGACGAGGGCGTGCGCGCGCGTGTTTACAATAGAATAACGTCGACACCCTACCTCCCAGTAGCAATCCATTTACATGCTTGTGTGTTTTTGCAATACTTTATAGATATCATGACAGGAGTTGGATGTTATAAAAACTGTTTGCAATTTTACCTATAATGCTGCATGTAGGTATTTGCGATGGAAGTCATTTTCATAGATGTATCAATGACCTGTGTGAAGTTTTGTCACCTGTACTGTAAAAAAGCCAAGTCAGTATTGGGGGGGGGGGGTGTTCTTATAGTGCTGGAGCAGGCGATGGCTGTGATAATGGATGTTGCAGTTCCGGAAACAGTTTACTGCAGTTTGAATGTAGTTTGATAGTCATTTTGATGCAGTTTGTGAGCGTTTTGATACAATGTCAAACTCCCAGACACTAAAGACAAAGAAAAGCTTATAAATTATGCTCTGTCTATATTCAGTTTTAATTACCCACCTGTAAACTGCGTGGCGTCGTAACACTGACTTCGACAAAGACGAAGTAAGTGTTACACAGAAGCGCTATATTAAAGGAGAAACATATTTCCACCAACCGAGGACAGTGTTCTCCACCACAGCACTGAATATTGATATTACCGAATTACAGCTGGTTGTCACAAACAATGTTTTTCCCCCAAGAATTAAGGGAAGGAACCAATTTCTCGAACAGGTTTGAACTGTTGCCTATTATGCAACTATTAACATTAACAGTAACCAGTAATGGAAACTGTGCACTTGTTGGAGTACTGGCTGAAATCAATAAAACTGCATGTTCTGGGGGGGGGGGGGGGGGAGGGTGGATTGAACATACATATATGTCTTAATAGTGGAAGGAGGGTGCCTTATACAGAAAGAAAGGCCATATCCGTCTACACATGAGCAACACTACCATCGGACCGTAACTGTTGTCGTAACAAAAGCTTCCCCAAATGCAATTATTCATTGTAAGCCATAGAAATGAATGCATTCTGACAGATGCTGAGTGCTGTAGTAACGTTGACTGTGTTCAAAGATTTTGGGGTTAGGTCACCTCGAGTGCCGCATCCTTCCAAGAATGCCACTGAGGTCGTCGAAAATGTTCAAATCTGTCAGAAATCTTATGGGACTTAACTGCTAAGGTCAACAGTCCCTAAGCTTACACACTACTTAACCTAAATTATCCTAAGGACAAACACACACACCCATGCCCGAGGGAGGACTCGAACCTTCGCCGGGACCAGCCGCACAGTCCATGACTGCAGCGCCTCAGACCGCTCGGCTAATCCCGCGCGGCTGAAGTCGTCGCTACAGGTTTGCAAGCACAAGCACGTTTAGGATGAGGTCTGACTTTCCGGTATACACATATCTTTAGGATCACAAATGTATAGATCGTTTCAGTGTTTAGCAGTCTGCATGAGTGATATTGCTCACTTTATTATTTGAATCAAAGTCACACACATCTTAGTAATGGAGGGATTGTTTAGCAACGATACAGTAATTGATAAGCATGCTGCAATGTAGGCTGCGAGCATCACAGGATCGAGGTGATGAGACGTTCTGTTAATGTGACAAGTTGTCGACAGCAGTGTTGTGGTACTCAAGCAATTGGTTAAAATGCGTTGAAAACATGGTTAAATTGCGGAAAGTGATGAAAAATATGTAAACTTTAGCAAAATAGATAAAAAGAGGACACATATTTTTGCCTGGGTCTATGAAAATTATTCCATTCCTCCACTGGCGTGATGGAAAACTGATGGTTCATACTATCCTTGCGCTATGGGTTTATGTTCTGCATAATACACCCTGCTCGACACGTGGTTGTGCATTGTAATCCATAAAAAGGGAAGACATAGTGCCCAAGGATTTGGATGTCAGAATGGACAACTTCTAGGACACCAAAACAGTGATGATGTACTTGGGTGCAATATGAGGAATCAATGTTCTTGATATCTTCAAAAACGGAACACCGTGACATCTGCAACCTCATTACTTTGGAACACGAGATTAAATGCAGATGTTATCACCTTCAGACAGATGTTTGGAAGAACACAACTAGTAGATAGTGTCGGAAGTTCCATGCGGTTTTTCGCGGATGATGCTGTAGTATACAGAGAAGTTGCAGCATTAGAAAATTGCAGCGAAGTGCAGGAAGATCTGCAGCGAATAGACACTTGGTGCAGGGAGTGGCAACTGATTCTTAACATAGACAAATGTAATGTACTGCGAATACATAGAAAGAAGGATCCTTCATTGTATGATTATATGATAGCGGAACAAACACTGGTGGTAGTTACTTCTGTAAAATATCTGGGAGTATGCGTACGGAACGATTTGAAGTGGAATAATCATATAAAATTAATTGTTGGTAAGGCGGGTACCAGGTTGAGATTCATTGGGAGAGTCGTTAGAAAATGTAGTTCATCAACAAAGGAGGTGGCTTACAAAACACTCGTTCGACCTATACTTGAGTATTGCTCATCAGTGTGGGATCCGTACCAGGTCGGGCTGACAGAGGAGATAGAGAAGATCCAAAGAAGAGCGGCGCGTTTCGTCACATGGTTATTTGGTAAGCTTGATAGCGTTACGGAGATGTTTAGCAAACTCAAGTGGCAGACTCTGCAAGAGAGGCGCTCTGCATCGAGGTGTAGTTTGCTGCCCATGTTTCGGGAGGGTGCGTTTCTGGATGAGGTATCGAGTATATTGCTTCCCCTACTTACACCTCCAGAGGAGATCAGAATATAAAATTAGAGAGATTCGAGAGCGCACGGAGGCTTTCCGGCAGTCGATCTTTCCGCGAACCATACGCGACTGGAACAGGAAAGGGAGGTAATGACAGTGGTACGTAAAGTGCCCTCCGCCACACACCGTTGGGTGGCTTGCGGAGTATAAATGTAGATGTAGATGGTGCAAATTCCTCCAGTTCCTATATGTTGCGGTATCTCCTCATTTTCGTTAATAAGAAATACCGCCGCTGTCTTTTCTTTCCACCATCCTGCGTGTGTTCTGGGAGCAGCAAACCCTACACCAGGGGTGGGCACGAGAGCTGCCCACATGGTTGCCCGTGGTCAGCCTGTCGCGAGGAAAATTCTGACAGTGAGCAGCTGTGAGGGCACGTAGTGCGCGTAGAGCTGTGCTGTGTGACTGGCCACTGCACGGGGGCAACCGTGCCACTGTGAGAGCGCCTCGTGCAGGTGGGACACACAAACATCCGAGGTTGTTTCACGCGTGTGCAGGGTCCGTGAAGACGCCACCGGCACGCTGTTATCGGGAGGCCAATCATATGTGGCACAACATGCGTGTGTGGGTCGTAGGTGCAGAACGTGCTTACCTGAAGTTTGTGTATCCTGTTGGCCATGTACGGATGAACCACCGTTTCGAACCATTGTAACACGTTCTACTTTAATGGCCACAAATAGGATACAGAAGTAAAGAATTAAGAAATGAACACATTTGTATTGCAAATGTTACGTTATATTTACACAGAAGTGTGTAGCCCAGAGGAGGGGTACTATGTACAAATACGACATAGGCATTAATTTACATCACACTGGATGTTTTTACAGTGATTTTGAACTAGCATCTCGATATTTGGAGTGAAATTAGTGGTTATCAGTTAGATGAACATCAGCAAGACTGCTCCTAAGCTTCGATTTTGTCAGTTTCATTATGGAGGAAACACTTTTACACAGGTATGTTGTTCCAAAAAAAACTATACACACGAGCAGCTATTTTAAATAACAATGGAAACTGTCCATATGGGAAATATTTGTACAAGGTTTCCAAGGTCTCTGCACTGCGAAACTTCTCCTTCAGCTCGCAACTGCATTGAAAGTCAACGAGTTCCAACTGAATTTCAGAGGGCACATTTTCAACGTTAACTGCAAAAGGAGTCCCTAAACGGTTGACGGTCCTCAAATCTACTATCAAAAATGCCTTCGAGAGACTGTAGCACCGTTACAAATCCATCAAAATAATCCTTGAGCCTGCCCTGTTCCAATTTGTTTTCATTAACAACTAGCACAATGCCCGGGAAGTGTACACACGACATTTCTAACAGTTGCTTTGCCCACTAAAGCAGTTTTCTCTTGAATGTCAAAATAGTGTCAAACATTTCGTTAAGTACCTTATTTCTACCTTCCAAAGCAACATTCAAGCTATTCAGATGCTTGGTTACGTCAGTTAAAAACGCAAGGTCTAAAATCCACTGTGGGTCGTCCAATTATTTCACCGCTTTCCCTTTCGCATCCCTGAACTACACTATATCTTTACGTAAATTAAAAAAATCTTTCTAAAAGAACACCTAGAGTTAACCAGCATACTTCACAACAAAATGGAACATCGCCGTTTTCAGACTCGAGAGCTGCCAGGAACGATTTTAACTGTCTGTATTCCAAACTGTGCGATCTGAGAATGTTAACTGCTTTTATAACCGCGTCCATGATGCCAACTGGTTTGGCACATTTTGTTAGCAAATTACCACGGGGAAGAACGCAATGTACTGCTGGTAGTTCCTGCTGGACACCGACCGCTTTCAACTTTTTTCGTATCACAGAAACGACACCAGACCTATGACCAATCATTGCAGGAGCCGCATCTGTTGCAATTGATGAAAGTTTTTCCCGACATAGGTCGTATTTCTCTATTATATGTTCTACGCAAGAAAATATATCGTCGGTAATTGTTGGGTAATACATTGGCACTAAATCGAGGAGTTCCTCAATCACATTAAACTGTGCATCAACTCCTCGCAAAAATACTTCAAGTTGAGCAACATCACATACATCAGTGTTTTTCTCCAATTCCAATGAAGAGAATTGAGCTTCCACATAGTGTGCCATTTCTTCAACGCATCTGCAAACTGTTCTCTGTGAAAGAGGAACGGTTTCAAAAACAGGAAGACTTGCTGGACACAAAATTGTTGTGCCAGCAACAAAACAGTCTTTCACAAATTCTCCGCCGGCTGATGTGGCCGTGCGGTTCTAGGCACTTCAGTCTGGAATCGTGCGACGGCTACGGTCGCAGGTTCGTATCTTGCCTCGGGCATGGATGTGTGTGATGTCCTTAGGTTAGTTAGGATTAAGTAGTTCTAAGTTCTAGGGGACTGATGACCTCACATGTTAAGTCCCATAGTGCTCAGAGCCATTTGAACCATTTGAACAAATTCTCCATCGCCGAAGGATCACGCTGTTTCAATTTTGCATTCCAACAAAAAAGTATTCTTCTTCTCACTGTGGATTAACGAGCATGGGTTCAAAGGACTTGAAATTTCAACGATTTTAACTCCTCTTCGGCCATTTTCCACCCACTAGTTCTGTTTTATCACAAACACCAAATGCAATGTCTACACAGACAATAGAAATGACGGGAAGTAAATGGACCAAGTGGCTCCGTGCGATGCAGTGACATGCGTGGCCAGTCGAGTGGCCAGTGGCGGTACTGCCGACTGGCAGAGTGGGGGAGAGCCGTGGGCAGGCCTTGCAGGCATCAGCGTTTGCCCAGCCCTGCCCTACACCATTCAATGTCCAGCTTTCTCTGAAAGCCGATGGAAAAAATGTGTTATTGTTGGTTTAGCATCTACCTAAACCTTAAAGTTATGTCTGAAAATTTCTTTTCTTTGTACACCACCATACAGTCTTTCGACTGTATGGTGGTGTACAAAGCTGTAGGCCTACACTGCTTGGATGCGTTACGGAAGTATACAGACAGGGTGATCCATTGGTCGTGAGCGGGCCAAATATCTTACGAAATAAGCGACAAACGAAAAAACTACAAAGAACGAAACTTGTCTAGCTTGAAGGGGGAAACCAGATGGCGCTATGGTTGGCCCGCTAGATGGCGCTGCCATAGGTCAAACGATTAACAACTGCGTTTTTTTAAGTAGGAACCCCCATTTTTTATTACATATTAGTGTAGTACGTAAAGAAATATGAATGTTTTAGTTGGACCACTTTTTTCGTTTTGTGATAGATGGGGCTGTAATAGTCACAAACACATGGCTCACAATTTTAGACGAAGAGTTGGTAACAGCAGAACGTAGGTACGTTTCAACATTTTATTTCGGTTGTTCCAATGTCATACATGTACCTTTGTGAACTTATCATTTCTGAGAACGCATGCCGTTACAGCGCGATTACCTGTAAATACCACATTAATGCAATAAATGCTAAAAATTATGTCCGTCAACCTCAATGCATTTGGCAATACCTGTAGCGACTTCCTCTCAACAGCGAGTAGTTCGCCTTTTGTAACGTTCGCACATGCATTGGCAATGCACTGACACATGTTGTCAGGCGTTGTCGGTGGACCACGAGAAATATCGTTCAATTTTCCCCACAGAAAGAAATCCGGCGACGTCAGATCCGTTGAACGTGCGGGCCATGGTATGGTGCTTCGACGACCAATCCACCTGTCATGAAATATGCTATTTAATACCGCTTCAACCGCACGCGAGCTATGTGCCGGACATCCGCCATGTTGGAAGTACATCGCCATTCTGTCATGCAGTGAAACATCTTGTAGTAACAACGGTAAAACATTACGTAGGAAATCGGCATACATTGCACAATTTAGATTGCCATCGATAAAATGGGGACCAGTTATCCTTCCTCCCATAATGCCGCACCATACATTAACCCGACAAGGTCGCTGATGTTCCACTTGTCGCAGCCATCGTGGATTTTCCATTGCCCAATAGTGCATATTATGCCGGTTTACATTACCCCTGTTGGTGAATGACGCTTCGTCGCTAAATAGAATGAGTGCAAAAAATGTGTCATCGTCCCGTAATTTCTCTTGTGAACAGTGGCAGAACTGTGCACGACGTTCAAACTCGTCCCCATGCAATTGGCTGGCTCTGAGCACTATGCGACTTAACTTCTCAGGTCATCAGTCGCCTAGAACTTAGAACTAATTAAACATAACTAACCTAAGGACTTCACACACATCCATGCCCGAGGCAGGATTCGAACCTGCGACCGTAGCGGTCGCCCGGCTCCAGACTGCAGCACCTAGAAGCGCACGGCCACTCCGGCCGGCTCCCATGCAATTCCTGGTGCACAGTAATATGGTACGGGTGCAATCGATGTTTATGAGCATTAACAACGACAGCATCATCATTTGTTGCAGGTCTTGGTTGACGTTTCACATGTGGCTGAACACTTCCTGTCTCCTTGAATAACGTAACTATCCGGCGAACGGTCCGGACGCTTGGATGATGTCGTCCAGGATACCGAGCAGCATACATAGCACACACACATTGGGCATTTTGATCACAATAGCCATATACATCAACACGATATCGACCTTTTCCGCAATTGGTAAACGGTCCATTTTAACACGGGTATTGTATCACGAAGCAAATACCATCCGCACTGACGGAATGTTACGTGATACCACGTACTTATACTTTTGTGACTATTACAGCGCCATCTATCACAAAGCGATAAAAGTGGTCCAACTAAAACATTCATATTTCTTTACGTACTACACTAATATGTAATAAAAAATGGGGGTTGCTATTTTAAAAAACGCAGTTGATATCCGTTTATTCTATGGCAGCGCCATCAAGCGGACCAACCATAGCGCCATCTGGTTTCCCCCTTCAAGCTAGACGAGTTTCGTTCTTTGTAGTTTTTTCGTTGGATACTTATTTCGTGAGATATTTGGCCCGGTCACAATCAATGGGCCACCCTGTATATCTGTTAACAACATTACAATACAGGAACCCTTCGCAACATTAGAGGTGGCGCTATTGTGTTAATAAGTTTGTGAGACACTTCCTCTTACGTTGAGGGGACATAATAATTACGAGAACTGATGCCTCCTGCAGCTGGCGGCCTAATAAGTAATGTAACACCGTTTATCAGGTTTTTGTTTGGGCTTAGGGCGAGAATTGGCCACTGAGGCCATGAGATTTATTAATAACATCATATGCCATTTTGGAATCATAACAACACGGTCTGAACAATAGTTTAAAGAGTGAATCCGAGAGATTGAATGACGGTCAGTGTGGAGCGATGGATGGTCATCAACACATGTATTAAATATTATGACAAAGAGAAAAAATCAGTCGATATAAATTGGCCTAGTCATGTGTCATGACTTGCTGCATGTCGTTGCATAGTGGAGCCGGGGGAACCGGGCCACTGCTGTACCTCCCCCTTGTCGGTCAGGTAGAAAGGACGAGGGGAAGCATATGGTTCAACATAATGGTGTTTACCCCAGTGACATTAAATAAGTGCCCAGTCTTTCTGGAACAGATAGGACAATTTTTGCGAGTCTGGAATCATTAAGAATGTCTGGCACAGCAAGCAATGGGTTGTTGGCCTCGAGTGGCACATTCCTGATGCGCGGGCGGAGGTTTGTGACCCGGGGGTGGCAGTGGTGGCTGTTCACATGCCACCACATGGCAAGGGTGGAGATGAGAGTGAAAAATCAGACGTCTCCATACACCAACAGGTCTCAGCAGGATTAGAACTGGAGCACTATACCAGAATTCTGTGTGACTTGCTTCCACCAACACGACAAGGCAACCGAGAGACAAAACGCAATTAGTGCTTGGTATCTTCAGTTATTTGACGATGGCCACCACTCATTTTTGTGTGAGAGGAAGTGATTATCTAGTCTGTGGGAAGCCTCCAGAGACGTCGCGGAAGCTGTGATGGTTACTTGGCGAGTGTAATGAGGCAGAGAAGAAAATACTCACCATGCAAAAGGGTTCCCATGATTCATTTAACAAATTAGTCAATGTATTTGATATCAATGATGTGCCACCGGACAGGTGGAAGCGAAGCCGAGAGTACCATGGATATCATTCATGAGTTAGAGAAGCAATCAGGTGTTTTTTCGTTGTGACGAGATCTTTTAATGAAATTTCAATCTCCCACCTACTCAGGGAGAGGTGATCATCACAATAAAATCACCTATATCACCGAATTTATAAAGTGATACACAGTAACTTCATATTTACAACTCCTCTGTGCTGCTACCTTGAGAGGTTTCGTAGGCGATGAGGCGTTTGATTACTTCAAGACAGTTGGAAGGTGAGGAGGCATCCTACGACAGACGTAGAGCATTCTCTCAGCAGTTCGTCATGAACCAAAAATAAGTTTAATATTCTAGTCCTGTGATGCAGGACATGGCTAGTGTTGCCAACTTAGTGGATTTCCACTAAAACTGGTGGTTTCTACCTTCCTTTTAGTGGCGAAATATTGCTTATAGGGGCTTTTAACCACTAAGCTATTTATATGCTTCGAAAAACCACTGAGCACTTGTTGGCTCACATAGGGTGCGTCACGTCACATGCACAGAAAAAGTAATTCGACTGTCGTCGTTTGTGATGTGCACTATACAATTGTGATTCTCAATCTATGGTATTATTTCACGACTTCATATGTGTATAACTATGCTGAAAGCACAATGAGACACCAGCTAAACCCGCTGGGTAGATCAGGTAATAGGATTGTGGAAAGGGTCAAGGGTTGAGGTCAGTTTCTGTTTCTAATTGTCATTTATTTTAATTTAATAACCTTTACAACCAAAGCGGCACATCACCGAATCTTTACCGAATGCAACTCTTTCATGGCTGAAGGCCTCCAACAAGAAATCTTAACAAGATTAAAATCCAAATAAGATAGCAGTAAAATAATTCAAAAAACAACATACACAAGGTGCAATACAAATGGCTGAAGCCACAATGAAAGTCCAAGATTTTAGAATATATTACCATAGACCTTTAAACGCAGAAGGCCAACAAGAAATCTCAAAAAAATAAAAAATTCAATTAAGATAGCAAAAAAATAATTTAAAACCCAAAAAAGCAACAACACAAATGGCTGAGGGCCACAATTAAACTTCAAAAATTTTAAAATATATTACCGTAATCTTTAACAGCAGAAGGCCACAGGGTCATTCCATGTCAAATCAACCAATTGTACCACATGATTTGAACCATCACCTCTCAGATTTGGATGATTTTTTTTTCAGGTAATGTACCCACTAACACTAGTTTAAATTTGAAATTCAAAATTTTTCTGATCTTTGGTTTTTGAGTTTCAAGGGTTTAAAAATCAAAAAAAACATCTGTTTTTGATCAGTCGATGATTGTTTTAAAATGCTGTAGCTCAAAAACAATACAACCTAGAGAGCTCCAACTTGCACCATTGTTTTCTTCTAAAAATTCCCTTCAATTTGATATGTAACATGACTATGCTACCTAAATCTGAAAATTTTAAACTATTCCAAAAAAACATTTTTTGAAATTTACAAAATCCGTCCCTCGGAATATTTATAAAAATTGTATGTTTTGTCCAGTCTAACTGACTACATCCATGCAAAATTTCAAGATAGGATCTCAATGGGTTCGTGTATAAAATAATATTTTACTACCGCAATACACACAAGTGAGGTGAAAAGCAGACTATTTCTGTGCTATGAATACTAAGGTAGGCCTATGTAATTCTAACAAACTTAAATTATTATGTTAGCCTTTTTATGCAACATTGTCCTCTTATTGTTTGTTACTTCATTAAATGATATAGTGTTGTTTTAATTTAATGTTCATGATTCTTTTAACTATGCATCAGAAGGAAGTGAACACATTTTAATTGGTAATATACGCGCTACAAGCTAAAATTTTGAATAAAGCCACTCACCTTCATCCTTAGTTGTAAATGGCAGAGATTATCTTTTTCTTGGTTTTCCAGTGTTATTTGTAATCATTTACAACAAGTTCGTTATATTAGAAATTGGCATATAAGTAATTTCACTTGGGAAAAAGATTAACTTGTTGATATTTGCATGGATAGAACTGTATTTATAATACTATTTGGTATTTACAAAGTTAATACACATGATATTTATACAACTTACTGTTTAGTGAGGGTAGGTGTAACATAATTTAAACGTGCTTCTTTTATGATCTTTTAAGATATTTTTCCAAAGCAAGAGACGACAACTTCATTTCCTTAGCACTTACAGTGTAGGTTCTTCCCGTAGCTGTTGTTGGATTCGCTGTTTTATTTCCTGGGACATCTAATACATCTCTTGGTTGTGGATAGTAAAAAGACTGGGCTAGACCCTTTGGGTGTAAAAAATTTATTCGGTACATGTCATTGTATTCTTCTTCAATGCATCCTAGCCACCAAGAGTCGTCATATGCTACTGTCACAAAACCAGCAGTAATATTTCCCATATGTGACAGTGTTATTTGGTTCAGTGTTGTCACATATTCAAGAGACTCATCCAGACTAAAATGATAAGGCTTGACAGTAATTTGACACTCTGTGCAGGGTTTATATGAATGAAACTTTTGTGTTCCCACAATCGCTTTTGAGTCACTAAACCGAGGAAGTAAGTATTCTTTGGTGAGTTCACAGTCCTCCGTGTGCAATATTCAAAGTCAATGTTTTTTATGTTTTCCATGGCAAATACATAAAGTGATTTGGGTGTTAAGATTTTCTGGTCATGTGGCCTTTGTAGGCTGGCTTTAGCAGCTAGCCGCTTAACAGTTCCGCCAAGGCCATCGCATGCGCTCTTGCCATGGGATGTTGCAAAGAACTCCCACGTTGCCTCAACTTCAAAATCAGTTTTATGCAAACACAAATTAAGGAAGTTTTTCTTAGTTTTATATTGTGCAGTGCTGCCATCAGAAAAGTAAGTAATCTTTTTAAGTCCAAAAGGCAAGTTTTGCTTTATGATTTCTAGAAGTTTTTTCTGGAATACATAGAAAGCGACTACATTATGTTTCAGGCAATCTGATATGAAGACATACTGCAGATGTTTTAGTTTTCCCTCCCATTTATAATATATGATGAAAGGATGGAGTGTAGTTTCCCTGTTACATCAAGGTGGTCAAAAGTGGGGTAGTGGCCAAAACTAGAGCCTTGACCCTATATGAAAATCTCACGTTTTTTTATAATAAAAAGTGAATGTCGTACAAAATCGTAAGATTCTTAAGTTATTATTTTTTATATATTTTATTCTCGCATTAAAATATCATTTAATGCATTAACTAACAATAAGAGGGTAATGTTGCATAAAAAGGCTAACATAATAATTTAAGTTTGTTAGAATTACATAGGCCTACCTTAGTATTCATAGCATAGAAATAGTCTGCTTTTCACCTCACTAGTGTGTATTGCGGTACTAAAATATTATTTTATACAAGAACCCATTGAGATCCTATCTTGAAATTTTGCATGGATGTAGTCAGACTGGACAACACATACAATTTTTATAAAAAATCCGAGGGTATGTATTTTGGAAATTTCAAAAAATGTTTTTTTGGAAAAGTTTAAAATTTTCAGATTTAGGTAGCATAGTCATGTTACATATCAAATTGAAGGGAATTTTTAGAGGCCGGCCGAAGTGGCCGTGCGGTTAAAGGCGCTGCAGTCTGGAACCGCAAGACCACTACGGTCGCAGGTCCGAATCCTGCCTCGGGCTTGGATGTTTGTGATGTCCTTAGGTTAGTTAGGTTTAAGTAGTTCTAAGTTCTAGGGGACTAATGACCTCAGCAGTTGAGTCCCATAGTGCTCAGAGCCATTTGAACCATTTTTTGAATTTTTAGAGGAAAACAATGGTACAAGTTTGAGCTCTCCAGGTTGTATAGTTTTTGAGCTACAGCATTTTAAAACAATCATCGATTGATCAAAAACAGAGGTTTTTTTGATTTTTAAACCTTTGAAGCTCAAAAACCAAAGGTCAGAAAAATTTTGAATTTCAAATTTAAACTAGTGTTAGTGGGTACATTATCTGAAAAAAAAATTCCTCCAAATCTGAGATATCAAGGTTCAGACTGGTAGTTGATTTGAGATGGAATGACCCCACAGTGTTTAAGCTTGAAAGATAAATTTAAAAATTAATTTTGCAAAATTTTAAGAGACAAAACAAATAACCATAAGCCTAAAATTTAAAATAGCTGACAACAGATAATTAACACGGTGGCACTCAGTAGGCCTCCAGGGAGGTCGGTCTGCCCTCATTCACTTAGGTGACACAGGTGGTGAGCCCAACTATACTTGATCCGTCGGAGCCCAACCAGGGGATGGCCACAGACCGACCGACACAACGACCTACTTGCTACCCATCAATACATGAGAACTCAAACACAAAAGGTTACACACGCAACTTTGACGTCGTGGGTCGGTGGACTACGAAGCTCGTAGTGATCGGACAGCTCCACACACGCTGTGAGCCTGCGCAGAGCCCGGCAGCGGACCCAGGCGACTGCACCGCACGGAGATGTCCTCCCTGGCCCGCACCAACCGACCGACTGCCTGCTGAGGGCTATTCCATAGGTTCCTCTCCCATTATTACTACCCATCAATACCATACAGGGGTACTGGCTAGACTGATAGCGAAAATATCCTCGT
Source organism: Schistocerca serialis cubense (assembly GCF_023864345.2). Classification (NCBI taxonomy): domain Eukaryota; kingdom Metazoa; phylum Arthropoda; class Insecta; order Orthoptera; family Acrididae; genus Schistocerca; species Schistocerca serialis. Next base: position 758,652,101 of record NC_064642.1, on the reverse strand, counting down.
TACAGCCATCAGTTATTGTCTAGTGCTTGGTCACTGGCAACTACCCCTCCCCAACTCTCATACTTCACAGCAAGGGGAAAAAATTTGGTTTTTCCAGCGAATTTTTGAATTTTCCTCATGTAGGAGGCGGAGGAGTTAGACTGCTGCCGTATTCTGGGTTGGGTTGTGATGTCACAGACTGTGTCCGTAGACGATGAAGTATAGAGTATCCTACACCCTACCACACAAGCGAAATGCAAATTGATTTTCTATAAATAAAGAAGGTATAATAGTTATGTCCTTTGCAATACAGTGTAATTACATTTGAAATTACCACCAAAATTCGAATTTACCACGATATTTTGAATTTTGGGCCGATTTGTGGATTTCCCGCCAATAGGATGCTGGGGAGGGGAGAGAATGTACCCTCCGAGTTGACTGAGGTCTACTGTATTTGCACTGACGTCACAGAGTGGGGTGAATTTCTCGCCATATACAGTTAATTATATTACTGGAACACCTTAAGCCTGACCAGAAGCAACTCATGTTCAACAACAGAATACTGAGATGGGGAGGGGGAAAGTGTTCAGAACAGAACAATAGGTTAATGCGACAGGAGGGAGAAAGACTAGGGGATGTCCCAGTGGGGCAGGGGAGGAGGGAAAGTGGCTCATAGGTCAAGGGGGGGTGACAAAAAAGTGGCTCAGAACTCTGATGCAAAACCGAGCGAAATTCAAAAATTAGCTATGAATCGGCGGAAAGGGGGAAGGGACCACGTGCCGGCTAGGGAAAACCCACGATGTCATCAGGTAGAGCGGGGCAATTAATTGATCAGTTAATTAATTTGTATAATTAATTTGATATAAAGTGGATCAGAGCTGACATTATCCTACCACTCCCTTACTAATAGAGTTATCAAGTCCCAACCCAATATTATCATGCAGAAGTCAGTCTATGTGCCACCCTTAATACACGGTTCCCATTCTTTTTATATGTTTATTAGTTTCAAAAATATAGACGTGCCAAATTGGATGATTCTTTTCGATACACTCTGTATTTTAGTTCAGGTGGTAACTGCCTTTGACTCACCACATGGTGTGCTGAGTTGGTTGGTGAGCACCTCATCCATGTTCTGTCCTCATACAGCGGTCTATGAAGTTCATTATCTTATGGATACTAACATCTGCGCTCCATGATGTTTGGATTGTATACTGCGATCTACTGTGGTTAATTTCCTTAACTCCTCTCTCAATAGCGTCCGTCCCCTCCCCCCCCCCCTACCAGCCCCGCAGTTCTTAGTAAAATCATCCTTCTCTGGCAGGGTTAGTACTACTGCAAAATGATATTAAAAGAAACGTACAGAAACACAAATGAATGATTGAACCATGGAAACACCAATGAAGGATCACCACAGAGAATACTCAGTTACCACTCAGGATGAAGAAGAAACATTGGCATACTACATACAAGAAGATCAAACACTTGAGCTATAGAAGCCGCAAAGAAACAGAAGGTGTACTGCTAGATGCAAAAGAACGATAAAGGAAATACTGAATTTCTTCGATTGCTCTACCGCAGTAATCGGAATCCTGGACACTGGTGTTGCCAAACGACCAACATTATCAGGTTCTATGCGGGGACTACGTCTCCTTTTACGTTTTGGAAATACAAAAAGCGAGCCAAAGTCCATTGAAATGTTAGTTCTATCTTACAAAAGCGAAGATAACGTTAGCTGTAAGTGTTTAGGTACAAAAGTGATGAACCGATTTTCAAAATATTGCGAATCGTAATCCTACACGTTCATACTGAAATAACTAAGATCGTGTTTGTTCCTTTTCGCTTTTTGTTTACTTTCTGATCGAATTGTTACTATTTGCTTTGTGCTACTCATCTTCCACCACAATTATGCTAGAATGGCAGAGAGATTCAATTTCTGTTATTTTTCCATGACCTAGGTGAAAACAAGCTATAACAACACACGCCAGAGTACCGCAAAAGGTCAGTATCACAGATTTTGGTAATCAGGGAATTTTAAAAATTTGAAGCACCAGCCACCAAATCCTTACATATTTCATCATACTGTGCAAATATAGCAGTGGAACAGGGTTTTCGATTAATACAGGAAGAAAAAAAATGGATATAATGAAATAAAGAAAGGTTCAATGGTATTTTTAGCTTTATGGTAGAATTTTAGTTCGCTAGAGGACACAAACTAGGCTTTTGACAGAAATGTGCATTGCTGTTCATCAGAAGAGGTAACAGTCTTGTCGCTACTCCAACTCGTGCTCCCCTAATGTGCCCATAGTGTGGAATATACTTGTCATAATATTACCAGTTTTATATGGATTAATGGGGATGGTTCAGAATTGAGTGAACAAATAAACGCAGTTTGACATTATAACAGTAGATGTAAAGATGATTTCACAACAGAATCATCTCATTATAAGGTACAACGGCTATGGAAAGAACAAAGTGACTTTTTATCAAGTTAATATCATAGATACTGTTGCATCTCAAACATTCTGACGTTTTCCATTCACTTATCTTTCCGCTTCTGGGTTAACAGTCAAGAAGACTGTTATCATAAAACCTTCATCGACAATTTCCTTCCCAATGTGGAGAAACCAATTCAATGATGAGTAATCGTACATGAACAGCAGAGAGAAGACTCACCGTATCTGAACAATTATTTGTTGATTTATCCTACAATAATCTACTAATCTGCCCTGAAAATCTTTCATACGTTCTAGTTTTGCTCAACAGGATGTTCTAACACAATCACAGTTTTATTATGTTAGAGCTATTGGAGAACTGTAGGATACTACCAGCTTCTTTATTCAAACATTCGCCTTGTTGCTCATGATACATTCTACTTAATCCCAGTTGAAAACTTCGGATGTGTTGTCCTACGTTGCAAACAAAGTGGTAACGGTGTATGCTATATTAACAATATGAGTAAATATGTCAACGCACAAAGCTAAAGGAAAATGGAACTAAGAAACTGATAGTAGTAAGCAGGTTTTTTTTTCTCAATGCCGAGAATGGAATAATTTACTTGCGTATTTCAAACTCCATGGAAAGAAACAGACGGGTGTTCGATGCTCGCTTTCATTACTGTACTGAGTTTATTTTCTTTATTACTTATTGAATTTTTTAAGATTTGCATCTCCCGTCCTTTGCATTATTTCGCCCTGTTCTTAGTCCTGTAATTATTTTACAATTACAAAATTAACAGCGTCACATCTTCCTAGTCAGGTAAATATTGAATAATGAAACTGTGTTAAGAATTGAAAGTATATCTGTATTTCCAGAAAAATAAATATCAAATTACTAAACGAAGAAAAATCGAAACTGAATCCATTCCATTCCCCCTCAATTTTTCTTAAACATTCTTTCGTGGATACCACAAAAGCTGTACAAGTTGAAAGACCACAATTTTTTCTAAAGAAGTGTAAGAACTTTGAGAAAACGGTGTATCAGCATGTGGTATGTATGCGACTATTTTTGTCTGAGTTTTTATAAACGATTAGAACCTTATGCCAATCCGTAATGATTTTTTATTGGTTCGATGAACGATCTTAGGAGTGCAAATTCGTGGCGAAGTAAGTCTGATATTTTTCAAATTGTTAAGCTCTCAGGACAAGATCACTTACATTTAATTCCAACAGCATACTCTAAATGGAATTTCTACTACAGATTTGTTAGTACACAAAAATGCTCAAATCCGACAGATGACGATTTCTTCGAAATCAGACTGAAAATGAACAATTAATTAGTTATATGTTTATTCTAAAAATAGTGTGTAATGTACCTACAATCATAGGTTTTCAAACCTTTAGTCTTGAGCAATAAAACGTCTGTAAAATACGAGACAACTCTTAACGTAGGAACTACCCCTGAGTTAAGTTCAATGTCGCTATGTTTTTGTTTCCAACGACGTGCCTGGAAATCGAAGTAGGGAGCGAGCTGGCGCTGGCGCGTGGGTATCGATTGTGAGTGACAGTCGCTGGGCTCGCGCAGCTGTTGGTGCGCTGCGCCCCCCACCCGACCGGCAGCCATCCCTCCCCTCCCGCCGCGACGCCCCTGCTGCCTGACAGCGCGACCGGTCAGCTGAGCGCCGTCAGTTGGTTCGCCAGCCCCGTCCAGTGCGCGCAGACTCCAGTGAGTACCACACACAGTTTCCGGCGCTCAGCCTAGCGCGGCGCTCTTCGCTAGCCGCTGAACCGCTGCGCGCCGTTGCCGACCTTTCCGCTCCCGCGAGCCGTTCCCCTCTGCAAGGTGCACCACCTCTCACCGGGGCAGGCGAAGCCGCTGATCGATACAGGCAGCGAGCAGCTGCCCCAGGCCTCGACTCTGCTCGGTGTTCGCAACAGCGCACCGACAAACCTTTGTCTGCCGCCGCGCCTGTTCACGCCTACGCCGAACGTGTAAACTCGCCGCTAAGCAAACACTACGGGACAAGCGAAACTTGCAGTACGAAGCAGTTTTCTGTAGCGGATAGATATTCTTTGTTCTAAAAACGGCCTACGGCGTACAACAAGCGAGGTGCCTCTACCCATAAGTTCGAGTACCTAGGGAGTAGTGTGTGCGTCTTCTGTGCTCAGCTTAAATCGCGTCTCAGCAGCCGGGCAACGGCCTGCGTCGTGTCGGCAACCTGCGGCCTTTGTCTTACCCGCGCCAGCAAACAAAGGACAGCTGACGCGAATGCCAACCTGCGTTCGCTCGGCAGATACGAGGTGTCCTCCCGGCTCTGACATTTAACAAAGCCTGCATTTCTTTTACTTCTCCACTTCGCGTGCGCTGGTGAGTCACAGCCGAGTTTTGCCTGACTACATTTCGCAATAGCGCGAATCAGCTGACTACAGCTGGCAACACAGCGCTACCAGGACCGCTTGCTAGGGCCAAACACAAACGTCGATATATATACCGAATTGGACTGGCAATAAAACACGGAATACAGCGTATGCCACTGTAATCAATAATGGCCTTAAATCTCACTGTTAACAGATAAACAACTTCTTTCAAAACTTTCCAACGTCGAAACTCTGCCACTGTAAGATGCTATTTACAGTGTTGAAATACTCGTCTTACGTCAATTGGCACATCGCACTACAAAGCACTTGCACATTTTGCGCGTAGTAAGAATGGATTTCAAATATCTTGGCGTAAGGGTAAAATAAACGAAACTCAGTTGTGAGTTATAAAACGAGAACGAAACTCCGCTTGCATTCGATGCGATTTCTGTCGGAATAAGCTATAGCATGTAAAAGTGCATTATGTATAAGTCAGCAGTTTGTGTATTCTAGAAACTACACAAATTGATGCAAACTTTATCTTCATGCACAGTGTTTAGGATAAAGTTTATAATTGCATACTCCGACGAAAATCGCAAGCATAAATACGATCTCGATCAACAGCTGACAACTAACGTCTGTTCGTTTATTGTAGCCTGTCTCTGGTGTTTTTTGAGACCCTTAATTTACTACGTGCAAAATTAACATGCGGATCATCGAGCTTTCTCTTCGCCGTAAGTATCTGCCCGCAATGGCAAGTGATACGTTAACGTGCTTTGAGCACTGTAAACAGCATATCCGTCTGGAGTTGAGCCAAAATTCTTTCGATCTGGTAACGAGAAAGTAACGAAAAAATATATACAATGACTTGTTGCGGTTTTGTATCAGTTTATGTTAAGCTTCGAAACTACTGCCCTTGGCATTTCCACCTCGAGTTACGACTTCGTTTACCAAACTCAAAGACTGTATCTCACGTTTGCTTTCCGAAAGCAAAACACAGTTTCTTCAAATTTTGGAGACTTATTTAGGAGAAGCGGATTCAAATCCTCGTCGCCCATGCTGATAAATGTTTCTTTGCTTTCCGTAAATCATATGGCTGAGTTAGTTTCCCTCTTCTTAACGAACTCTTTCCGAATATTTACAACAATAATGCTGTGTAAAACAGCGGAAACTGTCTTTCGTTTTACATTGTGCATGATGTCCTTATTTTACGAAACATATTTCTCAGTGATTGTTTCAGTTGCTGATGTATTAGTTGAAATATTGATGTTTTTGCTGATAAAAAGTTCTGCGTTATTTTGTCGTTTTCTACTGCACTTTGGTCGATAGCAAAGAGAGTGGCCTTCTCTGTCGATGTTTCTGTTGAATTACCGAAAACGAAACGCTTCCGATTTGGAATAAAATGTAATATTGGCATTGTTAACGGCACAGAAAACAAGACGTTGCACGTCGATCAAATGAAAGGGCTGTTCGTTCTCTATAACGAACGGATCATTCACGAATTATCTTGTCACATTTGTTACGATTTCTCTCCTCATATCTGACACTGGTATCACCTGCGTGAAATATCATTTGCAGTTTGTGATCAGGAAAATGGACACAAAATGTTTCAACAATTACAGCGTTGATGAAGGGCGGGCTACCAGTTTGCTTTCGCGATATGAAAGGCGACGTTCAAGTCGCTGTCAAGAACACGAAGCTTTCGCAAGCTGATGGCGTCACCAGTGAGCAGTTCTTTTATTATATCTGCCGTTCTCCTGCTAATGTGCTCCATTACACATTTTTCCCGCTACGCATTAACGCAGATCTAAGAGGCTACATGATTAATACAAATAAGGAAACTTACTTCATAGTTAACAAGCCTTTTCTTTTTCAGTAGTTTTTAACAACGTTCAGAGGTAACGGTCATCCACTATTCATGTGACAGGCCGTAAAGGCCGGATATTGTCACGTTGACCTTGACGCCACTTCCCGCACGCTGACACAAGAGAAGAAAGTGATTCTTGCAATAAAGTATTGTTTTTTCCCTTCGAATAACAATTGATACGCGTAAAAAACGCCAGGCTTAGAGTATTGCTTGATGGCTTAGCACTTGGGACATGCCATGACAAAAAGAAACTATGACTCAATTATAACATGACACGCTCGTCATATTTTAACATCACAAGGTAGTCAAATAATCAGTGATGTTCTTTATCTTCAATGTTTGGACTGAAGATAGACTGCAAAGCTGTCGTGTTAAGTAAAACGTTATGGATCTTTAGCAGAAACCGACTAACACTACCTTCGCGGCAAGCGTTATATGCAGCCAGAAACTGAAATGCGAAAGCTGCTGTGCATCGCTTATTTTCACCCTGTTTTTCTGTGTAGTACAGTTACGGGTAACTCTATAGTTCTCATAGTGTATTGTAATCCCAGAAAAGGGTGGTCACAACGACCTATGGTGTCAATTACGATCTTCTTAAGGCACTGCAGTAACCAGTTGGTGATTACGACTTACGTCTCAATACGTCGCTACTGGCTATCGTAATAGAAATGTGTTCGCTTCCCAGCAGATTTCCAATACCAGTTTTATTCTTCCGTGAGTTAAGCA